>NC_047669.1:4745000-5468750 GCF_011762505.2 Arvicanthis niloticus | reverse complement strand
GAAGAGGGAGAGGCAAAAAGAGGAGGAGAATCAGATATGGGAGGAAATGGAGGAGATGTACAGAGGATCAGGAAATTGAACAGACGTATGTAGCAATGGAGGATGAAGAACAAGTGTAGACACTAGAAAGTCCCAGATTACAGGAAAGCAAGAGCCTTCCAGGACCCCATGGAGTTGACATTAGTTGAAATATCTCACAAAGGGGATAGAGAACCTGTAGAGACCATATCCAGAGGTTAGGCATGCCCCCAGTTTGAGGAATGAGACCACCCACCCATTTCCAAAAAATCAAACCCAGAATTGTTCCTGTCTAAATGAAATACAGGGACAAAGAGTGGAGCAGAGTTTGAAGAAAAGGCCATCCAGAGACTGTCACACCTGGGGATACATCCCACATGCAGATACCAAACCCAGACACTATTGCTGAGGCCAAGAAGTATTTGCTGACAGGAGCCTGATACAGCTGTCTCCTGAGAGGCTCTGCCAGATTCTGACCAATACAGATGCAGAGGTTTGTGCTCATCAGACTGAGCACAGGGATTCCAATGGGGGAGTTAGAAAAAAGACTGAAGGAGTTGAAGGAGTCTTATCTGGAATCAATGGGTGGGGAGGACCTTGGACCTGTGAAGGCTTGATGCCCCAGGGTAGAGGAATTCTAGGGTGGTAAGGTGGAAGTCTGTAGATGGGTGGACAAGCACCCTCATATAATTAGAGTAAAGGGTGATGGAATAGGAGCTTTGCAGAGGAGAAACTGGAAAAAGGGATAATACTTAAAATGTAAATAAATAAAAAACTTGGAAGTAGATCCTAGGGTAAAATTTACTACAGTTAGTAGAATAAAATAAGGTAGATGCTACAATATCAAAATTGCCGCATACAGATAAATTAAAATTGTAGAGAAAGGGCCTAAATTATAACAGAAGAATTTATAGAATAAAATGAGTAACAGGGAGAGAAAAAAAATAAGATTTGACTACATGGTCTAGAACAAATATCAGAACTATATGTGCAGAAATTTATAGGTCAAGATAAATGACAAGGAGAGTAAAATATAGGTAGGAGACAGGAGATGGAGAAGACACTAGAATAAAGGGTATGATATCTCACAGGTCAGACTGAACAACAGAGAAATAATAATAAAGAGTGAAAATAAGATGTAGAAGAAAATCTTTTAAAATTAATCAATGAAAAAAAATTTATGTCAAAACATCAAAATTACAATATAAAAATTAAAATGTAAACACAAAACCTTAAGCAGATGGTACAGAAACTTATAATTTAAAATTTTTGAGAAGGGTGAGTGGCTCCATCCCTCAATTAGGGACTGTGCCTAACCTCTATATATGATCTTTACAGTTTCTCGCTCACTGTTGTTGGGTATTTCAGCTAATCTCATCCCTGTTGGGTTCTGGGAGTCTCTTGCTTTTCTGGATCTGGGACTTTCTGTTGGCTACACCTGTACCCCATTCTCCCATTGCTACACACCTTTGTTCAATTTTCTGACCCTCTGTACATCTCCCCATCTCCTCCCACACCTGATCCTGCCCCAGTTTTTTCTTTCTCCAGCTACTCTTCCTCCCAAGTCCTTCCACACTCTACCTACCATGATTATTTTGTCCTCCTTTCTAAGTAGGACTGAAGCATCCATACTTTGGTTTTCCTTTTCCTTGAGCTTCCTGGGGCCTGTAAATTTTATCTTGGGTATTCTGAGCATTTTTCTTATATCCATTTAACAGTGAGAATATACCATGTGTGTTCTTTTGTGACAGGGTTACCTCACTCACCATGATATTTTTAGTTCCATCCATTTGCCTAAGAATTTCATAAAGTCATTTTTAATAGCTGAGTAGTACTCCACTGTGTAAATGTACCATATTTTCTGTACCATTCCTCTGTTGAGAAACATCTGAATTGTTTACAGCTTCTAGCTGTTATAAATAAGACTGCTATAAATGTAGTGGAACGTGTGTCCTTGTTATTTGTTAGAGAATATTTTGTGTATATGTTCAGGAATGAAACAGCTGGGTCCTCGGCTAATACTATGTCAGACTGATTCCCAGAGTGGTAGCAACAGCTTGAAATCCCACCAGCAATAGAGGAGTGTTCTTCTTCACCTCACCATGACTAGCACCTGCTATCACCTAAGATTTTAGTAATAGTCATTTTGTTGGTGTGAGGTAGAATCAAGGTTCATTTTGATTTAAATTTCCCCGATGCACAAGGATGGTGAACATTTCTTTAGGTTATAATTGGCCATTTAAGATTCCTCAGTTTAGAATTCTTTTTAAGCTCTGTACCCTATATTTTTAGTAAAGTTATTTGGTTCTCTGGTATCTAACTTTGTGAGTTCTTTGTATATACTGGATAATAGCCTTCTTTTGAATGTAAGATTGGTAAATAAAAAAATCTTTTCCCAATCTGTAGGTTGCCATTTTTTCTTGGTAACACTGTCTTTTGCCTTATAGAAGCTTTTCAATTTTATGAGTTCCCATTTCTCTATATTTGACCTTAGAGCATGGGCCATTGGTGTTCTGTTCAGAAAATTTTCCCCTGTTCTGATGTGTTCAAGGCTGTTTTCCACTTCCTCTTCTATTAGATTCAGTGTATCTCATTTTATGTGGAATTCTTTGATCCACTTGAGCTTTGTATAAAGAGTTTTGTATAAGGTCAATTTTTGTATAAGGACAATTTGTATTCTTCTAGATACCAACCACCACTTAAGCCAGCATTATTTGTTGAATATGCTCTTTTTTCCACTGGATAGTTTTAGCTCCTTTGTCAAATATCAAGTGACCATAAGTGTCTGGGTTCGTTTCTGGGTCTTCAATTTATTCCATTATTCTACCTGTCTGTCTCTGTACAAATACCATGCAGCTCTTATCACTATTGCTCTGTAGTAAAGCTTGAAGTCGGGGATGGTAAATCCTCCAGAAGTTCTCTTACTGTTGAGAATAATTTTCACTATCCTGGTTTTTTGTTGTTGTTATTTTTCCAAATAAATTTGAAAATTCTTCTTTCTATCTCTGTGAAAAATTGAGTTGAAATTTTGATAGGGATTGCATTAAATCTATAGATTTCTCATGTTATGATGGACATTTTTACTATGTTAATCTTTCCATCTTCTGAGGTCTTCTTCATTTTCTTTCTTCTGACATTTAAAGTTTTTATCATACATATTTTTTACTTCTTGGTTAGAGCTACACCAAAATATTTTATATTATTTGTGACTATTGTGAGTGGTGTTGTTTCTCTAATTTCTTTTTCACTCCATTTATCTTTTGAGTATAGCAAGGATACTGATTTTTTAGATAATTTTATATATAGCCAATTTGCTGAAGTTGTTTATCACCTGAAGGAGTTCTTTGGTGGAATTTTAGGAGTTACTTAAGTATACTATAATATCATTTACAAATACAGATATTTTAACTTCTTCCTTTCTGTCAGGGGCAGCTGTGCTTATACACTGAAGGCCTAATGAGCCATAGGCCTAAGTCAGCCTGCCAACACAAAGTCTCAAGTCTCTGTGAAAAAACACTGCAACAGATAGCTATAAAATATTGTAAACAGGCAGCTTTGGTGGAAATTTACCAGCCTGGATAGGAACAAGTAGTGATAGGTCTTGTTGATAGTCATAGACCTTGGGTAGCCTTGGTGGATAGTACCAACTTAGATAAAAACAAGTGAATCATAGAAGGAGTCATAGTGTCCTGTTCCCTGAACCTTCACCCAGCTGATACTCTGTTCTAGAAGATGTCTATACTCCCCCTGAACACCTACACTCCTGTGTCATCCCCTTCCCCACATCCTGCCTTTTTTGTGTATATAACCCGTGTGTAAAAAAATAAAATCAACAGTTTGATCAGCCTATAGAAAGGCCATGATTCTTTGCATTCACCTGTCCCCCCATCTTCTCTTTCAGGTGATCTCCCGGACCCCTGTTTAATGCCCTGCTGGCCAGGACACCTTTCCAATTTGTATCTATTTTATTGACTTCTTTTTGTCTAACTGCTCCAGCTAGAACTTTGAGTACTATATTGAATAGATAGGGAAAGAGTGGGCAGCCTTGTCTAGTCCATGAATTTAATGGGATTGTCTCAAATTTCTCTCCATTTAGTTTGGTTTTGGTTCCTAGTTTACTCTATATTGCATTTACTATGTCTAGATATGAGCCTTGAATTCTGATTCTTTCCAAGACTTTTAATATGAAGGAGTGATAAATTTTGTCAAATAATTTTTCAGCATCTAATGAGATGACCATGTGTTTTTCCCCTTTGAATTTGTTTATATTGTAGATTATGTTGATGAATTTCCATATGATTCATCCTAGCATCCCTGGGATGAAACCTACTGAGCATGGTGAATGATTATTTTAAGGTGATAATTTTGATTGGACTTCATTGTAAGAATTTTATTGAGTATTTTTGCATCAATATTCATAACAAAAATTGGTCTGAAGTTTTCTTTCTTTGTTGGGTCTTTGTGTGGTTTGGGTATCAGTGTAACTATGGCTTAAGTAGCAATAATATTTCTTCTGTTTCTATTTTATGGAATAATTTAATAAGTATTGGTATTAAGTCTTCTTTGAAGGTCTGATTGAATTCTGCACTAAAACCATCTGGTCCTGGGATTTTTTTGGTTGGGAGACTTTTAATGACTGCTTCTATTTCTTTAGGGGTTATGGACGTATTTAAATGGTTCTTCGGATCCTGATTTAGCTTTGGTGTTTGGTGTTTGTCTATAAAATAATCTATTTCATCCAGATTTATCACTTTTTTGAGTATAGGCTTTTATAGTAGGATCTCATAGTTTTTGAATTTCTTCAGTCTCTGTTGTTATGTCTCCCTATTCATTTCTAATTTTGCTAATTTAGATACTGTCTCTGTGCCCTCTGGTTAATCTGAATAAGGGTTTATCTATCCTGTTGATTTCTTTAAGGAACCAGCTTCTAGTTTTGTTGATTTTTTGTACAGTTCTTGTTGTTTATAATTGCTTGATTTCAGCCCTTAGTTTGGTTATTTCCTGCTGTCTACTCTCTTGGGTGTATTTGCTTCTTTTTGTTCTAGAACCTTCAGATGTGCAGTTAAGCTTCTGGTGTATGCTCTTTTGAATTTTTATATGGAAGTACTCAGAGCTATATGGTTTCCTTTTAACACTACTTTAATTTTGTCCCATAAGCTTATGTTGGACCTTCATTTATATTAAATTCTAGAAAGTCTTTGATTTCTTTCTTGTTTCTTTTATGATCAAATTATTATTGAGTAGAGAGTTGTTCAGCTTCCATGTCTATGTGGACTTACTGTTGTTTTTGTTGTTATTGAAGACCAGCCTTGGTCTATGGTGATCTGATAGGATGCACAAGATTATGTCAATCTTCTGTTGAGGCCTGTTTTGTGACCAATTATATGGTTATTTTTGAAGAAGGTGCCATGAGGTGCTGAGAAGAAGGTATACTTTTTTGTTTTAGGATGAAATATTCTATATATGTCAAGTCCATTTGGCTCATAACTTATGTTAGTTTTACTGTCTCTCTGTTTAATTTCTGTTTCCATGATCTGTCCATTGGTAAGAGTGGGGTTTTGAAGTCTCCCACTGTTATTGTTTAAGGTTCAATATGTGCTTTGAGCTTTAGCAAAGTTTCTTTTATGAATGTGGCTGTTCTAGAATTTGGGGCATAGATGTTCAGAATTGAGAACTAATCTTGGTAGATTTTTCCTTTGATGAGTATGAAATGTCCTTCTTCATCTTTTTTGATATCTTTTGGTTAAATTAAAATGGCTACACCAGCTTGTTTCTTGGGACTATTTGCTTAGAATATTTTTTCAGCCTTTTCCTCTGAGGTATTGTCTGGTTTTGTCACTGAAGTTCATTTCCTATATACAGCAAAATGCTAGGTCCTGTTTATGTATCAAGATGTATCAGTCTATGTCTTTTTATTGGTGAATTGAGTTCATTGATGTTAAGAGATATTAAGAACTAGTGGTAGTTGCTTATTGTTATTTTTGTTCTTAGAGATGGAATTATATTTGTGTGGCTATCTTCCTTGGAGTTTGCTGAAAGAATATTAATTTGCTTTTTCTTGGAGGTAGTTTCCCTTCTTGTGTTAGAGTTTTTCATTTTTATCTTTTGTATGGTTGGATTTGTGGAAAGATATTGATTAAATTTTGTTTTGTCATGCAGTATCTTGGTTTCACCATCTATGTTAATTGGGAGTTTTGCTGATTACAAACTTGAGCTTTCTGCAGGGTGATAAATATTTTCCCTTAAGAAGTTTTGCTAAATTATAAGTCTGAGTAACACAGAATGTAGTATCATTTATAAGTTGTACATGTCATTGCAAATGCCTGTAATCAGATGAGGTCCTGTTGAAACAGTAAGCCTGCCATCCCTTCATCAGATGGCTATTAGGACACAGAGAGATAGAAAAGGTTTACATGTAAAGAATGATGTAAACACTCTGCTTTGCAACTTCTCACCAATGCTCATTAAAGATTGTTTCCAAATAACATGGGTAAAAAAGGATGTATATAGGTTTCTGGTCCCAAGAACATCTTTTTTCACAAAATTTGATAATTAGACAAAAGCCAGCATTTCCTCCAAGATGTCCAAAAACAATCCTTCCCTGTTAAAATGTATCATTCCCCTTATCTCTGCCAAAAGCACCCTATACCTCTTTCATTAACATATGGTCATGGTGTTTGTTAATATCTATTGACAAGGACTTGTTATAATTTGTAAACCATCCTGCCCAGCTCACAGGTTCCCCTCTTCCCAAGTACCTGTTCCCTTAAAAGTGTTTTTCTGTAACCCTATGTATCTCTATGTTTTCTAAAATGATAACCTTGGCAATTTGGAATACACTTTTTTTTTCAACAACAGAAGAGTTATTTCAGTTCCTTTACTATGCCCATTTTATTCAAGAGGGTGCTTAGCTCAGCTGGTGAATTTTGAAAATCTGTTTACATCAGTATGAGATAACACATCTTTCTTGTGTTAATCCACACTGTTTATGGTTATTACTGTCATCCCAGGGAACTAACAACCTGAGCAGTCATTTGTAAAATATTTCTGAATTTGTACACATTTTTTTTCTTTACTCACATTTTGTCCCCAAGAACACTGATACTTTGGTTGATATTTGAGATTTATAAGTGCAACTAAATGTTAAAGTTAAAAAAAAAACTCTGTCTTAAATCAAAAATATATCAATCCTATTTCAATACCACTAATATTGTAAGCAATGACACAGAAATGCAGCTTCTAGAAGATTTTTCCTTCAAAGGTGTTGACTTGTGAATGTGTAAACATGCAAATATTAGAACCTCAGTTTTTAGATATTTTGATAATTATAAGACACTAAGGGATTTACTTATCACTTGTGGTAGGATTCCTTAAGAAATTTAACCCTGACACAAATTGCAGAAAATGAGCATCCCAAAAGTTTTTTTGTTGTCCATGTTATTGTATATGGATGTATGAAACAGAATAAATAGAAGAGTCACAAAAGCTCAAACCCAAATCACACCAGTTTGTAGCCTGTATTAGACAAATAATTATTAAAAGTTAAGGTGCATGGACCCTGTAGGTATGCATCAGAAATTGGACCAAACATTCTTCATGTGTAAGGCTCTACTTTCCAAATAATTTGTATCAGTATTGATAGAATCTATAAAATCTATAAAAAGGAATCTATAAAATACAAGTGGGTGATAGATTGATTTATGTTATAAGAGAAACACTTATATAGGATCTAGAAACAAATGTTATTATAAGGAGACTACATGAGGCTATGGAATTGCTAATATTAGGAAACAAAGATTAAAGAAATAATAGAGATATACACATATATAAAAAGTTAGTATTTTCTTTTCCTGGCTACTTAAAGAGTTGAAGATTATAATTCTTAGAGAGATATTAGAAAGAGCTAACTGGATTACTTATACAAATTTTAAAACTTTTTGTAAGGAATTATTTTATTATTAATAGTCTGACATCTTTCTGGTTTTACATTAAAGTAATTACTAAAGATTGCTCTCTATTGTATCAGGAACTCAGAAGAGCTATGCCTAGCTACCCATGAAAAACAGGCTATGTAAAACTGATAGGGACATGTGCTTTTGATTTGTGTTTAGTTTTTGGTCTAAGGATGCAGGAGTTGGGACTATCAATGTAGGACTCAGAATTTATGCAAATTTAACAATTTTTCAAAAATTATTAACAATGATCAAAGCCTTGAGGATGTAATTTTAAAAAATAAAAGACTCATCAGAAAGGAGAAGAAAGATTGATGAGAATCTCAGGGAACAAAGAAAGTACCTAAACTGACAGTTTGCATCCACTACTGATCCCAAGTCATTACTGAATCAGCACTGTTCTATTTCCTATCTTTCTCAACATGCTCCTCACATTAAGACTAGACCTTGGTGTGTGTGTGTGTGTGTGTGTGTGAGAGAGAGAGAGAGAGAGAGAGAGAGAGAGACAGAGAGAGAGAGAGAGAGTCAGAGAGAGAGAGAGAGAGAGAGACTATATGTCTGTGTGCAAGACAAATTGTGTGTTTATGCATGAGATAGTTTGTGAATATGTGTTTGTGTGTGTCTATTAGTGCGGTAGTTAGAGAACTAATTGTGTAATTTATGTATGTTTCTGAAATTAACTTATATTCTCAATCCTGATATCAGAGGCACTTATATACTAAGCTACACAGCTAGCCAAAAAAAAAATCTGAATAGAGTAAACTATAAATGTCCATGTACAGATTCTAGCAGTAACAACAGAAATCTAACTCTGGTTCTTTACATGCACACTCTGCCTCAGATCTCTCTTCTTCTTCTTAATTCTTTTGTTTTTAATCAACTGGAAAGTTGTTTTGAGTGTTTAATAACTTTGTTTTTTCTATACAACATATTTTGATCAACTTCTTTCTTTCCCCCAATTTTACAGAGATCATTCCACCTCTCTACTAAGCCAACTTTATGTTCTATCTTTCTCTCAAACATAACAAAACAGAAAAATGAAATAAAGTCAGAGAAAGTTAAAAAAAATCAAAACACATACACACACACACACACACACACACACACACACACACACAGAGGGTGACTGGAGTCTCTTCCATGTTGGCTAATTGTAGCTGGTCATGATGCCTGCCTTGGCATCTGGTTGATTGGCATATGTAGCAGAACTCTGCTAGAAATTAGAAGTTATCTATTACAAAGTTATTGATTGCTAAGGGTATGATATTTTGCCCACTTTTTCTCTATCCTGAGACTGTATCTCATTAGAACCTATACAGTTCTTGGGCCTGCTGTCACAATGTCTGTGAGTTCATATG
Source organism: Arvicanthis niloticus (assembly GCF_011762505.2). Classification (NCBI taxonomy): domain Eukaryota; kingdom Metazoa; phylum Chordata; class Mammalia; order Rodentia; family Muridae; genus Arvicanthis; species Arvicanthis niloticus. The sequence continues at coordinate 5,459,422 of NC_047669.1, read as the reverse complement.
TGTTGCAGTCCTCTTCTATCTGGAAGATTCTGTTTCCTTGTATTTAACCATCATCACCCACAGTTCTTATCATCTTTCCATGTGTTCTGTATACTCTCCAGAGGAGTCTGGTGGATAGAAGTTTAACAAACAAATCCATGTCAGACAAATTCTTTAAACATGTAAACTGTAAGCAGGTCTTAGGATATTCCACCTGGTTCTGATAACCTTCTTTCTGTTGTCCAATGAGCCAGTAAATTATTCTTTTTGATTCACTAATTTTTGCCTAAAAATCAAGACTATCCCCCTATTGGCAATCTACGACACTTCCAGTTAAATATAACATTTTTACATTAAATAAGTAGTAAGCAGGTTTTCATGGGTTTCCTTTGAAAGCACCACACAATTGTTACTATAATTCTTACTTAAGATAAAATACAGACCCAATGCATTTTTTCAATTCAGTTATTACATGTTTTGTAACTTGGTTTGTTTTGCCTTGTGATGTTATAAGAATTTTTATTTCTAATGTATCAAGGGAATCTGTCAGTATAATATGTACCCCTCTGGAACCAATAGTAATCTATATGTCTCTATGAGTCAATCTGATAAGAAACCAAGTAAAGAGATAGGACAGGAACTAGCTCCTTGATCATTTTGAGAATGAAATAATGAAGGAACATTCTATATCCTCAGTGTATTTGAGCAAAGCCCTAGAATAAAAAGTTCCTTAGATATTAAAGTCTGCATACTGTTCCCACTGAGAAGGAGCAACCAAATAAAACTGATAATGTAAAAGTCAGCCCCAGAGGAGGCAAGTCCTTCTGACCTTAATAAGAAAGTGGTGGTTAAAGCCTTGGGGAAAGTCACATTGACACAGACATGTTAGAACTGAAACTGGTCAAAGTAGGATCTATAGGTGGCACTGAAAAACACGAGCTAATAACAAAAATATCTCTCCTGGGATTCAACAGGCCCAGCAGCTGGTGCCACTGAAGAGGTTTGAGCAGCCTTAGGCAGGAAATGACATGCAGATTTTTGATGCCACACACTAAGAATGGATTTGGTTGACACAGAGAAATTTGCATGAATGACTATCTCACTTCTTGAGAAGGATAAGAGAGACCTACATCACATCTATCTCAGTAATACACACTGGTGTTTACACCATGGCCTGGAATCTTCTCTTCTTCCTCTTTCTTCACTGTACAGGTCAGGAGAGTCACCTGCACCCTGATCACCAGTTGAGGAAAACCATCTGACAGACAGATATGTTCTTCCCTGTCCTCTCATCCCAGGACATACATAACAAGTTTCTCTATTTTCAGGGTCTTTCTCCCAACCTGTGCTGACACAGTTGCCTTCTGCAGTTGCCTCTCTGGGAGCCTCAGCCAAACTCACCTGCACCTTGAGTCAGGAGCACAGCACCTACACCATTGAATGGTACCAGCAACATCCAGACAAGGCTCCTAAGTATTTGATGTTACTTAAAAATGATGGAAGCTACAGCAAGGGGGATGGGATCCCTGAACGCTTCTCTGGCTCCAGCTCTGGGGCTGATCGCTATTTAAGCATCTCCAACATCCAGCCAGAGGATGAAGCTGCCTATATCTGTGGTGTAGGTTATAGCATTGGAGGACAATATGGGTAACCACAGTGACCCATGTGAATGAGGAAGCAGGACAGAAACCACTTTCTTCCCTTGCTACCACATCTGTTCTATGGTTGTGAAAGGAAACATCTAAAGTTCTTAGCTATCAGAGTCATTGGATGTTTTCTGCTTATTACTCATGGTGACAGATCACAGGGCTAACAATTCCTCCTGAACTCCTGAACTCCTGGGTAAAGAGACATTAATTGAGAGGTTGTGTAGAGTAGGCAACTTTGTAACAATGATGACTATATAAATTTATATCTGGTGTGTGAACAGCTAAAGAGGTGGGAATAATCTTTGAAATGGAGCGGGGGGACTATCATGCTCATGAAAGTTCATTGGAATGTCTATTCTTCATAAGGTAGATTTCTTGTCTCATTCTCTAAGTGCCAGAAAATTGCAAAGAATCATAGCCAAAGAACATTTAAGGAGACAGTGTGGTAGGACCTCCATATTGCCAACCAAATTCAAAAACAGTCACAAGGGGTGAGTATTTGATAGGACATTCTGTGTCCCTACTGCAACCCTCAAAACTAGCTATAGCCATTTAGCAGGTAAGGAATTTTGATGCTTACCTCTGGAATATCTACCCAGATCTTCACTTAGATAATTATCTGGTCTCTCTAAATTCTTATGAGATTCTAAGCATTGGTGGAGTAAAATATATTTTTGAAATGATTATTTTAGAATGAGCATGCTGATGAAAGATCTCTTACAACATCTAGATTTAAAGATCAGATTTGACCAATCTCTCTCTCTCTCTCTCTCTCTCTCTCTCTCTCTCTCTTGTTTGCTCTTGTTCTTGCTCTTGCTCTTGCCTTTGCTCTTGCTCTCACTCTCCAAAGAAAGACCAGGTAGGAGTTTACTGTGAACTGTAGGACCTCATGAAGCAGATCTCTGGGATGTCACCAACACTGACTGCTCAGCCCTCTTTCTCTAATTCTTTTCATTTACTACACAAGTCACTGGTGCCTTGTGTTATATTCTCCTCATTCTAAACTAATTCATTTAATCCAGAATGATTGCATTAAAACTACTTTAACACTACATATGCAATAAATCCACTAATGTCTTCCATATCAATTACTAGGTAGTTCACAGGGGTAGGAGTCTGTAATCATTTGTATTTTAATTTTTTACATTTTTTCAAAATGAATGTACATCACCCACTTTTTATATAAATATTTTTCAACATTGAAGAAAAGGGGTAAAAAAATGACTCCATGGGCTAAAAAGTACTAAGGCATGTATCCTAAAGGGACACAAGTCCTTAAACTGCGTTGATGTGCTTCCTTGAAAGAATCAAGATGGCTGCATACCATAACCACATACTAAGCATCTCTGCAATAAAAAAGGAAACCGAGTATTCAGAATAGACAAGGTCTTGTGATACAACAAATTATATATATACATATATATGTGTATACATATATACGTATATGTATATATATATGTATATGTGTATATATACATATATGTGTGTGTATATATATATATATTTGGATCATGCCTCACCTTCAGATGATTAGAGACACATATAACAGAAAGAGCATATTCCCTGGTTTAAGTCCATGAATCCACAGTATATGAATAAATATGATATAGTAGATAGGTTGGGGAACAGAGTGGTGAACAAAATGGTCTCATTTGGCCCATGTTTCTCTCATTTCCTTCTTAAATGTTGGATGCATATTTCATAATCATGTGATTTGTATATAGAGTACCCCAGTATTAAATCTAGGCATAAGGCTTGCTACAGTGGCTTAGGCAGTTTAGCATAACAAATGGTAGAAATAAGTGTCATTTGTAAACTAGTTCAGTCAAGGGCCCGGACTTGCAAGATGTAGACATAATATTAGGAAGATACTGCTTGGACATTCAGTAAAACTGAAATGAGGCTCTGAACTTCATGCTATTCCCTATAGAGTTTAGTCTGCATTTTCATCTTAAATTCTGAATACAGAATTTAAGATGAAAAAAATATTGAAATGATCTGCTAAGTGTCTATGGCACCCTATGAATAGGCATACTTAAACCTAGGTGGCAAGGAAGGATCCACTTACTGGCATATGGCTTGATTATAATCACATATTTAATATGGAAAAGAGGACATGTTGTGTTTTGTCTGAAGGATGATGAACGAGCTTGGTGGCTGGCACAGTGATTGGTGAGCATGCTATTGCTGGGACAAAAAATGATGCTGAGTGCCTTGCTGAGTGCCCTAACAAACATGACTAGGAAGTTGTATTGGTTATATGATCCTGATTCACCTTTGCTTACCTATGCCCCAGATGGGACAAGCTGCCTTCCCTCAAGTTTTTAGACCTTGTGGGACAGAGAATCAAAAACAAGAAGTTATAATGACTTCTACTTCCTTTGATGTGACCAGTTATTCAGAGTCAATCATAGACTGGCATAGAAATCAATTCAATATTGGAAAAAACAGTCTTAATTTGGAAGTCTGGTTCTGGACATTTTCAGAGACATATTTGAAAGTTAGCTGATGTTATATTAGCAAGAGATAAAGTTGGAACAGGATCTGGGTTTCAAACAAGTGATAGAGCATGTTTTAAGGCTCTTCTAATTGTCATGTTAAAATTACTTTTCTTCCTTCTACAGTATTTAATGTAAATTGTATTGATGTTACACTTTCTAATTCTGTTAGTTGAAACCTGTAATGTCTATCCACCAGCTTTTGTTTTATTGCCCTGAGTATTACAGGACCTTGATATTCTGAACAAAAAGCTTGCAAGTACTGGAAGAAGTGAGTCAGGCTTTAAGCAGAAGCAAAAAGAAAGTGGGCTTGATTATTGCTGGTATAACAGCTTTGATTACATTAATTGCTAGCATCACTGCTTCTGCAGTTGCTTTGCCACAAGAAGTTAAGACAGATACTTTTGTTAGTCATTTAGCAAAACAATGTAACTAATGTGTTGAGTATACAAGAAGATTTAGCTAGAAGTTTGAAACAACAGATTGATGCCCATTATCCTATTCAAATTATTGTAAGGAGATTCAGAGTTTAAGAATAAGGAGCCATCTCAACTGTCATGCCAAATACTAATGGATTTCTGTTACTTATAAAATTTACAATGATAGTCATTATAACTAAGAAAAAGTTTAAAGACACTTTCATGGTGTTTGGCATAATTCTAACACCTCTCTGGATGTTTTAACTTTGCATAGGGAGATTATGAATTTAAAGAATGCTGCTCTGCTGAGCTTTGATGCTGCAGATACTGCTGATAAAATTATCCGTGGCCTGAGGTCAGTATTTCCATTTGGGTCAAGCTTCAAGAATGGCATATATAGCTTGATAATGCTAGCCCTTTTTCTTCTGGAAATACTTTTATTCCTGCTCATCTTGTGTTTAACAACATCAACATGTTGGTTGCCAAAATACATTAGCTTGAAATGGAAAATGAATCTCCAGACAGAGTTGTTAATTTAACAGGCTGCCAAGTCAAGGATGGGTAAGTTTTTGCATAGACCTTTACTAATCTAAGACTAAATGCACTGCTTTTGATAATGCATATTCCATGAACAATCTGGAAGGCATTCTTGTAAGAATGACCTCAGACAGACTCAGTCTTGTGTATGAAATAAAAAAGGGGGGAGATGTGGAGAGATTTGGGGGTGCCTGGCAGGAATCTGACATTGGTCAAGGACAAGGATATGAGCTACTTGGCAGAAATCTGATATTGGCTAAGGACAAGGAAAAGGGCTTCAGGCAGGAATCAACATTACACTAGAACAAAGAAGTAATTTCAGGCAAAAATATAAATCTTAGGCTAGAACAAAGAAGTAATTTCAGGCAGGAATCTAATTCTTAGGCTAGAACAAAGAGGTAGACTTAAGTCATTAAAATGACTTTGGGCTAGTACAGAGAAGTAGGCTCAGATATTTTGGTCATCTTGATAAACCCTTAGAAACAGTGATCATGGAAGTGATCATGGGACTTTGTTTACTGCCTTGCTTGTTTTGACTATTTCTGTTTATTGTCTTGCTTTTTCCTTGACTATTTACATCTATTGTATTGCTAGTTCCTCACCCTAGAACTGACCTTAACACTTGCATTTAATTAAAATGATGTAAAAGCAGATTGGAAAAACATTAAATGTGAAAAAAAGAAAAAATATTGGAATGTGTAGTCTTCTGTATTTTTTGGTGCACTATTCAGTACAATACAACTTGGACTCTGTGTCTTCCTCTATTTTTGGTAAATGCTATTTCTGATTTCTTTTCCAGTGCTTACACTAGAACCACTTTCATGACCACAAATCAATACATAGAAACATCCATATTTGCCTTCAGTTGGGATTCAAAGACCCTTCTTTCAAATAGAAATGTTATTATGTTCCATTCTACTAACCAATTCAGGACTAGCCTTTGTGGAGACATGTTTCATTTAGATCCAGCCATTCTTCGTGTTAGTGACTCAGAGGCAGACAGCCATGATCCCCTTTACCAAAAAGCCCCTGAAATCACAGGTACTAAGAGGAAGTAAGCTCATTTTCATGCCTGTTCATTTATGTTGGTAGCAGCCAGCTTTAGGTTTTCTATTGATCTTTAAGTTATTATATCATACCTTCCTTGTGCATCAGTGGAGCATAGATTTTGAACCTAGTCAATTACTCTCAGGTGAGTCAACACTAAGGAAAGTACCAGAGATAGGAGAATATAGGAAAGTGAGGCACAGACCAACTGTGCCAGTAGCCTGGTTCTAACCTTTTCTCACAGTCAATGTCTGACTAACAGTGAAGACTCTGCATAAGAGAACATGCAGAAGATGTTGCTCTTCCTTTTCAGGATACTTCTTAGACAGATTTCATTAGTGTGCAGTATTAGTAGGAAGCTTAAATATTAAAATTTAGGAGAGTTCTACTGTGGTATGGTCTTAGATATGGTGTAGATAGGGAGGACATACAGTAGTTATGATAATGGAAGGTATATATTTGGTTCAAGTATTTCAAGGAAGGAAAAAATATAACATTGTTAGGTTAGTAATATAATAGTGGAAATTGTAAAATACACAGAGACTAGAATCAGATGACTAATTTCTTTTAGAGATTACTTTTTTTCCACATGGCAAAGCCTCACAGAGGGAACAGTTTACCTTGCTGTCTTTTCTACAAAGGCCTTTACTATGCATACCAAAACACCACTTTTACTCCATACTAGGCCCTTCAGAAGAGGGTAGAGCCAGATACATGCCTAAAGAAAATGTTTTGGTTTACATGTGAAATGTGTAAACCATGCTTATCTATTGGATGCTCTGTTCCAGATTGTGCTAATGGTTTGAAAGCAAACCTGAGTAATGGAAATGTATTACATTTGTGTGTCTTCTTCTTACTCCTGCATCTAGGTCCACTCACATGTGAACTATTCTTTAATCACACTACCACACCATACATAAATTTTATATGCCATTTCCCAGCTACTATGATGACATGAAATCTGAATCTGTGAGGTCAAATAAATCCTCTCTACCTTCAGTTGTTTCTATCAGGCAGTTTTGTCATGGGAATAAACATTAATTACCGTTATTAGAAAACTGCTTCTTAGGTGTTTCCTGACCAATGAAACCACATATATGTGCTCCTCTGATCATGATCTTACTAAATGCCTATGTAAGGCTGACTCATGTAACATAAGAAAAAAAATCAACAAAAATAAAAACAGAACAAAAACACTCATTTCAGAATCCCAATGACCATGAGAGATAGAGGAAGAAAGGGGACTCCCTTCCATACAAATATTTAGTTCTAGAAGTGAAAATACAAAGCTAGAACAACTAGCCAGTTCTTTGTAATTCAACTCATGCAGTATACATGACTATATAAGAGATGTCCAAAGGGTAATGGCTGGGATTCAGATGGAGTCACCTTACTTCATAGATTGGTTGAATATCTGCCATTGTCAGATACTTTGCTGTCTTTGTCACAAATCATTTCCAACGGAAACTTCAAGATACTTTCTCTTTTTCTTTTTCATAGAGACTTTAGATTGTATTCATTACATCTTTCCTCACTCTACCCCTCTTCCCTTGCTCTTCTTTCTAAAAAGGCCTTTTCTATATATACCAAAACACCACTTTTACTCCACACTAGGCCCTTGAGAACAGAGTAGACCCAGAGACATGCAAAAGTATATCTCTAGGAAATTGTCCATTTCATCCTGATATTCTAGTTTTGTTGAGTATAGGCTTTTGTAGTAGGAATTTTTTTAGTTTCTTCAGTTTCTGTTCTTATGTCTCTCTAAAAAGTTCTGATTTTATTAATTTGGATACTGTCTCTGTGCCTTCTGAGTAGTCTGGGTAAGGGGTTATGTATCCTGTTGATTTTCTCAAAGAACCACCTTCTTGTTTTGTTGATCCTTTGTATAGTTCTTTTTGTTTCTCCTTGGTTAATTTCAGATGTGAGTTTGGTTATTTCCTTCCATCTACTCCTCTTGGGTGTATTTGCTTCTTTTTGTTCTAAAGCTTTCAGGTGTTCTGTCATGTTGCTAGTATATGCTCACTCAAGTTTCTTTTTTGTAGGCACTTAGAGCTCTGAGTTTTCCTCTTAGCATTGCTTTCATTGTGTCCCACATGTTTTGGTATGAGGTGTCCTCATTTTCATTAAATTCTAAAAAGTCTTTAATTTATTTTTTAATTTTTCCCTTACCAAGTTATCACTGAGTAGATCATTGCTCAGTTTCCATGTGTATGTGTGCTTTCCATTGATATTATCACTATTGAAGACCAGCCTTAGTCTGTGGTAATCTGATAGGATGCATGGGATTGTTTCAATTTTCTTTTATCTGTATAGGCCATTTTATGACCAATTATGTGGTCAATTTTGAAGAAGATGCTGAGAAGAAGGGATACTCTTTTGTTTTTAGATGAAATGTTCTATAAATATCTGTTATATCCATTTGGTTAATAACTTGTGTTTGTTTCACTGTGTCTCTTAAGTTTCTGTTCCCATGATCTGTGCATTGATGAGAGTGGGGTGTTAAAGTCTCCCACTATTATTGTGTGAGGTATAAAGTGTGGTTTGAGCTTTAGTAAACTTTCTTTTATGAATGTGGGTGCCCTTGCATCTGGAACATAGATGTTCAGAATTGAGATTTCATCTTGGTTGATTTTTCCTTTGATGAGTATGAAGTATCCATCCTTATCTTTCTTGATACATTTTGCTGAAAGTCAACTTTATTCGATATTAGAATGGCCACTCCAGCTTGTTTCTTTGAACCCATTTGCTTGGAAAATTGTTTTCCACCCTTTTATTCTGAGGAAGTGCCTATCTTTGTCACTGACGTACATCTGTTTCCTGTATGCAGAAAATCCTGGGTCCTGTTTACATATCCAGTTTGTCAGTCTATTTCTTTTTATTTGGGAATTAAGTGCACTGATGATAAGAGATATTAAGGAAAAGTGATTGTTGCTTCCTGTTATTTTTGTTATTAGAAGTGGAGTTATGTTTGTGTGGGTATCTTCTATTAGGTATGTTGAAAGCAGTTTACTTTTTTGGTTTTTCTAGGGTAAATTTTCCCTCCTTTTGTTGAAAGTTTTCCTCTATTATCTTTTGTAGGACTGGAATTGTGGAAAGATATTGTGCCAATTTCATTTTATCATGGAATATCTTGGTTTCTCCATGTATAGTAATGGAGAGTTTTGCTGGGTATAGTAGCCTTGGCTAGCATTTTTGTTCTCTTAGTGTCTATATAACATCTGTCCAGGATCTTCTAGCTTTTATAGTCTCTGGTGAAAAGTCTGGTATAACTTTTATATGTTTGCCTTTATATGTTACTTGACCTTTTCCCCTTACTGCTTTTAATATTCTTTATTTGTTTTGTGTATTTTGTGTTTTGGTAATTATGTGATTGAGGAAATTTCTTTTCTGATCTAGTCTATTTGGAGTTCTGTAGGCTTCTCGTATGTTCATAGGCATCTCTTTCTTTAGGTTAGGGAAGTTTTCTATAATTTCGTTGAAGATATTTACTGGCCCTCTAAGTTGGGAATCTTCACTTTCTTCTATACATATTATCCTTGGGTTTGCTCTTCTCGTTGTGTCCTGGATATCCTGGGTGTTTTGGGTTAGGAGGGTTTTTTTTTGTTTGTTTGCATTTTCTTTGACAGTTGTGTCAATGTTTTCTATGGTATCTTCTACACATGAGATTCTCTCTTCTATCTCTTGTATTCTGTTGATCATGTTTGCATCTATGACTCGTTATCTCTTTCCTATGTTTTTTATCTCCTAGGTAGTCTCCCTTTGTGATTTCTTTATTGTTTCTACTTCTATTTTTATGTCCTGGATGGTTTGAAATCCAGATACTGTCCCAACTTTATCTCTTGCTATCATAACATCATAGAGAACTACAGATTCCAAATATGTCTTTGAAAATGTCCAGAGCCAGCCTTCCAAATGAAGACTGTTATTTCCAATACTGGATTGATTCATAGATCAATACATGATTTAGTCCAAATAACTGGTCACATTTAAGAAAAGTACAAGAGTCATTCTAACTTCCCCTTTTGATTCTCTGTCCTACAAGGTCTAAAACCTTGAGGCAAGGCAGCTTGTCCCATCAGGGGTGTAGGAAAGCAAAGGTGAGGAACATACATCTAATACAGCCTCCTGGTCACCATTGTCAGGGCACTCAGCAAGCTCACAGGTCAGCACCATTCTTTATTCCAGCAACAGCATGTCTCATCAGTCACTGTGCCAGCAAATCATGCTCCTTCAACATCCTGAAGAAAAAAACACAAACATGCCCCCTTCCCCATATTAAATACCTGATTGGGATCATGCCATATGCCAGAAAGTGGATGCTTAATTTTTACCTAGGCATAAGTATGCCTAGCTGTAAAGTGCCATAGACACTCAGCAGAAAGTTTTTTGGTATTCAATTTTTTAATTAAAATAAAAAGAATATGATTTAAATAAATTTGTGGTGTATGGGAATATACCTCTTTTTTTTTTTAAATTTTACGAAGATATTGATTTAAAGTTCCATGGGCCCCTTCCAAAATATCCAAAATACCTTGTCCTCAAGGGCTATAAGGAATCACAGTAATATGAGAAATATTAAGTTGTTGACAAACATTCTCAAATGCTTGACTACAATAGACAATTCCATTATCTGTTTTGGTTTTGGTTTGGTTTTGGTTTTTGATACTTTATTTACTTAAATTTCAGATGTTATCCCATTTTCCCATTCACCCTGCCAGAAACCTCTTATCCCATTCCCCTCCTAACTCTATGAAGTGTGCCCCCATCCACACATTTCAACCTCCCCACCCTCAAATCTCCCACATTGGAGCATCCAGACTTCATGGGACCAAGGCTCTTCTCTCACACTGATGACCAAAAGGGCCATGCTCCACTACTTATACAATTGGTCCCTCCCTGTATGCTCCCAGACTGGAGGTTTAGACCCTTGGAGCTTGGGTTGGTTGGTATTGTTGCACTCCTCATGGGGCCACACACCCCTTAAGATCCTTCAGTCTTCTCTCTAACTCCTCATTTGAAAATCCTGTGATGAGTTCAATGGTTAGCTCTGAGCATCTGCCTCTGTATATGTCAGCATCTGGCAGAGGCTCTCTGGAGACAAGTATATCAGGCTCCAGTCAGTATGCACTTACTGGCAACCACAAGAGTGTCTGCATTTGGTGACAGCTCATGGGATGGACCCCTAGGTGGGACAGTCACCATGAGGTCTCTGCTCCATTCTCTGCTCCACATTTTGGCTCCATACTTGCTCCCGTGAGTATTTTGTTACATTTTCTAAAAAGGACCAAAGAACACATACTTTGTTCTTCCTTCTTCTTGAGCTTCATGTGGTCTGTGAGTTCTGTCTTAGGTATTGTGAGCTTTTGGGCTAATAGCCACTTATCAGTGATTGAATACCATGTGTGTTCTTTTGTGATTGGGTTACCTCACTCAGGATGATTTTGTTCTAGTTCAATCCATTTGTCAAAGAATTTCATGAATTTATTGTTTTTAATGACTGAGTAATAATCCATTGTGTAAATGTATCACATTTTCTATGTCCATTCCTCCGTTGAAAGACATCTGGGTTCTTTACAATTTATGGCTATTATAAATAAGGTTGCTGTGAACATAGTGGAGCATGTGTCCTTGTTATATGTTGGAGCATCTTTTGGGTATATGCCCAGGAGTGGTATAGCTTGGTACTCTGGTAATACTAGGTCTAATTTTCTGAGGAACTGCCAGACTGCTTTCCAGAGTGGTTGTACCAGCTTACATTCCACCATCAATGGAGGAGTGTTCCTCTTTCTCCACATCCTCACCAGCATCTACTATCACTGAGGTTTTGATCTTAGCCATTCTGACTGGTGTGAGGTGGTATCTCAGGGTTGTTTTGATTTGCATTTTTCTGATGACTAAGGCTGTTGAACATTTCTTTAGGTGCTTATCAGCCATTCAAGTTTCTTCAGTTGAGAATTCTTTGTTTAGCTCTGTATTCCATGTTTAAACAGGAATATTTGGTTGTCTGGGGTCTAATTTCTCGAGTTCTTTGTATATATTGGATGTAGGATTGGTAAAGATCTTTTTCCCAATCTGTTGGTTGCTGTTTTGTCCTATTGTGTGTCCTTTGCCTTACAGAAGCTTTGTAATTTTATGAGGTCCCATTTGTCAATTCTTGATCTTAGAGCATAAGCCATTGGTGTTCTCTTCAGGAACTTTTCCCCTGTGCCCAAGTATTTGAAGCTCTTCTCCACTCTCTCTTCTATTAGTTTCAGTGTATCTGGTTTTATGTATAGGTCCTTGATCCACTTGGACTTGAGCTTTGTACAACAAGATAAGAATGGATTGATTTTCATTCTTCTACATGCTGACCTCCAGTTGATCCAGCACCATTTTATTTTTTGACAGTTCTGTCAACATTTTCTATGGTATCTTCAACTCCTGAGATTCTCTCTTCTATTTCTTGAATTCTGTTGGTTATGATTGCATCTATCACTCCTGATCTCTTTCCTAGGTTTTCTATATTCATGGTAGTCTCCCTTTGTGATTTCTTTATTGGTTCTACTTCCATTTTTAAGTCCTGGATAGTTTTGTTAAATCTCTTCACCTGTTTGGTTGTTATTTTCTTGTAATTCTTTAAGGGATTTTTGTGTTCCCTTTTTAAGAGCTTCTATCTGCTTACCTCTGTTCTCCTGTATTTGTTTGAGAGAGTTATTTATGTCCTTAAAGTCCTCTATCATCAACAGGAGAAGTGATTTTAAATCTGAATCTTGCTTTTCCAATGTAATGGGGTATTCACGACTTGCTATGGTGGCAGAACTTGGTTCTGATGATGCCAAGTAACCTTGGTTCCTGTTACTTATGTTTTTGTGCCTGCATTCACCATCTGGTTATCTCTAGTGCTACCTGCACTCACTGTCTCTGACTGAAGCCTGTCTGTTCTGTTATCTTTGTTGTGTCAGAACTCTTCAGAATTCAGCTCTTTCTGTGATCCTGTGATCCTATGATCTTGTGATCCTGTGATCCTGTGATCCTGTGATCCTGTGATCCTGTGATCCTGAGATCCTGAGATCCTGAGATCCTGAGATCGTGGATGTGAGTTCCTTGGAGTCAGCCTGCCCCTGGGATCCTGAGATCCTGAGATTGTGGATGTGAGTTCCTTGGAGTCAGCCTGCCTCTGGGATCCTGAAATCCTGATGAGACCAATCTTTTAAGATCTTGTTATCCAATGAGCCTATGTCTTAAGCTCCTGGGAGTCCAGCTTCCTCTGGGTTTTGTGGGATTGAGGGCAGAGCTGATACAGAAGGTCTTATCAGGGCACTGTGCATACCTGAAGGAACTCTTGATACTGGCCAGGAGTGAGTTCCTGAGTCCCTGGGGGTCCCAATTACTCCTTGTTTGGGGCGGATGTTGCAGGCTTCTCACCTATAATCCTGGGCATGTTAGAGCTCCTGAGAGTTCAGTGCCCTCTGAGTTTTGTGGGATTGGGTGCAGAGCTGGTGCTCAAGGTTTTCTAAGGGCACTGGTGCACACCAGAAAGAACCCATGCCAGTTGCTGTTTTATGAAGATTTTTTCATCTGTGAGCATGGTGTTTCCCCACAAAGCAAGAGCATACCTGACAAGAATCCAAATACCAGACATGGAAAACCCTCTTTTGAGTTGTTGACCAAAACTATTGAGATTTCGGGAACATACAATGCTTTCCCTTGCCACTGGAACACTCAAAGAATGAAGACTAGTTCTAATTGCTGAAGAAGCTATGTACTTCTAAAAAGGACCCAGAGTCCACTCAGCTGGAAATTGTCTGAATGCCTCCTACCCAATGGCTAGCTTTCATGGTACTAGAAGGAACCATACAAGCTTCAAAAGGAAGGAGAGAGCTAACAATCCTCCCCAGCTATGATACGTATAAAAGTATAGCATAATAATACTTTGGTTGCAGTATTAGAACACATAATTTTGCAATAGTTAGCAAATCTTTAGTGGAATGTACTACTTAGCATATGTTCAAAAGACTAGATATTCTCCTCCACAGCTATTTGCTCAGTCATTGCTGAGCATTGGTACTCTATTCACAAAGGCTAGGGACCAGAAACACCTAAAAGGTCCTAAAACTGAGTAATGAATAATGAAAATATGGTATATATACATTTGGAATTCTCTTCTGTTGTAAGAAAAAATAAAATCATAAAATGTCCAGGTAAGTGTTGCAACTAGAAAAGATCATACTGAGACATTTGCTAGACCCAGAGAGATAAACACTACATGTTCTTCTCACACACAAAAAAAAACACTTTCTTGAGATGTACATATCATAGTGTAAGTAAGTAAGGCAGGAAGTATCCAACCATCCTACCTAGCTATGTTGCCTATGAATCACAAGCATGACCACCATGGCACATTCATTCTAAGGGTACAATAGCAGCACACATAGCTTGGCAACAAGCAACAGCTAGACAGTGGTTTTTAAGGTTCTTTAAACTAGAGGGAAATGATTCCTGTTACAGGAATCCAAAAGAGTTACTCAGAGTTACTGAAGTCATGGATCTTAAAAGAGAACCTACAACTACCATTTTAATGGATCAGTAAAATTTTGTACCATAGACATATGTATTTTTAAATGAACAGGTAAGTCCAGTCCTTACCACTCATCTAAGAAATTTTTCTTGAAACTGAAGGAAATCATTACAAAAAAAAAAAAAAAAACACAAGCAGCTAAAATGCAGAATTACAATATAGTTTGATTGAGTATAATTACAAAAGAATACCTGAAGCCCGGGACTTGCTGCAAAACCAGAAGTAAACTGTTTATAAGAGCCAGAACAGGAAATTTATTGTGAGATTATGTGTTCTGCAGATATCAAAGATATAACATAAAATATCACCAACATTAATGCCTAAACCACAGGTGAACAAAGACAAAATCAATAAATATAGTAATATGACTGAATTTGGAGTCTAGAGTGGTAACTCTTAGATGTCTTATATGTACACAATATAGGCAAAATTGAGATTGTTAAGATGAAGAGCCATAGTCTTCCTCAGAAAAGAGATCACCAATTGGTTATTCAATGCCAAATGGTCACTCTTGAAAGTCTATAAACAATTACCATATACAATATACAAATATAAAATATACAATGTTATTGTGTAGGAACACACAAACATAGACACACATATCAAATAATAAAATAAGAGACAATAATTTGAAAGACTAAAAATGAGTCAATATAAATGTTTGGGGAGAAAACAGAAGATGGAAATGATATAATTATATTGTAATTAATAAAGATAAATAATTATAAAATATTTAGGTATATGTCTTGCTCTTTTCCCTATCATGGTGATGATTATTTACCATGGATCATAAGTTCTCACCTTTTTAATATTTCATAAATCAGTAACCATTGCAATTTTCCATTAAGATTCATGATTGGCCCATAGTCATATGGTTGACCCCATACATACCTAAAATAAACCAGTATATTTAGAGATGATATGTTCTGGTTGGTATATTATGTACATACCCATTGACTTGACACAAAAGTAAATTTACACAAAAAATACCTGATTTGTTCAGGCTTATCTTTACAACTGGCATTTTCTTCTGAGAACAGAAGAAAGCAAGTGTTTAAAACACTTTATTAACAAACATGATATAAGAAAAGCCAGCCACCAGTGGACAAAAAAAAACCCAAACACAGTTTCATTTAGAAAACTAAGGATATCTGACTAATGGTAAATTTACCAGGAAATGCAGGAGACGCTATGAATAACGATGGTAAAATCATAGAGTGGCATACCCCACCTCAAAATTAACAGACATAAAAAAGCAAACAAGCAAAACATATTATTCAGACATAAGTTTCCTTCCCCTGTATCCACTATTCTGTTTATTTATTATCAAGAATTGACCCAAAGCTTTTTTTCCTAGCAGCTATCAACAAAAAATAACTCCTAAGTTACAGGTGGGACTTACTGTCCAGGTATAGTTTCCATGTCAAGATTTTGTCTGCCTTTAACTTTTCCATGTCTCATGCATTCTGTCACACCTATTATGAATTATAAAGTACCACTGTATGCTGTACACAGAAGGCAATTTTCTTATAGTCATTCACTGCATCTTTTTTTTCTTTTTACTCTCTTTGCAATCTTCTCTGAGTCTTGGAAGAAGGATATTTGATATAAATATTTCTTCCTTTTTTTTCTTTTTCTTTTTTCTTTTTTTTTTTTTTTTTTTTTTTTTTTTTTTTTTTTTTTTTTGATTTTTTGAGACAGGGTTTCTCTGTATAGCCCTGGCTGTCCTGGAACTCACTCTGTATACCAGGCTGGCCTCGAACTCAGAAATCCGCCTGCCTCTGCCTCCCAAGTGCTGGGATTAAAGGCGTGAGCCACCACCGCCTGGCTTTTTCATTTTTTTTTATTGGATATTTTATTTACACTTCAGATGCCATCCCCTTTCCTCATTCCTCCCCTTAGAAAGCCCCTATCCCATGCCACCTTTTCCTTTTTGCATTTATACACTTTTTTAAAAAATGTTAATCAAAGGCTTTATAAGTTTGGTAATGCTCAATCAGAGGTGTAACCCAATACCCAACCTAGATATATTAACTATCTTTGACTGGTGGAGATACATGAACAACTGCCTCCCTGTCTCCCCCCTCTTTCTCTCTCTCATCACCTAGCTTCTCCTCTCCTTCTTCTCCTCCTCTCCTTACTCCTTCTCTTCCTCTCAGTACTCCTCCCATCTTAGCTCCTCCTACATAGCACCCTTCCTGTTAAAATAAAACTTTTCTATCAAAATGCATTTAGAACATAATTATGCCAATTTGTACCAGTGAGGTACAAGATAGTCCTAATACCCAGTCCATAAATTTGTGTTGAATAACCAGAACCTCTGTCATCTCTCCTAACTAAAACACTTAGTTCTGAACCTGGTGTTTTCCTTGGCTTTAGAATGAATGTCAGCTGAAAACCATCCACTCAAATCTTTTCTCTCAAGGTAAATAGCTAGGATTGGATATGAGACTTTAAGTTTTCAACCCCGTCAGAAATCGAGAATGACTGAGTTAACTATAATTGTGGGAAGCACAAAGCATAGCTCCTAAACCTTAGCCAATTTATAGAGACCTCTGAACACCTGGACACTCCCTCTACTGCAAGATATTGGAGTATCTGTTCTTCCATCTTCTGGCCCAGGATCATCTGACAGATCTTAGTGCTGCAGAATTATTAAGGGCCAATTACTCTGTCTAGGCAGATATACTCAGTCAAGTATTCTGCAAGTGTGTCCTTTTGTGGACAGTAATTTGTCTGTAGATGGAAAGAGGCAATTCTTGTCTAGTGGCTGTCTCACCACAACTGGAGTAACTCCAAAGATGCTCAATTTCTTCGTAGAATTCAATACAGGGAGTGTCAGGAGCAGACAGATCTCTAATCAAAATGAACATTAATACAGAAATGTTTGTCATGTCAATTCTGTGGACTTCTGATGTTTTGAAAACCAACTATCCATGTAAGGTAATCTGGACTGTTGTCTGTTAACTCCACTCAGCTATTTCTAAATAAAACATAGAAAACACCCTAACAATAAACTCCAAACCATGAATTTGCTATAGTACCTTAACTAACAGGCTAGCCATCTCAAATCTGTTTAAAAAAAAGTTAAAGAAGGAGTGGGTGGGTCTAAGCCTTGTATTCCTAAATGTGTTATACTGGTACAATGCCTATGAGAGTATCAATATTCATCTCCCTTTTATATCAATAAGAAGCTCGTACCAATGAAAACCTTAAATTTGAAATCAAAGTAAATTTTGTACTATTTAAGAAATTATAACTTCATCTTGATAATAATTATACAGATTTCTAACAATAGGTTATGGCTATGTAATAAATCTTAGCTAATCCTCCCTGTTCCAACAAAACCACTACTTTTCCCTAGAAAGACAGTCCAACATTTACCACCTTAGTCCCCAAGCCCAGGGAATAGGGGCGCTGACTCTTCATTAGCTTCTTCAAGCTGATTATGGGCATTGAGATATTAGAAGAGGAGAGGGGGGAAGAGTAAATTGATAAGCCTCTGATGCTGTGTCTTCCTTGCCTCCAGATGGAATTCCAGGACCTCAGAGGTTTGAGCAGGTCTGCCCAGCTTGCTTGATGAGTAGATACACCAGGGCTGATTATTCTGCAATATATAATTCTCAAAACAAATTTTAGTATCAAGATAATTTTTAAGAGGGTTGACATTTTATTAAGGATGTTGGTTCTAACCACTTTTCTTTTTTCCCCTCTTTTATTGGATATAATATTTACATTTCAAATTTTACCATCTTATCCCATTAAACCTACCACCCAAGAACCCCTTAACCCATCCCCCTCCTCCTGCTTCTATGAGGGTGTGTACCCACCTACCCCCCAAATCCCCCTCCCCACCCTCAGATTTCCCCAAACACACTCAGTGTTCAGCCTTCATGGGACCAAAGATCTACTCTCCCACCTATGCCCAACAAGGACATCCTCCCCTACATATATAGCTGGAGTCATATGTCCCTCCATATATGCTCCTAAGCTCGTGGTTTAGACCCTGGGGAGCTCTGGCTGGTTGGTATTATTGCTTTCCTCATGGGGCCACCAACCCTTTAGGCTCCTTCAGTTTACTCTCTAACTTCTCCATTGGGAACCTTTGATCAGATTAATGGTTAGCTGCAAGTATCTGCCTCTGGGTATGTCAGACTCTGGGGGACCTCTAAGTGTTGGGGGCCGACTTTTAGCAGAAAGCAGCTATCAGCTTTGCAGCCATCTTGAGCCATATACCCTGACATGTGACTTGGATTACAATAGCCTACAACAGCTGAGCACACTCCGATAATCTTGGTTTAGATACCTTGAGATTAAAGGTTCGTGAGATTAAAGGTGTGTGACTTAAGAGTGTAATTTAGAGATAAGATTTAGAGACAAGACCTAAGGGCATGATTAAAGGTGTGACCAAAAGGCATGTCTTAGAAATGAGACATATAAAAGGCAGAGACAGAACAGGACAGACATCAGACACATCAGACATTAGGGAGACACTTTTAGGAGACACTTCAGAGAGTACAACTTGGAGTACAACTTGGAGTAGGAATTAGACATTAGGAACTTGGAACTTGGAAGAAGTAACTTGGAACTTGGAGGCACTAGGAACTAAAAACTAGTAACTTAAGACTTGGGACTTAGGCCAGGAAGAGAGACTGAAGAATAAACAGGATTGAATCATACTCTGTCTGGTCTCCATTCTTCCCATTTGTCCTCACTCTTTCTCTCTTGCTGAACCCCGACTCGCGGACCGGAGCAGCAGCTTGGGCCAGGATACAGTGGCCGCCCAAACGTGGGTGGGCCAGGTCCTCAACATTTTGCTTGGGCCGCAACAGCTTTTTGGCGCCCGAACAGGGACTAGTGCAGCTCTCAACATCTAAGGAGACAACCTTATCAGGCTGTTGTCAGCTTTCCCTTCCTGTCATCCATATCAGCATCTATTTTTGGTGACTGCACATGGAATGAATACCCAGGTGGAATGGTCCACACAACCTCTCCTTCAGATTCTGTCCCACACTTTGTCTCCATATTTGCTCCCTTGGGTATTTAGTTACTCCTTCTAGGAAAGACCTAGGCATCCACACTTGTTCTTCCTTCTTCATGAGCTTCATGTGGTCTGTTAGTTGAGTCTTTGTTGTTTCCAACTTTTGGGCTAATCTCCGATTATCAGTGAGTAAATACCATTTGTGTTCTTTTGTGATTGGGTTACCTCACTCAGGATAATATTTTCTAGTTTTATCCATTTACCTAAGAATTTCTTGAATTCATTATTCTTAATAGCTGAGTAATATTCCATTGTGTAAATGTACCACATTTTTGTATCCATTTCTCTGTTGAAGGGCATCTGGGTTCTTGCCAGCTTCTGGCTATTATAAATAAGGCTGCTATGAACATAGTGGGGCATATGTCTTTGTCATAAGTTGGGGCATTTTCTGGGTATATGCCCAGGAGTGGTATAGCTGGGTCCTCAGGTAATGCTATGTCCAATTTTCTGAGGAACTGCCATACTGACTTCCAGAGTGGTTGTACCAGCTTGCAACCCCACCAACAATGAAGGAGTGTTTCTCTTTCTTCACATACTCACCAGCATCTAACTTCACCTGAATTTTTGATCTTAGCCATTCTGACTGGTGTGAGGTGGTATCTCAGGGTTGTTTTGATTTGCATTTCCATGATGACTAAGGCTGTTGAACATTTCATAAGGTGCTTCTCGGCAATTCATGTTTCCTCAGTTGAGAATTCTTTGTTTAGCTTTTTACCCAATTTTAATTTTAATGGGGTTATTTTGCTGTCTGGCATCTAATTTCTTGAGTTCTTTGTATATATTCAATATTAGCCCTCTATCAGATGGAGGATTGGTAATGATCTTTTCCAATCTGTTGATTGCCATTTTGTCTTATTGACAGTGTCCTTTGCCTTACAGAAGCTTTGCAATTTGATGAGGTCCCATTTGTCGATTCTTGATCTTAGAGCATAAGCCATTGGTGTTCTGTTCAGGAACTTTTCCCCTGTGCCTAGGTATTCGAGGGTCTTCCCCAACTTCTCTTCTATTAGTTTCAGTGTATGTGGCTTTATGTGAAGGTCCTTTATCTACTTGGGATTGAGCTTTGTACAAGGAGATAAGAATGGATTAATTTGCATTCTTCTACATGCTGACCTCCAGTTGTGCCAGCATCACTTGTTGAAAATGCTGACCTTTTTCCACTGGATGGATTTAGCTCCCTTGTCAAAGATCAAGTGACCATAGGTGTACAGGTTCATTTCTGGGTCTTCAATTATATTCCATTGATCATCCTGCCTGTCTCTGTACCAATACCATGCAATTTTTATCACTACTGCTCTGTAGTACAGTTTGAGGTCAGGGATGGTGATGCCCCCAGAAGTTCTTTTATTGTTGAGACTAGTTCTCACTATCCTAGGTTCTTTGTTATTCCAAATGAATTTGTAAATTGCTCTTTTTATCTCTATGAAGAATAGATTTGGAATTTTGGTGGGGATTGCATTGAATCTGTAGATTGCTTTTGGCAGGATGGCCATTTTTACTAAGTTAATCCTGCCAATCCAGGAGCATGGGAGATCTTTCCATCTTCTGAGATCTTGTTCTATTTCTTTCTTCAGAGACTTGAAGTTCTTTTGATACAGATCTTTCACCTGCTTAGTTAGAGTCACTCCAAGATATTTTATTTTATTTGTGGCTATTGTAAAGGGTGTCATTTTCCTAATTTCTTTCTCAGCCTGTTTATCCTTTGAGTAGTGGAAGGCTACTGATTTGTTTGAATTGATTTTATATCCAGCCACTTTGCTAAAGTTGTTTATCAGCTTTAGGAGTTCTCTAGTGGAAGTTTTAGGGTCACTTAAGTTTACTATCATATCACCTGCAAATAGTGAAATTTTGACTTCTTCCTTTCCTCTTTATATCCCTTTGACTTCCTTTTGTTGTCTAATTGCTCTAGCTTGGACTTCCAGTACTATATTAAATAGGTAAGGTGAGAATGGGCAGCCTTGTCTAGTCCCTGATCTTAGTGGGATTGCTTCAAGTTTCTCTTCATTTAGTTTAATGTTGGCTACTGGCTTGCTGTATATTGCTTTTACTATGTTTAGGTATGGGCCTTGAATTCCTGATCTTTCCAAGACTTTTAACATGAAGGGATGTTGAATTTTGTCAAATGCTTTTTCAGCATCTAGGGAGATGACCATGTGTTTTTTTTCTTTGAGTTTATTTATGTAGTGGATTACATTGATGGATTTCTGAATATTGAACCATCCCTGCATTCCTGGAATAAAGCCTACTTGATCTTGTTGGGTACTTGTTTTGACGTGTTGTTGGATTTGGTTTGCGAGAATTTTATTGAGTATTTTTGCATCAATATTCATAAGAGAGATTGGTCTGTAGTTCTTTTTTTGTTGTTGTTGTTGGGTGTTTCTGCGGTTTAGGTATGAGGATAATGGTAGCTTCATAGAATGAATTGGGTAGTGTTCCTTTTGTTTCTCTTCAATGGAATAGCTTGAAGAGGATTAGTATTAGGTCTTCCTTGAAGGTCTGATAGAATTCTACATTGAAACAATCTGGCCCCGCACATTTTTTGGTGGGGAGATTTTTAATGACTCCTTCTATTTCTTTAGGCGTTATGGGACTGTTTAGATGGTTTATCTGCTCCTCGTTTAACTTTGGTACCTGGTATCTGTCTAGAAAATTGTCCATTTCCTCCAGATTTTCCAATTTTGTTGAGTATAGGCCTTTGTAGTAGGATCTGATGATTTTTTTAATTTCCTCTGTTTCTGTTGTTATGTCTCCCTTTTCAGTTCTGATTTTATTAATTTGAGTGCTGTCTCTGCGCCCTTTGGTTAGTCTGGCTAAGGGTTTGTCTATCTTGTTGATTTTCTCAAAGAACCAGCTCCTGGTTTTGTTAATATTTGGTATACTTCTTTTTGTTTCAACTTGGTTGATTTCAGCCCTGAGTTTGATCATTTCCTGCTGTCTACTCCTCTTGGGTATATGAGCAAGCTTCTTTTTGTTCTAACACTTTCAAGTGAGCCATCAAGTTGTTAGTGTATGCTCTTTCCAGTTTCTTTTTGTAGGCACTTAGAGCTATGAGTTTTCTTGTTAGTACTGCTTTCATGGAGTCCCACAAGTTTTGATACGATGTATCCTCATTTTCGTTACATTCTAAAAAGTCTTTAATTTCTTTCTTTATTTCTTCCTTGACCAAGTTATCATTGAGTAGAGCATTGTTCAGTTTTCACATGTATGTGGGCTTTCGATTGTTTTTAATCCATATTAAACACAAGTCTTAGTCCATGGTGGTCTGATAGGATACAAGGGATTATTTCAATCTTTTTGTATCTGTTGAGGCCTGTTTTGTGACCAATTATATGGTCTATTTTGGAGAAGGTACCATGAGGTGCTGAGAAGAAGGTATATTCTTTTGTTTTAGGATGAAATGTTCTATAGATGTCAGTTAAGTCCAATTGGTTCATAACTTCTGTTAGTTTCATTGTGTCTCGTTTTAGTTTCTGTTTCCATGATCTGTCCATAGCTGAGAATGGGGTGTTGAAATCTCCCACTATTATTGTGTAGGGTGCAATGTATGCTTTAAGCTTTAGTAAAGTTTCTTTTATGTATGCGGGTGCCCTTGCATTTGGGGCATAGATGTTCAGAATTGCGAGTTCCTCTTGGTACATTTTTCCTTTGATGAGTATGAAGTGTCCTTCTTTATCTTTTTTGATTACTTTTGGTTATAAAACGATTTTATTTGATATTGGAATCACTACTCCTGCTTGTTTCTTGGGACCATTTGCTTAGAAGATTGTTTTCCAACCTTTTACTCTGAGGTAGTGTCTGTCTTTTTCACAATGGTGCATTTCCTTTATGCAGCAAAATTCTGAGTCCTGTTTATGTATCCAGTCTGTTAGTCTATGTCTTTTTATTGGAGAATTGAGTCCATTGATATTAATAGATATTAAGGAAAAATGAATGTTGTTTCCTGTTATTTTTGTTATTAGCAGTGGAGATATGTTTGTATAGCTACCTTCTTTTAGGGTTGTTGGAATATTACTTTCTTGCTTTTTCTAGGTGGTAGTTTCCCCTCCTTGTGTTGGAGTTTTCCACCAATTATCCTTTGAAATGCTGGATTTGTAGTGAGATGTTGTGTAAATTTGGATTTGTCATGGAATATTTTGGTTTCTCCATCAATATTGATTGAGATTTTTGCTGGGTATAGTAGTCTGGGCTGGCATTTGTGTTCTTTTAGGGTCTGTATGATATCGGTCCAGGATCTTCTGGCTTTTATGGTCTCTGGTGAGAAGTCTGGTGTAATTCTTATAGGTCTGCCTTTATATGTTACTTTATCTTTTTCCCTTACTGCTTTTAGTATTTTTCTTTGTTTTGTACATTTGATGTTTTGATTATTATGTGGTGGGAACTATTTCTTTTTTGGTCTAAACTATTTGGAGTTCTGTAGGCTTCTTGTATATTTATGGACATCTCTTTCTTTAGGTTAGGGAAGTTTTCCTCTATAATTTTGTTGAGGATATTTACTGGTCCTTTAAGTTGGGAGTCTTCACCCTCATCTATACCGATTATCCTTAGGTTTGGCCTTCTCATTGTGTCTTGGATTTCTTGTATATTTTAGGTTAGTAGCTTTTTGTATTTTGCATTTTCTTTGACAGTTGTGTCAATGTTTTCCATGGCATCTTCTGTGCACATGAGATTCTCTCTTCTATCTCTTGTATTCTGTTGGTGATACTTGTGTCTATGACTCCTGGTTTGTTTTTGTTTTTTGTTTGTTTGTTTGTTTGTTTGTTTTTTTAGTTTTTCTATCTCCAGTGTAGTCTCCCTTTGTGATTTCTTTATTGTTTCTACTTCCATTTTTAGATCCTTGGTGGTTTCGCTTAATTCCTTCTCCTGTTTGGTTGTGTTTTCTTGCAATTCCTTAAGGGATTTTTGTGTTTCCTCTTTAAGGGTTTCTATCTGCCTACCAGTGTTCTTCTTAAGTTCTTTGAGAGTGTTATTTATGTCTTTCTTAAAGTCCTCTATCATCATCATAAGAAGTGAGTTTAATTCTGAATCCTGCTTTTCTGGTGTGATGGTGTTTTCAGGGCTTGCTATGATGGGGGAACTGGGTTCTGATGATGCCGTGTAACTTTGGATTCTGTTGCTTACATTCTTGCACTTTCCTTTTGCCATCTTGTTAACTCTAGTGCTGCCTGTACTTGCTGTCTCTGACTGAAGCCTGCCTTTCCAGTTATCTTGCTTGTGTCTGATCTCCTCTGGGGTCCAGATGTCTCTGTGATCTTCTCCAGCTGCACTGAGTACAGTGGTACTTCTAGGATGCCTCAGGATATGGTGCCTCTAAGGTAGCAGTCCAGCTAGGTGTCTGCTGTTCTGGGTGCAGTGTCTCCACTAAGATGTCTCAGGATAAGGTGCCCACTGATCTGATTGCAGTGGCTCCTCTAGGATATCTCAGGATATGTTGTCTGACGCTCTGAGTTCAGTTCTTCCTCTGTTGCTCTGGGTTGAGTGGACCTTCCAGAATATCTCGGGCAGAATCTGGGGTCCACACAAAGGAGAACTGGGCAGAGGTCTGGTCCAGTCCTCAGATCTGAGAGAGGGGCAGAAGGGGAGTGCTATTCCACAGGGGCAGTGGAGATTGGGTATCCATCCACTGGAATCTGAGTGCTCTCAGCACCCAGCTATGGGCTTAGGGCATTGTGTGGGTCTTCCTACCTATGGCTTTGGGATCCCTGGAGCCTCCAGGATGTCTCCGGTGGAATCCAGGGTCCACACAAGAGAGGACTGGGCAGAGGTATGGTCCAGGCCTCAGATCGATATAAATATTTTTAAGGATGAGCATCTCATAGTCATTTACTGTTTGTTCCTTGATTAATTGTGAGTCTCTGTATTAATAGTCATCTACAACTATAAAAGAAGCAACTGTGCTGATAATTGAGAGATACATATACATACATATACTTTGGAATCTCTGTATATATACTTTGGAGTACATTCAACACTATCTCCCATTAGGAGAACAATAAGAATGCAGTTTTCTCTAACTTCTGTAACTTCTACAGCCACAAGTTTTTGCTTGATAATGGGGCCATGCATGGGTTTCTACTTGTGGAGAAGAAATTACATTTAATCAAAAAAATTGTGGGCTTAGGGTTTCTGTTGCAATGTTTAAATGCCATGGCAAAAAGAAAACAAAGAGGAAAGATCTTATTTCACTTAAACTTCAACATTAAACTTCATCATTCAAGGAAATCATGGCATGAATTCAAGGCAGATATCTGAGATTAAAAACTAAAGCAGATACCATGGAGTAACATTATATCCTGGCCTATTTTCCATGACTTTCTTATACAACTTGTTCAGGATTGTCACTGCCCACAGTAAGCCATGCTTTTCCAAATCACTTTTTAATTTTAAAAAATCCTACAAAATTTCCAATAAATAATGTCATAGAAGCATTTTCTCAGTTGTGTTCCCTATTTCCTAAATGCTACTTTGTGTCAAGTTGATATAAAAAAACACAATCACATACACACACACACACACACACACACATTTTTTCATAAATTTTATCTTTTATTAATATTCTTACAATAAATTATTTTTGGATCACTTGTCAGCCAAAAAAAGAAATCCCACAGATAATCCCTAGGTACCTATATATGATACTGTTCATGGAAGAATGTAGTGATTTTCAGATATTTAATTTCTTACTCATTTTCCTAATCCAATACCCAGACCTATCTAAAGCTTTATAACAGACTACTTGCTTTAGAATCTCCTTCCTCAATCTTATACCTTTTTCCTCAGCCTCCAGCTCCCATAGAGATTCTTTAGGAACCAGTTACTCAGCCATGTTACTCAGGAAAGCATACAGAAATGGAAAATAGTAGTCACATCTGGCAGGATCCCAGGCTCCTTCTTTATCTTGCAATCAAAACCCATCATATTCTCCTAAAACTGGAGAGGATATCAGAAAACAAGGGATAAAACACCTACCCAGCAAACACAAAATCAGATATAAGTATCGAGAAATACAATAACGCTACATGCAGATGCCTAGATGTCAAAGTAAAAACAGTTCATAAGATCAGTAAAACATATCCCAAGTAAACCACAGTGACCCAACTGGAGTAAGTATAGAGATGCAATGTAGCTGAAAGATAAGATATAATATAATGGCTTCAAAGCAGCTTTTATAACTGTGTTAGATATCTGAAACAAGAAACTGGATAAACTAATTTTAAAAATCTATTAAAATACAGTGTAATTAAAGGAAATATAACAGGTCAAGACTTGTAACTTACAAATTCAAAAGTACCACTCTCTGCTGTACAGAGAAGGTTATTCCCTTTTGGTCATTCAATCTGTTTTGTTCCTTCTTTCTTTTATTTAATTAAATTCTTTTGTTATTTAAATTCTAAATGTTGTCCCCTTCCAGAGACACTCCTGTAGTTCTTCACCTGATTCCCCCTCCCATTTGCCTCTGAGAGGCTCCTCTTCTACCCACCCATAAATACATACATACATACATACATACCACCAACAACCTCCACCCCCTCATTCTAGCCCACCCAGTCCCTATCCCCTCACCCACCCAAACATGCCCACTTTGTGGCACCACCTCACAGTTACCTGGAAACAGTCAGGTGTGCCTGACATACTATAAAAGTGGCTGCTGGCCACCTCCTCTCTTCATTGCTCTCCTTTTGTTCAGAATCCTTACCTCACCCACCTGATTCCCATTCCCATCTCTCCATTTGCTCATGGCTGGCCAATACTCTCTCCCTCTCCCTCTCTCTGTCCCTCTCCCTTTTCCCTCTCTCTGCCTCTCCCCCTTCCCCATCTCTTTCCCTCTCCCCCTCCCCATCTCCCTATGGGACCATGAAAGCTTGGTTTCTGGTGGAGCACTGGGTAGAGATGGCTAGAGACCCTGCAAGGGACAGCAAATATTTTGCCACACTCCCAGACTCCAGGCTCCTAACACTTGGCCAAAGACCTCCATTGATCAGAGCCTTTCAGTCAAGTAGGGCAACACCCCTACAGCCCCTCCCAAAGAGAGGTTTGTGTCACCTAGCACAGATAGAGGACATGATCTCCATGTTAATGAGATACCTAAAGGCCAGAGGGCATAGCCAATTAAGCATTCCTTCCCAAACCCCCCTCCTCCCTCCTTTTTTAACTCAGGTCCACCCTGAGAAATTGGGGGGGGTACAGTTTCATCTACTTTCTGCCATGACAAGAGACCTTTGAAAACCATGGACTTCCTTGTGTCTTTGGGACCCTACCATGTGTGCTCTTCCCCTAGCCTGCCAGCCTGCCAGCCTGCCAGCCTGAGCAGGCCTGATAAGCTGTTTACCACAATACACCAAACAACAATAGGACCTGGGAGGCATTGCCAGCCTTGGAGACCTGCAGTCTGCCACAGGAGCTGAGTTAAATAGACTGCCTGCTGAGCTTGCTTGAAACACCTTGCTTGAATCACAGCCAGTGATTAAGGATGCATACCCCCTCACCTATGCCTCTGGGCTAAAGTGAAGAAGAGACTCTTCTTGTAGGGGTGGGGTTTTCTCCTTTTTATTTGATAGTCAAACAATAAACCTTGAGCCTTGATCAGGGAACTTTGTCTTGGCTTCATCTCTTCCCATCCTCCTGTCCCTTCTCCATTTCCATCTTCTCTTTCAGGTGAACCTGGTTTTGACTGTGGCTGCTGGTGGCTACAACCATGGAGAACTGTGGAGAAGGTCTTTGACTACCGAGCCACTGCTTAATCTCCTGCTAGAAGACTTCTCTATGTTCCAGCCAAAAAGCCTTGCCAACTCAAGCAAGCTAGTGACCCAGCCAAGCAAGTGCCAGTAACCAAGAGTCTTACTCCATGGAGCACCACTAGAGCTTCTCCCACTCGTCCCTCTCAGCTACGGGCCAGTCCAGCCTGTATGCCTTCATGTCTCAGTTCTTCTTTGGCTCCCAGTGGCATCTGAGAGCCCAAAGACAGAGACCACCAGTTTCCTGGTCAGCTGTTTCAGCCCAGAGACACCCCCACTCAGGAGCTCTGCCCCCACATGACTTCAGGCTGAGATCTCACCACGCCCAGGTGGAGACCCACAGCTTCTCACAGCCCAGTGTCTGCCCATTGCTGTGTGGAATGCACTCAGTCAAATTCCCATGCTTCTGCTCTCTGGAGCCATGGTTCCAGCCCCCTGGGTCTGCAGACATGCAAGAACCACAACACAACACAACAGGACCCACATCATGCATGAGCTACAGCCCCACATCCCTCTCACTCTCACTCTTCCCCTTCCCTTCCCTCAACCTCCTCTCTCTGCTTCTTCCCCTTTCCCTCCCCCCTTCCTTCCTCCCTTTCTCTCTCTGCCTTTTTATGTCTTTAGTACACCCTCAACTACCTGAAAGAAAGATGAAAGAAAATCCGGCTGCCGTGCAGAATATACCACTCCAGACCACGTGGTTCCAAAGAGGGGGGTTTATTCAGGGGAAAGGACAAAAGTGGGGAGACAGTGGGGGAGGTAAGGAGTTAAAGAGAGCGCCAGTCCGGGGTACTGCCTGTTTGATATGGGCAGTAGCTGGCTTTCACCATCTGGGGTCCACTGGGTAGATACCTGTATCAGGTTCCTCTGTGGACAGCGGCTGGTAATCCTGTAACAGGAACTGCTTAATAATTTGGTTAGAAATAATACCAGGAGGATGGCAAGAAAGAATGTTATAAAAGAGAGTATCTTGTTTTTTTTTTTTATATGGGGTTTTTTCAAAATATCTTAGAACTGGAGATCTCACGTTCCTTAAAAACAGCATTCTTCCTGGACAAACCGGCGGAGACCATTTCAGGACATCTGGTCCTCGTCGGTTCTGAAGCAACACAGCTGGACTCTCACAGGTCTTGTGTCATTGGTGGAAGTGGTTGGTCTGTGACCTAGCATATGTATCTGACAAGACCAATATGGGCAGCCCCCATAATCATCTGGTCAGTTTCTACAATAATCTTTTACCTGGTCAAGGAGAAAACAAGTGTAGAGAGCACGATATTTAAATGAGTAACGGATATAGAGATGATAGCAGCTTGGACTGGTTCTTGGCCCCCGGCTATGGAGCAGTTTCCTGACCCTGTTTGGAAAGAGATGTTTTTTAACTGTGGGGGTCTCTTGACCCTCGAACCTTCGGATATAAGGCCTGACCTGGATAGAGACAAGCAGCAGGGGAGGATGAGAAACCCAAGTCTAGTCCAGTGAGGTCGAACTCGGCTGCTGGACTAGAGTCTCATGTTCTGGGATTGAGGGCAAGGTGGGTGATTTCGAAGTCCTCTGGAGCTTAATAGAGCACAGTCCTGTTAGAGTTGATGTGTATGAAGAGTCGATTTTAGGTGGGGGGATGAAAGGCTTGAGGTGAGACAAGTGGACCCAATGAGGGAGTCTCTCAAGTTTAGCAGCTGTAGGGGTCACAAGAATTACCTTAAAAGGACCCTGCCATTTGGGAGAGAGGGGTGAGGGCCGGTGATCTGGAGGGGAGAGAAGGACTTGGTCTCCAATGCTGACAGGCGGTGGACAGAGGGCAGTGTGTTGTCGAGGTAGATGGCCGTCAGCAAAGTTCCACAAGAGAGAACGGAGGTGGCAAAGTAATGGGGTGAGTAGATGGTCTGAGAGGGGAGAGCACTTAGGTGAAAGACCAGGAGTTAGGACTGGACGTCCATACATGAGTTCAAAGGGTGAGATGAGGAGAGGCCGCTTGGGGAGAGCTCGTAGCCTGAAAAGGGCCAGAGGTAAAAGTTTTACCCAGTCAAGGTGAAGTTCCTGTGACAGCTTAACAAGAGTGGTTTTTAAAGATCGGTTAGTTCTTTCTACTTTACCTGAAGATTGAGGGTGGTAGGAAATATAAAAATGCCAGGGGATGTCTAAGGCCTTAGATACAATTTGAGAAACCTGGGAAGTAAATTCGGGATCATTGTCTGACTGGAGGGAGGCTGGGACGCCAAATCAGGGGATGATCTCTCAGAGGAGAAGATCAGAGACTGTCTGAGCCCTTTTGTTAGTTGTGGGAAAAGCTTCTACCCAGCCTGAGAAGGTGTCCACCAAAACCAGGAGGTATTTGACACGTTTGACAGCGGGCATGTGGGTAAAGTCAAGTTGCCAGTCAGTTCCAGGAAGGGAACCTCTAGCCTGGTGGGTAGGAAAAGGTGTGCTACTATACTTGGAGTTGGGATCTGACATCTGACAGATTCTGCAAGAAGCAGTGATAGATTTTAAGAAACTTAAGTCCTCAGGAGTAGGCTGTAGGTGAGTCTTAACAAAATGAGACAATGCTTGGCTGTTAGGATGAAAGAGTTGGTTGAGATAGGACAGAGTTTGACGAGTATCAGGGGGTGTAGGTGGGGATGTGGGTTGCAGTGTAAGAATGTCCTGGGGAGGGTGAGATGAGCCTAGGCCCCTAAGGGCTGCAGCTCTAGCTGCCTCATCAGCTCGGTTGTTTCCCTTGGAGACAATAGAGTCATCTGTCCTGTGGGATCTGCAGTGGACAATCCCAATAGCTGTGGGAGATGGGAGGCCTTTAGCATGGCCATAATTTGGTTTGCATTAGTTACTGATCCTCCTTTTGTGGTAAGTAACCCACACTCCTTCCAGATGGCAGCATGGGACAGGAGGATATGGAAAGCATATTTGGAATCTGTGTAGATGTTGAGGGATTGTCCCTGTGTCAGCTGGAAGGCACGGGTAAGGGCTATTAGTTCAGCCTGTTGGTTGGTGGTGTGATCAGGAAGGGCCTGTGCCTCCACCACCTTGGTGTCTGACACTATGGCATAGCCAGCTTTCCTGGCTCCTTCATGTAAAAAGGAGCTTCCATCTGTATACCAGGTATAGGTGGCTTGGGGCAATGTGCCCTCCTGTATGTGTGAAGGATGAGGTAGTAGTTCCTCTAAAGTTTCAGTGCAGGAGTGAGATAGGGAGTGGTTAGTATTAGGTCGAGGAAGAAGATTGGAAATATTAAGAGGTGGGCATGATTGAAAGCTGAGGGTAGAGTCTTCTATTAGGGCTACCTGGAGAGAAAGAACCATGGAAGGAGGTACAGTCTGTAAGCCTTTATAAGTTAGGAGCTGTGACAGATTGTGGGAAGAGAGAACAGTTATGGGCAATCCCAAGGTTAGTTTCTTTGACTCTCGAATAAGGAGTTCTGCAGCTGCTAAGGTACAAATACAAGGTGCCCATCCCTGGATGGTTAGATCTAGTCTTTTTGACAAGTATGCTACAGGTGCAAAAGATGGTCCCAGTTGGTGACCTAAGACTCCAAGGGCAAAACCCTCCTTTTCAGTTACGTAGAGAGAAAAAGGACGAGTCAGGTCAGGGAGATGTAAGGCTGGGGCCTTGAGGAGAGCCTGTTGGAGCCTTTGAAAGGGCTTAGTAACAGGTTTGAGAAGAGGTTCGTGGGTGGGGCCTAATGCTGCTTCATATAAGGGTCGAGAAAGTAGGGAAAAGGAAGGAACCCAGGAGCGCAGAAAGCTAGCCATTCCTAGGAAGGATAAAATCTCTTCCTTTGTCGAAGGAACAGTTAGAGACTGAATCAGATTCTTTCTATCTAAGGTAATAGCCTTGTGGGTTGGGGTAATTGTTAGTCCCAAATAGGTAACCTGAGAAGTAGATAGTTGGACTTTAGAAGGTGAGACCCTGTAGCCCCGACTGGAAAGGAAATTTAGAAGAGCAGCAGTGTCAGCTTGGCTAATCTCTAGGGAGGGGCTACAGAGAAGCACATCATCTACGTAAAGGAGAACTTTAGATCTAGGGAGAGATAGAGAGAGCAAGTCAGAAGCCAGAGCCTGGCCAAATAGGTGTGGGCTGTCCCGGAATCCCTGAGGTAGAACAGTCCAGGTAAGTTGGGTAGAAAGGTGGGATAAACTATTCTATACTATACCTTCATGTGGCCCATGCTATGGTCTCAAACCACCTCTGTCAGACCTCTGATTTCTTTCCATTCTGGTCCACATCAACTCTAAACCAAGTGTGCGCTAGACAAACTCTGCCATTTGTCTCTTTTTATGTGCGTCTCTGAATGTGTTTTTCTCTACTGATACAACCTGTCAAAGCCACTTAAAAATTAAGATAAGGTTTTCACTCTATCTTGCCTTGGGAAGTAACAACTTTTAAACAGTAAAAGGTTAAAGATCACTGCTCTGTGTGTGTGTGTGTGTGTGTGTGTGTGTGTGTGTGTGTCTGTGTGTCTGTGTCTGTGTGTCTGTGTATGTGTGTCTGTGTATGTGTGTCTGTGTGTGTCTGTGTATGTGTGTCTCTGTATGTGTGTCTGTGTGTGTTAGCCTTGTTACTTTTGCTACTGCCATTAACTTATAGTGTTCTCTATTTGCTAGATACATTCTCAAACAAGTAAGTAAACAAACACAAGGTATCTGACTCAGATATGCCCAATATATACTGCTCTCAATCTTGTCAGAATTCTACTAAGTATAATGTTTAAGCTTATAGCAGACAGAGACTTCCAAAACCCAACTGTTATCCGTCAAGGTTTCCAAGAAGATATGGGCATAGTGACAAGACTACATGGATTGTTGTATTATAACCACTGAGAAATACCACCATTGCCTTGCCCACTGCCAGGACATGGTCTAAACTGTAGACAAAGCAGGATACGCTGAAGGTCAAATGTCTCATATTGCCTAAATCGAGGTGGGTCACATCTTATTTCACACATATGTATTTCACAGAGTAAAAGCTTTTCTTCTGGCTATTGACTCCACCCAATTTGCCATGAAGACCACAAGGACCTGGAAACTGTTTAGGTAGTGGATCATAGATGGAATTCTCTCATTTTAATTAATACATGACTCCTATATTATAACATATTCTCAGATTTCTTTCTACATTGACATCTAAGATAACTGTAGCTTGACAGCTAGAAAATAGACCTAACTACTTACCCTGAGGTAATCCACCACTCTATTAGCTCATTAATAAATTCATTAACCTGATAAGCCTGTCAGATTTCATACAGACTTCACAATAACTATTCACAATCTCAGAAGTAAGCTTTCACAGATGTAACCTCTTACTTTCTTACCAAAACTCAGTTTCCAACAACTAAATGCTTCATATTTCCTCTTCTTACTATACCATAGTTTTAACATTACTTGGCGTATTTCTTATAAGTTAGCCTAACTTTAATAAAATGTTCCACTATGTGATCAAACTGTATAATCACAAATTCAAATTTTAAGTTTTCTTTGATTGTCTTTTAACTAAATTTAAAGAATTTCTTATGATGAATCTACAAAATAAGCTATCATGCTCAAATATACATTTCCCTTCATTGTCTTTTAACTATAGACTAAGATATTTCTCATTCTAAACTATATGAACTAACTGGATAATCACAGGCTCAAATATAAACTTCCTCTGATTGCCTTTACAATAAAGTGTTTCTTGTACTAAGTCTACATTATTAGCTATCATGCCTATATATAAGTTTCCTTTGGTTATCTTTTAACTATGGACTTAAGGTATTTCTCGGGCTAAACTATATGATCAACTGTAATAGTCACAATTTACAAATATTCACACAATTTCGAATTTAATTTGACCTTCAAATATAAACTTAAAATTGTTTCTTGTTATGTTAAATTTTCTGGGAGATTTGAGGGGTCCAGGTTAGATGATACTCTTGTTTTTTTCTATAGAGTTTCTGTCTTCTTCAGCTCCTTCAATCCTTCCTTCAATTTTTCAATAACAGTTCATGACCTCAATTAATGGGTGGCATGAAATATCTGCACCTGTCTCAGTCAGCTGCTGGTAGAGCCTCTCAAAGAACAGCCATGCTAGACTCCAGTCTGCAAGCACAACATGGCATCAATAATAATGTCAGGGTTTGGAGACTGTTTATGGGATGAATCCCAAGATGGGCCAGTCACTGATGGTTCTTCCTTCAATTTTTGCTCCATTTTTGAGCATGCATTTGGTTTAGAAAGGGGAAATTCTGGTGAAAAAAATATGAAGGTAGGTGGGTGGCACCATACCTCCACTGGAGGCTCTTTCTATTTACTGGAGGTTGTGTATTCGGGTTCCATCTTCTCATTGTTAGTCATTTTAGTTAAGTTCATCCTTATTGAGTTCTGAGAGACTTTCACATCCAAGGTTTGTTGGACTTATTAGAGATTCTACCTGTCTGCTACCCCTGCAGCTGTATATTTGTGTTCATTCTCTTGGTCCTTTAGGCTTCTCTTCTGTCTCCCTGCACACCTGATTCTGCCCCAATTTCCCCTTTGGTTTATTTCTCCTATTCAGATCCTCCCTCCTTCCTTCCATTCCTACCTCCCTCTGCCTTCCCTATGATTATTTCCTTACCTTTTATAAGTGATAATGATCATTCTCATAACCGAATAGTATTACATTGTATAAATTAACCATGTTTTCTGTATCTATTCTCCTGTTGAGGGACATCTGGGTTGTTTTCAGCTTCTGGCTATTATGAATAAGGCTGCTATGAACATAGTGGATCACAAGTACTTCTGGTATGAAAGAGCACCTTTTGGGTATATGCTCAGGAGTGGTATAACTGGATATGCAGGTAGAATCATTTCCAATTTTCCAAAGAACAGCTATAATGATTTCCAGAGTGATTGCACAAGTTTGCAATCCCACCAACAATACAGGATTGTTTGTCTTTCTCTTCATCCTTGCCAGCATGTGCTTTCAGTTGACTCTTTGATCTTAGTCATTCTGCTTGGTGTAGTGTGAAATATCATGGTGATTGTGATTCACAATTCCATGATGACTGAGGATGTTGAACATTTTTAAAATGCTTCTCAGCCATTTAAGATTCCTGTTGACAATTCATTGTATAGATCTGTTCCCCATTTTTAAATTGGATTATTTGATATTTTTATTCTAATTTCTTAAATTCTTTATATATTTTGGGTATTAGCCCTCTATTAAATGTAATAGATTAGTAGAGCTCTTTTCCAAAACTCTCCTATTGATTTAGTATCCTTTGACTTACAGCAGCTTTTCAGTTTCATGAGGACCCATTTGCAAATTGTTGAACTGAAAGCCTGATCCATTGGTGTTCTATTCAGAAAAGTTTTCCCTGTGCAAATGTGTGTGAAGCTATTTTCTGCCTCTCTTCTATTTGACTGAGTGTATCTTGTTTTATGTTAAGATCATCAATTCATTTGGACTTGAGATTTTTACTAGGTGATAAATATGGATCAATTTTTATTTTTCTACATCTCTCTTATGAATATCAACAAAAAAATACTCAACAACATTCTCACAAACCAATCCAAGAACACATAAAAACAATCATCCATCATAATTAAGTAGATCTTATCTCAGGAATGGTTCAATATACGGAAATCAAACAACCTAATCCACTATATAAACAAACCCAAAGAAAAAAACACATGAACATATCACCAGATTCTGAGAAACTATTTGAAAAATTCAACAACCCTTCATGGTAAAAGTCTTGGAAAGATCAGGAATTCAAGGCCCATACCTAAACACAGTAAAAGCAATATACAGCAAACCAGTTGCCAACATCAAACTAAATGGAGAGAAACTTGAAGCAATCCCACTAAAATCAGGGACTATACAAGGCTGCCCACTATCACCTTACCTATTCAATACATTACTCAAAATCCTAGCAAGAGTTATTAGATATCAAAAAGGAGTCAAAGGGATATAATTTAAAAGGAAGAAATCAAAGTATCACTATTTGCAAATAATATGATACCATACTTAAATGACACCAAAACTTCCACCAGAGAACTCCTAAACCTGATAAGCAACTCCAGCAAAAAGGCTGGATATTAAATTAATTTAAACAAATCAGTAGCCTTCCTCTACTTGAAGGATAAACAGGCAGAGAAAGAAATTTGGGAAATGACACCCTTCACAATAGTCACAAATAATATAAAATACTTTGGTGTGAATCTCACCAAGCAAGTAAAGATCTTTATGACAAGAACTGAAGAGCCCCATATTCGGGAGACCCTTCCTCTAGTCTCAGGAAATCATGACCACCCAAATATCACAAGAAACCATACCTGGATGCAATCAGCAGAGGCTTTATTAGGGAAGTTGGCCAGCGTTCAAACAACAAGCTCTCTCTCTAGAGCAAGGTTTGGCCTTGAGTGATGGGTTAAGGGGTCTTTTAAAGAGGAAAACCACAAACCAGGGGAGTGAGAAGGGGTGAGGGGTTGCCAAGGATACATAACATAAGAATAGCGAAACATTCCAGAGAAACCAACCCTGAATGGTTTACCATGTCACTGTGTCCTACCCTGTCATTTACCAACTATTTCAGATTAACTATCTTCACTTCTTCTGGCTATAGCCCCACCTAGGTGGCTTGCATCTTTATTTGTAGTCAGGAATGTGTCTTCCTGCCTTGGGCCTCTCCCACCTATAGGTGGGCCTACTGCTTGAGGCTTGAGGAATGTAATTCATCAAGCAAGTGTCCTGGGGTAGTGAAGGCCGGAAATCTTATTTTCTGTTCTGCGTTTTGGGACTTGCATTTTTCTGCCCAGGTCTAAGGGCAAAGAAATCTACACATATTTCATAAAAGGGCCTTTATAATTTTTCACTCTACATCCCCACTTTTTCTGATTAGGTTATGTTTTTAGTCATAAAAACTCAATTATTAAGTCTATTCCCACCCCACTTTTTCCAATTTGGATCTTTAGAAAATTTTAAACTCCAGTGTCATCATAATTATCATTTTCTTGACCTAAAGTTCTATATTGATGGCGCAACACAAAAAGATGAACAGCACTTATCCTTCCTCTAACAAAAGTTACTAATCTATTTAAAATGCAAGGGCCTATGGTTAAAAGCAAGAATAAAATCACAAGGGGTCCAGCAAGGGAGGATAATAGAGTTGTCAACCAAGGGGACTTATTGAACCAACTCTCGAATCAACCTTGCTGTGCCTCTCTATCTTTCTGTCTCTGGTCTAACCTTAACATTTTTTTTCTTAGAGCAGCACACTTCTTTAAGAAATAGCAAATCTAGTCCTCTTAGCAGCACCTATCTCTATAACTGAAGCCACTACTAGTCTCAATGTAACAGCTAGAGTCAAGGAAAATAGGCTCTCTGCAGAAGTGTCTAGGGTGTATCTCAAACTCAGTTCAAGAGTACCTGTAGGGTGTTAGCAAACCCGGGGAGCTAGCTGGACAAGTACACAATAATCTTTGCTCCTATCAAAGATAGTGGTGGAGACACATGGTGTTAGCCCAGAGCTGTAAGTCTACCATTTATCAATTTTAGGCACTAAATATCTGTTAGCAGGGGTCCTTGGGCTCTATTTTATTAGCTAGGGGTCTCAAAACATTTCTATTTCTTTCAAACACACTTTCAAAGTTGTCCTCTGACTTTTACACATTTTGTGGCACATAGCTGTCTACATACACATAAAATCACATATATAATAAAGAGAAATTGCAAAAGGAACAAATCTATATAACTCTAGATTCACATTTCGATTTCAATCTTGGAATCACAAGCTGTCATTTAACCTTGGGTGTATACACCCTAAGCCCCACCCTCTAAGGCAGCATTACCCCTGTCTCTAAGGCAGAGATGTCACAGGAGTCAAGGCTTGCTCTTTGGCCTTGTAAAATAGCAGGCAACCTTGAGCTAAACAGCAGGAGGTTGTTCTGGCATCTGGATGTTAGGGACATTCTGGGTGTGGAACAAGAACAAGGGACACTCTAGCTAGCGCCAGTTCCTGAGGGTAGTTTAATTTTAGGGTTCTGTATATTCTCTCTACCTGTCCTGAGCTTTGGAGACAGTATAAACAGTGGAGCTTCTAATATCTCTGACAATTCCTGACTTCCCTTAAAACTGATACCTGATCTAATTACTTAGGACACTTGAAACCTCAGGAAGGTCCCTATTCTAGGCTGTTTTCTCCTAGGTATTTATTCTTTACTCTAACTCTTATTATTTCTCTGGCTCAAAACCTGAGGTCCCTTATACACTTTAAATCTCTTGGCTTCTTGGTTGCACTCATATCTTAAGAGTCCATCTGGCATTTAGCTTGGTAAGTCTTTTGCTTTCTGGGGAGTATAGTTCTCCCTTCTTGTGTGCAACATTATCTCTTTTCCTCTAGATAGTAGCTGGCAGGATGGCTAGCAATCTGAGTTTTTTCTCTTACTCTACTTTAAGTGAGGTCATCTCTTAGGCCCCAAAGCTGGGAAGGGCTCCTGTATCAAACCACTTGATCTGTCTGGTTATTGTCTCAGGCCAGAGTCTCCTCCCTTTTGGTGTCCTGGGCAACAAATATTTACAGCTTCTGGTTTCATCAGGGTTTCCTCTCTTGGCATATAGCCCTGAGGGCATGGGCTGTGGCAAAAGCATACCTGCTTGTCGGCCGTAGGTTCCAAGGTTGCTCTCTGCATGAATGATCTCAGGGGTAGGGAGTTAGTTCAGATGACATTTGTCTCCACCACAGTAGCACTGGCTTGTCTCTGACCAGCATGGAGAAAACTGTTCCTGTCTGTAAAGCAGGTTACCTTGGCTCCCGGCTGGAGTCAGTAGGAGAAGCCTTTCCTCTACCCGTGAGTTCTTGTCAGCTAGTTGCAGCCGGTCGGGTAGGAAGTGTGTCTGGAAGTCCATCCTAGGGAGTAATTCTCAGCCCAACAGGGGGTAGGAGCAGTCTAGGATGACCATAAATGAATGGGATATCAAGCCCATCTCTTAGTCCACCATTTTCCGGTAGTCCATGAATACATTTTGGCCCATTGGCCTGGAGGGAGACCCTGTGTTTATCAAGAGTTGTGTGGCTCCAAACCACCCCATCTATCTCAATAGCCGTCTTCACACGGAGCTAATATCTTCACCATTTGGGGTGTTTTTCAAGGCCTGGGGTTTCCTGGCCCTGGCTTCTATTTGTTAGGTCCCTCCTGGACCCCAAAGCTGGATCCTTTACTTGCAATATGCACACTGGTCTTTTTCAAAGAGTTTATTTCCCTTTGATTGGAGTCCCTCTTCTCTGCTTTCTGTAAATTCTTTTTCTGTCACCTTTCTCTTTCTTTACCTCTCTCTAGTCTCAGCAAATTACACTAGACCTTTTATCTTACAAGAAACCTTTTTTCGAGACTTACATTAAACCTTCTCTACTCTTCTTCTCCAGACTTACACTAAACCTTTTCTACTCCTCTCTTCCACTCTTCTAGACTTTCTTAGCAACTTACACTAAATCTTTCTCTATTCTTCTCTACTCCTCTTCTCCACTCTTTTCCTCTAGACTTTCTCAGTAACTTACACTAAATCTTTTAATCTTCTCTATTTCTCTCCTCTAGTCTCTGAAGCCTTGTCAATACTGATAGAATGTCTAGAAAGGCTGTGGGCAACTCATCAGATCCCTGTTTAACTTCATGTGCGTTGGCGAAATTAGTGGAGTCTCATGTTCTTACATAAGATCTATCAATGGGATCTGGCGTGGGCCTTTGGGTCCCTTACCTTCTGTAACCTGCTGCTGGCCATGGCCTGATCAATTTTTGGGGTCCTCATGTCCCCATGTCCCCATGTCCCCATGTCTGAGGGAACATTCTTTTTCCGGTGTCCTCTCTTGTTCTTCACTCCTGAAGACCAGAACCTACAAGGGTCTTGTGGAAGAAAGGCTTTTATTGGGGGGAAGAGTATTCCTCTATTAGCTGAGGGATCCTGGCCTATCTATTGCTTTGATAACTAACTTACTTTTTACTATAAATTTGTATCTGTACCAAAATGGAGGCCTATTCTTTTGGCTCTCTGACACAGGACAGCCTGTAACTTCTTGTAACAGGCAGGCAACCAGTCTGACCTGTCTGACCTGTCTGCAGTCAGGTTCACTGGTTCAGCGTTTCTAAGCTGGATTCATGTCACTTGTCTCAGAGCTACTTATTTATTCCCCCCACCCCCCTTTTTCAAAATCTCAGTGCTATTTACTCACTATACTTTTAATAAAGAATATATAATTATAATTCTCAGGTGAATAACCTTGTTGGGCCTGTTTGTCTAGCTGCCCTGGCTCCACTGACAGGTTTTTTTTTTTTTTTTTTTTTTCACCTGGGCCCTATCTACCTTCATAGGCGGCAGGTGGAATGCCACCAATTTGTTACAGCAGTGAGCCAGAGGTACCCAGTACACACCAAACTAGGTAGCTGTCGCATGCTGTCGCTGTGCTGGAAAACCATGAGTTGTCGACCGCCAAGTGCGGGCTGGGCAAGGGCGCCCTCCATGTGCTGTTACCTGGAGGATACCCTATATAAAGTAGGCCGGCTGTCCGAACACGAACTGTGAACACGAACTGTGGTGGCTGTCCCTTACACTAAAGGACCTGCCCGCCTCTCTGCAGCAGTACTTTTGTACCGG
The DNA here is from genome assembly GCF_011762505.2 of Arvicanthis niloticus. NCBI lineage: Eukaryota > Metazoa > Chordata > Mammalia > Rodentia > Muridae > Arvicanthis > Arvicanthis niloticus. Next base: position 5,418,363 of record NC_047669.1, on the reverse strand, counting down.
TGGCTTCATTTCTTTCTCTGCCAGCGATCATGTTACCTACTTTTAACTCAAGATGTCTAACACAGTAGATTAACGGCTAACACACAGATGATTTGCCAAAAAAAGACACACACATACAAAAAAAAAAAAAAAAAACAACACAAATAGCTCACCCCTCTCAAAGAAATCTACACATATTTCATAAAATGGCCTTTATAATTTTTCACTCTACAGAACTTCAAATGACTAAAGAAAAAAAATTTCTCAGAAGATAGATCTCTCATTCTCTTGGATTGGCAGAATTAATATAGTAAAAATGGCCATCCTGCCAAAAAAAATCTACAGATTTGATACAATCCCCATCAACATTCCAACTCAATTCTTCACAGAGTTAGAAAGAGCAATTCTCAATTTTATTTGAAATAACAAAAAGTCCCGGATAGTGAAAACTATTCTCAGCAATAAAAAGTCTTCTGGGGAAATCAACATCCCTGACCTCAAGCTGTACTACAAAGAAATAGTGATTAAAACTGTATGGTATTGGTACAGAGACAGGCAGGAAGATCAATGAAATAGAATTGAAGACCCAGAAATGAACCCACACACCTATGGTCACTTGATATTTGACAGAGGAGCTAAAACCATCCAGTAGAAAAAAAGCATTTTCAACAAATGGCACTGGTTCAACGGGCAGTCAGCATGTAGAATGCAAATCAAACCATTCTACATGAGTTTGACAGTGTTCCTTCTGTTTCTAAATTGTGGGAAAGTTTGAGTAGTATGGGAATTGGCTCTCCTTGGAAAGTTTGGTAGAATTCTGCACCCAAAACATCTGGCTTTGGGTCTTTTATCCTTTAGTTGGGAGACTTTTAATGGCTCTTTCTATTTCTTTAGGGGTTATGGGCTATTTAAATATTTTCTCTGATCTTGATTTTAACTTTGGTAAGTGGAATCTGTCTAGAAAATTGTTTATTTCATTAAAATTTTCAAATTTTCTGGAATCCAAGTTTTTGAAGTAAGAAATAATGTTTCTTGGAACTTTATCAGTGTCACTGTTATGTCTCCCTTTTCATTACTGATTTTATTTATTTGGTACTCTCTCTGTGTCTCTTGGTTAGTTTGGCTAAGGATTTTTCTATCTTGTGGGCTTTCTCAAGGAATCAGCTCTAGGTTTTGTTGATTCCTTGGACTATTTTCTTTGTTTCTACCTAGTTTATTTCAGCCCTAATTTTGATTATTTCCTGCCTTCTACTCTTCTTCCATGTGCTTGCTTTTTTCTCTACTGCATTCAGGTATATTTTTAAATAGCTAGTATGAGAACTTTGTAATTTTTTTATGGAGGCACTTAGTGCTATGAACTGTCCTCTTAGTACTGCTTTCATTGTATCCCATAAATTTGAATATGCTGTACCTTCATTTTCATTGAATACTAGAAAGTCTTTAATTTTATTCTTTATTTCTTCCCTGATCCAGAATAGAGAGTTGTTCAGTTTCTAAGACTGTGTAGGCATATAGGTGTTCTGTTGTTGTTGAAGTACAACTTTAATCCATGATTGTCAGATAAGATACACAGCATTATTTCAATTTTCTTCTATCCATTGAGGCCTGCTTTGTGACCGACTAAATGGTCAGTTTTGGACTATGATTCATGTAGTACTCAAAGAAAGTATATTCTTTTGTGTTTTGTGAAATATTCTAGAGATGTCTCTTAGGTCCATTTGACTCATAATGTCTATTATTTTCATTGTTTTCTCTATTTATTTTTTCTGGATCTCCAGTCAATTGATGAGAGTGGAATGTTGAAGTCTCCCACTATTAATGTGTAGGCTTTGATGTGTGATTTAAGCTTTACCAATGTTTCTTCTACAAATGTGGTTTCCCTTGTGTTATGGGCATTGGGGCATATATGCTCATAATTGAGATATGGTCTTGGTAAATTTTTCCTTTGATGAGTATGAAGTGTCCTTCTCTATCACTTTTGATTAATTTTAGTTGAAGTCTATTTTATTAAATTTTACGATGGCTACTCTAGCTTGCTTCTTAGGTCCATTTGCTTTCAATTATTTCTCCAGATCTTTACTGTGAGGTATTGTCTATTTTTGCGGCTGAGGTGTGTTTCCTGTGGGCAGCAAAATGATGGGTCTTGTTTTCTCATTCATTTTGTTAGCCTGTGTCTTTTTGGGGGGAAATTGAGCCCATTGATATTGAAAGATATTAATGACCACTGATTGTTATTTCCTGTTATTTTCATGTTAGTTACTGTGTGTATGTGCATGTATGTGTATGTGTGAGTTTGTATGTGATTTCCTTGGTTTTGATGATATGTAACTACTTATTTTCCGTGTTTTTATGAATGTGTATATCCTTCTGGGGTTGGAGTTTTTCTTTTAGTATTTTCTGAAAGGCTGGATTTGTGAATACATATTGTTTGAATTTTGATTTGTTTTGAAATATCATGTTTTTTCCCTCTATGATGACTGAAAGTACTGCTGAGAATAGTAATCTAGGTTGGCACTCGTGGGGTTTTCTTGGGTTTCAGGGTATCTCTCTAGGCATTTCTAGATTTTAGGGGGTGACTCTCCTATGTCTGCCTTTGTATGTTACCTGGCCATTTTATCTTACCACTTTTAATACTCTTTCTTTGTTCTGTAGATTTTGTGATTTGATTATCCTGAGCCAGGAAGATTTTCTTTTCTGGTCCAGTCTAGTTGGGTTCTATAACCTTCTTGTATGTTTATAGGCATCCTTTTCTGTAGGTTGGGAGTTTTCTTCTATGATTTTGTGAGAATATTTTCTGGACCTTGGAGTTGACACTCTTCACCTTTTTCTATTCCTATTATTCTAACTTTAGGTCTTTGCATGGTATTCCAGATTTACTGGATGTATTAAGAATTTTTTTAGCTTTAACAATTTCTTTGACAGATGTGTCGATTTCATCCATTGCATCTTTTATGCCTGAGATTATCTCTTCCATTTCCTGCATTCTGTTGGTGAAGCTTACATCTGTTGTTTCTATTCCCTTCCCTAGATTTTTTATCTTCAGGAATTCCTCAATTTGTGTTTTCTTTATTGGTTCTTTTCCCACTTTCAGGTATTTCATAGTTTTACTTATTGCTTTCACCTGTTAAATTGTATTTTCCTGTATATCTTTAAGTGATCTATTTGTTTTCTTTTTAAGGATGTCTATCCATTTTATTGTATTTTCTTATATTTCTTAAATTTGTAATTACTGTATTCATTTCCTCTTTAAAGACCTCTATCATCTCAGACTGTAAACCCAGGCCCTCCTCCCCACATGGTTAGTTCATATATGGTATGATCAACCAAGACAGAAGTTTCTGTTATGAGGCTTGTGTGCCAGCAGGGGGAGATAGAGCTGCAGCAAAGTCTAGGCAAGGATCTTTGTAGATGGCAACTCTGGCACTCAAAAGACACTTCAAGCCAGAGAATATACTCTATGACCTAAACTGTAGGGCTTAAATTGGATTGGATTTACATTATAAAACTAAACAACACTGGCAGATATATGGGAAACAGCAAAGAAATACATGAGAGTAGACTGGTCACAGCAACTATCCTGGGCAACCTTCTACATGACCAAAAATTCCTAGAGATTTACCCTGAGGTTCAAGTACTCTAGAAAGAGACTAAGTGTAAAAGCATGTATTCCCTGTGCTCTTTACCCAAGAAGGCTGCTGATTTTTACCAATCTACAGGAAGTCCAACAGTTACTTGTTTTCTACCCTCCTGAGCATTTTCTCTAATTCTTACCCACTCTTTTCTTTCCACTTGCAACAGATATCTTAAGTCAGGCTATAACACTTGTGTTCACCTGTAGTCTCAGACCAGGGAGGGAACACCGTTCCTGGATAAGCCTCTTTATAGTCTGAAGAATAGTGTGAACTCTCATTCTGCCTCGGCTCACAGCTCAAATGAGTATTTAGCTGTATCAGACACATGTCCTTTCCATTTGGAGGAATTATGTAGAACTATACCCATAAGGACCTTCACAGAACAAAGAGACACTAAAAGGTATTTGTTGGATAGATCTGGTAAATTGGATTCTCAATGCATGCTTTAAACGAGATCATGTTAAACACTGATGAAACAGGACAAAATGAAACTTCATGAGAGTTGCTACTCTACTTTGGTAATGAGAACACCATATGAGGAAGCAGTCACAATATCTTAAATAAAACAAAGTCATAAAGAGTCTATAAAAGCATGTGATTATATACTTACCAAGCAACATGCTTTATAAGAAATGAATTAGGCAGTACTTTAATGAAAGAGGACACTGTTCTAATAAAGTGCTCACCTCCCTTACCCTGCTTGGGGAACACTAGAGAGAGAATAAATTTGCATAAGGACTTCTTACTGCTCCAAAAGACTAGAGATGCTATAAGAGAAGCCTGCAGGGAATTAGCTGGGCAGTGACTTCAGGACACTGAGCTCAGAAGCATCTTCATCATGAGCTGGGCCTCTCTTCTTCTACCTCTTCTCTCTCTGTATGCAGGTAAATTTCTCAGCCCTCTCCTCAAGCTTACCCTAGATACTGAATTCAAACAGAAATCCAGAGGATGTTGCTTTATACATTGACCTCTCTCTGCATTCTTTCTTACAGGTTCTGTGACCAATTATGAGTTGGTCCAACCACCTTCAGAATCAGTCACTTTGGGAAATACTGTCACAATCACTTGTTCTGGAGATGAATTGCCAAAAAAATATGCTCACTGGTATCAGCAAAAGCCAGACCAGAGGATTGTGAACATAATATACAAAGATAGTGAGCGGCCCTCAGGGATCTCTGACCGATTTTCTGGGTCCAGCTCAGGAACAACAGCCACTCTGACAATCCGTGAAGCCCAGTTTGAGGATGAGGGTGACTATTACTGTTTGTCAGCATACAGTGATGATAACCTTCCACAGTGATTTAGACAGATGGGGAAGTGACTCACAAACTCTGCCTATAACTTGAGTTATCTTTCTGTAGCCACAGAAGGACCAGAGACCAACCTATAAACATGGCTGTGCCTACTTCATTTACCTCTGAGATTTCTAAGCTCTCCTTTTATTTTAGTTCTAAAGGAGACTCTGTAGTGAGTGGATTACATAGGTTTTGGACTGGATGGGATACACTGTCACAATGTTTATTTAGGTAAAGTATGATTAGGGAAAAGTGACATGAGTAGAGAGAAAGATGAATGAGACATCCATCTAGTTCCATTCCTTATTTCCTTATTTGTGTGTGTGAGCCTACATTGGGCAAGTGCTGTAAATTACTTCCTTCAGGAGTTCAACTAGTCATTGCTTCTGAAGTCCTAGAATGTTGTGACAGTCCAGTATATAAAACAGAGGATTTCAGGATAGTGGATATAAAAGGATCTCCATCAGATTAGACATACCCAATGAAGAGATGCTTTCAGTTGTATGAGCAGTTATTACTTGCCTCTGCAAGTTTATGGCCTTCAAAAAAAGGTCTTGTTTTAATGATTTCTTCAAGATAAAGAAATCAAGGTTGAACTCAAGGTTGTATCAATTTCCTAGTTTAGTATATCATCAAGAGTAACCTCTTATGCTTACTTTTCTTTTTTCCAACTGCCTCATCCTCATTGTTGTGAGATGTCTGTTTCTCAATTTTTTTTCTCTCAGAATTTTATTCAAAGAACCAAATAATGAAGACTATGTATCATCCGTGTGTAAGAGCAATGAACTGGAAAACATGTCAGTATCCAGAAGGTGTCTATTCAATTAGTGCAAATATCCAGATGCTCCATGTTTTGTGAGGTTATTTATTGTAAAACAGAAACTCATCCTGACATACACAGTCTTTGGGGTATAGAAGAGAGTTAGGTGAATCCTGGAGATGTGTGGACAAGTCTATATAACATTTGAGGAAACAAGTAAGTGAGCTACAGAATGGAATCTGGGTCCTGTAGATTTTTTCCATTTTGGAAAAAATTCTACCCCTACAATCAGAAATACAGATGTCTCCGAGTCTGGTAAATCAACATGAACTTCTATGTAACAATCCTGCTGCAGCCCACTCTTGTCATAATACACATCACATTTGTGTGTGCCACACAATCCCTAAATAAAACTGAGTAGCAAGCTCTGCATACCATAAAAAGCATATTCATAACAGCTGTTCATGGTCAGGGCAATGGTCTTACCTGACCCAAAGCTAGGAAATACCAATCACCACACATGCTAACTGGGACTGTATACATTTTGTGACTAACTCTTGAGCAATGAAGCATCCTTCATTACATAAAACTTCTCAACCAAGTCCTGGTGTAGACTCCATATTCACTTGTGGTAGTTTGTCAGTCACTAGCCAATAGCTTCTTTTCTATTTGTTGATTTCTTAACATGAGACATAAAAGTGTTATACATACAAATCAATGCTATGCATGGGGGATATATGCCTCATGGGACTCTGATCTCTGTGTATATAATCTTTTTAAAACATCCCTTAACAACAATATATGACTGCTCCTGACAGTATCACCACTCCACATCAAGAATATTAAACATCATTACCTCTAGGTGGAGTTGTTTCAATTGTGCTATGTTAGATATTGGACAAAATATGTCAAATTTCATCTAAGAACAAAATATAGTCCAAAAAATGTCAAACAGGTACAGGATTACTAAGCTTCTACTAGACAGAGTATAATAGTTCTTCATAATCCCAACTTAAGGTTTATTAGATGATTCTGGGACAGAGTCTGAAGACAGATGCTCCAACAGTATAAGGAACATTGAGGACTGTCCAGAGAGTCAGCTGTCCCTGCCAATTGTTTAAGTTTTGGAAGCTGTCTTTATAGTTCCTACATATTCAAGTAAAATTTAAGGTTTTAAAACTAGTTATAGTCTCACAATTGAACTTAAATTGTTTAACATTAAATAAAATATTCCAGATTTGAAAGTGTGGTTTTCAGATGATAACATAAGTTAAAGTCAAATATGATTGAGGTACAGAATTATAAACTCTTTTAGCTAGGAGAGGTGATAAAAGACTTTATCTTGAATGTCAAGTATAGTGGACTGTATGTTATAAATATAATTCATACTTAATAATTTTCATAGTTATTTCAAAATATTCCTACTATGTATTTGTTTCTATAAAAGAAAGAACCCTTTCAATTGGAAAAAAAGGGGAAAAATGTTGTCGATTATCCTGATGATTTTTGTATTCTGATGTTAATTCTGGTTTCTTGAGAGGGGTTACCTCAGAGGAGCAGTCCATCATGTAATCAAGTGATCTCATGTGAATCTTTTCCCCATTTTAACTGGTCAATAAATGCTAAAACCTTTGATTGGACAGTAGAGGAAAAAGAGGGACTGGAGGTTTGAGAATGTGGGCATGTAGAAAGGCAGAAGTGGATGAGAGAGGATGGAGGAAGAAGACAGAAGAGTGATGAACAAGAACCATGTGGCCAGGAGAAACCAAAAGGACTGAGGGGTCTTATAGCTGAAGAATAAGTTAGTATAATGCTAGGTCTGCCAAATCTAGACATATAGCTTATAATTATAATAAATTTATTCTTGTGTTTTTATATGGGCTTATTGGGGTAGAAAATTCCATCAAAAAGGGGTTGTTTGTATTAAACTGGTATACTTTAAAAATAATATACTTGCTTGATCCTTCATATTGTTTATATTTTTGGCAATTACATCTAGGCATAGAGACTCATTTTATAGTTATAAATTTGATATAGACAACATAGTCTCTACAGATGTCAGTTGGGCCTGGAGATAGGAAATGGCTTGTACAAAATGTAATGATGTGCATAGGGGACTGGGATGGTTTACAGAATATGTCTTCTTTTATTAGCCTGTAATGTGGAAGTAGAATACCTAGATGGAGAGCTAGAATGCGACATGGGCAGGCCATATATTTTTGAAGAATGGCAGGATACATCTTTAAAGTAGTGTAAAGATTGTATGAAACACATTCATATTTGTTCACACTCAGTTAGAAACTTGGATTTGTGAAGCAGGCTAGATATGAAAGGCTAAGGAGGTTGTTTATAGGGGTGGTCATGTAGCTTCACTGTCTAGACCTTAGGAAAAAAAGATGTGGGGAATCTGTTTGAGTAGAGAGTTTAGATGCAGAAGGAAGGAACCTGGGAGTCTCTTCCAGAAAGTAAAAGTCATATTGGAAACCTACAGGAAGGCTGAGAAACAAACAGGTTCTGCCAAACTTGATATGACCACTATATGTAGAATACTAACTGTGTATGGCAGATGGGAAAAGTGTACAAATGTCAGACTATAATAATATATCAGGATTTCAAGCTCAACTCCATAGAGAAAAGAGTATACCAGATCTGGCTGGATCTGAAACTTGAACTTTTCTTCAGAAATTATATTTCTTTATTAAATAATATTTTATTTCCTAAATAGTATTTTCTTATTTTCTTCAACTGGTTTGGTTTTGTGGTCTTCATCCTGGCATTTTCACTTCTTTTTGAGTTTTTTAAACCTATTTTTTACTATTCTAAAATTATTGTATTACATACCTCCTAAGTTGCTTTTCTCAGGAACCATTACTATAAGCATACATTTTGTAAGTTGCATATTGTCTTGGCTACCTATTTTGTTTATATTTTGAATTAGGTTTTCTAATTAAAATTATTGGTATTGTTTTTATATGAGCATCTTGTTTCCTTTGGGGGGGCGTTGAGACAGGGTTTCTCTGTGTAGCCCTGGCTATCCTGGAACTCACTCTGTAGACCAGGCTGGCCTCGAACTCAAAAATTCACCTGCTTCTGCCTCCCAAGTGCTGGGATTAAAGATGTGCACCACCACTGCCTGGCCATCTTGTTTCTTTTTGCTGAGTTTTATTTTTTTTAATTTCTGCTGAATGGGATGTATGTATGCTATACTTCCATCTTAGAAAAACTTTATGAATAGCAAAATGTTCCAGGCTAAGTAGCACTAGTTGAAGCTTCCACACTCAGGAGTAGAAATTCTGTAAAGTTAAAAGAACTTCCCAGCCAAGATGCATAAGTCTGATGGTGGTATGCCACACTTGTCTTCAGGAAGCATGGAGTGGGGGGAGTAATTTTATGTAGAGTTCTTTACTAGTAGAATGATTCTTTATCTTCCAGCCAAGCCCCTGTACCTAGAAGCTAAAAGGGCACTGGGAAGAACTTAATAATATTCTGCTAAAAAGACGCCTCATTAAATTGACTTATATTAATTTACTGCTATACCTACAAATGAGTGAATTGCTCAGTTTTTGCCAGGGACTCTCCTTTTGCAGGAGATTACAACTTACACAGAGCATGGTCAATATAAAGATAGTAAGATATATCCTAGAACTCGGTCTTAAATAAATTGCTAGCAACCAAACTCAGGTCCTCTTCAATAGCAGCAAGTTACTGCTAAAACCCAAAGAATTTCTCCAAGAGCCAAGATTCTTGTTTACTCCTGAAGTTTTTTTATTTGTGTTGTTGTTTGTATACACTGCCTTAATTTGTAGCTCTCACTACCCTAGCGGTCTCTAAGTAAACAAGAACACTAGTTGTCTTTATTTCTCAAGAACTGGAATTAAAAGCATGCATCACCGTGCCCAGCCTAATATTGTTTTCTTTTGCTTTGTATCCTGTTTTGTTTTTGTTTCTGACTTTGTGTTTTTTTATAATAAGAATGTGATTGTTGTGCTTTAACATCACCACAAAATTAAATTTTGTAGAAAACTTCAAGGAGCTTCTGAATTTTCAGTATTTTCTTCTATATCCCTACTTTAAAATATTTTATTAAGTGGTTGACATTTTCACATATTTTTACTAATTTATTTCCTCAACCACGTTATTCCTCCTGATTCTGTTTTTGAAAAAAAAAAAAAAACTTTTTGAGTTCAATTTATTGAACTAAAGTGTGTGGTGCCTCCTCTTATGGAGTGTAGTCAATTATTTTTGTCAGGTATAGCTCCACTCTACTGAAGAAAACTAATTTTCTCACTCCTATCATTCTCATCAGCCATCAATTTCCAGGAGCCATTTGTTAGGGTTATGATTTTGTGACCACCTCCCAGACTCCACGGTGGGAATTTGGCCTGTTTTGAGCTTGCACATGAAGTGTGGATGCTTCCAAATGTTTTAATATGTTCATATATGCTTTGTTGTTTCTAAAAAACAAATTTTTGTTGAAGTCATCTACCAACCTTGGATTTTACAATATTGCCATCCCTACTTCATAGAATATCCCTGAATCTCAAGGCAAGTAATGTTATGTAGATATTTAATTGCAGTTAAACACAATAACTTAACTTAGCACTATAACTAATATTTTTGTTAGGATTGAAGGATGTTTTTAGTCCTGATGAGCAGGTCTTTAATATAATCAAAGAGTGGTGGTCAGTTCTATAACATTCATACTGTTATTGGTACAGTGGGCATACTTTACCAGACAAGTCATTTCTGTAGCTTGAAGCCTTCATATCAGGGTACAACTGATGATTACTTTATTTCTATGCCACCACTCATTGTAACTTCTAGAACTATTAAACCTAACCAATAAAGATGAAGGGCCCAATTAAATACAAACTAGATTTCTTTCTTTTATTATTGGTTATTTTATTTATTTACATGTCAAAGATTATTCCCTGTGGAGTTAATATTTTAAGTTGCAGCTCCCAATCTCGTTTGTGCTTAATCAGCCATCATCTTCCTGACTAGGCTAGGCCTGAGGTCATGAGCTGAAGTGTGTTCTTGCTGCTGCTGCTGTGGCTCAGTCCAGCTCAGGCCTCAGGCTTAGGTGGCGAGAGACACTGGACCTGCCTACCACAAGATGCCAGAATGGCATGCTCTGCCAATCTTCCACAATGTCTCCACATGGTTGGGCTGTGCCCAGACCATCCTGCCATACATTCAGGCTGGTAGGAATACAACTTTAATGTTTAGATAATCTAAAAGATTTATGTGTTTGGTAATGCTCAATAACACAATGTCCACACAATTGTGGGGCCCTGAAAGGGTATCTTGGGTCTTGGGTGGGCATGGGCCGGGAACCCCGACTTCAAAAGAGAAATGGCATGTTGTTGGCCTTGCCCCCAGAACCCAGGGTCCTGACATGTGATCTATTCTCCATTAACCTGTACCAGTTAGTCACATAAGGGCATTGCAGCCCCTCCTAAAGGGGTGTCACCTAGCACAGTGAGAGGGTGTGACTACAGGCTTCAGCCCTAGAGAGATTTCCATATTAATGAGCTACCTAAAGAACAGAGGGTGTAGCTAATTAAGTTATTCCCTTTCAGATCCTCCTTTCTTCCCCCTCCCTATTTAAGCCAGGCCCACTCTGGCTTAAGCGAAGGGTGCATCCAGATCATCTACATTCACCATGAAAATAAAGCCTGTAAAACTCATGGAATTCTCATGTCATTGGGGCCACGCTGTGAGAAACCATGGAGAAGGCCTTTAATGAGCCGCTGTAGGCCGTGCCTAACTTCCCATCAGGAGGACCTTCCCTGTGTCCCTGCAGCATTTTTCCATACAGAATCAGAGGTGTAACCCAACACCCAACCTAGATATATCAACTACCTTGGGCTGCTAGAGACACGCACATGTCTGCTTCCATGATCCCCTTCCCTCTCTCCTCTCCCCCAGCTCCTCCTCTTCCTTCTTCTCTTCCCCCACTTACTCCTCCTCTTCCTCTCCTTACTCATCCCACCTTAGCTCTTACCTACTTGCAGGAAAAAGTTTCCACTACAATTCCCCTTCCAGATTTTCTCTCTGCAAACCCCTTATCCCATCCCCCTGCTTCTATGAGGGTGCTCCCTCCCAACCCACTCATTCTCACTTCATCACCCTAGTATTCCTCTATGCCCAGGTATAGAACCTTCACAGGACCCAAGGGCATCCTCTCTCATTCATGCCAAATAAGGCAATCCTCTGCTACATATGCAGCTGGAGCTATGGGTTCCTCTATGTGTACTTTTTGGTTTGTGGTTTAGTCCCTGGAAGCACTGTGGGAGTATGGTTGGTTAATATTGTTGTTCTTCCATTTGGGATGCAAACCCCTTAAACTCTTTCAATCTTTCCCCTAACTCCTCCATTAAGGTTACCTTGCTTAGCCCAATGGTTGACTGCAAGCATCCACATCTGTATTAGTAAGGCTCTGCCAGAGCCTCCTAGGAGACAGCTATATCAAACACCTATCAGCAAGCACTTCTTGGCCTCAGCAATAGTGTCTGGGTTTGGTGGCTGGATATGAGATGAATCCCCAGAAGGGGCAGTCTGTGGATGGCCTTTCTTTCAGTCTCTGCTCCATTCTTTGTCTCTGTATTTCCTTTAGACTGGAGCGATTCTAGGTTAAAATTTTTGAGAAGGGTCAGTGGCCCCATCCCTCAATCAGGGGCTGTGCCTAACCTCTATATATGATCTTTACAGTTTCTCTCTCACTGTTGTTGGGTATTTCAGCTAATCTCATCCCTGTTGGGTTCTGGGAGTCTCTTGCTTTTCTGGATCTGGGACATTCTGTTGGCTACACCTGTACCCCATTCTCCCATTGCTACACACCTCTGTTCAATTTTCTGACCCTCTGTACATCTCCCCATCTCCTCCCACACCTGATCCTGCCCAAGTTTTTCTCTCTCCAGCTACTCTTCCTCCCAAGTCCTTCCACACTCTACCTACCATGATTATTTTGTCCTCCTTTCTAAGTAGGACTAAAGTATCCATACTTCGGTTTTCCTTTTTCTTGAGCTTCCTGGGGCCTGTAAATTTTATCTTGGGTATTCTGAGCATTTTTCTTATATCCATTTAACAGTAAGAATATACCATGTGTGTTCTTTTGTGACAGGGTTACCTCACTCAGAATGATAATTTTAGTTCCATCCATTTGCCTAAGAATTTCATAAAGTCATTTTTAATAGCTGAGTAGTACTCCATTGTGTAAATGTACCACATTATCTGTACCATTCCTCTGTTGAGAAACATCTGAATTGTTTCCAGCTTCTAGCTGTTATAAATAAGACTGCTATTAAATGTAGTGGAACATGTATCCTTGTTATTTGTTAGAGAATATTTTGTGTATATGTTCAGGAATGAAACAGCTGGGTCCTCGGCTAATACTATGTCCAATTTTCTGAGAAACAGTCAGACTGATTCCCAGAGTGGTAGCAACAGCTTGAAATCCCACCAGCAATAGAGGAGTGTTCTTCTTCACCTCACCCTGACTAGTACCTGCTATCACCTGAGATTTTGGTAGTAGTCATTTTGTTGGTGTGAGGTAGAATCAAGGTTCATTTTGATTTAAATTTCCCTGATGCACAAGGATGGTGAACATTTCTTTAGGTTCTTATTGGCCATTTAAGATTCCTCAGTTTAGAATTCTTTTTAAGCTCTGTACCCTATATTTTTAGTAAAATTATTTGGTTCGCTGGTATCTAACTTTATGAGTTCTTTGTATATACTGAATAATAGCTTTCTTTTGAATGTAAGATTGGTAAAAAAAAAAAAATTCTTTTCCCAATCTGTAGGTTGCCATTTTTTCTTGGTAACATTGTCTTTTGCCTTATAGAAGCTTTTCAATTTTATGAGTTCCCATTTCTCTATATTTGACCTTAGAGCATGGGCCATTGGTGTTCTGTTCAGAAAATTTTCCCCTGTGCTGATGTGTTCAAGGCTGTTTTCCAATTTCTCTTCTATTAGATTCAGTGTATCTCATTTTATGTGGAATTCTTTGATCCACTTGAACTTGAGCTTTGTATAAAGAGTTTTGTATAAGGTCAATTTTTGTATAAGGGCAATTTGTATTCTTCTAGATGCCAACCACCACTTAAGCCAGCATATTTGTTGAATATGCTCTTTTTTCCGCTGGATAGTTTTAGCTCCTTTGTCAAATATCAAGTGACCATAAGTGTCTGGGTTCATTTCTGGGTCTTCAATTTATTCCATTATTCTACCTGTCTGTCTCTATACAAATATCATGCAGCTCTTATCACTATTGCTCTGTAGTAAAGCTTGAAGTCGGGGATGGTAAATCCTCCAGAAGTTCTCTTACTGTTGAGAATAATTTTCACTATCCTGGTTTTTTGTTATTGTTGTTGTTGTTCCAAATAAATTTGAGAATTCTTCTTTCTATCTCTGTGAAAAATTGAGTTGAAATTTTGATAGGGATTGCATTAAATCTATAGATTTCTCATGTTATGATGGACATTTTTACTATGTGACTCTTTCCATCTTCTGAGGTCTTCTTCAGTTTCTTTCTTCTGACACTTAAAGTTCTTGTCATACAGATCTTTCACTTCTTGGTTAGAGCTACACCAAAATATTTTGTATTATTTGTGACTATTGTGAGGGGTGTTGTTTCTCTAATTTATTTTTCACTCAATTTATCCTTTGAGTATAGCAAGGATACTGATTTTTTTTTGAGATAACTTTATACCTAGCCAATTCGCTTAAGTTGTTTATCACCTGAAGAAGTTCTCTGGTGGAATTTTTGGAGTTACTTAAGTATACTATAATATCATCTACAAATACAGATATTTTGACTTCTTCCTTTCTGTCAGGTGCAGCCGTGCTTATACACTGAAGGCCTAAAATTAGCCATAGGCCTAAGTCAGCCTGCCAACACAGTCTCGGGTCTCTGTGGAAAAACACTGAAACAAATAGCTATAAAATATTGTAAACAGGCAGCTTTGGTGGAAATTTGCCAGCCTGGATAGGAACAAGTAGTCATAGGTCTTGTCAATAGTCATAGACCTTGGGTAGCCTTGGTGGATAGTACTAACTTAGATAAAAACAAGTGAATCATAGGCAGAGTCATAGTGTCCTGTTCCCTGAACCTTCACCCAGCTGATACTCTGTTCTGGAAGATATCTATACTCCCCTGAATACCTACACTCCTGTGTCATCCACTTCCCCATATCCTGCCTTTTTGTATATATAACCCCTGTGTGAAAAAAATAAAATCAGCAGTTTGATCAGCCTATAGACAAGCCATGATTATTTGCGTTCACCTGTCCCCCATCTTCTCTTTCAAGTGATCTCCCAGACCCCTGTTTAATGCCGTGCTGGCCAGGACACCTTTCCAATTTGTATCCATTTTACTGACTTCTTTTTGTCTAACTGCTTGGGCTAGAACTTTGAGTACTATATTGAATATATAGGGAAAAAGTGGGCAGCCTTGTCTAGTCTGTGAATTTAGTGGGATTGTCTCAAGTTTCTCTCCATTTAGTTTGGTTTTAGTTCCTGGTTTACTCTATATTGCATTTACTATGTCTAGATATGGGCCTTGAATTACTGTTCTTTCCAATACTTTTAACATGATTGGGTGATAAATTTTGTCAAATAATTTTTCAGCATCTAATGAGATGACCATGTGGTTTTTTTCCCTTTGAGTTTGTTTATATAGTAGATTATGTTGATGAATTTCCATATATTGATCCATCCCAGAATCCCTGGGATGAAACCTACTTGATCATGGTGAATGGTTATTTTGAGGTGATAATCTTGATTGGATTTCATTGTAGGAATTTTATTGAGTACTTTTGCATCAATATTCATGACAAAAAATTGATCTGAAGTTTTCTTTCTTTGTTGGGACTTTGTGTGGTTTGTGTTATCAGTGTAACTATGGCTTAAGTAGCAGTAATGTTTCTTCTGTTTCTATTTTATGGAATAATTTAAAAAGTATTGGTATTAAGTCTTCTTTGAAGGTCTGATTGAATTCTGCACTAAAACCATCTGGTCCTAGGATTTTTTTACTGGGGGGGAGGGCATGGAAAACTTTTAATGACTGCTTCTATTTCTTTAGGGGTTATAGGAGTGTTTAAATGGTTTGTCTGATCCTGATTTAAATTTGGTGTTTTGTGTCTAGAAAATAATCTATTTCATCCAGATTTTTTACTTTTTTGAGTATAAACTTTTATAGTAGGATCTCATTGATTTTGAATTTCTTCAGTTTTTGTTGTTATGTCTCCCTATTCATTTCTAATTTTGGTAATTTAGATACTGTCTCTGTGCCCTCTGGTTAGTCTGAATAAGAGTTTATCTATCCTGTTGATTTCTTTAAGGAACCAGCTCCTAGTTTTGTTGATTTTTTGTAAAGTTCTCGTTGTTTATAATGGCTTGATTTCAGCTCTTAGTTTGGTTATTTCCTGCTGTCTACTCTCTTGGGTGTATTTGCTTCTTTTTGTTCTAGAAACTTCAGATGTGCAGTTAAGCTGCTGGTATATGCTCTTTTGAATTTTTATATGGAATCACTCAGAGCTATGTGGTTTCCTTTTAACACTATTTAATTATGTCCTATAAGTTTATGTTGTAACTTCATTTACATTAAATTCTAGAAAAATCTTTGATTTCTTTCTTGTTTCTTTTCTAATCAAATTATTATTGAGTAGAGAGTTGTTCATCTTCCATATCTATGTGGATTTACTGTTCTTTTGTTGTTATTGAAGACCAGCCTTAGTCCATGGTGATCTGATAGGATGAATGGGATTATTTCAATCTTCTGTTGAAGCCTGTCTTGTGACCAATTATATGGTCATTTTTGAAGAAGGTACCATGAGGTGCTGAGAAGAAGGTGTATTCTTTTGGTTTAGGATGAAATATTCTTTATAAGTCAAATACATTTGGCTCATAACTTATGTTAGTTTCACTGTCTCTCTGTTTAGTTTCTGTTTCCATGATCTGTCCATTGGTGAGAGTGGGGTTTTGAAGTCTCCCACTGTTATTGTTTAAGGTCCAATATGTGCTTTGAGCTTTTGCAAAGTTTCTTTTATGAATGTGGGTGTTCAAGCGTTTGGGGCATAGATGTTCAGAATTGAGAGCTAATCTTGGTAGATTTTTCCTTTGATGAGTATGAAATGTCCTTCTTCATCTTTTTTTTATATCTTTTGGTTAAATTAAAATGGCTACACCAGCTTGTTTCTTGGGACCATTTGCTTGGAATATTTTTTTAGCCTTTTCCTCTGAGGTATTGTCTGTTTTTGTCACTGAGATTCATTTCCTATATACAGCAAAATGCTATGTCCTGTTTATGTATCAAGATGTGTCAGTCTATGTCTTTTATTGGTGAATTGAGTCCATTGATATTAAGAGATATTAAGAACTAGTGGTAGTTGCCTATTGTTATTTTTGTTCTTAGAGATGGAATTATATTTGTGTGGCTATCTCCTTTGGAGTTTGTTGAAAGAAATTAATTAAATTAATTTGCTTTTTCTTGGGGGTAGTTTCCCTCCTTGTGTTAGAGTTTTTCATTTTTATCTTTTGTATGGTTAGATTTGTAGAAAGATATTGATTGAATTTTGTTTTGTCATGCAATATCTTGGTTTCACCATCTATGTTAATTGGGAGTTTTGCTGATTACAAACTTGAGCTATCTGCAAGGTGATAAATGTTTCTTTTAAAAAGTTGTGCTAAATTATAAGTCTGAGTAACACAGAATGTAGTCTCATTTATAAGTTGTACATATGATTGCAGATGCCTGTAATCAGATGAGGTCCTGTTGAAACAGTAAGTCTGCCATCCCTCCATCAGATGGCTATTAGGACACAGAGAGATAGAAAAGGTTTACATGTAAAGAATGATGTAAACACTCTGATTTGCAAGTTCTCACCAATGTTCATTAAAGATTGTTTCCAAAAAACATGGGTAAAGAAGGATGTATATAGGTTTCTGGTCCCAAGAACATCTTTTTCACAAAATCCGATAATTAGGCAAAAGCCAGCATTTCCTCTAAGATGTCTAAAAATAATCCCTCCCTGTTAAAATGTATCATTCCCCTTATCTCTGCTAAAAGCACCCTATACCTCTTTCATTAACATATGGTCATGGTGTTTATTAATATCTACTAACAAGGACCTGTTATAATTTGTAAACCATCCTGCCCAGCTTACAGGTTCCCCTCTTCCCAAGTACCTGTTCCCTTAAAAGCATTTTTCTCTACCCCTATGTATCTCTATACTTTCCAAAATGATAACTTTGGCAATTTGGAATAAACTTTTTTTTCAAAATCAGAAGAGTTATTTCAGTTTCTTTACTATGCCTACTTTATTCAAGAGGGTGCTTAGCTCAGCTGGTAAATTTTGAAAATCTATCTACATAGTATGAGATAACACAACTTTCTTATGTTAATCCATACTGTTTATGGTTATTACTGTCATCCCAGAGAATTATCAACTTGAGCAGTCATTTGTAAAATATTTCTGAATTTGTACACATTTTTTTCTTGACTCACATTTTGTCCCCCAAAACACTGATATTTTGGTTGATATTTGAGATTTATAACTGCAACTAAATGTTAAAGTTAAAAAATCTCTGTTTTAAATAAAAAATATATTAATCCTCTTTCAATACCACTATTATTGTAAGCAATGACATAGAAATGCAGCTTTTAGAAGATTTTTTCTTCAGAAGTGTTGACTTGTGAATGTGTAAACATGCAAATATTAGAACCTCAGTTTTTAGATATTTTGATAATTATAAGACACTAAGGGATTTGCTTATCACTTGTGGTGGGATTCCTTAAGAAATTTACCCTGACACAAATTGTAGAAAATGAACATCCCAAAAGTTTTTTGTTGTCCATGTTATTATATATGGATGTATGAAACAGAATAAATAGAAGACTCACAAAAGCTCAAACCCAAATCACAACAGTTTGTAGCCTGTATTAGACAAATAATTATTAAAAGTTAAGGTGCATGGACCCTGTATGTATGCCTCAGAAATTGGACCAAACATTCCTCATGTGTAAGGCTCTACTTCCTAAATAATTTGTATCAGTATTGATAGAATCTACAAAATCTATGAAAAAAATCTATAAAATACAAGTGAGTGATAGATTGGTTTATGTTATAAGAGAAACACATATAGGATCTAGAAACAAATGTTATTATAAGGAGACTACATGAGGCTATGAAATTGTTAATATTAGAAAACAAAAATTAGAGAATTAACAGATATATACACACATATAAAAAGTTAGTATTTTCTTTTCCTGGCTACTTAAAGAGTTGAAGATTATAATTCTTAGATTTTAGAAAGAGCTAACTGGATTACTTATATAAATTTTAAAACTTTTTGTAAGAAACTATTTTATGCCGGGCGGTGGTGGTGCACGCCTTTAATCCCAGCACTTGGGAGGCAAAGGCAGGCGGATTTCTGAGTTTGAGGCCAGCCTGGTCTACAAAGTGAGTTCCAGGACAGCCAGGGCTACACAGAGAAAGCCTGTCTCAAAAAACCAAAAAAAAAAAAAAAAAAAAAAAGAAATTATTTATTATTAATAGTCTGACATCTTTCTGGTTATACATTAAAGTAGTTACTAAAGATTGTTCTCTGCTGTATCAGGAAACTAGAAGAGCTATGCCTAGCTACTCATGAAAAACAGGCTGTGTAAAACTGAGTCTTCACCCTCATCTATACCTATTATCCTTGGGTTTGGCCTTCTCATTGTGTCTTGGATTTCCTGTATTTTGGGTTAGTAGCTTCTTGTATTTTGCATTTTCTTTGACAGTTGTGTCAATGTTTTCCATGGTATCTTCTGCACATGAGATTCTCTCTTCTATCTCTTGTATTCTGTTGGTGATACTTGTGTCTATGACTCCTGATTTTTTTTTTTTTTTTTTTTTTTAGGTTTTCTATCTCCAGGGTAGTCTCCCTTTGTGATTTCTTTATTGTTTCTACTTCCATTTTTAGATCCTTGATGGTTTTGTTTAATTCCTTCTCCTGTTTGGTTGTGTTTTCTTGCAATTCTTTAAGGGATTTTTGTGTTTCCTCTTTAAGGGTTTCTATCTGTCTACCAGTGTTCTCCTTAAGTTCTTTGAGAGTGTTATTTATGTCTTTCTTAAAGTCCTCTATCATTGTCATGAGAAGTGATTTTAATTCTGAATCCTGCTTTTCTGGTGTGATGGGGTGTTCAGGGCTTGTTATGATGTGGGAACTGGGTTCTGATGATGCCATGTAACTTTGGATTCTGTTGCTTACGTTCTTGCACTTGCCTTTTGCCATCTGGTTAACTCTAGTGCTGTCTGTACTTGCTGTCTCTGACTGAAGCCTGCCTTTCCAGTTATCTTGCTTGTGTCTGATCTTCTAGGGGTCCAGATGTCTCTGTGATCTTCTCCAGCTGCATTGAGTACAGTGGTACCTCTAGGATGCCTCAGGATATGGTGCCTGCCTCCATGGTAGCAGTCCAGCTAGGTGTCTGCTGTTCTGGGTGCAGTGTCTCCTCTAGGATGTCTCAAGATAAGGTGCCCACTGATCTGTTTGCAGTGGCTCCTCTAGAATATCTCAGGATATGTTGTCTGATGCTCTGAGTTCAGTTCTTCCTTTGTGGCTCTGGGTTGAGTTGACCTTCCAGAATGTCTTGGGCAGAATCCGGGGTCCACACAAGATCAGACCAGGCAGAGGTCTGGTCCAGGCCTCAGATCCGGGAAAGGAGTGGAAGGGGAGTGCTATTCCACAAGGGTGGGGGGTGGTGGTTATCCTCTGGAATCTAAGTGCTCCCAGCACCCAGATATGGGCTTAGGGCAGTGTGTGGGTCTTCCTACCTAAGGCTGTGGGATCTGTGGAGCCTCCAGGATGTCTCCAGCGGAATCCAGGGTCCACACAAGAGAGGACTGAGCAGAGGTCTGATCCAGGCCTCAGATCCATATAAATATTTTTAAGGATGAGCATCCCACAGTCATTTACTGTTTGTTCCTTGATTAGTTGTGAGTCTCTGTATTAATAGTCATCTACAACTATAAAAGAAGCAACTGTGCTGATAATTGAGAGATGCATATACGTACACATACTTTGGAATCTCTGTATATATACTTTGGAGTACATTCAACACTATCTCCCATTAGGAGAACAATAAGAATGCAGTTTTCTCTAACTTCTGTAACTTCTACAGCCACAAATTTTTGCTTGATAATGGGGCCATGCATGGGTTTCTACTTGTGGAGAAGAAATTACATTTAATCAAAAAATTGTGGGCTTAGGATTTCTGTTGCAATGCTTAAATGCCATGGCAAAAAGAAAACAAAGGAGGAAAGATCTTATTTCACTTAAACTTCAACATTAAATTTCATCATTCAAGGAAATCATGGAAAAAAACACATGAACTTATCACCAGATTCTGAGAAACTATTTGACAAATTCAACAACCCTTCATGGTAAAAGTCTTGGAAAGATCAGGAATTCAAGGCCAATACCTAAACACAGTAAAAGCAATATACAGCAAACCAGTTGCCAACATCAAACTAAATGGAAAGAAACTTGAAGCAATCCCACTAAAATCAGGGACTAGACAAGGCTGCCCACTCTCACCTTACCTATTCAATAGATTACTCAAAATCCTAGCAAGAGTTATTAGATATCAAAAAAAGAGTCAAAGAGATATAATTTGAAAAGGAAGAAATCAAAATATCACTATTTGCAAATAATACGATACTATACTTAAGTGACCTCAAAACTTCCACCAGACAACTCCTAATAAGTATCATGTTTTCTCCCTCTATGATAAGCAACTCCAGCAAAGAGGCTGGATATTAAATTAATTTAAACAAACCAATAGCCTTCCTCTACTCAAAGGATAAACAGGCAGAGAAAGAAATTTGGGGAATGACACCATTCACAATAGTCACAAATAATATAAAATACTTTGATGTGAATCTAACCAAGCAAGTAAAAGATCTTTATGACAAGAACTTCAAGTGACTAAAGAAAAAAATTAAAGTTTTCAGAAGATAGATCTCCCATTCTCTTGGATTGGCAGAATTAATATAGTAAAAATGGCCATCCTGCCAAAAAAAAATCTACAGATTTGATACAATCCCCATCAACATTCCAACTCAATTCTTCACAGAGTTAGAAAGAGCAATTCTCAATTTTATTTGGAATAACAAAAAGCCCCAGCTAGTGAAAACTATTCTCAGCAATAAAAAGTCTTCTGGGGAAATCAACATCCCTGACCTCAAGCTGTACTACAAAGAAATAGTGATAAAAACTGTATGGTACTAGTACAGAGACAGGCAGGAAGATCAATGAAATAGAATTGAAGACCCAGAAATGAACCCACACACCTATGGTCACTCGATCTTTGACAGAGGAGCTAAAACCATCCAGTGGAAAAAAGTGTTTTCAACAAATGGCACTGGTTCAACTGGCAGTCAGCATGTGGAATGCAAATCAAACCATGCTACATGAGTTTGGTAGTGTTCCTTCTGTTTCTAAATTGTGGGAAAGTTTGAGTAGTATGGGAATTGGCTCTCCTTGGAAAGTTTGGTAGAATTCTGCACCCAAAACATCTGGCTTTGGGTCTTTTATCCTTTAGTTGGGAGACTTTTAATGGCTCTTTCTGTTTCTTTAGGGGTTATGGGCTATTTAAATATTTTCTCTGATCTTGATTTTAACTTTGGTAAGTGGAATCTGTCTAGAAAATTGTTTATTTCATTAAAATTTTCAAATTTTCTGGAATCCAAGTTTTTGAAGTAAGAAATAATGTTTCTTGGAACTTCATCAGTGTCACTGTTATGTCTCCCTTTTCATTACTGCTTTTATTTATTTGGTACTCTCTCTCTCTGTGTGTGTGTGTCTCTTGGTTAGTTTGGCTAAGGGTTTGTCTATCTTGTTGGTTTTCTCAAGGAACCAGCCCTAGGCTTTGTTGATTCCTTGGACTATTTTCTTTGTTTCTACCTAGTTTATTTCAGCCCTAATTTTGATTATTTCCTGCCTTCTACTCTTCCTTCATGTGCTTGCTTTTTTTTTTCTACTGCATTCAGGTATATTTTAAATAGCTGCTATGAGAACTTTGTAATTTTTTTATGGAGGCACTTAGTGCTATGAACTGTCCTCTTAGCACTGCTTTCATTGTTTCCCATAAATTTGAATATGCTGTACCTTCATTTTCATTGAATACTAGAAAGTCTTTAATTTTATTCTTTATTTCTTCCCTGATCCAGAATAGAGAGTTGTTCAGTTTCCAAGACTGTGTAGGCATATAGGTGTTCTGTTGTTGTTGAAGTACAACTTTAATCCATGATTGTCAGATAAGATACACAGCATTATTTCAATTTTCTTCTCTCCATTGAGGCCTGCTTTGTGACTGACTAAATGGTCAGTTTTGGACTATGATTCATGCAGTACTGAGAAGAAAGTATATTCTTTTGTGTTTTGTGAAATATTCTAGAGATGTCTCTTAGGTCCATTTGACTCATAATGTCTATTATTTTCATTGTTTTCTCTATTTATTTTTTTCTGGATCTCCAGTCAATTGGTGAGAATGGAATGTTGAAGTCTCCCACTATTAATGCGTGGGCTTTGATGTGTGATTTAAGCTTTACCAATGTTTCTTCTACAAATGTGGTTTCCCTTGTGTTTTGGGCGTTGGGGCATATATGCTTATAATTGAGATATGGTCTTGGTAAATTTTTCCTTTGATGAGTATGAAGTGTCCTTCTCTATCACTTTTGATTAATTTTGATTGAAATCTATTTTATTAAATTTTATGATGGCTACTCTAGCTTGCTTCTTAGGTCCATTTGCTTTCAGTTATTTTTCCAGATCTTTACTGTGAGGTATTGTCTATCTTTGCGGCTGAGGTGTGTTTTCTATGGGCAGCAAAATGATGGGTCTTGTTTTCTCATTTATTTTGTTAGCCTGTGTCTTTTTGGGGGGGAATTGAGCCCATTGATGTTGAAAGATATTAATGACCACTGATTGTTATTTCCTGTTATTTTGATGTTAGTGTGTGTATGTGTGTGTATGTGTATGTGTGAGTTTGTATGTGTTTTCCTTGGTTTTGATGATATATAATTAGTTATTTTCTGTGTTTTTATGAATGTGTATATACTTCTTGGGTTGAAGTTTTTCTTTTAGTATTTTCTGAAAGGCTGGATTTGTGAATATATATTGTTTGAATTTTGTTTTGTCTTGAAATATCATGTTTTCTCCCTCTATGATGACTGAAAGTACTGCTGAGAATAGTAATCTAGGTTGGCACTTGTGGGGTTTTCTGGCGTTTCAGGGTATCTCTCTAGGCTTTTCTAGATTTTAGGGGGTGATTCTCCTATGTCTGCCTTTGTATGTTACCTGGCCATTTTATCTTACCACTTTTAATACTCTTTCTTTGTTCTATAGATTTTGTGATTTGATTATCCTGAGCCAGGAAGATTTTCTTTTCTGGTCCAGTCTAGTTGGGTTCTATAACCTTCTTGTATGTTTATAGGCATCCTTTTCTTTAGATTGGGAGCTTTCTTCTATGATTTTGTGAAAATATTTTCTGGACCTTGGAGTTGACACTCTTCACCTTTGTCTATTCCTATTATTCTAACTTTAGGTCTTTGCATGGTATTCCAGATTTACTGGAGGTATTAAGAATTTTTTTAGCTTTAACAACTTCTTTGACAGATGTGTCAATTTCTTCCTTTGCATCTTTTATGCCTAAGATTATCTCTTCCATTTCCTGCATTCTGTTGGTGAAGCTTACATCTGTTGTTTCTATTCCCTTCCCTAGATTTTTATCTTCAGGAATTCCTCAATTTGTGTTTTCTTTATTGGTTCTTTTCCCACTTTCAGGTATTTCATAGTTCTACCTATTGCTTTCACTTGTTAAATTGTATTTTCCTGTATTTCTTTAAGTGATGTATTTGTTTTCTCTTTAAGGACATCTATCTATTTTATTGTATTTTCTTATATTTCTTAAATTTGTAATTCCTGTATTCATTTCCTCTTTAAAGACCTCTATCATCTCAGACTGTAAACCCAGGCCCTCCTCCCCACATGGTTAGTTCATATATGATATGATCAACCAAGATAGAAGTTTCTGTTATGAGGCTTGTGTGCCAGCAGGGGGAGATAGACCTGCAGCAAAGTCTAGCCAGGGTTCTTTGTAGATGGCAACTCTGGCACTCAAAAGACACTTCAAGACAGAGAATGTACTCTATGTAGGGCTTAAATTGGATTGGATTTACATTATAGAACCAAACAACACTGGCAGATATATGGGAAACAGCAAAGAAATACATGAGAGTAGACTGGTCACAGCAACTATCCTGGGCAACCTTCTACATGACCAAAAATCCCTAGAGATTTACCCTGAGGTTCAAGTACTCTAGAAAGAGACTAAGTGTGAGAGCATGTATTCCCTGTGCTCTTTACCCAAGAAGGCTGCTGATTTTTACCAATCTACAGGAAGTCCAACAGTTACTTGTTTTCTACCCTCCTGAGCATTTTCTCTAATTCTTACCCACTCTTTTCTTTCCACTTGCAACAGATATCTTAAGTCAGGCTGTAACACTTGTGTTCACCTGTAGTCTCAGACCAGGGAGGGAACACCGTTCCTGGATAAGCCTCTTTATAGTCTGAAGAATAGTGTGAACTCTCATTCTGCCTCAGCTCACAGCTCAAATGAGTATTTAACTGTATCAGACACATGTCCTTTCCATTTGGAGGAATTATGTAGAACTATACCCATAAGGACCTTCACAGAACAAAGAGACACTAAAAGGTATTTGTTGGATAGATCTGGTAAATTGGATTCTCAATGCATGCTTTAAGCGAGATCATGTTAAACACTGATGAAACAGGACAAAATGAAACTTCATGAGAGTTGCTATCTACTTTGGTAACGAGAACACTATATGAGGAAGCAGTCACAATATCTTAAATAAAACAAAAAGTCATAAGGAGTCTATAAAAGCATGTGATTATATACTTACCAAGCAACGTGCTTTATAAGAAATGAATTAGGCAGTACTTTAATGAAAGAGGACACTGTTCTAGTAAAGTGCTCACCTCCCTTACCCTGCTTGGGGAACACTAGAGAGAGAATAAATTTGCATAAGGACTTCTTACTGCTCCAAAAGACTAGAGATGCTATAAGAGAAGCCTGCAGGGAATTAGCTGGGCAGTGACTTCAGGACACTGAGCTCAGAAGCATCTTCATCATGAGCTGGGCCTCTCTTCTTCTACCTCTTCTCTCTCTGTATGCAGGTAAATTTCTCAGCCCTCTCCTCAAGCTTACCCTAGATACTGAATTCAAACAGAAATCCAGAGGATGTTGCTTTATACATTGACCTCTCTCTGCATTCTTTCTTACAGGTTCTGTGACCAATTATGAGTTGGTCCAACCACCTTCAGAATCAGTCACTTTGGGAAATACTGTCACAATCACTTGTTCTGGAGATGAATTGCCAAAAAAATATGCTCACTGGTATCAGCAAAAGCCAGACCAGAGGATTGTGAACATAATATACAAAGATAGTGAGCGGCCCTCAGGGATCTCTGACCGATTTTCTGGGTCCAGCTCAGGAACAACAGCCACTCTGACAATCCGTGAAGCCCAGTTTGAGGATGAGGGTGACTATTACTGTGCGTCAACATACAGTGATGATAACCTTCCACAGTGATTTAGACAGATGGGGAAGTGACTCACAAACTCTGCCTATAACTTGAGTTATCTTTCTGTAGCCACAGAAGGACCAGAGACCAACCTATAAACATGGCTGTGCCTACTTCATTTACCTCTGAGATTTCTAAGCTCTCCTTTTATTTTAGTTCTAAAGGAGACTCTGTAGTGAGTGGATTACATAGGTTTTGGACTGGATGGGATACACTGTCACAATGTTTATTTAGGTAAAGTATGATTAGGGAAAAGTGACATGAGTAGAGAGAAAGATGAATGAGACATCCATCTAGTTCCATTCCTTATTTCCTTATTTGTGTGTGTGAGCCTACATTGGGCAAGTGCTGTAAATTACTTCCTTCAGGAGTTCAACTAGTCATTGCTTCTGAAGTCCTAGAATGTTGTGACAGTCCAGTATATAAAACAGAGGATTTCAGGATAGTGGATATAAAAGGATCTCCATCAGATTAGACATACCCAATGAAGAGATGCTTTCAGTTGTATGAGCAGTTATTACTTGCCTCTGCAAGTTCATGGCCTTCAAAAAAGGTCTTGTTTTAATGATTTCTTCAAGATAAAAAAAAATCAAGGTTGAACTCAAGGTTGTATCAATTTCCTAGTTTAGTATATCATCAAGAGTAACCTCTTATGCTTACTTTTCCTTCTTCCAACTGCCTCATCCTCATTGTTGTGAGATGTCTGTTGCTCAATTTTTTTCTCTCAGAATTTTATTCAAAGAACTAAATAATGAAGACTATGTATCATCTGTATCATCGGTGTGTAAGATCAATGAACTGGAAAACATGTCTGTATCCAGAAAGTGTCTATTCAATTAGTGCAAATATCCAGATGCTCCATGTTCTGTGAGGTTGTTTATTGTAAAACAGAAACTCATCCTGACATACACAGTACTTTGGGGTATGGAAGGGAGTTAAGTGAATCCTGGAGATGTGTGGACAAGTCTATATAACATTTGAGGAAACAAGTAAGTGTGAGCTACAGAATGGAATCTGGGTCCTGTAGATTTTTTCCATTTTGGAAAAAATTCTACCCCTACAATTAGAAATACAGATGTCTCCAAGTCTGGTAAATAAACATGAAACTTTTATGTAACAATCCTGCTGCAGCCCACTCTTGTCATAATACACATCACATTTGTATGTGCCACACAATCCCTAAATAAAACTACATAGAAAGCGCTGCATACCATAAAAAGCATATTCATATATGCTAAAAAAAAAAAAAGCTGTTCATGGTCAGGGCAATGGTCTTACCTGACCCAAAGCCAGGAAATACCAATCACCACACATGCTAACTGGGACTGTATACATTTTTTGACTAACTCTTGAGCAATGAAGCATCCTTCATTACATAAAACTTCTCAACCCAGTCCTGGTGTAGACTCCATATTCACTTGTGGTAGTTTGTCAGTCACTAGCCAAAAGCTTCTTTTATATTTGTTGATTTCTTAACATGAGATATAAAAGTGTTATACATACAAATCAATGCTATGCATGGGGGATATATGCCTCATGGGACTCTGATCTCTGTGTATATGATCTTTTTACAGTAGTCATAAAAGTTTGAAGCAAATATGCTATACATGGAGGAGAATGTATATATGGACAGCACCATTATAATTAAGAATATATTACAGCCATAAATATCTGTACTAATTCTGCACACATACAAACATATCTACAGAGATAAAAAATAGGAGGAAGACTGGGAAGTGTGTTAATGGGACAAAAAAGGAGAAGGAGAAAGGATAGACAGCTGTAAAATAGTTGATTTAGAGCTATCCTCATCTAGAATACAGATGAATGAGGCTCAGACTATAGGGGATTTTTTTGGCTTTGGCTTTGGCAATTACTGATGGGTTAGTCCTAATGTACTTTTCTGACTGGACTGGCTATTTCCCCAGGTATAAATCTTAACTACTTTCTCTTTCAATCATTCTGTGTTGTTTTTATCCAGCAGTCTGATGACCAGGTGGTGGGTGACAATTCATTCAATCACATGCTGCTGATGCCACATCTAATACAGACCTCTTCTTTTCCCCTTATTCTTATACTCTGCATGCTCTCACTCTCTCTATCTTCTCTTTCTTTCTTGTTCTCTTTCTCCTTCTCCCTCATGTTGCTGAACAACCTACTGAGTCAAACTTCACCTCTCTCTGTATTCTCCCCAGTAATTGGCTGTACTTATTTTTATTTATGCAATAGTTTTAAATTTTGGTGCAAAATTGAAAGGATATTTCCAGGATTTTAGTCAATGATTTATTGCTGTGAAGAGACATGTGAAGAGACACAACTCACATAACAAAAAAATTTAATTGGAGCTTCACTGCCAATTTCAAAGGTTTAATCCATTATCAGCATGGCAGGAAGCAAGGAAACACATAAGAAGACATGGCAGTGAAGGAGCCGAAAGTTCTACATCATGTTTTATAGGCAATAAGTAGGAGCAAATATCAGAGTCTGCTTTAAGCATATGAAACAGTGAAGTAAATCCCCAGTGACATTCTTCCTCCAACAAGGCCACAACTCCTAATGCTTATCAAGTAGAATTACTTCTTAATGACCAAACATTTAAATATTTGAGTCTATAGGAGCTATTTTTATCTAAACCACCATACCCAGTTTTAGTATGAAAGGGTCATATGACAGATATTTTCTAGAAAATTTCTGTTGTAAAATCCAGACTACTTCACAAAGTGCCTTCATTTGTTTGCACTCTTATAAACAGTGTATAAGAGTTGGTCTTTTCCTGTCTGCTCCTGACAGCTTCCTGTCGTGGATTCTAAGAAGAAATTGAGCATCCTTGGAGTTACTCCAGTTGTGTGGTAACAGCCACTAGGCAAGAATTGCCTCTCTCCATCTACAGACAAATTACTGTCCAGAAAAGGACACACATGCAGAATAGTCGACTGATTATATCTGCCTAGACAGAGTAATCAGTCCTTAATAATCCTGCATCACCAAGGTCTGTCAGATGATTCTGGGCCAGAAGGCTGAAGATTTGATGCTCCAACGTTCGGTAGTATAGGGGCTTTTCAGGTGTTCAGAGGTCTCTATAAATTGGCTAAGTTTTATAAGCTATGCTTTGTGCTTCCCACAATTATAGTTAACTCAGTCATTCTGGATTTCTGATGGGGTTGAAAACTTACAGCTATTTACCATAAGAGAAAAGATTTGAGTGGATGGTCATCAGCTGACATTCATCCTAAAGCCAGGTTCAGAACTAAATGTTTTAGTTAGGATAAATGACAGAGGTGCTGGTTAGTCAACAAAAGGATGGATGGGGTATTAGGACTATCTTGTACCTCACTGGTACAAATTGGCATAATTATGCTCTAATTGTATTTTGAGAGAAAAGTTTCATTTTAACAGGAAGGGTGATGTGTAGGAGGAGTTAAGGTAGGAGGAGTACTGAGATGAAGAAAAGGAGTAAGAAGAGGAGAAGGAGGAGAGGAGAAGCTAGGTGATGAAAGAGAGAAAGATGGGGGAGACAGGGAGGCAGATATTCATGTATCTCCACCAGTCAAAGATAGTTGTTATATCTAGGTTGGTCAGTGGGTTATACCTCTGATTGAACAATTCCAAACTTATAACGCTTATGATTAACATTATTTTTAAAAAAATGTATAAATGCAAAAAGGAAAAGGGGGCATGGGATAGGGGTTTTCTAAGGGGGGGGTGGAATGGGGAAAGGGGATGGCATCTGAAGTGTAAATAAAATATCTAATAAAAAAAAGAGTTGGTCTTTTATCATATCAACAACAGCATTTGCTGTCATTTGTATTGTTGATGTTGTTATTCTGACAAGGATAACATAGAAATTTAAAGTAGCTTTAATATGCATTTCTCTGATGGCTAAAATTTTGATCACGTCTCTGGCTACTTACTATTCATTAGTATTTCTTTGAATTACTCTCTGTTAATTCTTTTAATTAAATTGTTTTATTTCTTGAACTTTAGCTTAAGTTCATTGTATATTCTAGATACTACTCTTCTGTCAGATATATAGCTGGAAAATAATTTCTTGCCTCACCATGAGATTGGTAATTGTCATACTGAAGGTTTTTAGTTCTGCTAAAGAAAAGAAAAATTGCAAAAATTGCAAAAATTGCTGATAAACAAATGCAAGTGTAGAAACATGCTGAATCAGGTAACTCAGGCACACAAAGTCAGCACATGTTTCTCCTTATAGTTGGCATGTTTTGAGGAGTTATCTATGTGTGTTTGGAAACCAAGAGATTAGAAAGAAGCCATAGATGATGAACAGAAATGCCATAATGGAAAAAAATTTAGAAGAATATAGGAAAATAAAGATGGAGAGAATAAATATTGTGATTGGAGAATTTAAGAATAAAAGATGGTGAGTGATAGAGGGGATGAGGGTAAACAGACACAGTTCACCATAGAAGTCACTATACATGTAAAACATGAAATGGAATAAAATGGGGAGTATATGTGCTAGGAGGTGTTAAGGTGATATTAAAAGGGAGCTCTTGGTATAATTGTGAACAAGATAAATTGCCATACAATTATGACATTCCCAAAGGATAAAAAGATTATGTGGTCCGAAAGGAAACGTACAGAATAAAATATAGATATTTTTAAAAAGGAAATCACTGTTAAGTGATGTATATTTTTTAGGGGTTGACATATTATTTTGGTTTCCACATTTTTTTCATTTCTTCATTAGGATTTGTACGCCCAAAATTATTCATAGGTGGAGGTTTTTGTTAGTTTGTTTTCAAAAGAACTTCTTATTCCCTAGAGTTATTTTAAGTATTCACAGTAGGACAACTCACTGAGAAGAGGTTTGAGCTCTCTATTTCCCTGTTTATCTGTTTTGGGGTTTTTTGTGAACACAGTCTTTATCCAGGCCTTCTCTCTTTATCTGCTATAGTCTGATATCTTCAGCAATTTTGTCTTAGAACAACTTTCTCCAGTAAATACAGAATGGTCCTTGGTCTCATGGCCAGTTAGGGAAAGAAGAGAGAAATGTTAAAATTGACACAGAAGAACAATAGGTCTGAAGCTAATAATTGAGGACAGAGAAAGAGCTTTAATTACAGAGGGAAAAAGCATGCTTATAAAAAACGTAAAGAGAAGGAAGAGGATAAACAACATTAAGAGTATTACTTAAAAAGCCATAAGGAATTGTATTAATTGACATTTCCATAAACTTACATATAAGATACATAAGTATATGTGTAAGTATGTACATACATGAAATTACATTATGCCACTTGGGATTGTTTTTTTTTCCCCAAGAGCTCTAAATGTCTAATAAAATCCCAATAATGAGTAATCTCATTTTGAGTTGTTGGTCAAGCCAGAGAAAGAAATGCATAAAACTATAGGCTATTGCTGCTGTCTGTCATTTACTTCATAATAGAAGTACCCTAGTGTTGAAGACAGCATACAGTTGGGAAAAGGGACTAGAAGTAATTGTGCTGAATCTAACCTGAAGCCTCCTTGTGAGGACTAGATTTAATCACTATAATATGTGATGCAAACTTCTAAGGAAGGCAAACATACAAGAGTTTTATCTTGTTGCAGTACCTATGAGTCACAATAATCTATATGACTCTTACAGATGGCATAGTGACACTTATTTCTTGTCAGTTACCTAGATCTAAATAGTTAGACTTAAAGCTTTCTCAACAAGAGATAAACCATGTCTGTCTAGTAATATAAACATAGAAAAAAGACTCAATCTGTGGGGGATGTGAGCATAAACCTAGTGGAAGAAGAAGTGGGATGGAGAGAAAGATGCCATGATCTCCAGTGTCTTCACCTGGAATCATGATCCTGTTGTACACAGCTTGATCCAAAGTGGCTCACTGTAAACCAATGAGATAGAACAAAGGGCCTGAGCCCAGGCTGATTCCTCTATCTTCAGTGGAAATCCCTTCCTGGAAGGTCTACTTTAGATTCAATAGGACAGTGCTTTTAATTTCCCATCTATCCCTTAATTACATACCAACCTTTATTGGCAGAAAAGTTGTACATAAGTTTGTACTGAGCAATAAAAGATAGTTCTGCACAGAGATGCTGGTCTCTGGGGCCTGAAACCTCTGCAGAACGTATGACTTTCTCCCACCCTGTCCCATTTCTCTCTCTTCTTTCTGACAATAGTTAGTGAAGTAAAGCTCTTAGATGGAAAACTACATTTTCAATCACTAAACCAGTATAATTTGTAACTGCATTCTAAACAAGTGTGCTGATACTTTTTCTCTTTGTTTGCCTTCTAGTGCTATGATAAACATGATCACATACAATTGAAGGAATAAAGGGTTTATTTCATATTACAACTTATAGTCCATCAAGAAGTGAAGTAAAAAAAAGGACTTCAGAAAAAGAACCCAGAGACAAGAACTGATGCAGAGACCATGGAGGAAGAATGCTTACCACATTGCTCTGCTTGGTGTGCTCAACTTGTCTTCTTAAACCAGTACCACTTTCCCACTGTTGATATCACACAGAGCTGAGTGGGCTCTCTCATATAAGTCATTAATCAAGGGAATACCCTGGGGACTTGACTACAGACAAATCTGATGGAAGCAATTTTTTTTCATCTCAGGTTTTCTCCTTTCAAATATCTTATGTATATAAAGTTAACAAAAACCTTACCAGGACATTCATGATTAAGAAGTATAGAAGCATAGATATTCACCTTCATCAAAGAAGCTTCTTTTACAGCAGATAGAGATGATAACAACAGCCTATAATGACTCATTATGTAATAAACAATTTACTTGGGGTGGCCAGATCTAATTATTGCATCTACAATAAATAACCTATTAAAGACTCAGTAAATATCAATGAAGAGAAGTCATCAAAGAGATGACAGAATAATCATATGTGACAGAGGACACCATAGTCAACTAAAAGATTTAGTCTAGGTCCATGTCCAGGGCTCTAGTTGGGCTTTTCCTATTGTACAACAACCTATTTCTAGGCTTTTTCCAGGATCCTCCCTACTTTACAACCATCTCCTCCCATGATACATTTCTACCTACCTTTAATTTCTATTATTCCTTGTAATAAACATGGTTTTAAGATGGTTTACTTCTGATTTTTCCATAAATTGGATGTTCTATATATGACAAGTCTATATCCAGAAATTATAACATTATAGGTATATAAACAAGAAGTGAACAATAATACAAATTAGCATGCTAACATGGCTGGGGAAATCAATGGGGTTTCATCTATAGATTAAAATTATAAGGGCATAAATACTGCTGTGAGAGGTAGAATTAATCTTCTCCAGAAATGGTAGTACCATTTTACCACATCCAGTTTCTGCCTACAACTAGATTTCTCACATTCTTCTCCAAGGTGTATGAGTAGAATCTCCCTGGTCCATTCCATCCATGTACCCTGGCCAACCCACCAGATTTAGTTTAGGTCCACATCCAGTGCTCTAGTTTGGCCTTCCCTATGGTATAACAACCTATTTCTAGGCTACTTCCAGGAGTTTCCCTACTTTATGACCATCCCCTCCCATGACATATCATACATTTCTACCTATTCTTTGTTTCTATTATTCCTTACAATAATAGTGGTTTTGAGATGATTTATTCCTGTTTTTTCCAATTTGTTAGATACATATTCAGTCATTCATATTGGTCCTTCAAATTTTTCCATTTAGGCACTTAGGACCCTAAATTTCTGTAATAGAGCATTCAATGTGTCCCTAAGAGGTATTTTGAGATATCTCAGTGTTTTCAGAGGACAGGTTTGGACAGGGAGGCCATTCCTGTAGACCCCTCAAGACTTTACTTCACATATGGTTTTATTCCACATAAGACTTTTCCAACCACCAGACCCAGCATACAAAAATATACTTTCCTCTACCACAATTTGATTTCTTATAGCGTATTAGAGCTAACATAAAACTGACTAGATCTCATTATCAAAGCACTGGCAATATGAAAGATCGAGCCAGTACTTCTCTCTAAATGTTACCACTTTTGTAAAAACTTTTGCAATGAGAATTAGTCAAATCAACCCAAGAACAAGTAGTTTAAAAAAAACAACCATAAATTTTATTTAAAATTTCAAGAATTAAAACAAGATACTAAAATGCAGCTTATGAAAATTAAAGAGAAGTTTAAAAAAATAAATGCCCAACTGATTCCAATAAAATAAAATAAAATAAAATACTCTAGTGATGGAAAAGTCTAATGTAAACCAAGACTTCAGAATGAAAATCATTAAGGAGTTAAAATATGAAAAGGAGTCTAGCCAGTGGTCTGTCAGCCTCCACTTGGGCCACAGAACAAAGAACAACCATGATAGATATCTTCCACACAATTCTCCTTCTTGTCCTCTAAGATACACCTAATTGCCCTGGACTAGCTGCAGGCTGTCCCTAGAAGTCAATTGTCTTGTTGCTTCTCAGCTTGCCTCCAACAGGCCTGCCAAGCAAGAAACAACAAGAATAAAATACCTTTTCCCCAATTCTATTGTCCTTCCTACATATATTACCCCAATTTCCAAATCTCCTGGGGCATCCCCAGCTGCACTGATGATTAGTGCAGTGGCCCTGGAGCTTCATTGTCTTACACCTTGTCTGGCATCCTCCATCAAGACCACCAGCAAGGAAGATCCAGGCCCACAGCACAAGAAACATCCAGGCCAACTACCCAAAAGTATCCAGTCCATGGTCATTCTTCAGAGAGGTTGTGCATGGGGAACATCTAGATTTGGCCAACCTTCACATTACTTGCTATACCAAGAACATCCAAGGACAATCAGATGGCTAAAGGCCAGTGTAATTTAAAAAAAATATTTCAATCTAAGGCAATATGACACCTTAAGAACAAATGAATATTACTACAGAAAGCCCTAGACATTCCACCACAATTTAAATACAAGAAAATTATTTTATATCCTCCAAGATTAAAAAGATGATAGAAGCTTTTAAAAATGAAATGAATAAAAGCATCAAAGAAAGGGGAAAAATCCAATCAAACTAGTAGAAGCCCTTAAAAAAGAAACTAATAAAAATCCCTTAAAGAAAATCAGGAAAATACAGTTAAACATGGAAATGAAATGAATAAATTTGTTCAATACATGGAAAGGGAAACAGAGAAAATAAGGAAAACATAAACTGTGACAATCATGGAGATGGAAAACCAAGGAAAAAGAACAGAAACAACAGATGTAAGCATCACACACAAAATAAAAAAGATGGAAGAGAGAATCTCAGAGGTAGAAGACACAGTAGAAGAAACTGAAATATCAGTCGAGGAAAATGTTAACTCTATAAACATTCTGACACAAAACATGCAGGAATTCTGGAATAATATGAAAAGACATAACCTAAGAATAACAAAAATAGGTAAAGGTAAGAGTTCCAGTTCCAATGACCAGAAAATATTTTCAAGAAAATCATGGAAGAGAATTTATCCAACCTAAAGAAGGAAATGTCTATAGCCATACAAGAAGATTACAAAATACCAAGGAGATAGGACCAGAACAAAAACCTTCCAATCACATAATAATCAAACACAAAACCAGAAGAAGAAAGAATATTAAAATCTCCAAGGAAAAAAGACCACATAACCAGAGTTATAATTACAAGAGAATTCTCACCAGAGACTCTAAAACTTAGGAGAACCTTGAAAGATATCTTACAACCTCTAAGAAAACACACATAGGAACATAGACTTGTACCCAGCAATATTCTCAATCACCATAGATGAAGAAAACAAGATATTCCAAGAGAAATATAAATTTCAATAATATTTATCCACAAATCAAGCACTACAGAAAATACTTGAAAAAAACTCTAAACAAAGGAGATTCAATACACAAAAGAAAATATAGAAAATAAATAATCCCACACCAATGAAAACAAAATAATGGAAACACACACAGAGAAACAAACTAATATATATATATATATATATATATATATATATATATATATATATATATATATACAAACTAATAATATATATGCACACATATACATGTGTATATGTATATATACACATATACGCATATACACATATACAAACAAACACACACACATATATGAAGAATTAACAATCAGTGGTCATTAAGAACTCTAAAATTCTTATGGTCTATGTCTGAACACTAAGTAGATCTTTGGATTCAGCTCTGCACCCAATATCACAAAACCCAGAGGAGACAGGACTCCCAGGAGCTCTAACACAGCAGCAACACCCACCCCAAACAGTTCTGACACAACCAAGATAATAGGAAAAGCAGGCTCCAGTCAAACACAGGGCTGGTAGCACTAAAGATAACCAGGTGGTGAAAGGCAAGAACAAGAACATAAGCAACAGCAACCCAGTGTACTTGGCATCATCAGAACCTAGTTCTACCACAATAGAAAGTCCTTAATACCCCATCACACCAGGAAAGCAAGACTGAGATTTAAAATCACTACTAATGATGATGATATAGGACTTTAAGAAGGACATAAATAACACTCTCAAAGAAATTAAGAGAATACAGTTAAACAGGTAGAAGCCCTTAAAGAAAAAAACACAAAAATCCCTTAAAGAATTACAAGAAAACACAACCAAACAGGTGAAGGAATTGAACAAAACAATTCAGGAGCAAAAATGGAAGTAGAAACAATAAAGAAATCTCAAATGGGGACTACCCTGAAGATAGAAAACCTAGGAAAGAGATAAGGAGTCATAGATGCAAGCATCACCAACAGAACACAAGAGATAGAAGAGAGAATCTCAGGTGCAGAAGATACCATGGAAAACATTGACACAACTGTCAAAGAAAATGCAAAG
The DNA here is from genome assembly GCF_011762505.2 of Arvicanthis niloticus. Lineage (NCBI taxonomy): Eukaryota > Metazoa > Chordata > Mammalia > Rodentia > Muridae > Arvicanthis > Arvicanthis niloticus. Next base: position 5,381,234 of record NC_047669.1, on the reverse strand, counting down.
TGCAAAAAGTTCCTAACCCAAAATATCCAGGAAATCCAGGACACAACGAGAAGACCAAACCTAAGGATAATAGGTATAGAAGAGAGTGAAGATTCCCAATTTAAAGGTCCAATAAATATCTTCAACAAAATTGTAGAAGAAAAGTTTCCTAACCTAAAGAATGAGATGCCCATAAACATACAAAGAGCCTGCAGAACTCAATATAGACTAGATCAGAATAGAAATACCTCCTGCCACATAATAATCAAAGCATCAAATGCACAAAATAAAGAATATTAAAAGCAGTAAGGAAAAAAGGCTATGTAACATATAAAGGCAAACTTATAAGAATTACACCAGATTTCTCACCAGAGACTATAAAAGCCAGAAGATCCTGGAAAGATGTCATACAGACCCTAAGAGAATACAAATGCAAGCCTAGGCTATTATACCCAGCAAAACTCTCAATTACCATAGACGGAGAAACCAAGATATTCGATGACAAAACCAAATTTACACAAAATCTTTCCACAAATCCAGCACTACAAAGGATAATAGAGGGAAAACTCCAATATAAGGAGGGAAATTATACCAAAAAAAGAGCAAGAATATAGTCTTTCAACAAATCCAAGAGAAGATAGCCTCACAAACATAATGCCACCCCTAATAAGAAAAATAATAGGAGGCAACAATCTCCTTTCCTTAGTAACTATTAACATCAATGGACTAAATTCCCCAATAAAAAGGCATAGACTAATGGACTGGATATGTTAACAGTACCCGGCATTTTGCTGCATACAGGACATACACTTCAGTTACAAAACAAACACAACCTTATATTAAAAGGCTGGAAAACAATTTTCAAGCAAATGATCCTAATAAACAAGCTGGAGTAGCCATTCTAATATTGAATAAACTTGACTTTCAACTTAAAGCTATCAAAAAGGAGTTTTTTTTAAAAAAAGGACATTTCAGACTTTTCCAAAAAAAAAAAAAAAAAAAAAAAAAAAAGTCAACAAAGATGAACTTTCAATTCTGAACCAAAAGGTAAGGCACCCACTTTCATAAAAGAAACTTTACTAAAGCTCAAAGTATACACTGCACCTCACACAATAATAGTGGGAGACTTCAACACCCCACTCTCAGCAAAGGACAGATCATAGAAACAGAAACTAAACAGAGATACAGTGAAACTAACAAAAGTTATGAACCAAATGGATTTAACAGATATCTATAGGACATTTCATTCTAAAACAAAATAGTATACCTTTTTCTCAGCACCTCATGGTACCTTCTCCAAGATAGACCATATAATCAGTCATAAAACAGGCCTTATAATAGCCAGAAGCTAGAAAGAACTCAGATGTGCTTTAACAGTGGAATGGATACAGAAAATGTGGTACATTATACAATGGAGTACTAATCAGCTATCAAAAACAATGAGTTCATGAAATCTTAGGCAAGTGGATGGAACTGAAAAATATCATCCTGAGTGAGGCAACCCAATCACAAAAGAACACACATAGTATTCACTCACTGATAAGTGGATATTAGCCCAAAAGCTCACAATACCTAAGATACAACACATAGACCACATGAAGCTCAAGAAGAAGGAAAACCAAAGTGTGGGTGCTTTGGTCCTTCTTAGAAGGAGTAACAAAATAATCAATCAGAGACCCAATGGTCTAAACCTCCAGCCTGGAAACACAAATTGAGGGATTCATGGCTCTACCTGTATAGGTAGTTAAGGATAGCCTTGTCAGGCATCAGCGGAAGAGGTTGGAATTTGTCCCTGAAAGTCTGGATGCCCTAGTGTTGGGAAATTTGAGTGCACAAAAGCAGGAATGTGTGGATGGGTGGGGGCACACCCTCATAGAATTAGGAGGAGGGGGATGGGATAAGTGGGTTTGGGGGGAATAGGGAAGGAAATAACATTTCAAAGGTAAATATGTAATATATCCAATAAAAAAAAAAAAACCAGATAATGGATCTGGCAATTGTAGTTGAGCAGTTGAGACTTTTTGTCAACAATTTATTATGGAGATTCCATATAATCCTCAAGGACAAGGTATTGTGGATGGGACCCATGGAACTTTAAATCAATATCTTCATAAAATAAAAAAATGGGAAGGTATATACCTGAACACCACAAATTTATTTAAATTATACTTTTTTATTTTAAATTTTAAAAAATTGAATGCCAAGGAACTTTCTGCTGAGTGTCTATGGCACCATTCAGCTAGGCATACTTATGCCTAGGTGAAAAGGAAGGCTCCACTTATAAGCATATAGCATGATCCTGACCAGGTATCTAGTATGGGAAAGAGGGCATGTTTGTGTTTTTCTGTAGGATGCTATAGGAGCATGGTGTCTGCCAGAATGATTGGTGAGACATGCTGTTGGTGAGACAAAGGATGATGTTGACCTGTGAGCTTGCTGAGTGCCCTGACAAGGGTGACTGGGGAGCTGTATTGGACATATGTTCCGGACCCAACTTTGTTTGCCTATATCCCAGATAGGACAAGCTGCCTTGCCTCAAGTTTTTAGAACTTATGGGACAGAGAATCAAAGAAAGAAAGAAATTATGTCTCTTATATTTTCATTAAAGGAGACCAGCTATTCAGACTCAATCATGTATTGGTCTAGAAATCAATCCAGTATTAGAAATAACAGTCTTCATTTGGAAGGCTAGATCTGGATATTTCCAAAGATATATTTGGAAGTTAGCTTTAGTTCACTTGGATGTTATGATAGCAAGAGACAAAGTTGGGACATGATCTGGATTTCAAACAAAGGTTAGTCCGTGTTTTAAGGCTCTTTTAATTGTCAAGCTAAAATTGGTTTTGTCTCTTCTACAGTATTTATTGTAAGTTGCATTGACTGTATACTTTCTAATTGTGTTAGTGTGTTGAAACCTGGCATGTCTGTTATGGGGGGTCTATCAACCAGCTTCTGTCTTACTGCCCTGAATATTAGAAAACCATGATTCTCTGAAAAAAGCTTGAAAGTGCTGGAACAAGTGAGTTAAGCTTTAAGCAGAAGCAAGAGGGTAAGGGGCTTGATTATTGCTGATATAACAGATTTAATTTCATTAATTGCTAGCACCACTGCTTCTGCAATAGCTTTGACACAAGAAGTTAAGACAGCTACTTTTGTTAATCATCTAGCAAACAAATGTTACTAATGAATTGAGTATTAAAAAGGACTTATATAAGTGTCTGGAACAACAGAGTGATGCTCTATATCTTATTTAAGTTATCTGAAGGAGGTTCAGGTTTCAAGAATTAGGAGCCAACTCAAGTGTTATAACAAATATCATTGGAGTAGTGTTACTTCTAAAATTTACAATGATTGTCATCATAATTATAAAAAAGTTTAAAGACACCTGCAGGGTATTTGGCATAATCCTAACATGTCTCTGGGTGTGTTCACTTTGCATAGTGAGATTATGAATGTAAAGAATGCTGCTTTGCTGAGCTTTGATTCAGCAGCTACTGCTGATAAAGTTATTCATGGCCTGAGGTCAGAATTTCCATTTTGGTCAAACCTCAGAAATGGCATATACAGCTTGATCATGCTAGCCCTTCTTGTCCTGGGAATACTTTTATTTCTGCCCATGGTGTTAAAGCTTACTTCTAACTACATCAACAGGTTGACAGCCAAAGTACATGACTTGAAACTGAAAATGGACCCTCAGAGAGTTATTAATTTAACAGACTGGCAAGCCAAGGACAGGTAAGATTGCACAGGGCCTTACCAACTTAAGACAGAAGTTCATTGCTTATGATAATGCATAGCATATTCCAAGACAGGTAAGGAAGGCTTTCTTGTCAGAATGACCTAAGACAGGATCAGTCTGGTTTATGCAATAAAAAGCCATAGATGTGGAGAGCTTTTGGGGCTACCTGGCAGGAATCTGACATTGGCCAAGGACAAGGAAATGGACTGCTTGGAAAGAATCTGACATAGACCAAGGACAATGAAATAGACTGCAGGCAGGAATCTGACATTAGGCTGTAACAAAGAAGTAATTTCAGGCAAAAATCTAAATCTTAGGCTAGAACAAACAAGTATGCTTCAGGCATGAAAATGACTTGGAAATAGGCTCAGATAGTTTGACCATCCTGGTAAGTCCTTAGAAATAGTGATCACAAGAGTAATCATGGGACACTGTTTATTGTTGTGCATGTTCTTTGACTATCTGGGTTTATTGTCTTGATTGTTCTTTGACTATTTGCATCTATTATATTGCTAGTTCCTCAATCTAGAACTGACCTTAATACTTGCATGTAACTTAAACAGTATAAAGGCAAAAAAGGAGAAGAATGGATGGAATAGCAGATTAATGAGGGTGGGGGATGGAGAAGGGAGATGGTATCTGAAATGTAAATAAATAAAATATCGAATAAAAATGGAAAAAAAAAAAACTCTGAAATTCACTAAACCCAACTTCCTTATAAAAAGACAGAGGCTAACAGAATGAATGTGAAAACAGGATCTATCATACTGATACATAAAAGAAACACATCTCAACATATACATTATTTTAGAGTAAAAGACCATGTTTTTGAAGTAAAAGGCCCCCAAAAGACTCCTGGGGTAGCCATTCTAGTGTCTAATAAAACACAATTTCAGCCAAAGTTAATTAAAAGAGAAATGTCTGGACACTTCATACTCATCACAGGAAAAATTCACCAAGATGAAGTCTCAATTTTAAACATCTATGCTCCCAACACAATGCCAATGATATTTATAAAAGAAAAAATACTAAAGCTTTATCTGCACATCAAATCCCACACATTAATAGTAGGATAATTCAACACTCCACTCTCAACAATTGATAAGTCTTCAAGACAAAAACTAAAAAGGAAGGTTATTAAACTAACTGAGCTTATAAATTAAATGGACTTAACAGACATCTACAGTAACTTTCTTCTTCTTACCACCTCATGGAAACTTCTCCAAAATTGATCATACAGTCTGTCCCAAAGCAAGCCTCAACAGGTACAAGGCAAATAAATTACTTTTTCTATCTTATCAAGTCACAGTTGAATAAAACTGGACTCCAAGAACATCAGAAACAACAGAAAGCCTACAAACTCATGGAAATCGAACAATTCTACTCAGTGATTACTATGTCAGAGAAGAAATGAAGAAATTAAAGACTTCTAGAATTTAATGAAAATAAAGACAAAACACACCAAATTTTGGGGGACACAATGTAAACAGTGCTAGTAGGAAACTCCAAAAGTTCATAAAGATCTTAGATAATTTTCATCTAGTAATTTAAATTTTCTCCTGAACACTATAAAAAATAAGCAAAAACATTCAACACAAATAAAAACAGGATATAATGTTTGGGAAAATTCATATAAAAACAAGATCAATAGAACTGAATCTGGTCAGAAGGTATATATTCGTGCCACTGAAGAATCTCTGCTTAGAACGCAAATGTCCATCTCTTTGTAACTGCTTGGGATTCAACAGGTCCAGTAGATGAGCCCACTACCTTGGGAAGCCTCAGGCCAAAACCAACACCCAGACCTTTCATAATTCATACACTTAAAAAGGGATTTGGTTGAATAAGAAAATCTTGCATAAAGGTCATTCTTATTTTTATGAGACTTTTTGAATAGTAAGAAAGATCCACATCATGTCTGTCTCAGAAGATCTCAGTATTGTCTACACCATGGCCTGGACTCTCCTCTTCCTTTTTTATTACAGGTCAGAAGAAACACCTGCACCCTGATCCTAATTCATGGAAACCATCAGGCAGTGAGATATATTCTACACTTATCTCTCATCCCAGGAGTTAAGTCTCTATATTTTTACCCAACCTGTACTGAATCAGTTACCCTCAGCCTCTGTCTCCTTCAGAGCCTCAGTCAAACTCACCTGCATCTTGAATAGTGAACACAGTATCTTTCAAATTGAATGGTACCAGCAATAGCCAGAAAAGACTCTTAAGTATGTGATGTATCAAGACATATGCCTGGTCTGCTCCTGTGTGGACACTAGATCCCGACACATCCTTAAGGGGCCATTGAACTCAGAGCAACAGACACCATAGCCAGAGACATCCTAGAGGAACAAGTGAACTCAGAGCAACAGACACCATATGAAATACATATACATATACATATACATATACATATACATATACATATACATATATCATACAGACATTCTAGAGGAACCACAGAACTCAGAGCAGTGGGCACCCATATCCTGAGACATCCTAAAGGAGAAACTGCACCCAGAGCAGCTGACACCTAGCTGGTCTGCTACCATGGAAACACCATATCCTGAGACATCCTAAAAAAGCCACTATACTTAGAGCAACTGGAGCTCGGAATTGAAAAATCACAGAGACATCTGGACACTGAGGAGTTCAGACACAAGCAAGATAACTGGAATAGCAGGCTCCTGTCAGAGACAGTGAGAGCAGGCAGCACTAGAGTTAACCAGATGGCAAAAGTCAAGAACAAGAATGTAAGCAAAAGAATCCAAAGTTACATGGCATCATCAGAGCCCAGTTCTCTCATCATAGCAAGCTCTAAACATCCCATCACACTGGAAAAGCACAATTCAGAATTAAAATCATTTATCATGATGATGTTAGAGAACTTTAAGAAGGATATAAATGACACTCTCAAAAAATTTACGGAGAATGCAAGTAGACAGGTAGAATCCCTTAAAGAGGAAACATAAAAATCCCTTAAAGAATTGCAAGAAAACACAACCAAACAGGTGAAGGAATTAAACAAAACCATCCAGGATCTAAAAATGGAAGTAGAAACAATAAAGAAATCATGAAAGGAGACTACCCTGGAGATAGAAACCTAGGAAAAAGATCAGGAGTCATAGACACAAGTATCACCAACAGAATACAAGAGATAGAAAAGAAAATCTCAGGTGCAGAAGATACCATGGAAAACATTGACACAACTGTCAAAGAAAATGCAAAATACAAAAAGTACTAACCCAAAACATCCAGGAAATCCAGGACACAATCAAAAGGCCAAACCTAAGGATAATAGGTATAGATGAGAATGAAGACTCCCAACTTAAAAGGCCAGTAAATATCTTCAACAAAATCATAGAGGAAAACTTTCCTAACCTACAGAAAGAGATGTCCATAAATATACAAGAAGCCTACAGAATTCCAAATAGACTAGACAAGAAAATAAATACCTCCTGCCACATAATAATCAAAACATCAAATGTACAAAAAAAAATAAAAATACTAAAAGCAGTAAGGGAAAAACATAAAGTAACATATAAAGGCCGACCTATAAGAATTACACCAGGCTTCTCAACAGAAACTATAAAAGCCAGAAGATCCTGGACTGATATCATACAGACCCTAAGAGAACATAAATGCCAGCCGAGACTACATATCCAGCAAAACTCTCAATCAATATTGATGGGGAAACCAAGATATTCCACAACAAAACCAAATTTACACAATATCTTACCACAAATCCAGCACTTCAAAAGATAATTGGTGGAAAACTCCATCACAAGGGGGGAAACTACAACCTAGAAAAAGCAAGAAAGTAATCTTCCAACAGCCCCAAAAGAAGATAGCTACACAAACATAATTCCAACTCCAATAACAGAAAAAAAACAGGAAGTAACATTCATTTTTCCTTAATATCTCTTAATATCAATGGACTCACTCCTCCAATAAAAAGACATAGACTATCAGACTGGATACATAAGCATGACCCAGCAACAGGAAATGTGCCTCTGTGAAAAAGACAAACACTACCTCAGAGTAAAAGGATGGAAAACAATCTTCCAAGGAAATGGTCCCAAGAAACAAGCTGGAGTAGAGATTCTAATATCAAATAAAAATTGATTTTCAACCAAAAGTACTCAAAAAAAGATAAGAAAGGACACTTCATATTCATCAAAGGAAAAAATGTACGAAGATGAACTCTCAATTCTGAACATGTATGCCCCAAATGCAAAGGCACTCACATACATAAAAAAACTTTACTGAAGCTTAAAGCATACATTGCACCTCACACAATAATAGTGGGGAATTTCAACACCCCACTCTCAACAATGGACATATCATGGAAACAAAAAATAAACCAAGACACAGTAAAACTAACAGAAGTTATGAACCAATTGGATTTAACTGATATCTACAGAACATTTCATCCTAAAACAAAAGAACATACCTTTTACTCAACACCTCATGGTACCTTCTCCAAAATAAACCATAAAATTGGTCACAAAACAGGCCTCAACAGATACAAAAAGATGGAAATAATTCCTTGTACCCTATCAGAACACCATGGACTAAGGCTGCTCTTTAATAATGACAAAACAATGGACAGCCCACATATATGTGGAAACTGAACAATGCTCTACTCAATGATGACTTGCTCAAGGAAGAAATACAAAGAAATCAAAGACTTCTTAGAATTTAATGAAAAGGGGACAAATCATACCAAAACTTGTGGGACTCCATGAAAGCAGTAGTAAGACGAAAACTCATAGCTCTAAGTGCCTACAAAAAGAAACTGGAAAGAGCATACACTAACAACTTCACAGCACACCAGAAAGCATTAGAACAAAAACAAGCTAGTATACCCAAGAGGAGTAGATGGCAGGAAATAATCAAACTCAGGGCTGAAATCAACCAAATAGAAACAGAAAGAACTATGTAAAATATCAACAAAACCAGGAGCTGGTTCTTTGAGAAAACCAACAAGACAGATAAACCCTTACCCAGACTAACCAAAGGGCACAGAGACAGTTTTCAAATTAATAAAATCAGAACTGAAAAGGGAGACATAACAACAGGAACTGAGGAAATTAAAAAAATCATCAGATCCTACTACAAAGGTTATACAAAATTGGTAAATCTGGATGAAATGGACAATTTCCTAGACAGATACCAAGTACCAAAATTAAATCAGGAGCAGATAAAAAATCTAAACAGTCACATAACCCCTAAAGAAATAGAAGCAGTCATTAAAAGTCTCCTCACCAAAAGAAAAAGTCTGGGACCAGATGGTTTCAGTGCAGAATTCTATCAGACCTTTCAGGAAGACCTAATATCCATTCTCTTCAAACTATTCCATAGAATAGAAACAGAAGGACCAATGCCGAATTCATTCTATGAAGCTACAATTATGCTAATACCTAAACCTCACAAAGACCCAACAAAGAAAGAGAACTACAGACCAATCTCTCTTATGAATATTGATGCAAAAATACTCAATAAAATCCTTGCAAATTGAATTCAAGAACACATCAAAACAATCATCCATCATGATCAAGTAGGATTTATCCCAGGAATGCAGGGATGGTTCAATATTCAGAAATCTATCAATGTAATCCACTACATAAATAAACTCAAAGCAAAAAACCACATGATCATCTCACTAGATGCTGAGAAAGCATTTGACAAGAGCCTGATATAGTTGTCTCCTTTGAGGTCTGCCAGAGTCTGACATATTCAGAGGCAGATGCTCACAGCTAACCACTTATCTGATCAAGGGTTTCCCAATAGAGAAGTTAGAGAAAGGAGTGAAGGAGATGAAAGGTTTGCGGTCCCAGGAGGAGAGCAACAATACCAACCAACCAGAGTTTCCCAGGGTCTAAACCTGGTGGTGCCTGGGAGCACATAGAGAGGAACCCATGACTCCATCTGTGCATGAAGGGGATGATGGCCTTGTCAGGCATACGTGGGAGAGGAGATTCTTGGTCCCATGAAGGCTGAACCCTGAGTGAGGGGGAATTTGAGGGTGAGAAGGTGGGAGTGGAGGGTAGGTGGGGGCACATCCTCATAAAAGCATGAGGAGGGGAGGTTCCTGGGTGGTGGGGGAAGGGGGTTAGGGGATAAAATCTGAAATGTAAATATAATATCCAATAAAAATAAATTTAGAAAAAAAAGTTCAGAAAGAATTGTGTGAGAAAATGGAAAAAATGTATGTGATATATCTTACTAAATATGGAAGCCATAACAAGGATGACTGGATCCCTGATTGTTTCTCTGGATCTAGCTCTGAGGCAGATTGCTACCTCATCATCTCCAACATCCAGCCTAACAATGAAACTTTCTTCATCTGTGGTGTGAAGTTTAGCATTGGAGGACAAGATGAATGACCACAGTGAACAAGATGAAGGAGGAAGGAGAACAGAAACTATTTTTTCTTTCTTCAAAGGTCTTAGCTATCAGAATCATTGGATTTTGTTTGTTTATTAATTAAGTGTCTACACCACTGGTCTACCAATCCTCTTCAACTCCTAAAGAAAGAAAAAATGGTAGAAAATGTATAGATGTACAACTATGTAACAGTGATGCATATGTAGTAGTCAACTGTAATGTGTGTATTCTACAGTTTAGGGGCTGAGTATAGTGTCCTTTATAATTGTAACAGTGAATCTGAGGCTCTCAATGTTACCTCACCCAAGTTCATAATAATGACTATTCTTCATGAGATAGCTTTCTTGTTTCAGGCTCCAAGTGTCTTGAAACTCCAGAAATTTTCTAAGAATAACATTTAAGAACAATTAAGTGTAAAAACATTTAAAGAGATTGTGAGATTGTGGAATTGGAACTCTCCATTGCCAGGGATTGAATAATATAAGACAGCAATAATGGCTAAACAGAGTTCTTGAATATATATGACCTTCTCCATGTTGCTATTTCAGTTTCATTTTTACTTGATAAGCATTACCTAAAAGGAAAGAAAACATGACTGCCTTGTGGTTTATTCTCAGCCAAAATGCTTATATATAACCATAATATGTTTGCCTTGAGATTCTCCCTTCCTCTGCATGGAGGCCTTCTTTAGAATCTCACTTAATGTTTTAAAATAACCATCTTTGTTCTAACCTAATATTTAAGTTTCAGCCTGAGATTACTTCTTTGTTCTAGCCTAAGCTTTAGATTCCTACTTGAAATTTCTTCTTTGTTCTAGCTTAATGTCAAACTCCTTCATAAAGCCTACTTCTTTGTCCTTGGCTAATGTCATATTACTTTCAAGCAGCCCATTTCCTTGTCCTTGGCCCATGTCAGATTCTTGACAAGCAGCCTCAAAGGCTCTCCACCTTTCCCCTTTTTTATTTCATTAACAATACTGAGCCTGTCTTAGGTCATTCTGACAAGAATGCCTTCCTTACCCATCATGAAATATGCATTATTAAAAGCAATGCACTTCTGTCTTAGGTTGGTAAGGCTCTGTGCAGAATCTTAACCATCTTTGGCTTGACAGCCTGTTACTTTAATAACTTTGTCTGGGGGCCCATTTTCACGTTAAAGCCATGTACTTGGCTGTCAACATGTTGATGTTGTTGAAGAAAAGCTTTAACACAATGGGCAGAAATAAGAGTATTCCCAGGAAAAAAGGGCTAGCATGATCAAGGTATATATCCCATTCTTGAAGCTTGACCAAAATAGAAATACTGAACTCAGGCCATGAGTAATTTTGTCTGCAGTATCTACCACATCAACGCCCAGCAGAGCAGCATTCTTGAAATTCATAAACTCCCTATGTATCATTAAAACATCCTGAGATCTGTTAGAATTATGCCAAATACACTGCACGTGTCATTAAACTTTTTCCTAATTGTAATGACTACCACCGTAAGTTGTAGAACTAACATGAATCCAATGGTATTTGGCATGGCACTCAAGATGGCTCCTTACCCTTAAATTCTGAACCTCCTTTCAGTAATCTGAAGGGGATAAAGAGCATCAATCTGTTCTTCTAAATGCCTATCTAAATTCTCTGGTATATTCAACACATTAGTAACATTTTTGGTAAACAAAAGGAGCTGTCTTAACTTCTTCTGTCATAGCAATTGCAGAAGCAGTGGTGCTAACAATTAATGTAATTAAAGATGTTATACCAGCAATAATCAAGCCCACTACCCTCTTCCTTCTGCTTAAAGCCTGACTCATTTCTTCCAGTACTTGCAAGCTATTTTTAGAATACCAAGGTTCTGTGATACTCAGGGTGCTAAAACAAAAGCTGGTTGATAGACATCCATACCTGACATGCTGGATTTCAAAACACAAACACAGTTAGAAGGTATACTATCAATGCAACTTACATTAAATACTGTAGGTGAAGCAAAAGTATTTTTAAATTGACAATTAAAAGAGCTTTATCACATGTGCTAACACCTGTTTGAAATCCAGATCCTGCCCCAATTTTATCTCTTGCTAACCTAACATCAGATAGAACTGCAACTAATTTCCATATATATGAAAATGTCCAGAACCAGACTTCCAAATGAAGACTGTTATTTCCAATAATGGATTGATTTCTAGACCAGTCCATGACTGAGTCTGAATAACCGGTCACATTTAATAACAATACAAGAGGCATTTTGATTCTCTGTTCCACAAGGTCTAAAAACTTGAGGTAAGGCATCTTGTCCCATTCGGGGTTTAAGTAAGCAATGGTGGGTTGGGAACTTATGTCTAATACAGCTTCACAGTCACCCTTGTCAGGGCACTCAGCAAGCTCACAGGTCAGAACTATTCTTTATCCTGGCACCAGCATGTCTCACCCATTACTCTGGCAGCCATGCTCTCTCAGAATCCTGCAGAAAAAAACATAAACATGCCTAATAAAAAGTTTAATATTATTATTCTCCTAAAATAATATGGCAATGAAATAACTACTAATGCTATACTGTTATTTTCAATGATCACAGCTTCATTAGGGAAACTTCTTTCATAGATGTCAATCAACCTAGAAACTTACATGTATTTTTAAAATTATTTTTATTGAATATTTTATTTATTTACATTTCAAATGTTATCACCTTTTCCAGTTTCCCCTCCAGAAAACCCCTATCCCATCCTCCCTGTCCCTGCTTCTATGAGGGTGTTCCCCAACCCACCCACTCACTTCAGCCTACCTTCTCTCACATTACCCTACACTGGGGCATGGAGCCTTCCCAGGACCAAAGGCCTTTTCTCCCATTGATGTTTGACAAGTCCATCCTCTGCTATATATGGAGCTGGAGACATGGGTCTCTACATGCATACTCTTTGGTTGGTGCTTTAGTCCCTGGGAACTCTGGGGGGTCTGGTTGGTTGGTTGATATTGTTGTTCTTCCTATAGGTTTCAAACCCCTTTAAATCCTTCAGTCCTTTCTCTAACTCCTCCACTGAGGACCGTGTTCTCAGTCCAATGGTTGGCTGCAAACATCTGCCTCTGTATTTGTCATGATCTGTGTAAAGCCTCTCAGGAGACAGCTATATCAGGCTCCTCTCAGCAGGTGCTTCATAGCATCCACAATAGTGTCTGGATTTGGTGTCTAAATAAACAATAAATCCATAGGTGAAACAGTCTCTGGATGGCCTTTCCTTTAGTCTCTGCTCCACATTTTGTCTCTGTATTTGCTCCCTTGAATATTTTGTTTCCCTTTATAAGAAAGACTGAAGCATCCATACTTTGTTCTTACTTTTTCTTGAGCTTCGTGTGGTCTGTGAATTGCATCTTGGATATTCTGAGCTTTTGGGATAATATCCACTTATCAGTGAGTGTATAATATTCAGTGGAAGAAAAGACAGTATTTTCAACAAATGGTTCTGGTTCAACTGGAGGTCAGAATGTAGAAGAATACAAAACTTATCTCCTTGTACAAAGCTCTAGTCCAAATGAATCAGGGACCTCCACATAAGACCAGATACACTGAAAGCAATAGAGAAGAAAGTGGAGAAAAGCCTTGAACACATGGGCACAAGGGAAAAGTTCCTAAACAGAATACCAATGGCTTATGCTCTAAGATCAACAATTGACAAATGGGACCTCATAAGATTGCAAAGCTTCTGTAAGGCAATGGACACTGTCAATAGGACAAAATGGCAACCAACAAATTGAGAAAAAATCTTTATCAACCCTACATCTGATAGACATTACACAGGGCTAATTGTTGAGAATCGCACTAGCCCCACGTTCGGGCGGCCAAAAATGTCGCGGCCCGAGCAAAATGTTGAGGCCCAGGCTGCCCCGCGTTTGGCAGCCACTGTATTCCGGCCAAAGCTGCCTCTCCGGTCCAAGGGTCGGGGTTCAGCAAGAGAGAAAGTGAGAACGGACTTGAAGAATGGAGACCAGACAGAGTGTGATTCAATCCCATTTATTCTTCAGTCTCTCTTCCTGGTCCAAGTCCCAAGTCTAGCTGTACTCTCTAAAGAGTCTCCCTAAAGAGTATATTTCCTCTAAGTGTCTGATTCTCTATTCTCTCTTCTGTGTGCCTCTCTCCTTTATATGTCTCACTTCTAAGCCATGCCTTTTGGTCACACCTTTAATCATGCCCTTAGGTCTTGTCTCTAAATCTGATCTCTACACTTCTAAATCACACTCTTAAGTTACACACCTTTAATCTCACACACCCAAGGTATCTAAACCAAGATTATCAGAGTGTGCTCAGCTGTTGTAGGCTATTGTAATCCAAGTCTCATGTCAGGGTATATGGCTCAAGATGGCTGCAAAGCTGATAGCCGCTTTCTGCTAAAAGTCGGCCCCCAATAGCTAATATACAAAGAACTCAAGAAGTTAGACTCTAGAGAACCAAATAACCCTAATAAAATGAGGTACAGAGACTTACATGTATTTATAATGAGAGTCTTTGAAGCACCTAACCCTAAATGGGGTGCTTTCATCAAATCCCTACTTCCAAAACTCAGGGATCTATATAGAAGAAAATGCAGAAAGACTGCAAGAACAGAGATAAAGAACTACTCTAGGAAACTGTCTTCCAAATTCAACAAAATTAATGAGTATATGAAATCAGAGAGACTAGCTAAGTTCATAAAAGGCCTCTACAGATTCAAGGTAGAAAGGTATTGAGCCCTGAGGACAAGGAGTCCCATGGCTAACAAAGAAGGTATTTAAAGTTAATACTTGTGAAAATCTGCAAAGGAGCAGTGTATCTAAAGGACAGGAAACTAGAGAAGTACATGTGGTGGCCTCTACTATTCCTGAGTTTCTAGTATACTTCATGACATATATTGGGGTACACACTGGAAACACAAAATGATGCTGAAACCAGGGGCTTGCCAGGTTTCTATTCTTTGTTCACAAACACAATAGTAGGACAGGCTGTTCCTCATACATATTTTCTTATGAAATTCATTGCATGCCATTAGTCATCTTTGTATAATGTGTCCTTAGCTGATTAAATGATGTATGTACATATGTTGATAAACATCTTCATCAAACTAAGACAAATGAATCTTTGGTCACAAAAAATGGCTGCTGTGTATGTCAAAGTCAGGAACAGTTTGAAAACAGTGTCCAAACAAAATGTAGTATGTCAAGTGGAAAAACACCCCCATTTGTTTGCAACAAATGCTACAAAAGGATTTGAATGGGCTAGATTTAAAACCACCAAGGATTGACACACTTTAAATTTCCAATGGGGCAACCCCAAGATCTGAATGTAAGGAGAACCTCCAAAATACTCTAAACCACTACCATAGACAACCACCAAGTGAGAATGAGACATAAAATAGATGGCACCATAGTGGAGGCATTATTGAAGGAGAAAGTTCCTTCCTCCTGGAATCTCCACCCTGGCCCAATGGTCTAGGGTATTGGCAGACAGTCATTTTCTTGGCAATTTTCTTGAGTGGTGATATGGGCAGACAGATAAAATTCAGGGACAATTGCCGCCATAATTTTGCTAGCCTTCCCTAGTAATTTATGAGGAAGAGATCTTTTGGAAGACATAGATCTGATGTTCACCATAAAAAAAAGTAAAGCCATTTATCAATGAGCAACTCAGGAAAAGCTTAGAATGAAATGCTAATCCAATTCTAATGGACACTGATAATAAGGATCTCCCCTTCCTCCTAAAGCTATCCTGGAACTCTAACACCCTAAACTGGGGAGATCAATAGCCAGTTACATGGGGAAAATACAAGGAAATTAAAGTCTAATTAAAGAAAAATTAGAGATGGGACATGTTGAGCCATCTGCTAACCCCTTAAATTCTCCAGTTTATGTTATAATGAAAAATTCAAGCAAATTCAGATTTCCCAAAGCTTTAAGTACATTTAATGCATCTGTACAGGCCATAGGGTATACTCAGCACAGCCTTTTGCTCTCTTAGCCATTACAAATGTCTAATATAAAATAACTAGTGACATAAAAGACTGTTTCATATCCATCATTCTGCAACCTTGTGACAAGGAGAGATCCACTTTCTCAATCTGAGCTGAGAACATTAAGCACCTAATACAGAGACATCACCAGAGAAAGCTTACACAGGGAATAAAAAATTGTCTACCTATTTGTCAGTTTTGTGTATAACAGGCATTAAAACCAATAGTAAAGCTTGTTTCACTGTCCATTATAAAAACAACATTCTAATTGGATATTCTAATGCAGACCATTTGAGAATTTTGCTGAGAACTTGCCCTACTTATAAAGGGCTATATAAAGCAGCTGAACAGAAACAATGTCAGGAGCCTTATATGTTTTAGGGGTAACAGTATACATAATAATACAATAAAGGCACAAAAGTTGCAATTTGATTCCCAACTTCCCCAACTTCATTGGCTATGCACACATTTTTTGGAAGCTTTGCCTGTGTACAGCCTTGTCTTTTCTTTACCATTGGCTAATTGATCATGTTTTGGCCCTTTTGCAAGATACAAAGACCCAAGGAACTGTTGTCTAATACAGAGGAAGCTCAAAAATGTCTAAACATAGTCATCACAGGCTTAAACCAGACTATGATGCATAGATACAATTCAAATAATGAGCACTGTTGACTGGTTTTCCCAACACATGGGTTACCAATCTGGGCTGTACACTACCTTTCAGATAGTCTGCTGAATACATTTAGCATATTCCTCCACCCATGTGATTACCCCCTTCACAGTGGTATCTTTACATTGGCTTGCCAAGTTTCTAATGACCTCTCAGCTAATAGTAGGAAAAGACTCAGAACAAATAGGATTTCCCATACTCCATGACCTATTAGCTTGCAATTTCTTTTCTAATTCTAAACACAAACCTTTCTATTGATGTTCCACAGTCAATTGATAACCATTATCCAAAACCATTATTTAAAGAGCAAGGTTTTGCTTATTTTGCAACCAATATTATACCTATATATTGGGTTTTGCAGTTGCACCCCCATTCTAGATGCAGCCTCACTATTCACAGTTGAATCCAAGAAAAAAAATCTGCAACGTTTTACACTTAATAGGAAACAACCTAGTAGCATACACTCAATCATTTGATGGATCAGTTCAGCTTACTGAATTTCTGGCATTCTTGACACTCTTTCAGGACCATCAGAACCCTCTCAATATTTTTAGCAATAGTACGCTATTAATATAAAAATATCATTCCCTGTGCTACATTAAATCCAGCAGATGACCCAGTTTTATGGCTGTGACTCAGCTACAGATGCTAACAGAGCAATAATATACTCATTACTATTTTAAATATGTTCACTCTCAACAAAACATCCCCAGATTAACTTCTGAGGAAAATTTATTGGTGGATCAAGCTCTGTCTGTCCTGTGGGTTCACTACTACACCAGGCTAGAGAGTTATCTATTCACTTTCATAATTCTGTGTTTGAATCCACAAATTATATCCAAATTTAGCAAAAAGTCACCTTAAAATATTAGTTCATAACTATACCTTTTGCAGACCAATCCTCCTACTCGGTCCGTTAGAGCCCACAGGTGCCTATCCTCGAGGACATGCACTACCTCTCTTTAGCAAATGAATGCTAAACATGTTTACTTTTTTGGACATCAGAATTGTATCCATGGAGTTATTAATACTTACACTTCCTTCATTTTTGCTGTATGTATGCCATTAAAAAATTCAAAAATGGCCACATGTCCTATGAAAACTGCCTTGTGAATTCTTTATGCAATTAAAATGGTCAATGGTCCCACCCATACAAGGTGTCAATTGAAGGCCTTTTGTGCCCACTGGAATATCACTCATAGCATACACACTCCCTACCATCCCCAAGGACAAGCCATAATTGAGCATGCAAATGCTTCTCTTAAAAAATAATTACAAAAAGACGGAAATGGAACTCCTATATGCACTTCAAAAACATAAATATTAACTTTACTTACATTAAATTTTAAAAATATTGACAAACTTGGCTTAACACTTGTTTGCAAGCACTGGAAAAATCCTATAAAATCAATGGAGGGATTGTACCTGCTTCTAACAATAGGGTGAGTTTTTGTTTGTGTTTTCTCATAAGGAGTGGGCAACCTATTTGTGTACCTGGCCAGGCTATCAAGTCAAACCAGGAGAGAAGACACATGAATGGCAAAAAAAACTTGGAAATGGATGAGAGGGAAAATGATCCAATCCAGAGAGCTAATACCTACCAGAGATATACAATGTCTGGAAACCAGGAGAAGGATTGTAGAGGCAAAAAAATCACCAGCAAAGATTACCTATACCAGGCCCCTTCCCTCTCTACCTTGGGGAATCCTTAAAGCCTTAATAACTCAGACCCAAAACATGTCCTCAGAGGGGCTTGATACAGGACTTTTAACCTTACTGCTGCCTATGTGTGCCATTATTACTGATAATTCTCAGGCCTATGCTCAACATTTGTTGTGGGCCACAATTAGAGCCCCTCCATTTCTGATGCCAATTTTCTGGAACTTTTGAGTGCCAAATATCTACAGTGACAACCCAAATGTATATGAGCCCCACTCATCAGAAATTCATCTATATCTTATCTTTATTATGCTTCTTTCCATCTTGAGTTCCTTTTGGTTGAGTTTTCCTTTAAAGCTAATGCCTCTCCCAAGCACACCACCTCAATTTTGGTATCCTGGACAAGATATCACAGGAGACTTTGTCATACAATACCAAGGAGAGGAGTCTATGCAGTGCTATAATCCTCAAGCTAGGCTGATGGCACATAGGAAAACCCATTCAGAAACAGATCCATGGCCAATTATTGCATTCCAGGGCACAGACAATAACACAATCAACTTGGACATGAGAGTTTTCTAGTAACAGCAGAAACATATGAGAAAGTTTGCTCATAAAGACAGACTAGACATTTAATAGTTACCTAAGTCTTAACATTTTACCGAGGCCTTAACATTTTACCTACACTTTAACATTCCATCTCTACCTAAATAGTTTACATAAACCTTAACTATACACACACACACACACACACACACACATACACACACACACACACACATATATATATATATATATATATATGTGTGTGTGTGTGTGTGTATGATACATATGTATATATGTATATATGTATATATGTATATATGTATATATATATGTGTGTGTATTTGTATATACATATGTGTATTTATATATATACATATATGTATAAATATGTTTATGTGTATAAATATACATGTACTTATACATACACATACAAATGTGTTTTTATAGGAAATATTAATAATGTAGAGATCATGAAACTAGGAAATGAGACATAATTGGAATTTTAAGGGATAGAAAAAGAAATGCTCATTTATGAAATTCTCAAAATTATTAAAATAATATATAATTTATTGTACATATGACCAATAGTTTTCTGGGTGAGCCACTCCTAAGAATTTCCAGCTTTCTGCCTGTGTCCTCTAGTGACATGGTTGCATGAGACTTAGAATGTGATACAAATATACACATACACACAAACAAATACACATGCACAGGAAAGACAGCATAGAAAAAGAAAGACAGAAAGAGAAACACATAGATATATATAGAGAATGAGAGAAAAACACAGACAGACACAGATATAGAGCGAGGAGGGGGAGGGAAGAATGAAGGGAGAGGAAAAGGGAGAGGAAGAGAGAAAGGGAGAAGGAGAAAAGAGGCAGATGGATGTGGGGAGCGAATAGAAGGTGGCTATCATCCTTGAAGCCATCTTGAGCCATATACCCTGACAAGAGACTTGTTTATAATAGCCTACAACATCTGAGCACACTCTGATAACATCTTGTTTTAGATACCCAGGATTTTCCCTTGGGTGTGTGAGACTTAAAGGTGTGATTCAGAGATAAGACTTAAAAGCATGACTTAAAGGCGTGACTTAAAGGCATGGGTTAAAGGTGTGGCTTAGAAGTGAGACATATAAAAGGCAAGAGGCAGACAGAAGACATTATTTAGACACTTGTACTTGGAAGAGTACTTGAGAGTTGAGACTTGACTTTGAAGAAACTTGGAACTGGGAAAGAGACTAGCAACTTGGAACTGGGATTAAAACTTGAGACTTGGTGCTAGGGACTTGGAGAGAAGAAGAGAGACGGAAGAATAAATGGGATTGAATCACACTCTGTCTGGTCTCCATTCTTTGTGTCTATCCTCACTCTCTCTCTTGCTGAACCCGGACCCTCAGACCAGAACAGCTTGGGGCACTGCAGGCTTTAGCCCCCAAGGCTTTTGGCAGGGCGGGTTCCAACATTGACAGCTTGGGCCACAACATTTTGGTGCCCAACATGGGGCCAAGCAGTTCTCAACAGATGATGGAGATGGAGAAGGAGAAAAAGAGGCAGATGGAGATGGAGAAGGAGAAAAAGAGGCAGATAGAGATGGAAAAGGAGATAGAGATGTAGATGGAGACAGAGAATTTGTCATAGGATCTGGCCTTATGCACTTTTCTGTTCATGTCCTAGGATGTTAGATTGTGTCTCCAAACACCCCTTAAGGCCGAACTCACTTTTCAGATCAAAGGACTTTGGAGTGAGTTAAAGAGAGATGCTTTTGTATTACAGCTTGAGGTAAGGGATGGTGATTTCCCCTGAAGATCTTTTATTGTTGAGAAAAGTTCCAGCTATCCTGTTTTTTTTGTTATTCTAAATGAATTTTTGAATTGTTCTTTCTATCTCTATGAAGAACTGAGTTGGAATTTTGATGGGGATTGCATTAAATATGTAGATTGCTTTTGGCAAGATGGCCATTTTTACTATATTAATCCTGCCAATCCATGAGCATGAAAGATCTTTCTATCTTCTGAGATCTTCTTCAATTTTGTTCTTCAGAGACTTCAAGTTCTTGTCATAAAGATCTTTCACTTGCTTGGTTAAATTCACACCATGGTATTTTATATTATTTGTGACTATTGTGAAGGGTGTTGTTTCCCTAACTTCTTTCTCAGCCTGTTCATCCTTTGAATAAAGGAAGACTACTGATTTATTTAAGTTGATTTTATATCCAGCAACTTTGCTGAAGTTGTTTATCAGGTTTAGGTGTTCTCTGGTGGAGGCTTTGGGATCACTTAAGTATACTATCATATCATCTGCAAATAGTAATATTTTGACTTCTTCCTTTCCTATTTGTATCCCTTTGACTGCCTTTTGTTTTCTAATTGTTCTGGCTAAGACTTCCAGTACTATATTGAATAGGAACGGAGAAAGTGGGCAGCCTTGTCTAGTCCCTGATCTTAGTGGGATTGCTTCAAGTTTCTCTCCATTTAGTTTGATGTTAGCTACTACTGATTTTCTGTATATCGCTTTTACTATGTTTACGCATGGGCCTTGGATTCCTGATCTTTCTAAGACTTTTAACATGAAGGATGTGTAATTTTGTCGATTCAAGCTATACTACAGAACAATAGTAATAAAAACTACATGGTATTGGTACAGAGACATGTAGGAAGATCAATGGATTAGAATTGAAGACCCAGAAATGAACTCACAAACCTATAGTCACCTGATCTTTGACAAAACTGCTAAAACTGTCCACTGAAAAAAGGACAGCATTTTCAACAAATGGTGCTGGTTCTGTAGCTGCTTGCAGCCATGGACAAACTGGGTTCACCTGAAAGGGAGGCTGGAAATGAAAAAAGGAGATGTAGAGGCGAGAGAAGCATGAAGCCAAGACTAAGTTTTCTGATCAAGGTTCAAATTTTAATATTCATCTCTTCTATTTAAAGGGAAAGCCCCACTGAACCTATGCTTTATCTCAGCTGAATTATATCTCAAGGCAATCTCAGCAGGCAGTCTATTCATCTAAGTCTCTGTAGAAAGTTGTACATGCAGCCAAGGTGGATAACTTCACCTAGGTCCTATTATTAGGTCTATCGTAATAAACAAGGTCTTTCCAGCCTGCTCAAGGCTGGGGGGAGGACACAGTTTCAACTGGAGGTCAGTAAGTAGAAGAATGCAAATTGATCCATTTTTATCTCCTTGTACAAAGCTCAAGTTCAAGAGGATAAAGGACCTTCACATAAAACCAGATACACTGAAACTAATAGAAGAGAAGGTGGGTAAGAACCTCAAATACTTGGGCACAGGAGAAAAGTTCCTGAACAGAACACCAATGGCTTATACTCTAAGATTGAGAATTGACAAATGGGACCTCATCAAATTGCAAAGCTTCTGTAAGGCAAAGGACACTCAATAGGACAAAACAGCAACCAACAGATTGGAAAAGAGATCTTTACCAATCCTACATCCAATATATACAAAGAATTCAAGATATTAGACCCCAGACAACCAAATATCCCTGTTAAAAAAAAATGGAGTACAGAGCTAAACAAAAATTCTCAACTGAGGAAACTCGAATGGCCAAAAAGTACCCAAAGAAATGTTCAACAACCTTAGTCAACAGGGAAATGCAAATCAAAACAACCCTGAGATATTACCTCACACCAGTCAGAATGGCTAAGATCAAAAACTCAGGTGATAGTAGATGCCGGCAAGGATGTAGAGAAAGAGGAACACTCCTCCATTGTTGGTGGGACTGCAAGCTGATACAACCACTCTGAAAATCAGTCTGGGGGTTACTCAGAAATTTGAACATACCATTACCTGAGGATCCAGCTATACCACTTCTGGGCATATATCTAGAAGATGCTCCAACATATATCAAGGACATATGCCTCACTATGTTCTTAGGAGCCTTATTTATAATAGCCAGAAGCTGGAAATAACCCAGATGTCCCTCAACAGATGAGTGAGTACTGAGAATGTGACCTAGGTGAAGTTATCCACCTTGGCTGCATAAACAACACTCTCCAAGAATCTGAGGAGAACACAGGTAAACAGGTAGAAGCCCTTAAAGAAATGCAAGAAAACACAACCAAACAGGTGAAGGAATTACATAAAGCTGTCCAAGATCTAAAAATGGAAGTAAAAACAATAAAGAAATCTCAAAGGGAGACTACCCTGGAGATAGAAAACTTAGGAAAAAGATCAGGAGTCATAGACACAACCATCACCAACAGAATACAAGAGACAGAAGAGAGAATCACATGTGCAGAAGATACCATGGAAAACATTGACACAACAGTCAAAGAAAATGCTAAATGCAAAAAGCTCCTAACACAAAACGTCCAAAAATCCAGGACACAATGAGAAGACCAAACCTAAGGATAATAGGTATAGATGAGTGTGATGACTCCCAAGTTAAAGGGCCAGTAACTATCTTCAACAAAATTATAGAGGAAAACTTCCCTAACCTAAAGAAAGAGATGTCCTTAAATATACAAGAAGCCTACAGAACCCCAAATAGACTAGACCAAAAAAGAAATACCTCCCATCACATAATAATCAAAACATCAAATATACAAAACAAAGAGAAGATACTAAAAGCAGTAAGGGAAAAAGGCAAAGTAACATATAAAGGCAGACCTATAAGAATTACTCCAGACTTCTCAACAGACTATAAATGCCAGAAGATCCTGGACTGATATAATACAGACCCTAAGAGATCACAAATGCCAGCCCAGGCTATGATACCCAGCAAAACACTCAATCACTATTGATGGAGAAACCAAGATATTCCATGACAAAACCAAATTTACACAATATCTTCCCACAAAGCCAGCACTTCAAAGGATAATGGATGGAAAACTCTAACACCAGGAGGGATACTACAACCAAGAAAAAGCAAGAAAGTAGTCTTCCAACAACCCCAAAAGAAGATAGTTACACAAACATAATTCTACCTCTAATAACAAAAATAACAGGAACCAACAATCATTTTTCCTTAATATCTCTTAATATCAATGGACTCAATTCTCCAATAAAAAGACATAGACTATCAGACTGGATACATAAACAGGTCCCAGAATTTTGCTGCATACAGGAAACACACCTCTGTGAAAAAGACAGACACTACCTCAGAGTAAAAAGATGGAAAACAATCTTCCAAGCAAATAGTCCCAAGAAACAAGCTGGAGTAGCAATTCTAATATCAAATAAAATTGATTTTCAACCAAAAGTAATCAAAGAAGATAAAGAAGGACACTACATACTCATCAAAGAAAAAATGTACCAAGAAGAACTATCAATTCTAAACATCTATGCCCCAAATGCAAAAGCAACCACATACATAAAAGAAACTTTACTAAAGCTCAAAGCATACATTGCACTTCACACAATAATAGCAGGGGACTTCAACATCCCACTCTCAGCAATTGACAGAGCATGGAAACAAAAACTAAAGAGAGACATAATGAAACTAACAGAAGTTACAAACCAAATGGATTTAACTGATATCTATAGAACATTTCATCCTAAAACAAAAGGATATACCTTTTTCTCAGCACCTCATGGTACCTTCTCCAAAATAGACCATATAATTGTTGTTGACCATAAAAAACACTAGAGAGTAAATGTGTGTGGCTCTGGAAAAATATAAGCAGATGAAGTATAATGATCCTGACTTGTTTTTATTAACATGTAATCAATAACTTGCATCAAATAAGTAGCTTTCAGCTGACAACTTTTAATTAACCTGGCAGTAGAGCTCATTTGCATTAAGAGACCCACTCTACAACCATGTTAGAAATTATAATAAGCCTGTGGTATTGCCTGCTATTGGGCAATCTTGAAAACAACAGACCTGAACTGTGAGTCATGTTCTGGACATATCTTTTGATCATAATTCGTGCACTCTGTAAGTTGAGGACGCATTTTTGAGGTGCAGTGGATATGGAACCATGTATATCTTTTTCTCTGCTGTGCTACTGATCACTGAACTTCTCATCTGTTTCCAGGAGCCATGTTCCAGACTGTTTTGGCTCAAGAATCTTCACTCACTGCAGCTCTGGGAGAGACAGTCACATTCACCTGTGGTTCAAGTACTGGGCCTGTTACTACCAATAACTATGCCAAATGGATCCAAGAAAAACCTCACCAAGTATACAATGGTCTGATAGGTGATACCTGCAACAGAGTCCCTGGTGTTCCTGCTTGATTTTCAGGCTCCCTGCTTAGAGACAAGCCTGCCCTCACCATCACAGGGGCCCAGACTGAGGATGAGGCTGTGTATTATTGTGCCCTGTGGTATAGCAACAACATCCAGAGTGGCACATGCAGATAGGGAAGTAGAACACAAACTGCATGGTACAACCTCACAACTACGGCCTTCTCTCAAAATGAATACAACTCCTCAGGTTAAAAGTATCTGTTCTCTAATGCTGTTGAGAAGGTAATAAAAGCTCTTGTTTGAATCTATAAAAATCTTTTTCAACAAATTTTGTGATTGTCTAACAGAACCTTTTAAAGCCTAAAGGACCTGAAGAGATGTAGTCAATATCCTAAAACATGAAATTCTCTAATCTATATTATTCTATTCTAAAAACTACACACTAAACTAGAAAAAATACCAAATGACTTGGATAATCAAAAGAGATTAAAGGGGTTAATGACCACTAAACCAGATATACTTCAGTCTCACTGGGAAAATGAAAACACTTTAGGTCACCTGAACTCACACAAGCTAAGAAAAACCTCAAAAGGCTGGGAGAAATAATCCAAGGTTTTCTAAGAAAATTAAATCACAAAAGTGAAAGGAATTAAAATATGTCTTTGATAACTCAGAATACCAACAGTTCAATTTTACAATAAATAACACATACTGGCAGATTATATTAAAAATTGAATAAGTCTTATTTTTTCTGGCCTGAAGAAATGCAAGTCATAATTAATGATGGATACAACCTTAGGGAAAGAGGAACCAAAGATATTCTGAGAAAATGGAACTAACAAGTCAACATCATTATTTCTGAATGTGACAAAATTGTAATAGTCAGAAGAAATGGTAATACTTATCAAATAAATCATAGCAAAGAGGATATAACAACTTTTAAATATACACACCAAACGTATTCTACTCAATTTCATAAATAAAATAATTCTAGACACAATTTCACATTTAAGCTCCAATACCCAGATACTAGGTAAGCATAGCATCTCACCCTTTGCAATAGGTCATCAAAAAAAAATTTAAACCGAAAAAAATATTAGAGTTAAATGACATCACAAATCAAATGGAACCAACAGATGTTCCTAAAGAAATAAGAGTCTTACACAGAGCTCATGGAATTATTCTCCAAAACTGATGTTAAAAACACAAATTAAATTTTAATCAATAAAGAAAAACTAAGTGCCATCATAAATTCTATGTGACCACAGTGGAATGCAGTTAGGCATCAAGAACAAAATAACTTACAGAAATTACCTAAACTATTTTTTATTTTTTTTGTTTGAATACTAAACCACAGGTACTAAATTACAGGCCTATCAAAGAAGAAATTAAAAAAAATGGAACTGAATTGAGGTAGGTATAATGAATGTATTTCTAAGTAAGATATTAATAAAGCCTAAGTACAAAAATTAAAACTATTTCATTTATACTTGACATTATAAATATATCATTTTCCCTTCTTATTTCTCCCTTCAAATTATCCTTTGTATTCCTCCTTGTTCTTCTTCAAACTCATTGAATCTTTTCCTTCTCATTATTTGTTATTACACACACACACACACACACACACACACAAACATACAGAGAGAGAGAGAAGTATAGACAGATAGTAGATAGATGTAGATATGGATATGTAGAGAGATAGATTGATGACAGATAAATGTATAGATAGCTATATAGCTAGATAGACATTTCTAAAAATATAAACACAACCACATCAGTATTTATATTATTACATGTATTATATAACACTTATAAACATATCTAGAAATATTAAGATATATAAAAGTTTAAACAGAGATCTCCAATTAATATGGTAATGTTGTACCTTAATTCCTTCACAAAGATAGAAAAAAGGAACAAATTTCAACAATAATAGATATGTTGAAGTAATCAAAACCAGAGCTAAATTATTAAAATAGAAATAAACAATGTTAAGTGTCACTTAAACAAGGAGCTGGTCTTTTAAAAGGTAAGTTGTTGAAGTTCAGTCTATTGCTATATATTGTAATGCTAAACTCTATACCCAAAGATCCAGTCCTATGAGTGACTTCTCATGTTTACAAGCTTTGTTGTACAAACTTTGTTCCTTGATTTATATCTATTGGTTAAATAAAGTTTGCTAGAGACAATTACTGGAGGGATAAGAGATAGATAGGTTTGGAGTGACCTGGTTGGAGGAAAAGGGAATAGAGGGAGAAGTAGAGAGAAGGAGGAGGAGAAAAAAGAACCCACTATGGGTTAGGTGAGTGATGAAAATATGGCCCTGAGGGCTGTCCAAATGGAGTTAAGAAAAGCCCAGATGAAACATAGTAAACAATAACTTGGGCCTGTAGATAAAATTGTAGATTCTAATAGCACAGAGAATAGACATATGCCCAGCTCTAGGGTTGATGAAGATGTATTGCAAAAATAAAAGTTGAGTGTCATCTATTTGGGAACTAAAGGGCCAAAGGTGGGATAGAAATCCCAGATTTGGATTATAAATTTCTACAACAGTAAGCAGTGTTAATAAACTCTTAGTGAACAAAAGAAACAAAAAGAGAAAGAAAGCTTAAATTAATAAAACTTGGTATTAAAACAGAGGCCCTAGATCAATGACTATTGATTGCATTTAGGAAATCATAAGAATGTTCTTTTAAAACATATATTATGCTGAATTAAAATTCACAATATGAATAGGGAAATTTCAAGTTGCATAAAGCATATCAAAATTAAACATATATAAAATAAATAATTTTAAAGGAACAAAACTAGCAATAAAAAAAGGAAATAATTTCAAGTCCATTTTAAAAGTCAAGGACCAGACTATTTCAAGAGAGATTTTAATAGTTTTATTTAATTAACAATACATATATTATTCCATAAAATAAAAATGGAGAGATTCTAGTTTATATTTATGATTCCAGCATTAATCACATATAAATAATAGAGAAAGAAATAGGAAAAAGAAACTGTAGGCTTATCTCCTTTTTGTATGTCAATGCAAAAATCCTTAGTAGAATACTGGTAATACAACTTCAAGATATCAATAAAATTCTTCATTATGACCAAGTTCAAGGTGGCTTCTGTTTTGTGATAAAAGGATGACCAGTGTGTGTGTGTGTGTGTGTGTGTGTGTAAATGACCATTATCCATTACACAAAAAGACTAAAAATCAGAAATTTTGTGACAATATCAATAGACACATAAAATAGAGTTCTGATAATTTTAGTAACATAGCACACACACATACTATGCAAACAAGCATACACACACACACACACACACAAACACAAAAATTCCAGTGGTTCGCTATATGCCAAAACATTAAAAATGGGGAAAATATATCATAGACAATGATAAAACAAAACAGTATAAAATTTAAACCACTCAACATAAAAGTAAAACAAGGCCAAGGAACTGAGCAGATCCAAGATGGCAGCTCTGCCCCCAATCACACAGAACTCAGAGGAATCAGGGCTCCCAGGAACTCTAACCCAGGCAGTATCTTTGGTAAGCAGACAACAACGTTCACCCCAAACAAGAAGTAACTGGGACCCACAAGGACCCAGGAAATCACTCCCGGCCTGGAGCACTGGTTCCTTCCAGTCTGTGCCAGAGCACTGAGTAGATCTTGGGTGGCAGCTCTGCTCCCAATCTCTAAGAACCCAGAGGAAGTGGGGATCCCAGGTGCTCTAACTCTGGCAGTATCTTAGGTAAGCAGACAGCAAGGCCTGCCCCAAACAGGAAGTAACTGGGACCCACAAGGACCCAGGAAATCACTCCTGACCTGGAGCACTGGTTCCTTTCGATCTGGGCCAGAGCACTGAGCAGACCTTGGGCAGCAGCTCTGCCCCCAATCTCTAAGAACTCAGAGGAAACAGGGCTCCCAGAGCTCTAACCTGGGCACCTTCCTGTCTGCACTTGAGCACTGAGCAGATTTTTTGCCCCAGCACTTACATAGAGTAGTTACACCAAGCCCACAAATTCTGATAAAACCAAGATAATAGGAAAGACAGGCTCTAGTCAGGGACAGGGTAGGTAGGACTAAGGAGATACAGATGGCAAAAGGCAAGCACAAGAACATAAGCATCAGTAACCCAGGGTACTTGGCATCATTAGAACCTAGTTCTCTCACACTAGAAAGCCCTGAATTCCCCATATCACCAGGAAAGCAAGATTCAGATTTAAAACCAATTCTAATGATGATGATAGAGGACTTTAAGAAGGACATAAATAGCACTCTCAAAGAATTTGAGGAGAACACAGGTAAACAGGTAGAAGCCCTTAAAGTGGAAACACAAAACTCCCTTAAAGAATTACAAGAGATCACAACCAAACAGGTGAAGGAATTGAACAAAACCATCCAGGACATAAAATTGGAAGTAGAAAAAATCAAGAAATCACAAAGGGAGACTATGCTGGAGATAGAAAACCTAGAAAAGAAATCAGGAGTCATAGGCACAAGCATCACCAACAGAATACAAGAGATAGAAGAAAGAATCTCAGGTACAGAAGATACCATAGAAAATATCAACACAACTGTCAAAGAAAATGCAAAATGCAAAAAGTTCTTAACACAAAATATCCAGGAGATCCAGGACACAATGAGGAGACCAAACCTAAGGATAATAGGTATAGATGAAAGTGAAGATTCCCAACTTAAAGGACCAATAAATATCTTCAACAAAATTATAGAAGAAAACTTCCCTAAAGAAAGAGATGCCCATAAACATACAGGAAACCTATTGAATGCCAAATAGACTAGAACAAAAAAGCAATACCTCCTGTCACATAATAATCAAAACACCAAGTGCACAAAAAAAAGAATATTAAATGCAGTAAGGGAAAAAGGCCAAGTAACATATAAAGGCAGACCTATCAGAATTACACCAGACTTCTCACCAGATCCTATAAAAGCCAGAAGATCCTGGATAGATATCATACAGACACAAATGCCAGCCCAGGCTACTACACCCAGCAAAACTCTCAATTACCATAGATGGAGAAACCAAGATATTCCATGACAAAACCAAATTTAAACAATATCTTTCCACAAACCCAGCATTACAAAGGATAATAGCAGGAAAGCTCCAATACAAGGAGGGAAATTATACCCTAGAAAGAGCAAGAAAGTAACCCTCTTCCAACAAATCCAAAGAAGATAGCCACACAAAGATAACTTCACCTCTAATAACAAAAATAACAGGAGACAACAATCACTGTTCCTTAATATCTCTTAACACAAATGGACTCGGTTCCCCAATTAAAAGACATAGGTTAATGGACTGGATCCATGAACGGGACCCAGCATTTGGCTGCATACAGAAAACCCACCTCAGTGCAAATACAGACTCTACCTTAGAGTAAAAGGCTGGAAAACAATTTTTCAAGCGAATGGTCCTAAGAAACAAGCTGGAGTAGCCATTCTAAAATCTCCAGCCTGAGAACACAAGGGGGTGGGGGGAACTCATGGCTCCACCTGTATAGGTAGTTGAGAGTGGCCTTGCCAGGCATCAGTGGAAGTAGACAGCCTTGGTACCTGAAAGTTTGGATTCCCTAGTGTTGGGAAATTGTAAGAGCAGGAAGGCGGGAATGAGAGGATGGTAGGAGCACACCCTCATAGTAAATGGAGGGGGGAATGGGGTAAGGGGTTAGGCATCAGTGGAAGTGGAGGGCCTAAGTGCCCGAAAATGTGGATTCCCTGGTGTTGGGAAATTTGAGAGCAGGATGGCAAACATGGGAGGATGGTGGGAGCACACCCTCATAGAAACTCCCAGAATTATATGGATTAAACATGACAGAGGCAGGCCGCTAGAAGACTAGATTCCAGAATTCAAACAATTATCTTGATACTAAAATTTGTTTTGAGAATTGTATACTGCAGAATACATAGCCTTGGTGTATCGACACATCAGGCAAGCTGAGCAGACCTGCTCGAACCTCTGATATCCTGGAATTCCAGCTGGATGCAGTGAAGACACAGTGTAAGAGGCTTATCAAATTACTCTTCCCCCAACTCCTCTTCTAATATCTCAACACCCATAATCAGCTTGAAGAAGTTAATGAAGAGTTGGCACCCCTATTCCCTGGGCTTGGGGACTGAGGTGGTTAATATTGGGCTGTCTTTCTAGGGAAAAATAGTAGTTTTGGTGGAACAGGGAGGATTAGCTAGGATTTATTGCATAGCCATAACCTACTGGGAGAAATATGTATAATTGTTATTAAGATAAAGTTCTAATTTCTTAAATGGTACAAAATTTACTTTGATTTCAAATTTAAAGTTTTCATTGGTACAAGCTTCTTATTAATATAAAAGTGAGATGAATATTGTTACTATCATAGGCATTGCACCTGTATAAAACATTTAGGAATACAAGGCTTAGACCCAGTCCTTCTTTAACTTCTTTACCTTATTTGAGATGGTTAGCCTGTGAGTTAAGGGCCTATAGCAAATTCATGGCTTTGAGTTTATTGTTAGGGTGTTTTCTATATTTTTTTAGAAATAGCTGAGAGGAGTTAACAGACAACAGTCCAGGTTGCCTAACATAAATAGTTGATTTTCAAAACATCAGAAATCTACAGAATTGACATTGCAAACATTTCTATATTAATGTTCATTTTCATTAGAGACCTGTCTGCTCCTGACAGCTTCCTGTCTTGGATTCTAAGAAGAAATTGAGCATCTTTGGAGGTATTCCAATTGTGGTGAGTCAGCCACTAGGCAAGAATTGCCTCTTTCCATAGACAGACTAATCACTGACCGGAAAAGGACACACTTGAAGAATACTCGACTGATTATATCTGCCAAGACAGAGTAATCAGCCTTAAATAATTCTGCATCACTAGGTCTATCAGGTGATCCTGGGCCAGAAGGCTGAAGATCGGATGCTCCACCCTTCTGTAGTATAGGGACTGTCCAAGTGTTCAGTGGTCTCTATAAATTGTCTATGTTTTAGAAGCTATGCTTTGTACTTTCCATAATTTCAGTTAACTCAGTCATTCTGGATTTCTGATGGGGTTAAAAAATTATAGTCTCATAGCCAGTCCTTGCTATTTACTTTGAGAGAAAAGATTTGAGAGGATGTTTTCAGCTGACATTCATTCTAAAGCCAAGAAAAAAATGCCAGGTTCATAATTAAGTCTTTTAGTTAGGAGAGATGACAGAGGTTCTGCTTAGTCAACAAAATGATGGACTGGTTATTAGGTCTATCTTGCACCTTACTGACATAAATTGGTATAGTTATGCTCTAACTGTATTTGAAGAGAAAAGTTTTATTTTAACAGGAAGGGTGATATGTAGGAGGAGCTAAGGTGGGAGGAATAAGGAGAGGAGGAGTAAAAAGAGGAGGAGAAAGAGAGGAGGAGCTAGGTGATGAGAAAGAAAGAGAGAGGGGGGCCAGACATGGAGGCAGATGTTCACATGTCTCCACCAGTCAAAGATAGTTGATATATCTAGGTTGGGTATTAGGTTACACTTCTGATTGATATTGAGCATTACCAAATTTATAAAGCCATTGGTTAACATTTTTTAAAATGTATAAAAGCAAAAAGGAGAAGGGGGTATGGGATAGGGGTTTTCTGGTTAGGGGAAATGGGGAAAGGGGATGACATCTGAAATGTAAATAAAATATCCAATAAAAAATGGAGAAAAAACATTTTACCCATAAAATAAAAATTCTATTGTCCTGGCACATTCTCCTAATATAAATAAACATGCCCCCTAAAGAATTTAAAATAAAAAAAGTAAAACAAAACAAAATGAAATCCTCAAAAACAGATAATTGAAAGATATCAGTTCAATTATCTAGAACTGTAGTATGAGACCACAGTAATAAAAAAGTGTAGTTCATGTTATACAGCCATTTAAATGAGTGAAATAAAATTTAATACTCACATGTAATTTTACCGAATTAAAGAAAACTAAACCTTGACAAAAATTTCAAAAGTGCACAAAGAAAATAAACAATATTAATAAATGTTGCTTGGAAACATAACTATCAAAATGCTGAAAAATAAAACAAGATATTTATCTCATACCCTGCCTGAAACACAATTAAAATGGATCAAGGACCTCACTATAAAATCTGATACTCTTAAACTTCCAAAGAAAAACTAGGATATATATTTTAATATATAGACAAAATCCAGACTTTCTTAATGACACTCTGGAATCTCATAAAAGCAGACTGACAATTGTGAACTTGGATACCACAAAATTGAAACAAAAATATTTTAGGCAAAGGAAATAAGAAGTTGAGTGCAAAGGCAGCCTATAGAGTAGACTAAACTATTTCCCAGCTAAATATCTGACAAAAGAGTAGTATTTAAAATATACAAATTACTTAAAAACCTTCATAGCAAGAAAAACAAGCAACAAAATTGAAAACAGTGTATGGATCCTAACAGAAAGTTATGAGAATAAATGCAAGTGGTTTTAACTTTCCATTTTATTCCTATCAGAATGGTCATTGCCAGGAATCCAAATGTCACCTGCTGGCATGAACATGCATAAAAGATAATGCTTATATATAGTGGCCTTGTACACTGGTTTTAGAAATAAGTTATGGATGTTTTTCAATAAACAAATGTAGATCTTTTATAATATCTATTTACAGATCTTGGGCATACCCAAAGGACTCTACATCTTACTACACAGATACTTGCACATACAAGTAATTTTTTTTTTAGATTCACCATAACTAGAAAATGAAATCAACTAATATTTACAGAACCATTTATATAACATAGAAACTTATTCAGTTTTACAACAAAATTAAATAATGAACTTTCCAATAAAATTGATGCAAGTAGAAAAATTATATTGTGTGAAGTAACCCTAGACCACATAAACAATGATGTGTTTCTTGTATATCTGGATTCTCTTAATTACTGTACTATGCTGTGAAAAGACACCATTACCAAACCAAATCTTTTGAAAGAAAGTTTATTTACCATTTTAGGCTAGTCCATTATCATTAAGGTTGGGAGTGATGCTGGCAGACAGATATGCTGCTGAAGTCATAGCTAAGCATTTTAATTCAGGTCCACAGGCAGTAGGCAGAGATATATTAGGCCTGGAATGGGCATTTGAAACGTCAAACTCTCCCCCAGAAATAGGTATAAGATTTTCTTGAGATTCAAAAGAGACCTCTGGATTTAAATAGTATTAAGATTGTTAAAAACCAAGAGAGTTTTTGAAGTAGTAATGAATGCAATTTGTGTTATGACATGGCAAAAGCTTACTATAGATGGGGGATGGACTGTGATAGTTTAAATAAGAATGACACCCATAGACTCATATAGATGAATGTTTTGTTCTTAGTTGATGGATTGTTTTTAAAAATTAGAAAATATGACCTTGTTGTGGGAGGTGAGTCACTGGGGATATGCCATGAGATTTCAAAAGCCGATTCTCGGCCCAGTCTCTTCCTGACTTCAAATTTCAGATCAGTTATGAGTTCTCAGGTACTTCTCCAGTTCCATGCATGCCTACTTGTTGACATTCTGCCATGATGATTGGGTGAGCTCCGTGAAATTGAAATAAATTTCCACTTAAATGATTTTATTAATACATATCTTGGTCATGGTATTTCTTCACTGCAACTGGACAGTAACTAGGACATCATTTAAACATATATTATTAAACATAAATATATTGTTTGACTGTGTATAATAATTGTGTACATAAAAATAAAAGAATAAATTTGGATTAATAAAGCAAACCATTTTTACATTCCTTTTAAATTTTTAATTTTCCAGGGTAAGAAATGTTGGATAACTAACTTTACAATCTCTAGTTTACCTCTGCTTTCTATTGATTATTGATATGTATATAATGTATTTTGAGAAAGTACTTTTTTCATTCTTTTTCTTTTAAGTAATACCCTAATTCCACAACCATTAAACCCCCTCCACAATTTTAAATATTCTATTTTTAAAGCAAGCCTTGCTTTACTGGTATAACTTGAAATCTCAGTGTAGTTGTAATTTTTATTCCCTTATTAATAAGAATAATAAATAATTTTTTAAAAGACTAAGCAGCTTGAATATCACTTTTGTGAACTCAAATATAGCTCCCTGTCCCAATTTTAATTGTGTTATTTGTTTTATTCATGTTTAAATATTGCAGGATGTTGTGAATTCTAGATACCAACCCTTTTTCAGAGATACATCAGGTAAAAGATTTTTTTCATTACACAAGCTGGCTTTTTTTCACATAATATTGTTCTTTGCTTTACAGAATCTTCTTAGTTTTGAGGTCTCACTTGTTATTTGTTCCTTTAAAGCCCGTGGTACTGAGTTCCAGTTTAGAATATTTGTTTCTTGGACTATGAAGAGCTGACAGAAGGCAGCTATCATCCTTGCAGCCATCTTGAGCCATGTACCCTGACAAGAAACTTGTTCACAACAGCCTACAACAGCTAAGCATACTCTGATAACATCTTGTTTTAGATACCCAGGATTTTCCCTTGGGTGTGTGAGACTTAAAGGTGTGGTTTAAAGACAAGACTTAAGGGTGTGACTTAAGGGCATGACTTAGAAGTGAGACATATAAAAGGTTAGAGGCAGACAGGAAAAGGAACTTGAGACTCGAGACTTATAACTTGGAACTGGGAAAGAGACTAGAAACTTAGAACTGGAATAAGGACTTGAGACTTATTACAGTGGAACAGGGATTAGGACTTGAGACTTGGTGCTAGGAACTAGGAACAAAGAACTAGGGACTTGGAGAGAAGAAGAGATTGTAGAATAAACGGGATTGAATCACACTCTGTCTGGTCTCCATTCTTCATGTCCATCCTTACTCTCTCTCTTGCTAAACCCCAACCTGTGGGCTAAAGCAGCTTGGTGCAGTGCAGGCTCTAACATTTTAGCCTCCAAGGCTTTTGGCAGTGTGGCTTCCAACACTGACAAAATGGTCTGTGACATTTTGACCCCCAGCGTGGGGCAGAGCAATTCTCAACATTGAACTATAAGTATTTTCTAGTATTTCTTTAGGTGATTTAGGGTATTAGATATAATGTTGAGGTGCTTGATATATTTGAAGTTGATATATTTGGAGTCCTGATAGAGGGATATGTTTATTCTTCTATACCTAGCTTTCAAGTTTAACCAAAATTAAATCTTTTTATGATTTTTCCTTCTTCAAATGTGTATTTTTCAACTCTTTATCAAATATTGAGTGGCTGTAGAAGCATGGGATTGTATATGGATCTTAATTTCTATTCTATACACCAGTGTCAGCAGAGTTTTTAGTGACCTGTACTGAGACAATAGAGAGAGCTGAATACATGTTCTTTTAGAAACCAGCCATTTCCTGCTCTGGGATAACCTAATGCTCATGGTCTAGGACAAAAGTGTGAACTCAGTATGTTCTGCCTAACTCCAACAAAAGAAGACTAAAATTACAAGGTGAAGCCTTCTAGGGAGGGGAAATTTGCACGGGAAGGTTCTCAGTTTTATTTAGGGGGACATGGGTACAGAGATACTGGATATTTTGTTTTATTTTGCTTTGTGTGTATATGTGTGTACAACATTATGTCCTTTGGAACTAGTACTCTGCAAATCCCACCATGGCCAGGATACCCCTTCTTTTTATCTTCCTTACACTATTCTCAGGTGACTGTAAAAAATGCTGTAGAGATTAAGTAATAACTAAAAATATAACTTTCTCCTATTTTGAGAGTAAACTTACCTCATTTTTTTCTCCAATTCATCTATTCCAGGGTCCATGACAGAGTCTCTGCTGAGTCAAGAAGCGTCAGCGTTTGGTTCAGTTGGACAAGAAGTCACATTAGTCTGTACTGGAACTGGTGGTGATGTTGGAGAATATGATGCATCCTGGCACAAAGAAATTCCAGGTGATGTCCCCAAATTGGTGACAGTTGGCTATTCCTGGCCTTTTAGCAATACCTATTACCTAACTATAACAGAACTCCAGGCTGAAGATGAGGCCAGTTTTTACTGCTCAACATGGGACAGCTATACAAATGCTCACACTATGATCCATATGCATAAGAAACTGAGACAAAAATAATCCCCTGATGTTCACCAGCCTGATCATCACATGACAGCCTGTAGCATTTAAAGTGGGTGACTGTGATGACCAGGTTCCTCCTCATTGTGTCTGGTTCTTAGAGAACAGATTATTAACTGGTAGTGATATTAGCTACCCAATGCATGGCTGGATTTAACTGCTTTACTGGCATACACTTTGCAAGCCACCAAATAAATGTGCATATAATTAAACTTTCATATGCCCCCTCTCTGGATCCTGGTGGCTGGGGCAGACACCTAGTGGGTCCGCATCCTTGTGGAAACCATATCCTGAGACATCCCAGAGAGGCCACTAACTTCAGAGTGGCAATCAAACAGCTGGTCTGCTCCTGTGTGGAAACTGTATCTTGAGACATCCTAGAGAGGCCACTGACCTCAGAGCAGGGGCCACCATACCCACAGACATCCTAGAGGAGTCTCAGAACTCAGAGCAGCAGACACCATGTCCTAAGACATTCTAGAAGAACCACTGCACTCAGAGCAGTGAACACCTAGCTGGTCTGCTCTCACAAAGACACCTTATCCTGAGACATCCTAGAGGAGACAGTGCACTCAGAGCAGCTGGAGCTCAGGATCACAGGATCACAGAGACATCTGGACCCTGAGGAGTTCTGACACAAGCAAGATAACTGGAAAAACAGTCTCCAGTCAGAACCAGTGAGTGAGTGTAGCACTAGAGTTAACCAACTGGCAAAAGGTTAGGGCAAGAACATAAACAACAGAAACCAAAGTTACTTGGCATCACCAGAACCCAGCTCTCCCACCATAGCAAGCCCTGAACACTCACACTAGAAAAGCAGGATACAGAATTAAAATCACTTCTCATGATAATAATAGAGAACTTAAGAAGATCATAAATAACACTCTCAAAAAATTTGAGGAGAACACAGGTAAACAGATAGAAGCCCTTAAAGAATAAACACAAAACTCTCTTTAAAAATTTCAAAAAAAACCCCACAACCAAACAGGTGAAGGAATTAAACAAAACCATCCAGGATCTAAATATGGAAGTAGAAACAATAAAGAAATCTCAAAGGGAGAATACATTGGAGATAGAAAACCTAAGAAAAAGAGCAGGAGTCATAGATTCAAGCATCACAAACAGAATGGAAGAGATAGAAGAGAGAATCTAATTGCAGAAGATACCATGGAAAACATTGATACAATAGTCAAAGAAAGCATGAAATGAAAAAGCTCCTAAAACAAAACATCCAGGAAATCCAGGACACAGTGAGAAGGCCAAACCTAAGGATAATAGGTCTAGATGAGGGTGAAGACTCCCAAATTAAAGGGCCAGTAAATATCTTCAGCAAAATTATAGAGGAAAACTTCCCTAACCTAGAGAAAGTGATGTCCTTAAATATACAAGAAGCCTACAGAACCCTAAATAGACTAGAACAGAAAAGAAATACCTCCTATCACATAATAATAAAAACATAAAATATGCAAAACAGAGAAAAATACTAAAAGAAGTAAGGGAAAAAGGCAAAGTAACATATAAAGGCAGACCTATAAGAATTACACCAGACTTCTCACCAGAGACTATAAAAGCCAGAAGATCCTGGACTGATATCATATAGACAATAAGAAAACACAAATGCCAGCCCAGACTACTATACCCAGCAAAACTCTCAATCACTATTAACTGAGAAACCAAGATATTCCATGACAAAACCAAATTTACACAATATCTTACCACAAATGTAGCACTTCAAAGGATAATGGATGGAAAACTGCAACATAGGGAGGGAAATTACAATGTAGAAAAAACAAGAAAGTAATCTTCCAACAACCTGAAAAGAAGATAGTTACACAAACATAATTCCACCTCCAATAACAAAAGTGACAGGAAGAAACAATCATTTTTTAAATATCTTTTAATATCAATGGACTCAATTCTCCAATAAAAAGACATAGGCTACCAGACTGGATACATAAACAAGACCCAAAATTTTGCTGCATACAGGACACACACCTCTGTGACAAAGACAGACACTACCTCAAAGTTAAAGGATGGGAAACAATCTTCCAAACAAATGGTCCCAAGAAACAAGCTGGAGTAGCAATTCTAATATCAAATAAAATTGATTTTCAACCAAACATAATAAAAAAAACGATACGGAAGGACACTTTATACTCATCAAAAAAAAAAGTACCAAGATGAACTTTCAATTTTGAACATCTATACCCCAAATGAAAGGGCACCCACATACATTAACAAAAAGTTACTAAAGCTCAAAACATACATCACACCTCACACAATAAAAGTGGAGATTTCAGCACCCCACTCTCAACAATAGACAAATCATGGAATCAGAAACTAAACAGAGACACAATAAAACTAACAGAAGTTATAAACCAAATGATTTTAACTGATATACATATATAGAGACAGAGAGAGAGGGAGAGAGAGAACATTTCACCCTGAAACAAAAGAATATATCTTTTTCTCAGCACCCATGGTACCTTCTCCAAAGTAGACTATATAATAGGTCACAAAACAGGCCTCAATGGATACAAAAAGATTCAAAAAATCCCTTGCACCCTATCAGACCACCATGGACTAAGGCTGGTCTTTAATAATGACAAAAACAATGGAAAGCCCACATACATGTGGAAACTGAACAATGCTCTACTCAATGATGACTTGGTCAAGGAAGAAATAAAAAAAGAAATTAAAGACATTTTAGAATTTAATGAAAAGGTGGACACATCATACCAAAACCTGTGGGCCTCCATGAAAGCAGTACTAAGAGGAAAATTCATAGCTCTACGTACCTACAAAAAGAAACTGGAGAGAGCATACATTAACAACTTGACAGCATGCTTGAAAGCAATAGAACAAGAAGAAGCAAATATAACCAAGAGGAGTAGATGACAGGAAATAATAAAACTCAGAGCTGATATGAACCAAGTAGAAACAGAAAGAACTATACAAAATATCAACAAAACCAGGAGCTGGTTCTTTGAGAAAATCAACAAGCTAGATAAATGTCGCGGCCCATACTGCCCAGCTTTGTGGGCCAAAATGTTGCGGCCTGCTCTGCTCCACGCTTGGCGGCCACTGTGTCCTGGCCCAAGCTGCCTCTCAGGTCCAAGGGTCAGGGTCTAGCGAGAGAGAGAGTGGGGATAAAGGGGAAGAGACGCAAAGAATGAAGACAAAACAGAGATTCTGATCAAGTCTCAAGTCTCATTTATTGAAGGGAATTCTGAGGTATTTATACGCTTTTGCCACGTGCCTTGCAGGTGTTGATATGATGTAAGCCTTATAGGCGTCTATAGCGTGGATAGCACCGTGCACCGCAATGCCTTGTGGGTGTGGATAGGACGTGCGCCTTACAGGCATGTATGGCGTAGATAGCACGTGGACAGCAGGTGAACTGCATGCCTTGCAGGCGTGGCTACCATGTGCACCTTGCAGCTGGGGGCAGTAAACAGCAACACAAAATATGTGGGATATCAGAGTGTGCTTCAGCTGTTGTAGGCTATTGAAAACCAAATCTCTTATCAGGGTATATGGTTCCAGATGGCTGCAAAGTTGATCTAGCCGCTTTCTGCTAAAAGTCGGCTCCCAACAGATAAACACTTAGCCAGACTAAACAAACGGCACAGAAACAGTATCCACATTAATAAAGTCAGAACTGAACAGTGAGACATAACAAAAGAAATTGAGGAAATTAGAAAAAAAATCATCAAATCCTACTACAAAGACCTATACTCAACAAAATTGGGAAATCTGGATGAAACAGACAATTTTCTAGACAGGTATCAGATACCAAAATTAAATCAGGAGCAGATAAACCATCTAAACAGTCCAATAAATCCTACAAAGATAGACACAGTCATTAAAAGTTGCTCCACCAAAAAAGTCTGGGACCAGATGGTTTCAGTGCAGAATTCTATCAGACCTTCAAGGAAGACCTAATACCAATCCTCTTCAAGCTATTCCATTGAATAGAAACAGAAGGAACACTATCCAGTTCATTCTATGAAGCTACAATTATGCTCATACCTAAACCACAGAAAGACCCAACAAAGAAAGAGGACTACAGACCAATCTCTCTTATAAATATTGATGCAAAAATACTCAATAAAATTCTCACAAACCGAATCTAACAACACATCAAAAAATTATCCATCATAATCAGGTTGGCTTTATCCCAGGAATGCAGGGATGGGTCAATATTTGGAAATCCATCAATGTAATCCACTACATAAATAAACTCAAAGAAAAAATCTCATGGTCATATCACTGGATGCAGAGAAAGCATTTCACAAAATTCAACATCTCTTCATGTTAAAAGTCTTGGAAAGATAAGGAATTCAAGGCCCATACCTAAACATGGTAAAAGCAATATACAGCAAGCTAGTAGCCAACATCAAACTAAATGGAGAGAAACTAGAAGCAATCCCACTAAGATCAGGAACTAGACAAGGCTGCCCACTCTCAACTTACTTATTCAATATAGTACTGGATGTCCTAGCTAGAGCAATTAGAAAACAAAAGGAAGTCAAAGTGATACAAATAAGAAAGGAAGAATTCAAAAGTTCACTATTTGCAGATGATATGATAGTATACTTAAGTGACCCTAAAACTTCCACCAGAGAACTCCTAAACCTGATAAACAACTTCAGCAAAGTGGCTGGATATAAAATCAACTCAAACAAATCAGTAGCCTTCGTCTACTCAAAAGATAAACAGGCTGACAAAGAAATTAGGGAAATGACACCCTTCACAATAGTTACAAACAATATAAAATATCTTGCAGTGAATGTAACCAAGCAAGTGAAAGATCTGTATGACAAGAACTGTATGAAGAAAGACATAGAAGAAGATCTTAGAAGATGGAAAGATCTCCCATGCTCCAGGATTAGCAGAATTAATTTAGTAAAAATGGCCATCTTACCAAAAGCAATCTATAGATTCAATGCAATCCCCATCAAAATTCCAAATCAATTCTTCATAGAGATAGAAAGAGAAATTTGCAAATTTATTTGGAATAACAAAAAATCCAGGATAGCAAGAACAATTCTCAACAATAAAAGAACTTCTGGGGGAATCACTGTCCCTGACCTCAAACTGTACTACAGGGCAATAATAATAAAAACCGCATGGTATTGGTACAGAAACATGCAGGAAGATCAATGGAATGGAATTGAAGATCCAGAAATGAGCTCACACACCTATGGTCACTTGATCTTTGACAAAGGAGCTAAAACCATCCAGTGGAAAAAGGACAGCATTTTCAGCAAATGGTGCTGGTTCAACAGGAGGTCAACATGTAGAAGGATGCAAATTAATCTATTCTTTTCTCCTTGTACAAAGCTCAAATTCAAGTGGATAAAAGACATTCACTTAAAACCAGATACACTGAAACTAATAGAAGATATGTTGGGGAAGACCCTCGAATACCTAGGCGTGGGGGAAAAGTTTCTGGACAGAACACCAACAGATTATGCTCTAAAATCAAGAATTGACAAATGGAACCTCATAAAATTGCAAAGCTTCTGTAAGGCAAATGACACTGTCAATAAGACAAAATGGCAACCAACAGATTGGGAAAAGATCATTACCAAACCTACATCCAATAGAGGGCTAATATCCAAGATATACAAAGAACTCAAGAAATTATACTCAAGACAACCAAATAGCCCTATTAAAAATGGGGTACAGAGCTAAACAAAGAATTCTCCACAGAGGAAACTCAAATGGCTGAGAAGCACCTTAAGAAATGCTCAACATCCTTAGTCATCAGGGAAATGCAAATCAAAACAACCCTGAGATACCACCTCACACCAGTCAGAATAGCTAAGATCAAAAACTCATGTAATAGTAGATGCTGGCGAGGATGCAGAGAAAGAGGAACACTCCTTCATTGTTGGTGGGATTGCAAGCTGGTACAACCACTCTGGAAATCAGTCTGGTGGTTCCTTAGAAAACTGGACATAGCATTACCTGAGGATCCAGCTATACCACTCCTGGGCATATGTGTTGGAGCATCTTTTTGGGTATTTGCCTAGAACTTGTATAGCTGGGTCTTCAGGTAGAATTATTTCCAATTTTCTGAGGAATCACCTTTTCCAGAGTGAATGTGCCAGCTTGCAATCCCATCAGCAATAAAGAAGTGTTCATTTTTCTCATATCCTGACCAACATCTGCTGTC
The DNA here is from genome assembly GCF_011762505.2 of Arvicanthis niloticus. Taxonomy (NCBI): domain Eukaryota; kingdom Metazoa; phylum Chordata; class Mammalia; order Rodentia; family Muridae; genus Arvicanthis; species Arvicanthis niloticus. The sequence goes on along the minus strand of NC_047669.1, from coordinate 5,337,868 downwards.
ACCTGAGTTTTTGTACTTAGTCATTCTGACTGGTATGAGGTGGAATCTCAGGATCATTTTGATTTGCATCTCTCTGAAACTAAGGATGTAAATAGATGCTTCTCAGCTATTTGAGATTCCTCAGTTAAGAATTCTCTGTTTACATATGTGAGTATACCATAGCTGTTGAAGACACATCAGAAGAGGGCATCAGATCACATTACAGATTGTTGTGAGCCACCATATAGTTGTTGGGAATTGAACTCATGACCTCTGAAAGAGCAGTCAGTGCTCTTAACTTTTGAGCCATCTCTCCAGCTCACTAGATACTGAGAAAGCATTTGACAAAATTTAATACCTGTTTATGGTAAAAAGTCTTGGAAATATCAGGAATTCAAAGCCCATACCTAAATACAGTAAAAGCAATATACAACAAGCCAGTAGCCAACATCAATCTAAATGGAGTGAAACTTGAAACAATCCCACTAAAATCAGAGACTAGACAAGGCTGCCCACTCTCTCCCTACCTATTCAATATAATATTCAAACTGTTAGCCAGAGCAATTAGAGAACAAAATCCCTCTAAGGGATACAGATCAAAGAGTGAAAAGTCAAAATTTCACTATTTGCAGATGATTTGAAAGTATACATAACTGACCCCAAAACTTCCACTAGAGAACTCTTAAACATGATTAACAATTTCAGCAAAGTGGCTGGATATAAAATTAACACAAACAAATCCACAGCCTTTCACTACTCAAAGGATAAACAGGCTGAGAAGGAAATTATACCTTTCACAATAGTCAAAAAAGATTATAAAATATCTTGTTGTGAATCTAACCAAGCAACTGACAGAATTGTATGACAAGAACTTCAAGTCTCTGAAAAAAATCGAAAAAGATCTCAGAAAATGAAAGAAAAGCTCTCCCATGCTCATAGATTAACAGGATTAGTATAGTAAAAATGGCCATCTTGGTAAGCGCAATCTACAGATTCAATGCACTTCCATTCAAAATTCCAAGTCAATTCTTCACAGAGTTAGAAAGAACAATCTGCAAATTCACCTGGAATAACAATAAACTGAGGATAGTGAAAAGTATTCTCAACAATAAAAGAACTTCTGGGGGAATCACCATCCAGGACCTCAAGCTGTACTACAAAGCAATAGCGATAAAAACTGCATGTCATTGGTACAGAGATAGGCAAAATGATCAATGGAATGGAATTGAAGACCCAGAAATGAACCCACACACATATGGTCACTTGATCTTTGACAAAGAAGCTAAAACTTTCCAATAAGTAAGGACAACATTTTCATCAAATAGGGCTGCTTCAACTAGAGATCAGCATGTACAAGAATGCAAATCTACCCATTCTTATCTTCTTACACAAAGCTCAAGTCCAAGTGGATCAAGGACCTCCACATGAAACCAGATACAGTGAAACTAATAGAAGAGACAGTGTGAAAGTGATGAGAACACATATGCACAGGGAAAAGTTCCTGAAGAGAACACCAATGGCTTATGCTCTAAGACCAACAATTGACAAATGGGACCTCATACAAATGTAAAGCTTATTTATGTAAGGCAAAGGACACTGTCAATGGGACAAAATGGCAACCAACAGATTAGGAAAAGATTGTTACCATTCCTACATGCCATAGAAGGCTAATATATAAAATATACAAAGAACTCAAGAAATTAGACTCCAGACAATCAAATAACTCTATTAAAATGGGGTACAGCACTCAACAGAGAATTTTCAACTGAGGAATATCGAAAGGCTAAGAAGCACCTAAAGAAATATTCAACATCTTTAGTCATCAAGGAAATACAATTCAAAACAATGCTGAGATTCCATCTCACACTAGTCAGAATGGCTAAGATCAAAAACTCAGGTGATAGCAAATGCTGGCAAGGATGTGGAGAAAGAGGAACACTCCTTTATTCTTGGTGGGAATATAAGCTGGTAAAACCACTCTGAAAATCAGTCTGGCAGTTCCTCAGAAAATTGAAGATAGTATTACCTGAGGATCCAGCTATACCACTCCTGGGCATATACCCTAAAGATGCTACAATATATAACAAGGACACATGCTCCACTATGTTCATAACAGCCTTATTTATAACAACCAGAAGCTGGAAAGAGCCCAGATGTCCTTCAACAGTGGAATGGATGCAGAAAATGTGACATATTTACACAATGGAGTATTACTTAGTTATTAAAAAACAATAACTTCATGAAATGCTTAGGCAAATGAATAGAACTGAAGAATGTCATCCTAAATGAGGTAACCCACTCAGAAAAGAACACACATGGTATATGCATTCACTGATAATTGGATATGAGCTCACAATACCCAAGATACAGCCCACACACCACATGAAGCTCAAGAAGAAAGACCAAAGTGTGGGTGTTTCAGTACTTCTTAGAAGTAACAAAATACTCAGAGAAGTAAATACGGAGACAAAGTATAGAGCAGAAACTGGAGGAGGGATCGTCTGGAAACTTCCCCACCTGGGGATCCATCCCACTTGCAATCACCAAATGCAAACACTGCTGTTGATGCTAGGAAGTGCATGCTGACAGGAGTTTGATATACCAGTCTCCTGAGAGGCTCTGCCAGACTCTGACATATACAGAGGTGGATGCTCACAGATAACCATTGAACTGATCAAGAGGTCCACAATGGAGGAGTTAGAAGACTGAAGGAGTTAAAGGGGCTTGCTGCCCCATGGGGAGAGCAACAATACCAACCAACCAGAGCTCCCAGCATCTAGACAGCCAACCTGAGAACACACATGGAGGAACCCATGACTACAGCTGAATATGTAGTAGAGGATGGTCTTGTTGGTCATCAGTAAGATAGGAGGGCCTTGGTCCCAAAGAGACTGGATGTGCCAGTGTAGTGGAATTCGAAGGCTGGGAGACAAAAGTGTGTAGAGTCTTGGGAGCACACCCTCATAGAAGCAGGAGGAGAGAAGATGGAATAAGAGGTTTCTGGGGGGGGATGGGAAAAGGGGATAACATCTGAAATGTAGATAAATAAATTATCCAACTTAAAAAAGATAATGGAACTGTCTATTGCAGTTGAGCATTTGAGACTTTTTCATCAACAATATTACCCATATTACTGGTATTCCTTATAATCCTCAAAGTCAAGGGACTGTGGAGGGGGGCCCATGGAACTTTAAAACAATATCTTCATAAAATAAAAAGGGGGAGGTATATCCCAAGTACACTACAAATTTATTTAATCATGTTCTTTTTATTTTAAATATTTTTAAAAATTTGGATGCCAAGGAACTTTCTACTGAGTGTCTATGGGACCCTACAACTAGACATACTTATGCACAGGTAAAAGGGAAGACTTCACTTACTAGCAAATGTCATATCCCAATCAGGTGCTTAATATGTGGAAAAGGGGATGTTTGTGTTTTTCTGCATGATGCTTAAGGAGCATGGTGGCTGCCAGAGTGACAGGTAAGATATGCTAATGCCAGGACAAAGAATAATGCTGACTTGTGAGCTTTCTGAGTGCCCTGACGATGGTGACTGGGAAGCTGTATTGGACATATTTTCTCGATCCACCTTTGTTTTCCTATATATATCCCAGATGGGACAAGCTGCCTTGCCTCAAATTTTTAGTCTTTGTGGAGCAGAGAATCAAAAAGAGAAGTTATAATGATTCTTGTATTTTTCTTAAATGTGACCAGTTATTCTGACTCAAAAATGGACTAGTCTAGAAATCAATGTAATATTGGAAATAACAGTCTTCATTTGAGAGGCTGGTTCTGGACATTTTCAGAGACACATTTGGAAGTTAGCTGCAGATCTCTGTGACATTATGTTAGTAAGAGACAAAGCTGGGGCAAAATCTGGATTTCAAACAGGTGTTAGTACATGTGTTAAGGCTCTTTTAATGGCCAAGTAAAAATTACTTTTATTTCTTCTACAGTATTTACTGTGAGTTGCATTGGTTGTACACTTTCTAATTGTGTTAGTCTGTTGAAACCTGGCATGTCTGTTATGGGGGTCTATCAACCAGCTTTTGTTTTATTGCCCTGAGTGTTACAGAACCTCGGTATTCTGAAAAAAGCATACAGGTATTAGAAGTGAATTAGGATTTAAGCAGAAGCAAGAGGGTAGTGAGCTTGATTATTGCTGGTATAACAGCTTTAATTGCATTAATTGTTAGCACCACTGCTTCTGCAATTGCTTCAACAAAAGAAGTTAAGATGCCTACTTTTGTTAATCATTTAGCAAAAAAAAAGGTTACTAATGGGTTGAATATACAAGAGGATTTAGATAGGCATTGGATCGATGTTTTTTTTTTTTTATCCTATTCAAATTATTGGAAGGAGTTTCAGAGTTTAAAAGTAAGGAGCCATCTCAAGTGCCATGACAAATACCAATGAATTTTTGTTACTTATAAAATTTACAATGATAGTCATTATAATTAGGAAAAAGTTTAAAGACACTTGCAGGGTATTTGGCATAATTCTAACACCTCTCTGGATGTTTTAACTTTGCATAGTGGAATTATGAATTTAAAGAATGCTGCTCAGCTGAGCTTTGATGTGACAGATATACTCCTGACAGAATTACCCATGGCCTGAGGTCAGTATTTTTATTTGGTCAAGCTTCAGAAATGGTACTTATAGCTTGATCATGCTAGCCCCTTTTCTCCTGGGAATCCTTTTATTCCTGCCCATAATGTTAAAGATTGTCTTTAACAACATCAACAGGCTGGCAGCCAAAGTACACCATTTGAAACTGAAAATGGACTCCCAGACAGAGTTATTAATTTAACAGTCTGGCAAGCCAAGAATGGGTAAGATTCTGTACAGAGCCTTACCAAACTAAGACAGAAGTGCATTGCTTTGGATAATGCATATTTCACAAAGTGTAAAGAAGACATTCTTGGCAGAAAAACCTAAGACAGTCTCAGTCTCAATTTTTTGAACCTGTAAACCAGTCCCAATCAAATTGTTGTCCTTATAAGATCTGGCTTGGTCCTGGTGTCTGTTCACCCCAATAAAACCCTAACTAAGGCTACATATGTACACAATAACATACATCATACATTGAGTGGTTAGAGTAGACTTTGATGTGTGTGTATACATATATAAACATATGCACATATATATTTATATTCATATATACATATTTATATTCATATATACATATAAATTCATAAATCAAACATACATGTGTATGGAACATAAATGCTCACATTATGTACAAACATTAATACATATATACACACACATAAACATTATATACATATATATCTCTACATACAAGCATGCATGTATAAATACATATAATTTGGAGAATGGTGCAAACACCAGTGAGCAAACTTCAATAACTTTATTTTCTTTCATATAGCATTTATTATATCCTAGTAAGATCTTTCAAGCAGCAAAAAATTACAATGTGATTATATTTTATTTTTCTTCTAGTTAATGATTATAAAGAAAACAGTATGTTCCCTAACACATTTACATAAAAAATATTTTGCATATTACAGGTGAGGAAAAAGCAAGTTATTCCCAAGAACCCACATATATTTGTAACTAGGCCTCTTGTCGTAGATTAATGGAGTGTAAGTAAGCAATGTAATTTTATTAACCTGTTTTGTTTTAAAGATGGGCTACAATTTACAGCTACAAAATATGAATCAATTATTTTATTTTTTATTGGTTATTTTGTTTATTTACATTTCCAATGTTATCCTCTTTCCTGGTTTCTTCTCTCAAAATCCCCCATCCCTTCCCCCTCCTCCCTGCTCCTGCATCACCACCCTAGCATTCCCCTACACTGGGGCATCAAGCCTTCAGAGGACCAAGGGCCTTGCCTCCCATTGATGCCAAACAAATGCTACATATACAGCTGGTGCCATGGGTTCCTCAGTGAGTATTCTTTGGTTGGTGGTTTAGTCCCTGGGAGCTCCAGGGGTTGGTTAGTTTATATTGTTGTTCCTCCTATGCAAACCCCTTCAACTCCTTCAATCATTCCCCTCACTCCTCCATTGGGGTCCACATGCTCAGTCCAATGGTTGACTACAGACATCTGAATATGTATCCATAAGGCTCTGGCTGACCCTTTCAGCAGACATCCATTTCAGGCTCCTGTCAGCAAGCACTTCTTGGCATCAGCAACAGTGCCTGGCTTTGGTGGCTGGGTTTGAGATAGATCCCCAAGTGGTGCAATCTCTGGATGGCCTTTCCTTCAGTCTCTGCTACACTCTTTGTCCCAGTATTTCCTTTAGACAGGAAAGATTTGTACATGAACTAGAAGTCTCTGGAGAAAAAAAATTGAAGAAAACCTCAGAAGATGAAAACATCTCCCATTTGTTTTATTATTTGTCTCAAACAGTAACCTTAAAATTTTTAAAGAATCAAAGCTCTAAATGTTTATATAAAAACAATCAGTTATTTCTACTTTAAATCTTTAAGGTGTACAGGTACTCATAAACAGTATTTTATTAAATTATATCAGAAAGTTGAGAGTAAAAATAGGTAAAAAAAATTTAATTATTACCTTCATTACTAGCCTAGCTTTAGCAGGAAAGTCACAACAGACAGTGATACTTAGGCTGCTATTGTTCTTACTCCTTGACCACATATACTCCTAGTTCAACTAGTAAGTATGTCTTTGTAAACTTCAAATTGTTGCCTAAGATTTTCTACATCAAAACCACAAGCAAATACATCTTAATATAAGTATCTTAATAATTCACTTCTCCAAATTCTTTCTAAGGCTGGTGATCATTGCTAACCCTCTATATCTAAATTTTTTCCAAAAGTAGTGGATCATTAATCTGCTCCAACATCAATGGTTGAAAATGATCAGGTACTACTGTTGTGAATGCCAGTGTTGTTATTCAGTGAGGGGTTTGAGTCCCTCTTAGAGGTTTTATAAACTGAATTACAAGTTCAGAGGTTGAATCTATTATCATAAAAACAGATAATACTGTAGCATTAAGGCAGGCCTGCCACTGGAGGAACTCATTTCTACATCTTGTTCTTAAGGGAACCAGAAGCCTGTTTCCAGGCAACTAGGAGGAGGGTCTCAAAGTCCAACCCCACAGTGATACACTCCCCCCCAACACAAGGCCACACCTACTCCAAAAAGTCACATCTTCTAAAAGTGCCACTCCCTGAATCAAGAATATTCAAACACATGAGTCTATAAGAGCCAAAACTATTCAAACACTATAAGTAATAATATGTAATGTTTTTAAAGTCTCTTGAAAAATACTGAGAAACAACTCATTAGAAGCATCCTTATTTCTTATGATATGAATTTTGATAGATGGTCTTTTCTCTTGATGGAACAAGAATAGAAAACTCTATAAAAATATTTCTATTTTCAGATGATGAGTCTTTAAATACCAGGCCCTAAATACTTCACAAAATGTTGGAGTTGATATATAATTACAGCAAAGTATAGTGATTTGTCAGGCCTTGGCCATTTAACCTGCACCATCAATCACGTAGCACAGGTAGAGGTCTCCATCTCCAGAGATTAAAATATTAATGAGTTATCTAAAGGCTGGAAGGTGTAGCTAATTAAGTTATTCCCTCCCCTTTCCCCCCTCCCTATAAAAGCCAGGGGAAACTGGCTTTTGGGAGGAGTGAGAACCATCTACACCCATTTACCACAACATGAACAATAAAAGCTTTGGAAAACTGGACTCCACGTGTCTCCTGGGCCTGAACCTTCCTGAGGCAGCTGCTGACCTGCCCACGTGGCTGCGTGAATGTGGGACCCTCCACCGGCTGTGTGGACAGCCTGCCTGGGACCCCTCTGCCAGACCACTGCATGACTTTGTCCTCACCACTGGATTTCCCCCCCCCCAAATGTTTTTCCCACAGTGATTCAAAGTAAAGACAAAAAAAATAGCTTTTCTATCTACCAATAAAAAGCATACAAAAATTTCTGGAAATTAAGGATATAATCCCCATCCCAGCAGACACAAACTCACACAGACTTAAATAATTTTACACACACACACACACACACACACACACACACACACCAACTTGAAATAAATCTAGCTGAGGAAATATAGGCCTACATGAGGCACCAGCCATCATTGTCTTGATTGTGTGCTACCACTGGTTCCCATATTTAGTCACTAGACATGGTTGTGATGAATATCCTTGAATGTGCTTAAAACAGTCTTTGGGAAAAGAACCATATAAAAATTCTTTCTCTATATCTGGGTTTTTTTTACAGGTAGATAAAATCCTGTACCTACTAGAAATGTACTTGTCCTACTCTAACTAATTGTACTTAAAATAAGATCACAGAGGGTCTGTGTTATTTATGGGTATTAGTAAAAAGCATTAGAGCTCATGATGTCTCATTCCCAACTATTTTTTCCCTGAGTAGAATGATTTCACACACTGAAAGTTTAAGGCCATCAACATGGGAAGAAAATAACTACAGGATAGATATCTAGATCATATTGATACAAAGATGGCCTGCATCTTACTTATTATCTATTCATTTTTCATGGGTATTCTTATTCAGAGGAAAGAATATATAGACAAATATTAAAAACTGTATTAAAAAGGTTACTGATTTGATACTAAGGGGAAAAATTAGCTTTAATAGTCAACTAGCTTGAATAGATCCAGTTGAGATTATGGTACCTTTCTGTCATTCTAAGATTGCCTTATTATGCACAAAAGATGAACATTGACTAAGAGCATACAGTAATTTCAGGGTGCAGGGATTAACAACAAACCCCCCAAAGCAAGCAACCTCTTTTTATAAAAAGTATGAATTGAACTTTGATCTCTCTCTTGTATAATAAAAGGAACTCCAATTTCTGGAATCCCTACTGTTTACAGTAATTTAAATAAACTAAAAAAGGCAGGATATAAAATAGAAGGTATAAATATGGTAGTTGAGAGTCCTTATAAATCAGTTCAAGAATCAGAATTATATTATTATATTATATTATTAGATTTTCAAGAGCCACCTGATGTAGTAACCACTCTCAATAGCACAATATTTTTTAAACATAGAAACTGTTAAATGTATTCAAGATGATTCTAAATTTACTTTACAGTTTGATGAACTGTAATAAACTATTAGAAATAGATATTATCTGTTATATATAACATGTATCAGATCCTAAATGAGTCTATTAGGCCCTTTAGTACAAAATAATGATAAAGTTGACCAACTATTGATAGGATATATGCAAGAGCCTTCAAAATTTCAACAACAACAACAACAAAACTACCATGTTCATAGCAAAGGTTTAAGAAAGAATTCTCTATTACTTGGCAATAATCTGAGGAAATTGTAGTAAAATGTCTTATGTGTTCTTTATATAACAAAACTCCATTTCCTGTAGCAAGTAACTCTACCTGTATAAAAAGAAACAACATTTGGCATATCTATGTTTCATTTTGCAGAGTGAGGTAAACTGAAATACCCGCACCATAGTACAAACATATATTCAGGATTTCAATGGTCAACTGATTTAAGCTATGAGAAGTTTGATTTAGTAATTATGCATTCATTAAAGTTATAGAGAGCTCCTGAAAGTCCAGCCTCCTCTGGGTGTTGTGGGATTGTGTGTAGAGCTGGCACCCAAGGTCTGCTCAGGGTGCCATTGCAGACCAGAATGGACACATGCCCCTGGCCGGGTGAGGGATTCTGTATCCCTGGGTCCCTGAGGGGTCCCAGTTACTCCCTTTTGGGGGCCAGTGTTCTGGCCTCCTCGCTTTAATTAATCTGTGCACACTGACATTCTATCCATGTTATTGTAAATTTGTATATTAATTGTGAGAGTTTTTGTGTTTGTAGAACAGAAACACCAATGAAATGGAAATGGCCTCGACAAGACTTATTCTGAACTATGCTCAGATTGACATATTTCTTCCAACATTCTTGGTCCAATAACAGACTGCCTTCCTAGTTCTATTCTCAAAAATATACTTCCAGAACTACTTGAAAGCAGCTGAATTGAATCATCCAACATCACAGCCTATTCCAGTCAGGACTTCAGTTATGCTCTGAACTTCCTCAGAACAAAGAACCTAGACAACGATTACAGTTAGATTTCTTAAGACTATCTGTTTTCCCCATGTTATTTAGGATCTCAGAAAAGAATCCTATGCCCCAAATTAGCAAGAAGCAATCTCTAGAAAAATGGCATACCATTCACTTAGGTTGTGGTAGGTTTTGTTTTTCTATTTGGCGATGTATGATTATTATCATTCAGGGGAGTTGGTAACAAGTTTGATAGTTTATTAAATGGTTTATTAAATAGTCTTGTTCAGGGAAAAACAATGTTTATGAACTTAAACTCAAAGATGTCTCTATTTATTTCATTTTCTTTATTCTTCTACCATTTTAGGTAAGGGAGAAAGAGTTGAGAAGAGGAGAATAAGAATATATAAGAATAATAAAATAAAAGGGTAGATTATTGAATTTGTTTTTAAATTTAGAGCAATTGTTATTCTCTCATAAGTTTATTTTTGATATATTGGTACAGAATTCATATTGGTACAGTATATTCATATATAAATGAGCTTATTTCGATGTATTGGTATAGGTTATTGCATATCAATACAAATTTAAGGTTAATTTTGATGAACATAGTCACCTTGTCAATTTTTATGTGAGAAATTGTGACTATATAATTCTTAATAATACAATGTAATATTCTAGTCATTTTGAACTGTTGGGAATAAATAAGAAATACAAGTTAATAGGCAATCAAACTCATGATATTAAATACTAGTTTAACTAATTACAATAACATGTTTTCAAGGTTATTCAGATAGTATAGAGCTAAGAATAAACACTGTGACAACTTACATATACTATCTACAGTTGGTCTTTAAATACCTCAGGGATCCACAAAAGATGACATTTAAAATTGTTTCATTATCAAAAGATCTTTTTTGACTATGAGACATGTTTGCCTCTGGCAATACCCCCACTCTACTTCAAAGAAGATGATAAGCATGAAGAACCTTTATATACTTATTTGCCTCAAATGTGGCAAGCTGCCAATGGGCAGAGAGCTATCAATACCTCAATTGCAGACAAAATACTATTCAGGAAAGACAACTGGACAAATGAAACATGACCACCAACATCTTCCAAGACAGGATAAGCAAGATTTTCGTAATTCTTCCATCACAAAAGTCTATTAGATATTCTGAGCCAGAAGGCTGAAAATGGATGTTCCAACCTTACAAAGACAATACTGGGGCATGAATGTTTCAGGTAACCAGTTCTCTCTTTGTATGGCTTCGGGAGATGTTGTCTGCAATATCTATTTACTTAGTTTATTCCTTCTAAAGTCTCTGATGGGGTTTAAATTTAGACAGTTATGATTGGCCAACTAAGCTTAAAATTTTCAAGACATAATAAGATATGTTTAAAACTAAAAAGATGCTTTTAGGTTGGTAATGTCAGTTAGAATAAAAGTTGAGTTAGGTACAAAATATGAATACATAGCAAGAGAATAAAAATGTTTAAAACAACATTCAGTTGCCAAATAAAATAGACTGGACATTGTGAATGTATATCATATGAGTTTCATAACTATTTCATCATCATCATCACAATCATCATCATAATATATAGTATATTGTTATAAAGGAAAGAGATTTTATTAGACAAAAAGGAGGAAATATAGGCACAATATTTTCATATACTGTGTAAAGTTTACCCTTGTGTTATTCAAATGCTGATTTCTCTGTTCTCATGACTTATTTCAATCTAGACTTGCCTTTGTTATGTATATTCTTAGAAGTTCCTGTCTACATTTGTAGAAACATTCCTCCTCATTCATTCTCTGTCTTACTAATAAAGGCCAATGAGCAAATACAGAAGTTTTGAGAGAGAATATATGGGACTTCTGATTCTAGAAGGGGTGAAAAAATAGAGAGGAAGAAAAAAGGAATCTATGAGGGAGGTGGATAAAATATCAATGGAAGAGAGACAAATCATGAAAGGACAAATAAATTCAAGTAAGATGGAAATATTGTCTGGGAGAAAGACTGACTATCTTGCAGGTTTAGAATGCAGTAATAATTTCTCCCTATTTGTCTCAAGTCAATCTTGTTATATCTTATTCTCTCTCTGTGGTTATTGTGGAATTATCTGGTTAAGATACACAGTTTCAAATTAATTCATTGATTACATTTATATTACAAATAAATAATTTTACAAAAAGACAGGCTGTTGAAAGCTGTAATGACAGAAACCAAGGAAATTCGAAAACTCATCAGATCCTAATACAAAGGCCTATACTCAATAAAATTGGAAAATCTTGATGAAATGGACAATTTCCTAGACAAATAGCAGTTACCAATGTTAAGTCAAGAACAGATTAACCATCTAAACAGTCCCATAACCCCAAAAGAAATAGAATCAGTCATTACAAGTCTCCCCACCCAAAAAAAAAAGTCTGGGAACAGACAGTTTTAGTGCAGAATTCAAGGAAGACCTAATACCAATTCTCTTCAAACTATTCCTTGAGATAGAAACAGAAGAAACACTACTCAATTCATTCTATGAAGCCTCAATTATGCTAATACCTAAACTACACAAGGACCCAAGAAAGAAAAAGAACTTCAGAAAAATTTCCCAAATGAATATTGATGCAAAAATACTCAATAAAATTCTCATGAACCGAACCCAAGAACACATCAAAATAATTATCCATCATGATTAAGTAGGCTTTATTCCAGGAATGAAGGGTTGGTTCAATATATGGAAATCCATCAATGTAATCCACTATAAAAACAAACTCAAAGAAAAAAAAACACATGATCATCTCACTAGATGCTGAGAAAGCATTTGACAAAATCCAACACCCCTTCATGAAAAAAGTCTTGGAAAGATCAGGAATTCAAGGCCCCTACCTAAACACATTAAAAGCAATATACAGCAAATCAGTACCCAATATCAAGCTAAATGGCGAAAAACTTGAAACAATCCCACTAAAATCAGGGGCTGGACAAGGCTGCCCACTCTCCCCATACCTATTCAACATAGTACTGGAAGTTTTAGACAGAACAATTGGGCAACAAAAAGAGGTCAAAGGGATACAAATATGAAAGAAAGTGAAAATTTCACTATTTGCAGATGATATGAGAGTATACTTAAGTGACCCTAAAAATTCCACCAGAAAACTCCTAAACCTGATAAACAATTTCAGCAAACTGGCTGGGTATAAAATTAACTCAAAGAAATTAGTAGCTTTCCTCTACTCAAAAGATAAAGTGGCTGAGAAAGAAATTATGAAAATGACACCCTTCAAAATAGTCACAAATAATATAAAATACCTTGGTGGGAATCTAATCAAGCAAGTAATAGACCTGTATGACAAGAAAGTCAAGCCCCTGAAGAAAGAAATCAAAACAGATCTCAGAAGATGGAAAGATCTCCCATGCTCATGGATTGGAAGGATTAATTAGAAAAAATGGCCATATTGCCAAAAAACAATCTACAGATTTAATGCAACCCCCCTCAAAATTTGCACTCAATTCTTCACAGAGATAGAAAGAGCAATCTTAAATTTCATTTGGAATAAAAAACCCAGGATAGTGAAAACTACTCTTAACAATAAAAGAACTTCAGGAGGAATCACCATCCTTGATTTTGAGTTGTATTACAAATCAATGTGGTAAAAACTGCATGGTATTGAAACAGAGACAGGCAGGAGGAACAGTGGAATAGAATAGAAGACCCAGAAATGAAGCCCCATACCTATGGTCACTTGATCTGTGACAAAGAGATAAAACCATCTAGTGAAAAAAAGACAGCAGTTTCAACAAATAGTGCTGGTCCAACTGGAGGCCAGCATGAAGAAGAATGAAAATTGATCCATACTTATCTCCTTGTACAAAGCTCAAGTACAAGTGGATCAAGGACCTCCACATAAAACCAGCTACACTAAAATTAATAGAAGAGAAAATGGAGGAAAGCCTCGAACACATGGGCATGGGGGAAAATTCCTGAAAAGAACACCATTGGCTTATGCTGTAAGATCAAGAATTGACAAATGGGACCTCATAAAACTGCAAAGCTTCTGTACAGCAAAGGACACTGTTGATAGGACAAAGTGGCAACCAACGGATTGGGAAAAAATCTTTACCAATCCTACATCTGATAGAGGGCTAATATCCAAGTTATACAAATAACTGAAGAAATTAGACTCTAGACTATCAAATAACCCTATTAAAATGGGGTACAGAGCTGAACAAAAAATTCTCAACTGAGGAAACTTGAATGATTGACAAGCACCTAAAATTTATTCAGCATCCCTTGTCACCAGAGAAATGCAAATGAAAACAACACTGAGATTCCACCTCACACCAGTCAGAATGTCTAAGATGGAAAACACAGGTGACAGCAGACCTTGTCGAGGATGTGGAGAAAGAGGAACACTCCTCTATTGTTGGTGGGATTGTAAGCTAGTACAACCACTATGAAAATCAGTCTGGCAGTACCTCAGAAAACTGAACATAGTGTTACCTGAGTACTTAGATATATCACTTCCTGGGCATATACCCAAAAGATGTTTTAGCATACAACAGGGACACATGTTCCACTATGTTCATGGCAGCTTTATTTATAATAGCCAGAAGCTGAAAAAAACCCAGATGTCCTTCAACAGAGAAATGAATACAAAAAATGTGGTACATTTACACAATGGAGTATTACTGAGCTATTAAAAATAATGAATTTGAGAAATTCTTAGGTAAATGGATGGAACTAGGAAATATCATCCTGAGTGAGGTAACCCAATCACAAAAGAACACACATGGTATTTACTCACTGATAAGTGGATATTAGCACTAAAGTTTTAAATAACAAAGATTCAACTAACAAATCACATGAAGCTCACGAAGAAGGAAGAACAAGTGTGGATGCCTAGGTCTTACTTAGAAGGAGTAACAAAATACCCAAGAGAGCAAATATGGAGACAAAGTGTGGGACAGAAACTGAAGCAGAGGTTGTATGGAGACCATTCCACCTGGGTATTCATCCCATGTGCAGTCACCAAAAATAGATGCTGATAAGGATGACAGGAAGTGCATGCTAACAGCAGCCTTATAAGGCTGTCTCCTTAGAGGTCCCCCAGAGTCTGACATACCCAGAGGCAGATAATCACAGCTAAACATTAATCTGATCAAGGGTTCCCAATGGAGAAGTTAGAGAGTAGACTGAAGGAGCTGAAAGGCTTGGTGCCCCCTAGAGGAGAGCAACAATACCAACTAGCCAGAGCTCACCAGGGTCTAAACCACCAGTGTAGGAGCACATAGGGAGGGACACATGACTCCAGCAGTATATGTAGGGGAGGATGGCCTTGTTGGACATAGGTGGAAGAAGAGATCTTTGGTCCCATGAAGGCTGAACACTGCGTGGGGAAGGAATCTGAGGGTGGGGAGGTGGGAGTGGGGGGTAGGTGGGTGCACACCCTCATAGAAGCATGAGGAGGGGGATGGGATAAAAGGTTCCTGGGTGGTGGTGGGAATGGGGTAAGGGGATAAAATTCAAAATGTAAATATTATATCCAAAAAAGAGGGGAGAAAAGAAAAGCTGTTAGAACCAACATCTTTAATAAAACATCAGCCCTCTTAAAAATTTATCTTGATACTAAAATTTATTTGGAGAATTGTATATTGCAGAATACACAGCCTTGGTATATCTACTCATAAAGCAAGCTGAGCAGACCTGCTCAAACCTCTGAGGTCCTGGAATTCCATCTGGAGGCAGTGAAGACACAGCATCAGAGGCTTATCAATTCACTCTTTCCCCCCACCCCTCTTCTAATATCTCAACGCCCATAATCAGCTTGAAGAAGTTAATGAGGAGTCAGCGCCCCTCTTCCCTGGGCTTGGGGACAAAGGTGGTAAATACTGGGATGTCTTTCTAGGGAAAAGTAGTGGTTTTGTGGGAATAGGGAGAATTAGCTAGGATTTATTACATAGCCATAACCTATTGTTAGAAATCTGTAAAATTATTATCAAGATGAAGTTATAATTTCTTGAATAGCACAAATTTACTTTGATTTCAAATTTAAGGTTTTCATTGGTACAAGATTCTTATTAATATAAAAGTGAGATGAATATTGTTACTATCATAGGCATTGTGCCTATATAACACATTTAGGAATATAAGGCTTAGACCCAGTCCTTCTTTAACTTTTTAAACTTATTTGAGATGGTTAGACTGTGAGTTAAGGGTCTATAGAAAATTTATGGCTTTGAGTTTATTGTTAGGGTATTTTCTATGTTTTATTTAGAAATAGCTGAGTGGAGTTAACAGACGATAGTCCAGATTGCCTTACATGGATAGTTGGTTTTCAAAATGTCAGAAGTTCACAGAATCGATGCTACAAACATGTCTGTAGTAATGTTCATTTTGATTAGAGACCTGTCTGCTCTTGACAGCTTTCTGTCATGGATTCTAAGAAGAAATTAAGCATCCTTGTAGATACTCCAGTTGTGCGGGGACAGCCACTAGGCAAGAATTGCCTCTTTCCATCTACAGACAAATTACTCTCCAGAAAAGGACACACTTGCAGAATAGATGACTGGTAATATCTGCATGACAGAGTAATCAACCCTTAATAATTCTGCATCACTAAGGTCTGTCAGATGATCCTGGGCCAGAAGGCTGAAGATTGGATTCTCCAATGTTTTGTAGTATAGGGACTGTCCAGGTGTTCAGCAGTCTCTATAAGTTGGCTATGTTTTAGAAGCTATGCTTTGTGCTTCCCATAATTTCAGTTAGCTCAGTCATTCTGTATTTCTGACGGGGTTGCTATTTACTTTGAGAGAAAAGATTTGTGATGATGGTTTTCAGCTGACATTCATTCTAAAGCCAAGAAAAAAGCCAGGTTCAGAACAAAGTCTTTTATTTAGAAGAGATGACAGAGGTTCTGGTTAGTCAACAAAATGGTGGACTGGGTATTATGTCTATCTTGCACCTTACTGACATAAATTGGTATAGTTATGCTCTAATTGTATTTTGAGAGAAAAGTTTTATTTTAACAGGAAGGGTAATATGTAGGAGGAGCTAAGTTGGGAGGAGTGCAGAGAGGAGGAGTAAGAAGAGGAGGAAGAGAAGGAGAGGAGGAGCTAGGTTATGAGAGAGAAAGAGAGAGGGGGGCCAGACATGGAGGCAGATGTTCACATGTCTCCCCCAGTCAAAGATAGTTGATATATCTAGGTTGGGTATTAGGTTATACTTCTGATTGATATTGAAATGTATCCCCCAGCAGGAGTCTCCCAGAAATACTCTCCATCAGGCCTTGTTCACTTGTAATTTTCTAAATTTGAAATCTCTGAGCAAATCTGCTGCTGACTGCCTCTGGCATCACTGAGACCAATAAAAACTATGCCACAGCTATGTGGAAGGATGCTCTTATCCTAAAAAGGAATGGCCCGGACCCAGTTCCCATATGGGGCCTAGTATTGATATGCCTGTTTGATACCACAGAAGGAACAGCTAAATGGCCACCAAAAAGATTAATGATATAAATAGATACCTTCACAAAGCCAGGCCCAATTTTAAATAAAATGAATAAAAACTAACATCCAGGGAAGAGAAATCTCCCTGAGAATTCCCTTCTTTTTTCTTTCCAGGTAAAAAATGAATCACCTGCGTTGCCTGCTGTTAGAAGTTCTAATCCTGATACTGGCCTCCAGACTTATACTACTCAGACCTTCGATGGGCTATTGACAAGGACATCAAACTGCTAGATACTGACATTACTAATCTGAAAAGATTTCTTGTTTCACTGTCTGAAGTGATCTCCAAAAATTGCAAAGGACTTTATTGCACTTAATTTACTCTTTTACAATAGAAAAGACTGTGTACAGCTCTAGAGTGTGTACAGCCCTTAGAGAAGAATGATGCCTCTACATAGACAAGACAGGGATGGTTATAGATAGCATGAAAAAGGTCAGAGGATGCCTTGAGAAATGATAGAGAGAGAAAGAGAAAGATGAGAGCTAGTACAAGAATTGGTTTTCAACCTCTCCATGGTTGCCAACCCTACTTCCTTCCATCTTGGGACCATTAATTGGGTTATTTTTGCTTATTTCTTTTGGTCCCTGAGCCTTAAATAGGCTGACTAACTTTGTGAAACAACAGATAGATAATTTGGTAGCAAAACCTATTCAGATACAGTATCATACGTTAGCTATGGAGGACCAGGAGACTCAAGATGAGGTTGTTACTCTATCCAGGGTTTTCCCAAAACCCATCTCCACCCAACCTAAAAGAGGGGACTTCCGCCCCTAGACCAAGCAGAGAGGGGCCACCCAGAACCCCCTCTGACTGGCAATCTGAATTCTTGCTTAGGATGTGAAACTAAGCACTGCAAGAGAATATAAATAAAAGTTAAAAATATGTTTCTGGGTTCCCTGAGGGACAAGCCTGACTGCATAGGGGTTGATGTCAAAATTATCCCCTCTCCAGGAAAAAAAGACATCAGGATGGGTATGTCCCACATGCCTCACTGGACAAGGACAAGAGGACTGGAGCCATTGCAAGGTCCCCTTTAATTACTGGAGGTCAGGACTCTATCGCCACCTTTGCAAGATTAGAATCGCCATGGCCCTTTTATACTTGGAGAAGGGAGATGTCGGGGCAGCCCTGCATATACACTGAAGACCTAAAATCAGCCACAGGCCTAAAATCAGCAATAGGCCTAACATACATGCCTGCTAACACAAAGTCTTGGGTCTCTGTGGAAAAACACTGAAACAGATGGCTATAAGCTATTGTAAACAAGCAGCTTCTGTGGAAATTTATCAGCCTGAGTAGCCATAGACTGTGTAAACTAGGCAGCCTTGGTGGATAGTACCATTTAGATAAGGACAAGTAAATCATAGGCAGAGTCATAGTGACCTGTCCCCTGAACCTTCACCCAGCCAATACCTGTTCTGAAAAATATATGTATTCCCCCTGAACACCTATGTTCCTGTGGCATCTCCTTCCCCACATCCTGCCTTTTTGTGTTTATAACCCCTGTGTGAAAATGTAAAAGTTATGATTTGATAGAAAGAAAGAAAGAAAGAAAGAAAGAAAGAAAGAAGGAAAGAAAGAAAGCTGTAATGAAAAATGTCAAGTCACATACAAAGCAAATGACCCAAAATAACTTATTTGACAGAATAATTTAAAGCCTAATGGGCCTGGAGTTTGTATTCTAGGGCCTTAAAAAATTACAAATATTAATTCATATCATCATATGCAACAAACCTACATATTAAAATAGAAAGGAAATAAAATACTTTGTTTAATAGAAACATATAAAACTCTATAGTCACTAAGTCATATCTACTTTAGTCTGACTGAAAGCATGAACATACTTCAGGTCAAATGGGGTTGCCAGAAGTGGCAGAGGATATACAAATCTGGAACAGATAATTAAAGAGATTTAAGAAAAAGTCATATTCAAAATTAAAGGAATTAATACATAGCTGTCAGTAACTGAATATTAGTGATTTCAAATCTCCCAATAAATGACACACAAGGCTTTCTGTCTCTAAAAAATACAACTCATTATTAACCATAGATATCATCTTAGGGTAAAAGGCAGGAAAAGATAATCCAGGCAAATGGAACCAAAATATAAGTCAGCATAATTATTTTAAATGTGACAAAGTAGAATTAATCAGAATAAATAATACTCATTGAAAGGATTATGCCACAAAAGGATACTATACTTCTAATAATGTATACACATACATTCTACTCAATTTTATAAAAGAAATACTCCTAGATGTAAGTCCATATGTAAGCCTTAACACATTAGTACTAGGTAATTTCAGTAGCTCACTCTTATTATTGAAGACGTTATCTGGAAAAACTTAAAGAGAGAAACATTATAATTAACTGTTATCACAAATTGAATGGAACCAACAGATAGCTACACAGAATTTCACTAGAAAACTAGAAAAATAATAGTCCTATCAGCATCTCATGGAACTTTTCTACAAAACTGATGATATTTTAAAAATCAAATCAAATATCACCAATATAGATATAGAAAAATTCTATGCCATCCTGAATTCTCCATGTTCACAATGGAATAATTGATATCCAGAGGGGAAAAAAAAAAAAAACCACTACATTCCTGGGCTATAGCTCCAACTGCACCCCTGGAAGCCTGTTGTTACCAGGGACAACCAGGTGAGATCCACAATCCCCAAACTCCTACTTGCTGGGTCCCCCAGAAAGCACAGCAGCTCTGAGGTCATTTTTGTCCCCTCTGCACTCCATCTTCCTGTCAACACTTCTAACCACAACCCCAGAAATACCAGGTGAGACCCTACCCCATTTCTCTTCCTGCTAGCCCCTGTGGGCAAACCTGGCAGTGGTGTTTTCTGCCTTGTCCCCTCTGCATTCCATTTCCCAGTCCACAACTCTGCCTTCATCCATGCTGCATCCCAGGCTAAACAGATGAGATCCACAAACCACAAACCCTTGATCACTGTTTCCTCCAGAAAGTGCAAAGGCCATGAGGACTGTTCTGTTCCCACTGTGCTTCATCTTCCGCACCTCTACACCTTTAACAACATTCACAGAGCCCTGTAGAGACAACCAGATGAGCTTCCAGCCACCAGTTTCTCCATTATTATATGATGTAACTGTATACACACACACACACACACACACACACACACACACACACACACACACACACACACACACACACACACACACACACACACACACCAAACAACAGCACCAACAATCAAACAAAACCATGCTGTTTGTTTTTTGTTTTGGGGTTTTTCTGCTTTCATTTGTTTGTGTGTTTGTTTGAAAAATGTAGATATCTTTGGAACTTTGGACTAGAAAAGCAATTGAAAGTTCTGAATGTAGATTAATGACCCATACTAGAAGAAGCATGGCAGATAGCACTACTAAGAGGTGGGGAAGCCTAGCTCAGAAGTTTTCAACTCTAGTAACTAGGCTAGAAATAGTGCTTATAAAATTTCAGCAAAGGATGTGGCCAGTTTATGGCATTGTACTAAGGGCTTGCCTGAGGCTAAACTAACAAGTAATGGAATCATTTTTGGAAAGGGACTGTCTCAAGACAACCTACTATTGACTCTTTGGTTATTAGCAATAACTTTTAGGCAGGTCTCCAATGGGAAAAATGAAATGTAAACTTTACAATTTTTAGAGGAAAAGGGTACTGGAAGGCTTAATGTTATAGACAAGGCTTGTGCTATAAGATAAAAGGATGTTAGCAACATTAAGGAGAGTCCTACTCAAAATTGGATGAGAAGATATGGTGCCATCAGGTAAGGACTTCATCTAGGTAACCTCCTAGAAAGCAACTGTAAACAAAATCTGCTGCTTGTACACAAAATAAGTGTACAAGCTGGTCTGGGGTCTATCTCAAGCTGGCAGTGTTGTCTGTGTGGTGCTGACTCTACAGTCATAAAGATGCCAAAGTGAAAATGTTCCAAAATCTTTCTTCATGGCTTCAGATCAGAGATTGTGGCAAGGAACTCTGTGCATAAAGCTTTGAGAGGCAATGGGTTAAAACTGTCAATGTGAAGCCTAGACTGCACTGGAAAAAAACAAAATATGAGAAATCCGAGAGCCACAATATATCTTCCAAGGAGAGCTGCATACATTGAGTGAAGTCAATGCAACAGAAATGCAGATTTCAGGCAACAAAGCTAAGAAAGCAGAGCCATACAAGCCCATTGATAACAGACTTGAAACTATAGAATTCTATATGTTTTCTAACTGGTTTGTCTTGATTTATTCCAATATTTCCTCAGTATACCTCCATTGATCCTTTTGATAATTACAATGTATTGTTCTGCCATTACAAGATTCTGTAGTAAATAAGAAAGCAGCCTAAGCAAGCCATGAGAAGCAAGACAGTATGCAATTATTCTTAATGCCTCTTTTTTCATTTCCTGCCTCCAAGTTCCTATTTTTCATTTTTACTCCATTTTAGCTTTATGGTGGGCTGAGGTAGAAGAATGTAAGCTGAAAGAAACCTTCCCTTCTCTAGTTACTTTTTGTGTTGTGTTGTCTTATTACTGAAAGTCCCTTTCTAAGTCTCTTTTAGTCCTGAAAGAAACCTCAAACCTTGAACGTTTAAATGGTATTGAGACTGTCAAAGGCTATGAGGACTTTGGATGTCTGAGAAAATAAAATTTGCACTATGATATAGCCTGTGTCTATTGGCAATCTATAAGTAGAATATGATGTTTTGGCTAATAAATGTCATCTATACTCTTGGGTATTTGAATACTTAGTCTCCAGTTTGTAACACGGGTTGTTGTTTAAAAGACAGGGTCTTGATGCAGAAAGTTGTCACAGGCAGTGGAATTTGAGAGTCTAAGTACCCATTCCACTTCTGCTTTTCTCTGTCTGTTTTCTGCTTGCAAAATCCAAGCTCTCAACTGCCTCTCAAGCCCTCATGAATACCAACTCTACCACCTCTCTACTTTCATAGATGGTAACACTTTGGAACTCTAAACTCAAATAAACTCTTTCTCCTATATCTATGATATTATGGCTCATCAATAGAAAAGAGGCTAACACAAAGAAATAAGAAACAGGAGGGTAAATCCTACTCATAATAACAGAAGAAAAATCTAAAAACAAACTCTGGGAATAAGTCTTCACGAAGCCTTATCCAATGAAAACTTTAAAAGAGTGAGGAAAAAATTCCAAATGATAGCAAAAGATTGAAATACCTCCTAAGTTCATGGACTAATAGAATAAATATCATGACTACACTGGTCTTTTCAAAAACAATCTACAGATTCAATGTAAACCCCATCAAAATCCCTTATCAAATTTTTACATAAATTGAACACACAATCTTAAAATTACAGTGGAAACACAAAAAATGTAGGTCGCCAAAACCAAACTTAACAACAGAAATTCTGCTAGAAGTATTATCACATTTGACTTCAATTATACTACAGTTATTATAATAAAAACTGGACAGTGGAATTATAATGGACACAGCAGAAAATAGAATAAAATTAAAGGTCCACATACAAGCCCTTGCCCCTACAACAACTTGATATTTTATAAGATCTCTTAAAGTACACATTAATAAAATATTTGAGTCTTAAAATAAGCAAATAAATAAAACGGTCTGTTCAAAGTTGAAAGCTAGGTGGAGAAGAATAAAAAGAGAGCTTTATATGTCAGCTTGCCAAAACAACTCAAAATACATCAAGGACCTCAACATTATACCTAATACTTCAAATCACATAAAGGTGATAGTAGGAAATGCATATAGGTCAAGGGACAAATTTTCTGAATGGGATACCTATAACACAGGTATTAAGGCCAACAAATATCAAATGGGACTTCATGAAACTAAGAATTTTCTGTAAAGCAAAGCACAGCATTACTTCAAGAAAGAAGATTACATAATGAAAAAAATCCATATATATATATATATATATATATATATATATATATATATATATATATATATATATCTGACCTAGTATTGGTGTCTAGAATGTACAATGTACTTCAAAAATTAAACATAAATGTTAGACACTTTCTCAGCTATTGTGCTGCTTAAGCTACATTAAAATATAAAGGCTATGTGTGTTTTATCTGAAAACATAAATGGTCTAAGGCAGGAGGGGCCTCTCACTGGGATTTATTAATATATTTGTGTTACACATAAAAATATTAACTGAGAAAATCTAGGGAATCATAAAAACATACTTATTACCCACACTCTACTGTACTGAAAACTCCAAACTAAAAATGGATAATTTTCTAGATACCCACCACCTACCAAAGTTGTATTGAGATCAGAGAAGCAATTTAAACACATCTATAACTCTTATTAAAATGGAAAATGCAATTAAAATCTAGGAATGTAAAAAGCCCAGGGTGAGATGGTTTTCTCACAGAATTCTGCCAGAATTTTAAAACAGAAATATGTTAATACTTCTGAACATTTTCTAAATTACTGAAATCAAAGGAACATGGTGCAACTCAGTTTCCAATCTCCATTATACTGATACTCAAAGCACATAAAGATTTAACAAAGAAGAAGATTAACGGATAAGTACACTTATAAACATTGATGCAAACATTCTTATAAATTAAATGACCTTGCTACAATCCACAGGTCAATTAGTAAAATTTAAGTATCAAAGAGAGTTAAGTGGAGAACATGAAACTCACGGTGAGGGGGAAATATAATAGGCATCCCCAGTGGTTGGGGACAGAGAGTATGGTGTGGATGTATGGATGTGAGTGAGGGCAAATACAAGAGAGTTCGGGTAGGGATAGTACAGAGGAAGAGAGTACTCTGAGAGACAATGGGAATAAGCAGTGTATCTATGGGATGAGCTAGAAATCTAGTGAAATGGAAACTCCAAGGTACCTATCAGGGTGACTCCGGCTAAAACTTCTAGCAATAGGCAATATGGAGTCTGAACTGCACATCTCATATAACAGGCAAGACTTCCAGTGGAGCCATTGGGACAGCAACCTAGCTACAAAGCTTACAATTTGACCTGCCTACAAGATGAGCTAGGGTAAAAGTGGCATAAACTATTGAAATGGCCAACAAGTAATTGATCCATGTTGAAACATGTGGGGTGTTGGGGCAGTGGGCTGTGAGAAGCAGCTGAGTGCTTGGTCGAGCATAAGTCTGGAACTCCGAACCCTTATTGAACACAGGAGTTTGACTCTGCTCCCAGGCCCTGGTTCTCTTCATTTAGCTTCAGCCCCCCCCCACAACCCCTCCCACAGAGAGGTCTATGGCCAACAGTCATGAGGAACAGGCCTCAGACCCTAGAGATTTACATACTAATGAGGTACCTGAAGGTCAGAGGGTGGAGCCAATTAAGCATTCTTTCCCAGTACCTCCTCCTCTCTTCGCCCCTATTTAACTCAGGTCTGCCCTGGGTTTCAGGGGGTGCACATTCAGACTCAACCATCATCTATTATGCCAATAAACCGTTTTTGGAAACCCAAGGACTTTCTCCTGTCATTGGGGCTGTGCAGTGAGGAACCATGGAGCCATAGGAGCTGTGCCTAACTTCCCCCTGAATGAACCCTCAGCGTTTTCAGCCACAACTATCTACAGAAACTCATGTTTTAAGTGGAAACCTACCTTTGGCATTGCCTATAGAGCAAGGAAACAGGCAGGATAGCCCAGAGACCTAAGTCAAACAAAATTGACCGAAAAAGTAAAAAGAAAACTAATGATATTCTGTTACACATATAGATTGGTGCCTAATCCAAATGTCATTAGAAAGACGTCACACAGCAACTGAAGCAGATTCATAGACTCATAGCCAATCATTAGGCAGAGCTGAAAAAAAATTTATGGAAAGGAGGAGGAAGAACTGTAGGAGCCAAAGGGGTAAAAGATACCACAAAAAAACTCACATAATCAACTAACCTAGGCTCATAGGGAATTACAGACACTGAAATGCCAACCAGGGAGTCTGCATGGGACTTTGCATATATGTTACTGTTCTGTAGGTTGTTCTTATGAAAAATGTCATAGTGGGAACAGGACTTGTCTCTGACACAGTTGCCTTTATTTGGGACTCTGGTTTTCTAAAGGTGCTGAGAAGAAGATATATTATTCTGTTTTAGGATGAAATGTTCTATATATGTTAAATCCACTTGGCTATATTAGTTTCACTGTGTTTCTGTATGGTTTCTGTTTCCATGATCTGTCCATTTGTGAGAATGGGCTTTTGAAGTTTCCCACTATTATTGTGTGAGGTTCAATATGTGCTTTGAGCTTTAGCAAAGTTTCTTTCATGAATGTGAGTGTTCTAGCATTTGGGGCATAGATGATCAGAATTGAGAGTTCATCTTGGTAGATTTTTCCTTTGGTGGGTATGAAGTGTCCTTCTTCATATTTTTGATAGTTTTTGGTTGAAATAAATTGGCTACACCAGCTTGTTTCTTGGGACCATTTGCTTGGATATTTTTCCAGCCTTTTTCTCTGAGGTATTGTCTGGTTTTGCACTGAGGTTCATTGCCTGTATGCAGTAAAATGCTGGGTCCTGTTTATGTATCGAGATGTATCAGTCTATGTCTTTTTATTGGTGAATTGAGTCTATTGATGTTAAGAGATATTACTGCCTAGTGGTAGTTGCTTATTGTTATTTTTGTTCTTACGGATAGAATTATGTTTGTGTGGCTACCTTCTTTGGAGTTTGTTAAAAGAATGTTAATTTGCTTTTTCTGGGGTGTAGTTTTCCTCCTTGAGTTAGAGTTTTCTATCTATTATTGTTTGTATGACTGGATTTGTAGAAAGATACTGATTAAATTTTGTTTTGTCATATAATATCTTGGTTTCACCATCTATGGTAACTGGGAGTTTTGTTGAGTATGAACTTGAGCTTTCTGTAGGATGATAAATATTTTCCCTTAAGAAGTTGTGCTAAATTATAAATCTGAGTAACACAGAATGTAGTCTCATTTATAAGTTGTACATGTCATTGCAAATGCCTGTAATCAGATGAGGTCCTGTTGAAATAGTCAGTCCGCTATCCCTTCATCAGATGGCTATTAGGACACAAAGAGATAGAAAAGGAATGTAAAGAATGATGCAAACACTCTGCTTTGCAACTTCTCACCAGTGTTCATTAAAGATTATTTCCAAACAACTTGGGTGAAGAAGGCTGTATATAGGTTCCTGGTCCCAAGAAGTTCTTTTTTACAAAATTTGATAATTAGACAAATGCCAGAATTTTCTCTAAGATGTTTAAAAATAATTCATCCCTGCTAAAAGGTAGCATTCCCCTTATGTCTGCCAAAAGCTCCCTATACTTCTTCCATTAACACATGGTCATGGTGTTTCTTAATATCTACTGACAAGGACTTGTTATACATTTGTAAACCATCTAGCCCAGATCACAGGTTCCCCTTTTCCCAAGTACCTGTTCCCTTAAAAGTGTTTTCTGTACCCCTATGTATCTCTATACTTCCCGAAGTGATAACCTTGACAATTTGGAATAAACTTTCTCCTTTTCAACAACAGAAGAGTTATTTCAGTTCCTTTACTATGCCCACTACATTCAAGAGGGTGCTCAGCTCAGCTGGTGAATTTTTAGAATCTGTCTACATCAGTATGAGGTAACACATCTTTCTTGTGTTAATCCACACAGTTTATGGTTAATACTGTCATCCCAAGAAACTAACAACCTGAGCAATCATTTCTAAAGTGTTTCTGAATTTGTACAAATTTTTTTCTTGACTCACATTTTGTCCCCAAGGACACTGATGTTTTGGTTGATATTTGAGCTTTATAAATGCAACTAAATGTTAAAGTTAAAAAAAACTCTGTCTTAAATAAAAAATATATTACTTCTCTTTCAATATCACCAGTACTGTAAGCAATCACACAGAAATGCAGCTTTTAGAAGATTCCTTTTCTTCAGAGGTGTTGACTTGTGAATGTGTGAAAATACACACATGTGAAATATTAAGATTCTATTAGAACCTCGGTTTTTAGTTATTTTTACAATTATACGACACTAAGGACTTGCTTGTCACTTGTAGTGGGATATCTTAAGAAATTTAATTCTGATACATATTGTAGAAAATGGGCATCCCAAAAGTTTTTTGTTGTACATTGTATTGCATATGAATGTATGAAACAGAATACATAGAAGAGTCACAAAAGCTTAACACAAACCATAACAGTTTGTAACCTGTATTAGACAAATAATTATTAAAAGTTAAGGTGCATGGACCCTGTATGTATGGGGTAGAAATTGGACCAAACATTCTTCATGTGTAAGGCCCTACTTCCCAAATAATTTTTATCAGTATGGAAATGCAAACAATACCAAAGAAGGGTCTAAAATAAATTACAATAACAGGCTGGCAGAAAGGAGAGGCATTCCCAAAATGATCAAATGTCTATAAAAAATGTATTTATTTACTTACTTATTTTATGATTTCAGGTGTGTGAGTGTGGATGTGAGAGTGGGAGTTAGTGTGAGTATGTATGTAAGTGTGTGACTGGTCCAGCTTGGCTGCATAAGGGGAAGTCTGACACAGTTCCTGCCCCTGGAACATCACCAGGGCACTGATCCCCATGATCTCCATGTGTGCTGAATGTTGAAGTTGTCCTGAAGCTTATCTGTTACCTTTAATACTTTACTTTAAATCTTTCTCTGGGGAATATACTCCCTCACTACTTGGAGGTAATCATGCCATAATAAATGAAACAGATGTGGGTCTCAGGAATGAAGAATGGAGGTGGTCATGAAGCTGTGGAAGATGAGGAACAGAACTTTAGGGTAAAGGGAAAGAATCTAAACAAAATACCCACCAAGGTCATAAAAGCCTACATGATCCTTTGTTAGACTTGGCCTTGAATTTAGAACCTTGAAGGGGTACATGTATTCTCTGGTTTAATGACTGCTGCATTAATTTGCAAGGATGAACTTGGGGACATCAAGAATAGAGAGTTAAAGCAGTCTCAAGAAGAAAAGGCAGAGATAGAATCTATAAAATCTATGAAAAGGAATCTATAAAATACAAGTGAGTGACAGATTGGTTATGTTATAAAAGAAAGACTTATATAAGATCTAGAAACAATTATTATAAGGATACTACATGAGGCTATGGAATTGCTAATATTAGGAAACAAAGATTAGAGAATTAACAGATATATACACATAAATTTCTTTTCCTGGCTACTTGAAGAGCTGAAGATTATAATGCTTGGAGAGATATTAGAAAGAGCTAACTGGTTTACTTATATAAATTTTAAAACTTTTTGTAAGGAATTATTTTATTATTAATAGTCTGACATCTTTCTGGTTTTACATGAAAATAATTACTAAAGATTATTCTCTGCTGTTTCAGGAAACCAGAAGAGCTATGCATAGCTACCCATGAGAAACAGGCTGTGTAAAACTGATAAGGAAATGTGCTTTTGCTTTGTGCTGTTTTTGGTCTAAGGATGCAGGAGTTGGGACTATTAATATAATTTATAATTTATGCAAATTTAAGATTTAAAATTATAAACAATGATCAAAACCTTGAGGATGTTATTTAAAAACAATAAAAGACTTGTCAGAAAGGAGAAAAAAAAGATTGATGACAATCTCATGGAAAAGATTGATGAGAATCTCATGGAACAGAGAGAGTATCTAAACTGACAGCTTGCATCCACTACTGATCCCAGTCATTACCGAATCAGCACTGCTCCAATTCCTATCTTTCTCAGCACCCACCTCACATTAAGACTGGACCTTGGTAAGTATGTGCTTGTGTGTGTGTGTGTGTGTGTGTGTAAGAAAGAGATAGAGAGGAAGAAAGAGAAAGTATATATTTGTATGCAAAACAGTTTGTGAGACAGATTGTGAATATGTGTTTGTGTGTATCTATTAGTCACAGTTACACTGTGACTAATTACTAATTACTAATTACAGTGTGGTAATTAGAGAACTAATTGTGTAATTTAGCTATTTAGTTTTACTATGTATGTTCCTGAAATCATCTTACATTCTCAATCTTGACATCAGAGGAACTTATGTTCTGAGTTACACAGCTAGCCAAAAAATTTGAATAGGGTGAAATATAAATGTCCATGTACAGATTCTATCAGTAACAACAGAAATCTAACTCCAGTTTCTCACACACACACCCTGCCCCAGTTCTCTTTCCTTCTCTTTCATTCTATTTTTTTATTAATTAGCAAGTTGTCTTGAGTGTTTAATAACTTTAAGGGATTTTTTTCATAAAATATATTTTAATCAAATTCTTTCTTTCCCCCAACTTCACAGAGATCATTCCACCTCCCTACTAAGCCTACTTCATGTTCTATCTTTCTCTCAAACAGAACAAAACAGAAAAATGAAATAAAGTCACAGAAAGTTTAAAAAAATCAGAAAACACACATACAGACTGGAGTCTCTTCTGGGTTGGCTAATTGTAGCTGGGCATGAGGCCTGCCTTGGCATCTGGTTGATTGATATAGGTAGCAGACTAGAAATCAGAAGTTATCTATTACAAAGAAATTGATTGCTAAGGATGTGACATTTTGCCCACTTTTTCTCTGTCCTGAGACTGTATCTGGTCAGAACCTATACAGTTCTTATGCCTGCTGTCACAATGTCTGTCAGTTCATATGTGTTGCAGTCCTCTTGTGTCTGGAAGATTCTGTTTTCTTGTAGTTAACTATCACCCACAGATCTTATAATCTTTCCATGTGTTCTTCTATATACTCTCCAGAGGAGCCTGGAGGATAGAAGTTTAACAAACAAATCCATGTCAGACAAATTCTTTAAACATGTAAAATATACACAGGTTTTAGTATACTCCATCTGGTCCTGATAACCTTCTTTCTGTTGTCCAAATGAGCCAGCAAATTATTCTTTTTGATTCAATAATTTTTACCTCAAAATTAAGACTATCCCCCTTTTAATAATCTGTAGCCCTACAACACTGCCAGTTACATATAACACTTTTAGATTAAATAAGTAGTAAACAGGTTTCCATGAGTTTCCTTCAAAAGCATCACACAATTGTTCCTATAATTCTTACTTAAGATCAAATACAGACCCAATATATTCTTTTCAATCCAGTTATTAAATGTTTTGTAACTTGTTTTTTTGCCTTGTGATATTATAAGAATTTTCATTTCTAATGTATCAAGGGAATCTTTCAGTACAATATGTACCCCTTCTAGGCACCAATAGTCATCTATATGTCTCTATGAGTCAATCTGATAAGAAGCCAAGGACAGGAACTAGCTCCTTGATCAATTTGAGAATGGGATCATGAAGGAATATTCTATATCCTCAGTGTATTTAAGCAAAGCCCTAGAATAAAACCTTCCTTAAATATTAAAGTCTACATACTGCTCCCACTGAGAAGGAGCAACCAAACAAAACTGATAATGTAAAAGTCATCCCCAGAGGAGGCCAGTCCTTCTGACCTTAATAAGAAAGTGGTGGTCAAAGCCTTGGGGAAAGTCACATTTACACAGATATGTTAGAACTGAAACTGATCACAGGAGGATCTATAGGAGGCACTGAAAAACACTAGCTAATAACAAAAATATCTCTCTTGGGACTCAACAGGCCCAGCAGCTGGTGCCACTGAAGAGGCTTGAGCAGCCTTTGGCAGGAAATGACATGCAGATTTTTGATGCCACACAGGAAGAATAGATTTGGTTGACACAGAAAAATTTGCATGACCATCTCACTTCTTGAGAAGGATAAGAGAGACCTACATCACATCTCTCTCAGTAATGCACACTGGTGTTTGCACCATGGCCTGGAATCTTCTCTTCTTCCTCTTTCTTCACTGTACAGGTCAGGAGAGTCACCTGCACCCTGATCCCCAGTTGAAGGAAACCATCTGACAGACAGACAGATATATTCTTCCCTGTCCTCTCATCCCAGGACATACATAACAAGTTTCTCTTTTTTCAGGGTCTTTCTCCCAACCTGTGCTGACACAGTTGCCTTCTGCAGTTGCCTCTCTGGGAGCCTCAGCCAAACTCACCTGCACCTTGAGTCAGGAGCACAGCACCTACATGATTTCATGGTACCAGCAACATCCAGACAAGGCTCCTAAGTATTTGATGTTACTTAACAATGATGGAAGCTACAGCAAGGGGGATGGGGTCCCTGAACGCTTCTCTGGCTCCAGCTCTGGGGCTGATCGCTATTTAAGCATCTCCAACATCCTGCCAGAGGATGAAGCTGCCTATATCTGTGGTGTAGGTTACAGCATTGGAGGACAATATGGGTAACCACAGTGACCCATGTGAATGAGGAAGCAGGACAGAAACCATTTTCTTCCTAGTCTACCACATCTGTTCTATGGTTGTGAAAAGAAACATCGAAAGTTCTTAGCTATCAGAGTCATTGGATGTTTTCTGCTTATTACTCATGGTGACAGATCACAGGGCTAGCAATTCCTCCTGAACTCCTGGGTAAAGAGACATTAATTGAGAGGTTGTGTAGAGTAGGCTACTTTGTAACAATGATGACTATGTAAATTCATATCTGGTGTGTGAACAGCTAAAGGGGTGGGAATAACATCCTTTGAAATGGAACAGTGGGTCTATCATGCTCATCTAAGTTCACAGGAATGTCTATTCTTCATAAGGTAGATTTTTTGTCTCATGTTCTAAGTGCCAGATAGTTGCAAAGAATCATAGTGTAAGAATATTTTAGAAGACACTGTGGTAGGACTTCCCTAGTGCCAATAAAATTTTTAAAAATGTCATCAGGAGTGAGTATTTGACAGGACCTTCTGTGTGTCCCTACTGCAGCCCTCAAAACTAGCTGTAGCCATATAGTGAGTAAGGAAATTCAATACTTAACTCTGGAATTTCTACCCAGATCCTCAGCTGGATATTTTCTGGTCTCTCTAAATTCTCATGAGAGTCTAAGCACTGGTGGAGTAGAATATAAACACATTTTTGAAATGATGATTTTAGAATGAGCATGCTGATGAAAGATCTCTTACAACATCTAGATTTAAAGATTAGATCTAACCAAGCTCGCCCTCTCCCTCCTCTCTCTCTCTGTCTCTCTCTCTCTCTCTGTCTCTCTCTCTCTCTCTCTCTCTCTCTCTCTCTCTCTCTCTCTCTCTCTCTCTCTCTCTCTCTCTCTCTCTCTCTCTCTCTCTCTCTCTCTCTCTCTCTCTCTCTCTCTCTCTCTCTAAAGAAAGGCCTGGGAGGAACTCAGTGTGAACTGTAGGACCTCATAAAGCAGAGCTCTGGAATGTCACCAACACTGACTGCCAAGCCCTCTTTCTCTAATTATTCTCATTTATAGCACAAATCACTGGATGCCTTGTATTATATTCTCATTCTAAACTGATCCCTTTAATCCAGAATGATTGCATTAAACTACTTTAACACTACATGTGCAATGAATCCACTAATGTCTTCCATATCAATTACTAGGTAGTTCATAGGGGTAGCATTCAGTAATCATTTGCATTTTATTTCTTTAGAAGATTTTTTCTAAAATGAATTTACATCATCTACTTCTTTATATAAATATTTTCAACATTGAGGAAATGGGGTCAAAAATGACTTCATAGCTAAAAAGTACTGAGGCATGGATCCAAAACAGACACAAGTCTTTAAACTGTGTCGATGTGGCTCCTTGAAAGAATCAAGATGGCTGCATACCATTACCACATACTAAGCATCACTGCAATGAACAAGGAAACTGAGTATTCAGAATAGACAAGGTCTAGTGATCCAACAAATATATATATATATAAACCTATATAATGTATATAATATAATTTAGCTTATATTTATATTATATTATATATTTATATTATATTATATATTATATATTATATATTATATGTTATTCTATATTCTATATTACATATTACATATTACATATATTCTATATTCTATATTCTATATTCTATATTCTATATCATATCATATATCATATCATATATCATATATCTATCATATATCATATATCATATATCATATATCAATCATCATATATTATATTATATATTATACTTATAGCATGAAATATAAATAACTTATACTATATATAATAATATGTATAAAATATAAATAATATATAATACAAATTTATATATATATAACTTTATATTATATACATATATATACATATGTATATATATATATCCAGATTTTATTCCCCTCCTAATACACCCTTCGACTGTTCCACATCTCATACCTCCTTTCTGTTTCCCTGTCTTTGTGAGGATGTCCCCATCCCCCCCACCCCAACCTCTCCTCACCTTTAAACTCCCTGAGACCTCCAGTCTCTTAAGAATTAGGTGAATCTTCTCTGACTAAACCCAGACCCAGCAGTCCTCTGCTGTGTATGTGTTGAAGGCCTCATATCAGCTGGTATGTGTTGCCTGGTTGGTGTTCCAGTGTCTGAGAGATCTCGGGTATCCAGCTTAATTAAGACTGTTGTTCCTTCTACAGGGTAGCCCTCCTCCACAGCTTTTTCCAGATTTCCCCTAATTCAAACACAGGGGTCAGCAGCTTCTGTCCATTGGTTGGGTAAAAATATGTGCATCTGACTCCTTCAGCTGCTTATTGGGTCTTTCAGAGGGTGGTCATGTTAGGTCGCTTTTTGTGAGTGCTCCATAGCCTCAGTAAGTGTCAGGTGTTTCAACCTCCCCTTGAGCTTGATCCCAGTTTGGGTTTGTTGTTGGACCTTCTTTTCCTCAGGTTCCTCTCCATTTCCATCCCTGCAGTTCTTTCAGACAGGAACAATTATGATTCAGAATTTTGACTGTGAAATGGCAACTCCATCCCTCACTTTCTGCTGGAGGTGGGCTTTACAAATTCCCTCTCCCCAACATAGGGCATTTCATCTAAGGTCCCTCTCTTTGAGTCCTGAGTGTCCCTCACCTCCCAGGTCTCTGATAGATTCTGGAGGATCCCTCCAACCTCCTACCTTCTGAGGGTGCCTGTTTCCATTCTTTCTGCTGACCCTCAGGACTTCAGTCATTTTCCTTCACCCAATACCAGATCATGTTCCCCTCTCCACCCACCCCATCCACTTTCCCTCCCAGGTCTCTTCCTCCCTCCCACCTTGTGGTTGGTTTCTTCTCCCTCCCATGTGGGACTGAGGCATCCTCTCTTGGGCCCTTCAGCTTGTTGACCTTTTTGAGGTTTTTTGGACTGTACCTTGGCTATTCTGTACCCTTTTGGGGGCTAATATCCTATTATTAACAAGTACATACCCTGTATGCCCTTTTGGGTCTGACTTACCTCTCTCAGGATATTTTCTATTTCCATCTATTTGTCTGAAGAACTCAGGATGTCCTCATTCTAAATAGCTGAGTAGTATTCCATTGTGTGAATGAACCACATTTTCTGTATCCATTCTTCTGTCATGGGACATCTGGGTTGTTTCCAGCTTCTGGCTATCACAAGCAAGGCCACTGTAAACATAGTAGAACACTTGTCTCTGTGGCATTGTGGGGCATTTTTTGAGTATATTCCCAAGAGTGGTATTGCTGTGTCTCAGGTATCTGAGAAACCTCCAGATTGATTTCCAGAGTAGTTGTACCAGTTTGCAATCCCACCAGCAATGCAGAAGTGTTCTTTCTCCACATCCTTGCCAATGCGTGCTGTCACCTAAGGTTTTGATCTTAGCCATTCTGATTGGTGTAATGTAGCATCTCAGGGTCGTTTTGATTTCCATTTCTCTGACCACTACAGACTTTGAACATTTCTTTAGTTGTTTCTCAGCCATTCAGGATTCCTCTGTTGTAAATTCTTGGTTTAGTTCTATACCCCATTTTTTGATTGGGTTATTTGATTTTTTGGTGGTTAGCTTCTTGTGTTCTTTATATATTTTAGATATTAACCCTTATCAGACATGGGTTAGTGAAGATGTTTTCCCAATCTTTAAGTTTCCAATTTGTCTTACTGGTTTTGCCTTACAGAAGCTTTCCAGTTTCATGAGATGACATTTATCAAATCTTGGTCTTACAGCCTGAGCCATTGGAGTTGTGTTTAGGAAATTCCCCCTGTGCTAATGAGTTCAAGGATCTTTCTCACTTTCTCTTCTATTAGATTCAGTGTATCCAATTTTATATTGAGGTGTTTGAGCCACTCGGACCTGAGCTTTGTGAGAGGTGACAAACATGGGTTTTATTTTTTTCTACATATTACAGCCAGTAAGACCAGCACCATTTGTTGAAGATGCTTTCTTTTTTTCATTGTATATGTTTGGCTTCTTTGTTAAGTGCCTGTAAGTGTGTGATTTTATTTCTGGGTCTTCATTTCTATTCCATTGATCAACATGTCTGTATCTGTACCAATACCTTGCAGTTTTTATCACTATTTCTGTAGTAAAACTTGATGTCAGGGATAGTGATTTCCCCAGCCATTATTTTATTGTTAAGTATTATATTCACTATCTTGGGTTTTTTTTTGCCTTTCCAGATGAATTTGAGAATTGACCTTTTCAAGTCTTTGAAAAATTGTGTTGGGATTTTGATGGGGATTGTATTAAATATGTAGATTGCCTTTTTAGGATGGCCAGTTTTACTATGTAAATTCTGGGAGGCCTGCCCATTTTCTGAGAACTTCTTCAATTTCTTTCTTGAGAGACCTGAAGGTATTGTTGTACAAACCTTTCACTTGTTTGACTGGAGTTACCTCAATATATTTTAATATTATTTGTGGCTATTGTGAAGGGAGTTGTTTCCCTAATTTCTTTCTCAGCCTGTTTATTATTTGTACAAAGGAAGTCTACTGATTGATTTGAGTTAATTTTATATCCAACCACTTTGCTGAAGTTTATCAGCTGGAGAAGTTTTCTGGTAGAGTTTATAGGGTCGTGTATGTATACTATCAAAGCATCTACAAATAGTGATACCTTTACTTCTTCTTTGCCAATTTGCATTCCTTTGAACTCTTTTTGTTGTCTTATTGTTCCAGCTAGCACTTCCAGTACTATATTGAATAAATATGAGGAAGTGGGCATTCTTGTCACCCTCCTTCATAATTTTCCATGTCATCAAACACAAAATGAGCCTCTACAAAGCAAGATATATTGAAATACCTCCTTGCATTCTATCAGATCACCATGGACTAACGCTGGAAATCTTATTTTTTCTTTGTACACAACTAGTTAACAAACCTTGATCAACAGTAACCAACAATCAACAACCTGCTCTGACTCTTCAGGCCCTAGCACTTATATAACCTCTAAAAAGCCCCCAAAATTCCAAATGTCACATGGTCATAGAAATTATTGGCTGCTAAAAACATCATTCCTCTCCTAGAGCACAAGGCAAATCATGCTAAGATTGGTAATCTGAAGCAGTCCCATATCTCATACCTGAGATTAAAACTAAAACATAATCTTATACTATTTCTGCATTTTTTAAAGAAATCAAAGTTCCAAAATTTTCAGTACAGGATTACCTATTGTTCAGCTGAACATTCTTGTTCAGCTCAGGTTTAGGCAGTCAAGTTGATGAGACTTTATTTGTATACTTCCTGATGCTCCTAGAAGACTCAAGGACATATAAAAGTAATATTGTGTGTGTGTGTGTGTGTGTGTGTGTGTGTGTGTGTGTGTGTGTGTGTAGGTACATGCTGATGAGTACAAATATTCTGAACTTGGAATTCCAGAACATTCTTGGCTGGCACATGGGCATGGTGAGTTAACTTGCAAGAGCAGTCAGAGGTCTTCAACTGAGCCCTGTTTCTTGCCCTAGATTTTGTTTTTTCAGATGCTTTAACACCACCTTTAGCATCTTACTGGCATCTCCATTAACATACAAAATGAATAAAAAATTTAGCATTTGTTCATTTTAGGTGAACATATCATTCCTGAAAACTAAACCTAACTCATTCAAGGGAAATTGTCTTTGAATACTCTGTAGTAATTTCTAATTGAGAACCCATATTTACCTTCATAAAGTCTGATTTTTTCCTCCCATAGCATCCTAACCTTTATATGCCAATATACTATTTTCTTACTTTAAGACTTTAGGTACTAACAAAATAACATATTTGATAAATTTGGCTTGGGCTTACCTAGGGGATGGGTTTATGAATGAGAAACTAATCAGTGATGTGTGGTTAGAATTAAAGTGGCTTTGTTTTTTACTTATTTTTCTGAGACAGAGTTTCTCGGTGTAGCCCTGGCTGTCCAGGAATTCACTCACTGGACCAGGATATCCTCAAACTCAGAGGTCTACCTGACTCTGCCTTCCAAATATTGGGATTAAAGGTGAGGATCACCATGCCTGGCTCCTTTTTATGTTTTAAATTGAAGTAGATTCATGTAATGTCTTCCCTCACTTTCCTGCCTCGAGTATTTTATAGCAAATTTCATTGAACATCTCCCTTATTCCCTCCACTCTTAACTTGATATCTTATTTTTCTTTTATTATTTTTGTTTTACACACACACACATACACTCCATGGGTTGCATATGCATATATATATATATATATATATATATATATATATATATATATTCCATTCTACATTGGATAGCCATTAAAGGTCCTCATCAAAGGGAGAAGCTAATTGTTCTTTTCACAGCAGTCTAAAGCTTCCATTCTAGGCAGAGTGGGTCCCCCAAATTATTTCTACTTCTACATTTATGTGTTCATTGATATTGCTCTTATTCAGATCTTCTCTAGACAATTATTTATAAGAGAGATTATTTCACAGTGGACTTCTTAGTGTTCTGGCTCTTCAAATATTTATGTATCCATCTTTTCCCACATGATGTATGTGTCCTTCGGTACT
Source organism: Arvicanthis niloticus (assembly GCF_011762505.2). NCBI lineage: Eukaryota > Metazoa > Chordata > Mammalia > Rodentia > Muridae > Arvicanthis > Arvicanthis niloticus. Next base: position 5,299,620 of record NC_047669.1, on the reverse strand, counting down.
GGTCTATCTAACATTTGTTGATCTCTTCTTTATGTCCAATTTTGGTTTTCTATGATGATCTACATTTATTACACAGCAAAGCTTTAGTATTGTTATACTAAAGTATAACAGTATTGTTATACTACAGGAGTTATTGAATTCATTTCCTCTGCCAGTTAAAGAATTAAAAGATGGGAAAAATATTATGACCAAAGCTAGCACTGGAGAAATACTGAAAGCCACAAATGTAAACAGCACCTGAAAATTATCATGTATTGGGTCTGAGAAAATACACTCAGAAAGCGGACATATAGAAAAGAAGACCATCTACAAAGCAGAGGTGAGACTCTGCAAGCCAAAAAACTCCACCCCTTTTTTAAGACCTGGGGTTGAGAGATCTAATGAGTTTTACTACCCTAATTTAAGGTTCTTATATTTAAAGAACAATGACATGGGTGATTGGCCCACAACTCTTTTGTAACATGTGCTCAAGTCTCTGAACTTGTTGACCCAGTCCATCTGAAAAGGGTTCTGCTAGTAGAAGACAGAAGGCAACAAAGATTTCTTTAAAGCTGCCAGCCTCTTAACTCAGGTTATAAGGGAGGGAAAGCACAAGCCATCTTGGAATTTTCCCATTTAATTATCTAGGACTTAGACAAACTTTCTAATTCTTAGTAGTTCAATAGCTACAATTGTTGCATGTAGTTGTTTGATTATGCATGGCCCTAAGAAGTGGAGCTATTAGAAAGTGTGTGGCCTTGTTGGTGGGGGTTTGTCACCAAGAAGGCTGGGTGTTGAGGTCTCATATATATGCTCAAATCTGCCCAGTGGAGATTCACACCCTTATCCTGGTTGCCTGTGGGAGGCAGTCTGGTTGACTTTAGATAAAGATATAGAACTCTCAGCTCCCCCGGCACCATGTGTGCCTGCAGGCTGCCATGTTTCTTGCTGTGAAGAGAATGAACTGACCCTCTGAAACTGTGAGCCAATCCCAATTAAATGTTCTTCTCTATAAGAATTGACATGCCCATAGTGTCTCTTCACAGCAATAAAACCATAAATAAGACACTGAGCCTAATAAAAAATATGTCAAATATATTATAAAATTATTCTGAGAGGGGGCTAAATTGTGAGTACTGGGTATTATTTCAATTCTGATTATTAGGGCTTACATCTAATTAGACAACTGTTTTATGCTATGGACAGATAAGTATGAGGAAGTGTCTCTTACATCACCAGATTAAGGTACAACATTTTGTATTTTTTTAAAAAATTAAGTTCTTTATGTATTTTAGGTATTAGCTCTCTATTAGATACAGGGTTAGTTTAGATATTTTTCCCAATCTGTAGGTTTCTGATTTGTCCTACTGACTATGTCCTTTGCCTTAAAGATTTTCAATTTCATGACATCCCATTTATCAATTATTGATTTTAGAGCATTGCATTCTTTTTAGAAAATTTCCCCCTGGGCCAATGAGTTCAAAGATCTTATCCACTTTCTCTTCTATTAGATTCAGGATATCTGACTTGACCTTTGAGCAAGGTGATAAATATGGATCTATTTGTGTATTTCTACATAACAATTGCCAATTAGGCCAGCACCATTTATTGAAGATGCTTTCTTTTCCATTGTATATTTTTGGCTTCTTTGCCAAGGTCAAGTGTCCATAAGTTTGTAGGTTTACTTCTGGGTCTTCAATTCTTTCTCACTGATTGACCTCTTAGTCTCTGTTAGTACCAATACAATGCAGTCTTTATCGATATTACTCTGTAGTACATCTTGAGTGAGGGATGATGATTATCCCCAGTTTTTTGGTTGTTAAGAATTGTTTTTGTTATCTTGGGCTTTTTGTTTTTCTATGTAACATTGAGAATTGTTCTTTCCATGTCTTTGAAGAATTGTGTTGGAATTTTGATAGTGATTACATTGAATTTGTAGATTGATTTTGGTAGGATGGCCACTTTTACTATGTGAATCCTACCAATCCATGAGCATGTGAGATATCTCCATTTTCTAAGGTCTTCTTTGATTTCTTTTTTCAGGGATTTGAAGTTCTTATTATATGGATCTTTTGACAAACACTTTCTCATTGATGGAGGGATTGCAAACTGCTTCATCCACTCTGGAAATCAATCTAGAGGTTCCTCACACGATTAGAAATAGATCTGCTTGAAAACGTAGATATACCACTTTGGGGCATTTACCCAAAAGAAGACCCACCCTACCACAGGTGCACATGCTCCAATATGTTTCTAGCAGTCTTATCTGTGATACCCAGCATCTGGAAATAACACAGATATCCCATAGTGGGAGAACAGATACAGAAAAATGTAGCTCATTTATACAGTGAGATACTATTCAGCTATTAAGAACAAAGATATTATGAGTTTTGCAAGCAAATGGATGTAACTAGAAAATAACATCCTGAGTGAGCTAACTCACACCCAAAAAGAAATGCATGGCATCTTCTCATTATTAAGTGAATTAGCCAAAAATAGAGAATACTCATGATACAATCCACAGAACTAAGGAAGGTTAGCAGACAGAAAGAACCAAGTGAGGATGCATCAATCGAACTTGGGAAGCAGAAGAAAACATTCACTGGAGTCAGAGGTGGGGGTGACATATGTGGGAGAATAAAGAGGAAGGGGAAAAGGGAACATAATCATGTATTGGGGAAAGACAGGAGAGAAGTCCTGAGAGCAAGCAGAATGAATGGAAATGTGCAACCTTGGGGGTGAGGGCATGTTGCCGTAAACCTCCAACCGAAATAAGAATCGTCAAAGAAAACACAACTCAATAATTATGAATATAAACTGCACACCTAGATTGGGTAGATTTACCATTACACTACTCTATTCTCCAGCTATGAGATCCCTTATAACTTGCGGTTTTTCCAGGCCATGTGCTTGTCCTCCATTGTCTTTCCACCTTAAGGGCAGGTGAGGGTGACCCTCTAGTAAGTACCAGAGACTTGGGTGGTGGAACACTGTCAGGAATAAAGGGAAGGACGTTAGATGAAATGTCTAATAAGAACTCATAGAATCCACCTCTAATAGAAAGATGGCGCATCAAGTGGAGGGATTGAGCTACCATCTCACAGTCAAAAATTCTAACCAGAATTTTTACTATCTAAAAGAACTGCAGGGACAAAAATGGAGAAGAGAATGAGGGAAAGAAAGTTCAGTGACTGACCTAACTTGGGATCCACCTCAAGGGGAGCCTTGAAGACCTGATGCTATTATTGATGAACAGTGTGCTTACAGACAGGAGCCTAGCCTGGATGTCACCTGAAAGTGCCAACAAGCAGTTGACTGAGACTTTCACCCAACCATTGGGCTGAAGTCTGGGACCCCTGTGGTTGACTTAGGGAAAGGCTGGAGGAACCTGAGGAGGCTGCAACCCCATAGGAAGGCCAGTAGCTTCACCTAACCCAGACCTGTGAGATTTCTCAGACACTGAGCCACCAAACAGGCAGCATACACAAGCTGTATGAAGGCTGCCCTTTCCCCCAACACCTATACAGCATAGGACTACCTGGTCTGGACTCAGTGAGAGAAGATGCTCCTAAACCTTAAGAGGCTCAAAGCCCAAGTGAATGGGGAGGACAAGTGGGGATCCATCCACTTGGAGACAGAAGGGAGAAGAAATTGGAAGAGGAACTGTGAGAGGGCAGAATGAGAGGAGGGCAATGACTGAAATAAAGAGCTTTATTAAATTTTTTAGTGTATATTTTTAAATGTTTTGCCTGCATGTACAGATGTGTCCAGCACATGCATGTTTGATGCAATGAATTTCATGTAACTGGTGTTACAAAGAGTTGTGAGCTGACTTTGGATGCTGAGAATCAAGCACCCAAAGGTGATTTCAACTGGTGTTGAAATCAGGTCCTCTAGAGGAGAAATTAGAGCTCCTAATTTCTGAACCTACTTTCTAGCCCTTCTTCTTAGTTTTTAAATTTAATTTATATTTTAGTTTATGGTTGCTTGGCTTGACTATATATAAGTTTATTACATGTGTGCTTAGTATTTGTGGGGGCCAGAAAAGTGTGCCACGTCCATTGGAACTGGATTTATGGGAAGTTGTAATCAGCCATGTGTGTGCTAGAAACCACATAAAGGTCATCTATGGAAATAAATAGAGCCCTTTATGCTGAGCCATCTTTGAAGCCCAAAATTTTTTTGTTTCTAAACTCTATTCTGGCACATTCATTTTAAATTCTTCTCTTTTGCTTTTATTTATTTGCCAAGAATAAGAGCTTCATCTTTGAGGGAGGTTATAAGAGATGGTGTTGCTGGGAGCACTGAAATAAATGACTTAAAATTAAATCCTGGTTGTAAACCAATGGCCTAGGGTCTGCTTGAGATGGCTTTCCTCTCTCTCTCTCTCTCTCTCTCTCTCTCTCTCTCTCTCTCTCTCTCTCTCCTTCTTCCTCTCCCCTCTCTCTCTTTCTCTCTTCTGCTAAGAGAGCTTTTAGAGTGCTCTTTGTGTTCTTATTTCTCATAATATCTTTCTCTTACTATTCTAAAAACTCTATACATTGCTTTTATTATGTTTAGGTATGGACCTTGAATTCCCGATATCTCCAATACTTTGAACATGAAGAGGTGTTGTATTTTGTCAAATACTTTTTCAGCATCTAATGAAATGATCATGTATTTTCCTTTGAGTTTGTTTATATAGTAGACTATTTTGATGGATTTGCATATATTGAACCATCCCAGCATCCCTGGGATAAAGCCTACTTGATCAGGGTGAATGATCATTTTCATGTGTTCTTGAACTGAGTTTGAAAGAATTTTATTGACTATATTTGCATTACTATTCATGAGAGAAATTGGTCTGAAGTTCTCTTTCTTTGTCAGGTCTTTGTGTGGTTTGGGTATCACTATAACTGAGGCTTCATAGAATGTATTGGGTAGTATTCTTTCTGTTTCTATTTTATGGAATACTTTAAGAAGTATTGGTATTAGGTCTTCTTTGAAGGTCTGATAGAAATCTACAATAAAACCATCTGGTCCTGGGCAATTTTTAGTTGGAAGACTTTTACTGATAGCTTCCCTTTCCTTAGGGGTTATGGGACTGTTTAGATGGTATATTTGGTCCTGATTTTACTTTGGTATCTGGCATCTGTCTAGAAAATTGTCCATTTAATCTTGATATTCCACTTCTGTTGAGTTTAGGCTTTTGTAGTAGGATCTGATAATTTTTGAATTTCTTCAGTTTCTATTGTTATGTCTCCCTTTTCATTCTGAGTTTATTAATTTGAATACTGTCTTTGTGCTCTCTGGTTCATCTGGCTAAGGGTTTATCTATCTTGTTGATTTTCTCAAAGAACCAGCTTTTGGTATTGTTGATTCTTTGTATAGTTCCTTTTCTTTCAATTTGGTTAATTTCAGCCCTGGGTGATTATTTCCTGCTGTCTACTCCTCTTGGGTGTATTTGCTTCCTTTTGTTCTAGAACTTCCAGATGTGTTGTTAAGTTGCTAGTGTATGTTTTCTCTTATTTCTTTATGGAAGTACTCAGAGCTATGAGTGTTCCTCTTAACACTGCTTTCATTGAGTCCCATAAGTTTGGGTATGTTGTACCTTTATTTTTGTTAAATTCTAAAAAGTCTTTAACTTATTTATTTATTTCTTCCCTGAACAAGTTATCATTTAGTAAAGAGTTGTTCAGCTTTGGTGTGTGCATGGGCTTTCTGTTGTTTTTGAAGACCAGTCTTAGTCTATGGTGATCTGATAGGATTATTTCCATCTTCTTGTATTAGTAAGGCTTGTTCTGTGTCCAATTACATGGTCAATTTTGGAAAAGGTACTGTGAGGTACTGAGAAGATATGTTCTTTTGTTTTAAGGTAAAATGCTCTGTAGATATCTGTTAAAACCATTTGCCTTATAACTTTTGTTAACTCTCTGAATACCTTCTAAATCAAAAACTTAGTTTTGTTATTTTATATGTTAATTCTGTTATTATTCAAGGTTCCCTTTTGATTATCCTGTGAATCAGCATCTAATGACCCCAACACCTTGATTCTTAGAAAGAGACAGTATACACAAACACAGAAAATAAGATAGATAGGTAGGACCCCACCGAGAAGTTACCATTGCAACTCTGCCTGGATCCAAGTTAAATCTGTCCCAAGCTGACCTAGAACTGAGGAATCCACCTGCCTTTATAAGCACAAAAAACTTAACTGGGTAGGATCTTACCTTGCAAACACTACCCTCTAATTCTCTTTATTTTTTTCTTAGTATCTTTCTGACAATCTAGCTCACAGTACAGCTGCCACCTTAGCTTTAAATCTGTGAAGCTCCTTTTACAATTTATATTGCATACTTATATTTTGCATAATGGAGAAATTATCTATTTTTTTAACTCATGTTTTCAGTGTTCTTTTCCACAACATTAGGGGCTGTCCTGAAGGTCACAGTGTTCTACTATTTTTTTCTGGGGCATATACATACACCAGCCACTCAGAATCACTATATCTTTGATTATCATAGAGACATTAACATTGGTAGAGGAGTCATTCCTTGTACTAGGAATATGAAAATATGTACACCATTATACAAATCATTTTTAACTCACAGCAACCATTGACACTCATAGTAGCACACACCCTGCTGGTTTTGGCTCATGAGCAGGAAACCATGTCATACTGTTCCTTAACAAGCATTTATTTTTTGAAATTATACTTTGATTATATTTCTTCCTTCTATTTTTCTCCATTCTTCCATTCTGAAACACCTTTATACATTTAACATGGGGAATCAGACAATGCCATGAAATTCTTCCTCTTTTTGGTGGTTTGAATGATAGTAGTCACCACAGACTTTATAATGAGTGGTTTTATAAATGTTTGAACTTGTTGGAAAAAGTGTGTCACATGCAATGGATTTTGGAATTTTGGAAGCTCAAGCCAGGCCACCAATTTTCTCTTCCTGCTGCCTGCTGATTCAGATATAAACATCTTAGCTACTTTACAGCACCATTACTGCCTTCATATCACTATGCTTCCTGACATGATGAAAATGGACTAAATTCTGAATTGTAAGCAAGACCCAATTAAATATTATTTTTTCTCTATAAGACTTTTCATGGTCAATGTTTCTTTTCACAACAATGATTCCATAATTAAGACATCTTCCTGCCTATTTTATGGTAATCATGAGGAGATCATCTTTTGTTGATTAGAAGCACATATAACAGAAAGAGCATATTCCCTGGTTTAAGTCCATGAATCTACAGTATATGAAAGAATATGATGTAGTAGATAGGTTGGGGAACAGAGTGGGGAACAAAATGGTGTCATTTGGCCCAGGCTTGTATCATTTTCTTCTCCAATGAAGAATCCATATTTTATAGTCATTTGATTTGTATATAGAGTACCACAGTATTAACTCCAGGCATAAGGCTTCCTTAGGTGGCTTAAGCAGTTTAGCATAACAAATGATAGAAAAAAGTGATATTTGTAAACTAGTTCAGTCAAGGGCCTGGACTTTCAAGATGTAGAAAATATAATATAAGGAACCTACTGCATGGATGTTCAGTGAAACTGAAATGAGGCTTTGAACTTCATTCCATTCCCTATAGAGTTTAGTCTGTAATTTTATCTCAGATTCCAGGATCAGAATAGATTGTCTCTGAATAAATATTAGAATGGTCTGCTAAGTGTCTATGGCACCCTACAAATAGGTATACTTATGCCTAGGTGAAAAGGAAGTATCCACTTACTGGCATATGACTTGATCCAAATCAGGTATTTAATATGGGAAAGAGGGCATGTTATATTTATCTAAAGGATGATAAAGGAGCTTGGTGGCTGGCATAATCATAATGAAACATGATGATGCTGGAACAAAGAATGATGCTGATCTGTGACCTTGCTGAGTACCCTAAAAATGATTACTAAGAAGCTGTATTGGACACATAATCCTGAACTACCTCTGCCTCCCTATATCGCAGATGGGACAAGCTCCTTTCCTTCAAGTTTTTAGACCTTGTGGGGCAGAGAATCAAAAAGAGAAGTTATAATGACTCTTATATTGTTCTTAAATGAGACCAGTTATTCAGGGTCAATCATGGACTGGTCTAGAAATCAATTCAATATTGAAAATAACAGTCTTCACTTAGAAGTTTGTTTCTGAACATTTTCAGAGACATATTTGAAAGTTAGCTTCAGTTCTCTATGATGTTATATTAGCAAGAGATAAAGTTGGGACAAGATCTGGATTTCAAATAAGTGTTAGTGCATGTGTTAAGGCTCTTTTAATTGTTATGTTAAAATTACTTTTGTTTCTTCTATAGTACTTAATGTAAATTGAATTGACTTTACACTTCCTAACTGTGTTAGTGTGTTGAAACCTGGAATGTCTATCCACTAGCATTTCTTTTATTGCCCTGAGTATTATAGAACCTTGGTATTCTGAACAAAAACCTTGCAAGTACTGGAAGAAGTAAGGCTTTAAGCAGAAACAAAAGTGTAGTGGGCTAGATTATTGCTGGTATAACAGCTTTAATTACATTAATAGCTAGCACCACTGCTTCTGCAGTTGCTTTGACAAAATAAGTTAAGACAGCTACTTTTGTTAATCATTTAGCAAAAAAAAATGTAACTAATGTGTTGAGTATACAAGAAGATTTAGATAGATGTTTGAAACAACAGATTGATGTTCTTTATCCTATTCAAATTATTTTAAGGAGCTTCAGAGTTTAAGAGTAAGGAGCTGCTGGGCAGTGGTGGCACATGCCTTTAATCCCAGCACTTGGGAGGCAGAGGCAGGCAGATTTCTGAGTTCGAGGCCAGCCTAGTCTACAGAGTGAGTTCCAGGATACCCAGGGCTACACAGAGAAACCCTGTCTCAAGAAACCAAAAAAAAAAAAAGAGTAAGGAGCCATTTCAAGTGTCATGCCAAATACCAATGGATTTGTGTTACTTCTAAAATTTACAATGATAATCATTATAATTAAGAAAAAGATTAAAGAGACTTTCCTGGTATTTTGCATAATTCTAACACCTCTCTGGATGTTTTAACTTTGCATAGTGAGCTTACCAAAGAATTAAAAAGCATTAAAGAATGCTGCTCTGCTGAGCTTTGATGCTGCAGTTACTTCTGATAAAATTATCCATGGCCTGAGGTCAGTATTTCCATTTGGGTCAAGCTTCAGGAATGGCATGTATAGCTTGATCATGCTAGCCCTTTTGTTCTGGAAATACTTTTATCCCTACCAATCTTGTTAAAGCTTGTCTTTAACATCAACATGTTGGTGGCCAAAGTACATGGCTTGCAACTGAAAATGGATCCCCAGACAGAGTTATTAATTTAGCAGGCTGCCAAGCCAAGGACAGGTAAGGTTCTACACAGAGCTTTACCAACCTAAGACATAAGTGCATTGCTTTTGATAATGCATATTCCATGATGAGTCTGGAAGGCAGTCTTGTCAGAATGAGTTAAAACAGACTCAGTCTTGTCTATGAAATAAAAAAGGCAAAGATGTGGAGAGATTTTGGGGTGCCTGGAAGGAATCTGACATTGGCCAGAGACAAGGAAAGGGGTTGCTTGGCAGGAATATGACAGTGGTCAAGGACAAGGGTATGGACTACTTAGCAGGAATCTGATATTGGCCAAGGACAAGAAAATGGGCTTCAGGCAGGAATCAACATTAGGCTAGAACAAAAAAGTAATTTTAGGCAGGAATCTAAATCTTAGGCTAGAACAAAGAGGTAGGCTTAAGGCATGAAAATGACTTTGGTGTCGTTTAGGGAAGTAGGCGCAGATATTTTGGTCATCCTGATAAGCCGTTAGAAACAGTGATCATGGGAGTAATCAGGGGACTTTTTTTTATTACCTTGCTTGTTTTGAATACTTGTGTTTATTATCTTGCTTGTTTCTTGACTATTTATATCTATTGTATTGCTAGTTCCTCAACCTAGAACTGAACTTAACACTTGCATTTAATTAAAATGGTATAAAAACAGATTGGGAAAAAATTTGAAAATGTGAAAAAATGAAAAAAATATTGGAATGTATAGTCTCCTGTATTTTTGTACATATTCAGTACAATATAACTTGGACTCTGTGTCTTCCTCTGTTTTTGGTAAATGCGATTCCTGATTTCTTTTCCAGTACTTACACTAGAACCACTTTCATGACCACAAATCACTAAATAGAAACATCCATATTTGCCTTCAGTTGGGATTCAAACATCTTTCCTTCAAATAGAAATGTTTTTATGTTCCAGTCTACTAACCAATTCAGGCCTAGCCTTTGTGGAGACATGTTTTATTTAGCTCCAGCTGTCTTTCATGTTAGTGATCATGACACTGACAGCCATGATCCCTTGTACCAAAAACCCCAAAATCAAAGGTAATAAGAGGATCAAAGCTTATTTTCATGCCTGTTCATTTATGTTGGTAGCAGCCAGCTTTAGGTTTCCTATTGATCTTTAAGCTATAAGATTATAAGATCATGCCTTCCTTGTGCATGAGTGGATCATAAACTTTGAAATTAGTCAATTACTCTCAGGTGAGTCAACACTAAGGAAGACACCAGAGATAGGTGAACATAGAAAAGTGAGGCACAAATCATCTGTGCCAGTAGCCTGATTCTAACCTTTTCTCACAGTCCATATCTGACTAACAATGAAGACTCTGCATAAGAGAACGTGCAGAAGACATTGCTTTTCCTTTTTGGGACATTTCTTAGACAGATTTCATTAGTGTGCACTATTAGTAGGAAGTTTAAATATTAAAATTTAGGAGAGTTCTACTGTGGTATGGTCTTAGTTATGGTGTAGAGAGGGAGTACATAGAGTAGTTATGATAATGGGAGGTATATATTTGGTTCAAGTATTTCAAGGAAGGAAAAAATCTAACATTGTTAGGTTAGTAACATAATAATAAAATTGTAGAATACACAGAGACTAGAATCAGATGACTAATTTCTTTTAGAGATTACTTCTTTTCCACATGGCAAAGCCTCACAGAGGGAACAGTTTACCTTGCTGTCCTTTCTAACAAGGCCTTTACTATACACACCAAAACACCACCTTTACTCCATAGTAGTCCCTACAGAAGAGGGTAGAGCCAGATACATGCCTAAAGAAAATGTTTTGGTTTACATGTGAAATGTATTGAATGCTCTGTTCCAGTTTGTGCTAATGGTTTGAAAGCAAACCTGAGTAATGGAAATGTATTACATTGTGAGTCTTCTTATTACTACTGCATCTAGGTATGCTCACATGTGAGATATTCTTTAATCACACTACCACACCATACACAAATTTTATATGCCATTTCCCAGCTACTATGATGACATGAAACCTGAATCTGTAAGGTCAAATAAATCCTCCTATCTACCTTCAGTTGTTGTGGGGACGAAATCTTCGTGGGCGGGGGGGAAGGGAGGGAGTCCGGCGACAGAGTCTCACGGCGGTCCGGCACCGGAGTTTCCCGCGCCGACAGCGGAGGATCTCACATTCACACAGCTGTCGGTGGGCGGGCCGGCGGCTGCATCGGCAAGGTTCCAAGGTTCCAAAAGCTGGGAATCAGGCGAAGAGACCATGGACACGTGGAGTCCGGTTTTCCAAAGCTTTTATTGTTCATGGCATGGTGAATGGATGCAGGTGTTGTGCGCTTCCCCCTCAAAGGCCAGGGGAGACCAGTCTTATAGGGAAGAGAGAAAGGGGAGGGAATAACTTAATTAGCTACGCCCCTGGCCTTTTGATAATTCATTAATATTTAAATCTCTGGAGGTGGAGACTTGTTAGTCACACACTCTACCTGTCCTACGTGACCAAAGGTAACAGATTAAATGGAGTTACCTCGTCCAAGGCCCAACAAGTTGTTTCTTCCAAGCAGTTTGTTGTGGAAATACAAATTAATTACCATTATTAGAAAACTGCTTCTTAGGTGTTTTCTGACCAATGGAACCACATATATGTGCTCCTCTGATCATGATCTTTTTTTTTTTTTTTTTTTTTTTTTTTTTTTTTTTTTTTTTTTTTTGGTTTTTCGAGACAGGGTTTCTCTGTGTAGTCCTGGCTGTCCTGGAACTCACTCTGTAGACCAGGCTGGCCTCGAACTCAGAAATCCGCCTGCCTCTGCCTCCCAAGTGCTGGGATTAAAGGCGTGCGCCACCACCACCCGGCGATCATGATCTTACTAGATGCCAATGTAAGGCTGACTCATGTAACATGAGAAAAAAAACAATAAAAATAAAAACAATACAAAAAACACTCATTTCCGAATCCCAATGACCATGAGAGATAGAAGAAGGAAGGGGACTTCCCTCCACACAAATATCTAGTTCTGGAAGTGAGAACACAAAAGCTAGAACAGCTAACTAGTTCTTTGTAATTCAACTCATGCGGTATACATGACTATATAAGAAATGCCCAAAAGATAATGGCTGGGATTCACATAGAGGAACCTTACTATAGGTTTACTTCATGGGTTGGTTGAATGTCTGCCATTGTCAGATACCTTGCTGTCTTTGTCACAAATCATTTCCAGCAGAACCTTCAAGATCTATAGGAAGACCTAAGGTGGGAGGAGTAAGGAGAGGAGGAGTAAAGAAAGGAAGAGGGGGAGCTAAGGGAGAGACAAGGATGAGAGAAAGGGAAACATGGAGGAAGATGTTCGATTCTCTCTGGCAGTCAAAGGTAGTTGGTATATCTAGGATGGATGTTGGGTTACACTTCTGATTGTATGTGCATCTTATTGATTCATTACCAAAATGTATAAAGCCTTTGGATAATTGAAGCGTTAGAGTCTCTTTGTACTGAGCCCACATGATTGGTGGGATGATCTGGACAATGCGAAGCCTTGCCAAGACAGCATGGAAGATTGCAATCTCCCACACTGGCATCTTGTGGGTGGCAGGGATGATGTTTGTAACAGCCTGAGTGGCTGGTCATTTCTAGCTGCAGGCATGCATGTAGCCTCTGGCCACACAACATGACTGCTGAGCTCAGCAGAGCTGCTGCAGCTTAGATTGTTGGCTTGACCAAAGGCTGCTTTTAAATAATTACTTCAACAAAAATCCTTTCCATTTTTCTTTTTCTTGGAGACTTTAGATTGTATTCATTGAATCTTTCCTCACTTAGCCCTCTACCCTTACTCTCCTTTCTACCAAGGTCTTTTCTATATATGCAATAAAAACACTTTTACTCCACTCTAGGCCCTTCAGAAGAGAGTAGACCCAGAGACATGCCTAAAGCAAAATCAACAGATATGTGGCATCTCCCATAAATTATTAATTCCAAAAATGGCATTGACAAGTTTTTTTATATGCTGTTTTTTAATTTCCAATTTCATTTTAATTTTGGTTGTTATTAGTAATTCCATTTCTTTATTAAAATCTATTTTCTTTTTTTTTCCTTTTTTGGACATATACAATATTTTTATTAAACATACTTCATGAAAAAAGAACACCTTAAAGTGCTAAATTCCATATAAATCAAATTATTTTAGTAAATATAACAGTGAAAAAAATCAGAAAGGCAGGATTTAAGTAATCTCAGAAAAAGAGCAGAAGCATACTTATATCTTCATATAAGAAAACAATCATCAAAATATAAAAGGCAAAGAAATTTCATGTAGAAGAATATATTTCAGAATCCCACCTGTAGGTACTTTATTTTAAAAAGTCTACCCTAAACACATAGATATTCTCGCTCCTGATGTATGCTTTGATCAGTGGACAACTCATTCACATGGAGGAAAGAGACAGCACTTTTTTTGCATAACAGTAGTGCTCACTGGCACTAAAGTGGAGGGGAAGGGAGCTCATTTCAGGCTTCAACTATGAGCAACAGAATTTCTCTGCTCCTAAAACTGCTGGGAAAAGAGGCTGCAAGCTTTAACTCTTCCAGAGAAACACAAAACTTAAATGTTTCTTGTTTATACAAAACTATGAAAACCATGACAAATGACAACGAACATTAGCTTTTATCTACACAGCTTTCCAATGAAGCTATTTGGTGGGCATATTCCAATTATGTAGGTTCCACTATAGACTGAAACTAGCAAGGTGTAGTGTGATGCTAGCAGGATAAGATCAGCGTCAGTTGGGATGTTCTATCCAATGTTTGGCTGAAAGTATTTGAAAGCAATTAGGTGAAAAATAACAATAGTCACTTTCATAATTAATATTTTTAAAACATATCTCCACATACCAGATATTCACAACTGAAAAGTGTCAGACACATTGTGGGGGCAAAATAAATACTTAATTGCTGGCTGACCACTTAATTCATACCATTTAAGAAAGTGTGGGGCCTGAGCACTTAGCAAATCTAGGGCAGCAGCTCTGCCCCTACTCTCACAGAACCCAGAGGAAGCGGGCTTTCTAGGAGTTCTAACCCAGGCAGTACCTTAGGTAACGAGGAAGCAACACCAGCCTCAAATAAGGAGTAACTGTGACCCACTAGGACCCAGAAAGTCAATCCTGGCCTGGAGCACTGGTTCCTTTCAGTCTAGACCATAGCACTGAGCAGATCCTGGGCAGCAGCTCTGCCTCAGAGAAAGCAGGCCTCATAGGAGCTCTAACCTTGGAAGTATCTTAGGTAAAAAGAAAGCAACACTGGCACCAAACAGGGAGTAACTGGGACCCACTAGGACCCAGGAAGTCACTCCTGGCCCAGAATGCCAGTTTCTTCTGGTCTGGGCCTGAGCACTGTGCAGATCTTGGGCCCCACCTCTAACCCCAGTAGTAACACCCACCCCACACATCTCTGATACAACCAAAATAATATAAAAGACAGGGTCCAGTCAGAGACAGGGCAGGTAGCACTAAGGAGATCCAGATGGTAAAAGGTAAGTGCAAAAACATAAGCATCAACAACCCAGGGTACTTGGCATCATTAGAACCTAGGTCTCCCACACAAGAAAGTCCTGAAATCCACATATCACTAGGAAAGCAAGATTTAGATTTAAAATCACTTCTAATGATTGATGATAGAGGACTTTAAGAAGGACAGAAATAACACTTTCAAAAAATTTGAGAACACAGGTAAACAAGTAGCAGCCCTTAAAGAGGAAACACAAAAAAATCTCTTAAAAAATTATAAGGGAACACAACCAAACAGGTGAAGGTATTGAACAAAACCATCCAGGACATAAAATTGGAAGTAGAAACAATAAAGAAATCACAAAGAGAGATAGAAAACCTAATAAAAAAATCAAGAGTCATACATGTAAGAATCACCAACAGAATACAAGAGATAGAAGAGAGAATCTCAGGTGCAGAAGATACCATAGAAAATATTGACACAACTGTCAAAGAAAATGCAAAATGCAAAAAGTCCTTAACACAAAACATCCAGAAATCCAGGACACAATGAGAAGACCAAACCTAAGAATAATAGGTATAGATGAGAGTGAAGATTCCCAACTTAAAGGGCCAATAAATATCTTCAACAAAATTATAGAAGAAAACTTCCCTAATCTAAAGAACGAGATGACCATAAACATACAAGAAGCCTATAGAACACCAAATAGACTAGACCAGAAAAGAAATACATCCTGTCACATAATAATCAAAACACCAAGTTGACAAAACAAAAAAAGAATATTAAATGCAGTAAAGGAAAAAGGCCAAGTAACATATAAAGGCAAACCTATCAGAATTACACCAGACTTCTCACCAGATACTATAAAAGCTAGAAGATGCTGGACAGATGTCATACAGACCCTAAGAGAACACAAATGCCAGCCCAGGCTACTACACCCAACAAAACTTTCAATTACTATAGATGGAGAAACCAAGATATTCCAAGACAAAACCAAATTTACACAATATCTTTCCACAAACCCAGCATTACAAAGGATAACAGCGGGAAAGCTCCAATACAAGGAGGGAAATTATACCATAGAAAGAGCAAGAAAGTAAAACAATTTTTCAAGCAAATGGTCCTAAGAAACAAGTTGGAGTAGCCATTCTAAATTCTCCAGCCCGAGAACACAAAGGGAGGGACTCATGGCTCCACCTGTATAGGTAGTTGAGGGTGGCCTTGCCTGGCATCAGAGGAAGTGGACAGCCTTGGTGCTTCAAAGTTTGGATTACCTAGTGTTGAGGAATTTGAGAGCAGGGAGGCAGGAATGGGAGGACTGTGGAAGCACACCCTCATAGAAACTCCCAGAATTATATGGATTAGACATGACAGAGACAGGCTGCCAAAAGATAGATTCCAGAATTCAAACAAAAAATTATCTTGATACTAAAATTTGTTTTGAGGATTGTACATTGCAGAATACACAGCCTCAGTGCATCTACTCATCAAGCAAGCTGAGCAGACCTACTGGAACCTCTGATGTCCTGGAATTCTAACTGGATGCAGTGAAGACACAGTGTCAGAGGCTTATAAATTTACTCTTCCCCCTGCCCCTCTTCTAATATCTCAGCACCTATGATCAGCTAGAAGAAGTTAATGAAGAGTCGGTGCCCCTATTCCCTGGGCTTGGGAACTAAGGTGGTTAATATTGGGCTGTCTTTCCAGGGAAAAGTAGTGCTTTTGTTGGAACAGGGAGGATTAGCTAGGATTTATTGCATAGCCATAACCTATTGGTAGAAATATGTATAATTGTTATTAAGATGAAGTTATAATTTCTTAAATGGTACAAAATTTACTTTGATTTCAAATTTAAGGTTTTCATTGGTATGGACTTCTTATTAATATAAAAGTGAGATTAATATTGTTACTCTCATAGGCATTGTGCCTGTATAACACATTTAGGAATACAAGGCTTACACCCAGTCCTTCTTTAACTGTTCTAACTGATTTGAGATGGTTAGCCTGTTCATTAAGGGCCTATAGGAAATTCATGGCTCAGAGTTTATTGTTAGGGTTTTTTCTATATTTTATTTATTTATATTTATTTTATTTAGAAATAGCTGAGAGGAGATAACAGACAATAGTCCAGATTATTTTACATGGATAATTGGTTTTTAAAATGTCAGAAGTCCACAGAGTTGACATTACAAACATTTCTATATTAATGTTCATTTTGATTAGAGAACTGTCTGATCCTAACAGCTTCCTGTCTTGGATTCTAAGACTAAATTGAGCATCTTTGGAGTTACTCCAGTTGTGATGAGACAGCCACTAGGCAAGAACTGCCTCTTTTCATCTACAGACAAATTACTGTCCAGAAAAGGACACACTTGCAGAATAGTTGACTGATTCTATCTGCCTAGACAGAGTAATCAGCCCTTAATAATTCTGCAGCACTAAGGTCTGTCAGATGATCCTGGGCCAGAAGGCTGAAGATCAAATGCTCCAACATTTTGTAGTATAGGGAGATAATTTCTTAGGAAATAAAATAATTTAATTTAATTATGAAATAGCAGCTTGATAAGACATCCCTGTATTAGTATTGATAGATTTTACCATCTTTGTTGTTGTCAGCAACTGCTAAAATTTTCTGTACAATCTCATGCACCTTGTACCCAGGAAGAGGAAGACCTGCCTCTTTAATAGATCCTGAAGTTCATAGTCACTAACATACCCACTGTTGTCAATATCTATTTTATTAAATGCTTCTTGTAGCTCTTCAAGCTCCTCTCCAGAAATGGTGGTGGTACTGTTTTCCATCTTTAGACTGGAAAGGCTACTTCAGGTCTTTATATCTGAGGTGGCCGTTCGGCAGCTCCTGGCTCGGATCCCCAGCCCACTGGTCTGCTCCACTCCTTAAAGTCTATTTTCATATTTCAAATTGTTTGCAATATTTCATTCAATTGGTTATGTTTTCCACTACTCATTAAGGCATTTATTCATAACCTGTGTAAGGTCCTTGAACATAGTCATGATTGACAGT
Source organism: Arvicanthis niloticus (assembly GCF_011762505.2). NCBI lineage: Eukaryota > Metazoa > Chordata > Mammalia > Rodentia > Muridae > Arvicanthis > Arvicanthis niloticus. Next base: position 5,281,823 of record NC_047669.1, on the reverse strand, counting down.
TTGAAGGCATTGTCTGATGCTTCAGCTAAACTGATTTTTCAGGTCCTAAGAAAATAGGAATCTTGGCTTCTAAAGAAAGCATATGGTCTTGGTTGTTTCATGTATTATACCTTGATGCATAAATCTAGGCATCAGGAATTACCATTTTAATGTGTTTGCATAGACATATCTTATAATTTTTGTCAGGTGTTTATTCTATTCTTGGTTACTCTTGCCCACTCTCAGTCCAAGCAACATGTGAGATCTGTGGAGCCCTTGAATCCAAGAGAAGTTTGTTGACCTAGTTTCCCTGTTATAGGGTTGTTCTTTCAGTCAATTGAAAGTCACAAAGAATGAAGATGGACTAGAATAAAAGGCTGAAAGAAACAGCAGAATAGGACTAGGGAGAGCTTCCATCCCACAAGGAAGCATGTTTCAATGGAATAGAGATAATCTAGGAGGAAAGACTCACATAGGCAAGCTGCGGTAGGATTAATGGTAAATATTCAGAGACTAGAATGGAGGATGGGAAGGAGGTAAAGTTCCCCTCTCTTGAGTTACAGATTAATATGTCATCTATGGTTCCTTGGTATCAAAACCAACTATGGGCCACTAGAGTCATAGAGGACTAGAGATTGGTTAGAAAAAAAGACTTGAATGGACTGCCAGGCATAACTAAGGAGACTCTGTAAGCAATAGATCAGCCATAGATACCAAGGTCCTCCTTACACTCCTTGTAAATAGTCAGCCTAATCTCCCAGGAGGATCCAAAACCAAAAGCTTTAGAAAAGAAATCATGGAGTCACTTCAGGATTAATTACTGGCAATGTTTGACTTAACATGTTCTAACCTCCCACAAGCCTACAGAGCATTTGTATTCCAGGTACTTTCACTCCCTCCTTGTTACAAAAATTTGTAGATGAGCATGCAAAATGAACATTTAAATAGTAATTTTAATGGTGATGAATAGTTTTCATTCATTTATTCTTTCTTTCTTTTACTTTGGAGTTTTTGTTTTTGAAGGATTTACATTTCAAAAATCCAGCAAAGGGATTTTGAATGAAAATACCAAATACAACAATCTGTATTTGTTTCATTCAATTTCTTTAATGTAAAAATTAGATTCACACATTTATTTTATGGTCATTATTATGTACTGCCTATGAGAATGCTTAGAATCTTGTTGAATACCAGCACACTTCAGGAAATGGGCACCAGACATTTGGTATTTAACAAGATGCTGTGAGTCATGAATGTGAAGTACAGGGACACCTCTCTTCATCAGAGGGAACATGGGAGACTGGGAATTAAGGTATATTGAGCAACCCTTCACCAGCACTCTTCTGGATTTGAGCCCTTCAGCATCTTTGGAACCATATATAGCTCTATTCTACACATATCCAAATATCTAACACCAAGTCACAAACTGGGATAGCACTGTGATGATCTGGATCCTCACTATCACCTCATACTTTTCATGATTAACAGAAAATTTCCCAAGGCTTTCCACCTTTCTCAATCACAGCATGACTTCAAAGTTGACATTAACATTGAAATTATCCCAGGCAATGTTTGATGAGACCCTCACTATGATTTTTCAAGTCTGTTGAAGCTTCTGGCACAAAATTTCCTGAAAAGTCAGTTTCCCTACATAGTTGATCATGTAACACTTGTCCTCTGCTTCTTAGGAGAGAAGGTACAGAAATAATGCACAGGATAATGACAACTTTTCTGATGAGGCAGCTTTTCCTCATTTTTTCAGAGAAACTTGAGTGTTCACCATTATCTCTTGTAACATAGGGAAAACAATGTAGGTCTTAGGAAATTGAATTTTAGAACACAAATGACATAAAGATATTGAATAGTTTATTTATTTAAGATAGATGATGGAATCTTGTTGTCCATCTCTAGTCTTGGAACATCCTGCCTTTTTCCATGCAAATGTAAGGAAAGAGACTCAGTAATGCATACCACATTTCATTATAGACAAGCATCTCCAGGTCTGAAAAAAATAGGGATCTCCAGTTTCATCTCATTGGTGCCTGGGCTAGATTTGAATTCCTCTAGAAGGTGATAGGAGGGGTGTGTGATCAAATAACAACAACAATAAAAACATCGCTGATGGATGATAGAAATTATTATAATAACAACAAAACTTGGGCATTGATGGCAGAAACACCAGATTTCACTTCTAGCAATCCAGCTATCTTGGATGGGTATGGTAGTGTCTGAGTTGCTTCATAAATACATAAATAGCCAGTGCACTACTGATGCTCTGAACACTTTTGTGGGTTTCTCTGTTGATTTATGAGAAATTAGTTTTATCCAACATTTCCATTGTATCAACAAAAGACTATTAAATAATTAATTTAAAGTGATAAACATGGCATGGCATTTCATTCCCTCATCACAGCATTCAGAAACCTGATGCAGAAAAACTGAATGCTCTAGGTAGCAGGAGTTAAAGATGGTGGTGGCACATGTCTTTAATCCCAGTGCTTGGGAGACAAAGGCAGGTAGATCACTGAATTTGAAGCAAGCCTGGTCTACAGAGTAAGTTCTAAGTTGGCCAGTACTACACAGGAGTAAAGATAATCAACAAAGTCACACACACACACACACACACACACACACACGTATTCTGACTTACATTGTTGATATATATGTGTGTGTATATACAAATGCATGTGTGTATATACAAATGCATGTCACTTAAGAAGAAAGCTCCTCATCTTAATTCTCTTCTACAAGCAGACAGTAATAGGGTAGCATACAGTAACAGCCAGGGAGCAGACCAGAGCTGCTCATGGCAAGTTGAACTGGGGAGACTATGCTAGGGATTCAGCAAATGTTGGGAGCCGACTTTAGTAGAAAGCAGCTAGATCAACTTTGCAGCCATCTGGAACCATATACCCTGATGAAAGACTTGGTTGTCAAAAGCCTATAACAGCTGAAGCACACTCTAATAAATATATTGTTTATCCCACATAGCTTGTTTTGCTGTTTACTGCCCCCAGCTGCAAGGCACATGTAGTAGTCACGCCTGCAAGGCATTGCAGTTCATGTGCTGTCCACATGCTATCTACGCCATACATGCTTATAAGGCGCAGGTGCTATCCACGCCTGCAAGGCATTGCGGTGCGCGTGCTATCCACGCTATACACGCCTGTAAGGCTTACGTCATATCAACACCTGCAAGGCATGTGGTATCCACGCGCCTACAAGGCACGTGGCAAAAGCGTATAAATACCTCAGAATTCCCTTCAATAAAAGACAGGCTTGGTATGAGACTTGAGATTTGATCAGAACCTCTGTCTTGTCTCCATTCTTCACATCACCTGCCCCAAGAGCCCCACTCTCTCTCTTGACCAAAGCACTTAGCCCCAAAGCGTTGAGGCAGAGTACGAGCTGCAACAAGCAAATGTCAAGAGACACTTTTTTCTACTGCCAGTGATGACATCCTGAGAATCACAACAATGTCACTCCAGGACACAGGCAAAACTCTAAGCATAGTAAGTGACTAACCTTGAAAATGCACTGGCACAGTATGAACTCAGCTTGCTCATAGATAATATTGGGGAAAACACTCTGAATCCAGGGATCTGTGTATTTCCCTCTGTAGCAGGGTCTATGTTTGATAATTGTCATTGCTATCTAGACATCACCTGCCACTTATTTACTCTTGGGAACTTCCAGAGAGGTATGCTATGAGGATTTAGATTATCCTACCATCTATATACAGATTTGTCATTATGCTGAAGCATCTGGGCTCCACTGCAGTCTAAAGTAAGTACAATGGCAACCAGGCATCTTTCACTGTGTGAAGAATCCACAGCATTATTTGAAAATGACCTGGACACTTAGCTACTCAGAGAATACTCTAACCTGCTTGTACTGAGTCAGTATTAGCATTTTTCTGATGTGATGCCTGTCTATCCCTATCATAGAGATCAGTTATAAGGGAGAATGTGTCCTTGTTATATGTTGGAGCATCCTCTGGGTATGTGCCCAGGAGTGGTATAGCTGGGTCCTCAGGTAATACTATGTCCAATTTTCTGAGGAACCACAAGACCGATTTCCAGAGTGGTTGTACAACCTTATAATCCCACCAGCAATGAAGGAGTATACCTCTTCCTCTACCTCTTCGCCAGCATGTGCTGTCATCTGAGTTTTTAATCTTAGCCATTCTGACTGATGAGATGTGGACTCTCAGGGTTGTTTTGATTTGCATTTCACTGATGACTGAAGATGTTGAACATTTCTGTAGGTGCTTCTCAGCCATTCGATATTGCTCAGATGAAAATTCTTTGTTGAGTTCTATAGCTCATTTTACTATGGTTATTTGGTTCTCCAGAGTCTAACTTGTTGAATTCTTTGTATATTTTGGATATTAGCCCTCTATCAGATGTAGATATGGTAATAATCATTTCCCAACCTGCTGGTTGCTATTTTGTCCTATTGACAGTGTCATTTGTCTTCTATAAGCTTTGACATTTTATGAGGTCCCACTTGTCAATTCTTAGAGCATAAGCCATTGGTGTCCACTTCAAGAAATTTTTCTCTGTGCCTGAGTATTCGAGGCTCTTCCCCACTTTCTCTTCTATTAGTTACAGTGTGTGTGGTTTTAAGTGGAGGTCCTTGATCCACTTGGATGTCAGTTTTGGACAAGGATATAAGAATGGATTGATCTGAATTTTTCTACATGCTGACCTTCAGTTCAACCAGCACCATTTGTTAACAATGCTGTTCTTTTTTCACTGAATGGTTTTAGCTCCTTTGTCAAAAATCAAGTGACCATAGGAGTGTGGGGTCATTTCTGGGTCTTCAATGCTATTCCATTGATCTTCTTGCCTGTCTCTGTACAAATACCATGCAGTTTTTATCACTATTGCTCTATGGTACAGTTTGAGGTCAGGGATGGTGATTCCCCCAAAAGTTCTTTTATTGTTGAGAATAGTTTTTGCTATTCTGGGGTTTTGTTATTTCAAATTAATTTGAGAATTGCTTTTTCTAACTCTGTGAAGAATTGAGTTAGAATTTGAATGGTGATTGCTTTGAATCTGTAGATTGCTTTTGGGAAGATGGCCGTTTTTACTGTATTAATCCTGCTAATCCAAGAGCATGAAATATTTTTCCATCTTCTGAGGTATTCTACGATCTCTTTCTTTAGGGTCTTGAAGTTCTTGTCATACAGATGTGTCACTTGCATGGTTAGATTCACACCAAGGTATTTTATAATATTTGTGACTATTGTAACAGGTCTCATTTCCATAATTTTTTCCTCAGCCTGTTTATCCCATAAGTGCAGGAAGGCTACTGATTTGTTTGAGTTCATTTTATATCCAGCCACTTTGCTGAAGTTGTTTATCAGGTTTATAAGATCTCCGGTGAAAGTTTTGGGGTCCCTTAAGTATATTATAATATCATCTGTAAATAGTAAAATTTTGACTCTTCCTCTCCCACTTGTATCCCTTTGACCTCCTTTTGTTGTCTAATTGCTCTGGCTAGAAATTTAAGTACTATACTGAATACACAGGGAAAGAGTGGGTCTCTGATTTTAGCAGGATTGCTTCACGTTCCTCTCCATTTGGTTTGATGTTGGCTACTGCTTTGTTCTGTATTGTTTTTTACTATGTTTAGGTATTGGCCTTGAATTCCTGTTCTTTCCAAAACTTTTTACCATGAAAGGGTACTGAATTTTGTCAAATGCTTTCTCAGCATCTAGAAAGATAATCATGTGGGTGGGGGTTAATTTGTTTATACAGTACACTACACTGATGGTTTTCCAAATATTGAACCATCCCTGTATTCCTGGGATAAAAATCTACTATTTCGTGGTGGATGATTTTGTTGATGTGTTCTTGGATTTGGTTTACAAGAATTTTATTGAGTTTTTTTGCATCATTATTTAAAAGGGGGATTGGTCTGAAGTTCTATTTTATTACTGAGACTTTGTGTGGTTTAGGTACGAGCATAATTGTGGCTTCATAGCAAAATTGGGTAATGTTTTTCCTGTTTCTATTTTGTCAAATAGTTTATACAGAATTGGTAATAGGTCTTTTTGGAAGGTCTGATAGAATCCTGCACTAAAACCATCTGGTACTGGGTTTTATTTGGTGGAGATACTTTAAATGACTACTGCTATTTCTTGAGGGGTCATAAGACTATTTAGATGGTTTATCTGATCCTGATTTAATTGTGGTACCTAGTGGACAATTTCTCTCTAGGAAATTGTCCATTTCATTCCGATTTTCTAATTTTGTTAAGTATAGGCTTTGTAGTAGGACTGGATGTTTTAATTTCTTCAGTTTCTGTTGTTATGTCACCCTTTTAAGTTCTGATTTTATTAACTTGGATACTGTCTTTGTGCCTTCCAGTTAGTCTGGGTAAGGGTTTGTCTATCTTGTTGATTTTCTCAAAGAACCAGCTCCTGGTTTTGTTGATTCTTTGTATAGTTCTTTTTGTTTCTACTTGGGTTGATTCCAGCCCTGAGTTTGAATATTTCCTCCCATCTACTCCTCTTGTGTGCACTTGCTTCTTTTTGTTCAAGGGTTTTCAGGTGTTCTGTCAAGTTGATAGTGTATGCTCGCTCCAGTTTCTTTTTGTAGGCACTTAGACCTATGTGTTTTCCTCTTAGCACTGCCTTCATTGTCTCCCACACATTTTGGTATAAAGTGTTCTCATTTTTATTAAATTCTAAAAAGTATTTAATTTCTTTCTTTATTTCTTTCCTGACCAAGTTATCATTGAGTAGAGTGTTGTTCAGTTTCCATGTGTATGTGTACTTTCCATTGATGTTATGATTATTGAAGACCAACCTTACTCTGTGGTAATCTGATAGGATACATGGGATTGTTTTAATTTTTGTATCTGTTAAGGCCTGTTTTATGACCAATTATATGTTCAGTTTTGGAAAAGGTACCATGAGGTACTGAGAAGAAGGTATACTGGGTTTTTTTTAGATGAAATATTCTATAAATATCTGCTATATCCATTTGGTTCATAACTTGTGTTAGTTTCACTGTGTTTCTTATGTTTCTGTTTCCATGATCTGCACATTGATGAGAGTGAGGTGTTGAAGTCTCCCAGTATTATTGTGTGAGATGCAATGTGTGCTTTAAGCTTTAGTAAAGTTTTTTTTTTTTTTTTATGAATGTGAGTGTCCTTGCATCTGGAGCATAGATGTTCAGAATTGAGGTTTCATCTTGGTTGATTTTTCCTTTGATGAGTATGAAGTGTCTGTTCTTATCTTTCTTGATACCTTTTGTTGAAAGTCGATTTTATTCAATATTATAATGGACACTCCAGCTTGTTTCTTGGGACCATTTGCTTGGAAAATTGTTTTCTAGCCTTTTACTCTGAGGAAGTATCTGTCTTTGTCATTGATACGTGTTTCCTGTGTGAAGCAAAATGTTGGCTTCTGTTTATATATCCAGTTTCTTAGTCTGTGTATTTTATTGAGGAATTGGGTCCACTGATGTTAAGAGATATTAAGGAAAAATGATTGTTACTTCCTGTTATTTTTGTTATTAGATGTGGAGTTATGTTTGTCCGGATACCTTCTATTGGATATGTTGGAAGCAGTTTACTTACTCTTTATCTCTTGCTATATCTCTCAGTCTTTCTGTGTCTGTCATTCTGTGTATGTGTGTGTGTGTGTACTCTTGAGAAGACATGTTTAGAGACCAGAACTCGACCCAGTATTTGAAGCATCAATATTTACAAAAGCTCTGTACTTGTTCAAATATATTTTAAAAATCAACATGTGCAAGGAACACAACAAATTGAAACTAAAGAAAAATAGAAGTAGCAAACATGAAATATCACTGGTAACAATAAGTGGTGAAATAGAACCAGGCCCTATATTGTTAGCTCAGAATACTCAACTGAAGTAAGAAAGCAGTCAACAAATAGAACAACATGCTTTTTAATATAGAACAAATTTCTTTACTGAAAAATGTAGTGAAGAAGTCTCCCAATATAGAGATATAATAAAACTTTCAAAGACAAAAAAAACCAAAGTATGTATATGTTTTTTAAAATCTAAAAATCAAAATATATATTTTGAAATAAATTAACTAAAACATTGTATAAGATTAAACAAAATCATTGATGTCATATCCACAGACATGTTGTGTCATTGCCATTGGTGCTTTACAAGATGATAAACAATTTGTTTACATAGTCCCCACAGTTCACTGATATCAACTTGGGCTTCTGGTGGTGGGCACTATTTTCTTTACAGAATTTCTTTTGAAAGTCTGCTGGTTAATGCTGCTGAACAAGCATTATTCCATTGGTCAGTGTCATGGCATATGTTCTAGACTTCATTATAAGGACAGAAGTGTTTTAGGTTAGCTATGATATGCACTGGCATCATTTGGTTGCTGTGTATCTTGTGTGACAAGTGTTTGGCAGACAATCTGACTTTGGCATCAATTGCTCAGTTTCTAGTGATTTTCTAAGTCACACTTACCTTGAATTTAATGTCCTAGAGGACTCCCCCAAACTTGCTTCAATTTTGAAAGATATTTGGTACTTTAAAATGACATCTTAAGAATCTATTAATTGATGACTTTATCTCCTCAAAGATAATAGAGTTGACCAAAAGCAGATACCATGGATAAATAACCTTGAAGTAACCCTATAAATTGTCTGATCATAATGCATCAAAACAAAACATAAAAATGACAGAAATAAATTCTCCAGTAATTTCTCTAGTCATTACATTGTGATAATGAATGTTGAATGGGTCAAAGAAAAAGGTAAGAGCCAAAAAATGATACTTGATTTAAGTGAAACTGAAAATGGATCACAACAAAACTTATCATAAAATTTAAAAACAGTCTCAAGAGGAAAACTTATACCTCTGAATGGCTATATTTAAAAAGATAATCAGCTTAAGATTTAGATTTCTGTGTGAAATTACTTCTTTGTTCTGGCCTAATATCAGATTCCTGCCTGAAGCCGATTTCCTTGTCCTTGGCCAGTGTCAGATTCCTGCTAGGCAGCCCAAAAATCTCTACACATCTCCCCCTTTTCTAATTAATAAAAAATATTGAGCCTATCTTAGGTCATTCTGACAAGAATGCCTTCCTTACTTCTCAGAGATTATGCATTATCAAAAGCAATGCACTTCTGTCTTATGTTGGTAAGGCTCTGTGCAGAATCTTACTCATCCTTGGCCTAGTAGCTCTGTCTGAGGATCCATTTTCAGTTTCAAGTCATGCACTTCAGCTACCAATATGTTGATGTTATTAAAGACAAGCTTTAATATAATGGGCAGGATTGAAAGTATCTCCAGGACAAAAAAGGCTTGCATTACAAAGCTATATATGTCATTCTTGAAGCTTGACCTCAGGCCATTGGTAATTTTATCAGCAGTATCTGCAGCACCAAAGCTCAGCACAGCAGCATTCTTTAAATTCACAAGCTCACTATGCAATGTTAAACATCCAGAGAGGTGTTAGAATTATGCCAAATATTCTGCAAATGCCTTTAATTTTTTTCTAATTATAATGACTATCATTGTAAATTTTAGAAGTAACACAAATCCATTGGTATTTGGCATGAAAATTGAGATGGTTCCTTACTCTTAAACTCTGAATCTTCTTCAAATAATTTGAGTAGGATAAAGAGAATCAATCTGTTGATCCAAATGCCTATCTAAATCCTCTTGTATACTCAACACATTAGTAGCAATTTTTTGCTAAATGATTAACAAGTGTGGCGGTCTTAACTTCTTGTGTCAAAGCAACTGCAGAAGCAGTGGTGCTACCAATTATTATAATTAAAGCTGTTATACCAGCAATAATCTAGTCCACTACCCTCTTGCTTCTGCTTAAAGCCTAACACTTCTTCCAGTACTTGAAAGTGTTTTTCAGAATACCAAGGTTCTGTAATACTCATGGCAATAAAACAAAAGCTAGTTGATAGACCCCCACAACAGATATGCCAGGTTTCAACACACTAACACAATTAGAATGTGTACAATCAATGCAACTTACAGTTAATACTGTACAATCAATGCAACTTACAGTAAATACTGTGGAAGAAACAAAAGTAATTTTAACTTGACAATTAAGAGCCTTAACACATGCATTAACACTTGTTTGAAATCTAGATCCTGTCCCAATTTTATCTCTTGCTAATATAACATCATAGAGAACTGCAGCTAACTTCCAAATATGTCTCTAAAAATGTCCAGAATCAGCCCTCCAAATGAAGACTGGTATTTCTAATATTGGATTGATTCCTAGACAAGTACGTAATTTAGTCCAAATAACTGGTCACATTTAAGAAAAAGTATGAGTCATTCTAACTTCTCCTTGTGATTCTCTGTCCCACAAGGTCTAAAAATTTGAGCAAGGCAGATTGACCCATCAGGGGTGTAGGAAAGCAAAGGTGGGGAACATATGTCCAATATAGCTTTCTAGTCACCACTGTCAGGGCACTTAGCAAGCTCACAGGTCAGCACCATTCTTTGTCCCAACATCAACATATCTCAGCAATCACTATGCCAGCGACCAAGCTCCTTCAACATCCTGCAGAAAAAACACCAATATGTCCCTTTCCCCATATTTAATACCTGATCAGGATCATGCTATATGCCAGTAAATGGATCCTTACTTTTCACCTATGCATAAGTATGCCTATTTGTAGAGTGCCATAAACACTCAGCAGAAAGTTTCTTAGCATCCAAATTTTTTTAAAAAAAATTAAAACATGATTTGAATAATTTTGTGATGTACAGGGATATAACTCACTCTTTTTTATTTTATAAAAATATTGTTTTAAAGATCCATAGGCCCCTTCCAAAATACACTGTCCTCGAGAATTATAAAGAATCCCAGTAATATGGGAAATATTAAGTAGTTGACAAACATTTTCAAATGCTTGACTACAATAACCAATTCCATTATCTGTTTTGTTTTTGTTTTTTGATATTTTATTTATTTAAATTTCAGATGTTATCCCATTCCCCCACTCCTCCCCCCAGAATCCCCTTATCCCATCCCCCTTCCTCCTAGTTCTATGAGGTGTGCCCCCCCATTCACCCATTCCAACCTCCTTGCCCTCAAATTGCCCCACACTGGGGCATCCAGAATTCATGGGACCAAGGCTCTCTTCACCCACTGATGACCAAATGCTATTCTCCACTGCATATAAAGCTGGAGCCATAAGTCCCTCTATGTGTGTTCCCAGGTTGGCTGTTTAGATTGTTGCAGATCTGGTTGGTTGGTATTGTCACTCTCCCCATGGGGCCACAAGCCCCTTCAGCTCCCTTAGTCTTCTCTCTAATTTCTCCATTGGGAACCCTGTGATGAATTCAATGGTTAGCTCTGAGCATCTACCTCTGTATATGTCAGCATCTGGTAAAGCTTCTCTGTAGACAAGTATATCAGGCACCTGTCAGCATGTATGTACTGAAAACCACAAGAGTATCTACATTTGGTGATAGCACATGGGATGGATCTCCAGGTGGGGCAGTCACCAGGAGGTCCCCCCTCCAGTCTCTGCTCCATACTTTGGCTCCATACTTGCTCTCATAGGTATTTGTTACTCTTTCTAAGAAGAACCAAAGAACACATACATTGGTCTTACTTCTTCTTGAGCTTCATGTGGTCTGTGAGTTCTGTCTTAGGTATTGTGAGCTTTGGGGCTAATATCCACTTACCAGTGATATTATACCATATGTATTCTTCTGTGATTGGGTTACCTCACTCTGGATGACTTTTTTCTAGTCCCATCCATTTGACTAAGAATTTCATGAATTTATTGTTTTTAATACCTGAGTACTACCCCATAGCATAAATTACCACATTTTCTGGATTCATTCATCTGTTAAAGAATATCTGGGTTCTTTACTAATTCTGCCTATTGTAAATAAGGCTGCTATGAACATAGTGAAGCATGTGTCCTTGTTATATGTTGGAGCATCTTCTGGGTATATGCCCAAGAGTGGTATAGCTGGGTCTTCAGGTAATGTTATGTCCAATTTTCTGAAAAACTGCCAGACTGCTTTCCAGAATGGTTGTAGCAGCTTACAATCCCACCGACAATGGAGGAGTGTTCCTCTTTCTCCACATCCTTTCCAGTGTCTGCTATCACCTGCATTTTTTATCTTAGCCATTTTGACTGGTGTGGGTAGAATCTCAGGGTTGTTTTACATTTCCCTGATGATTAAGGCTGTTGAACATTTCTTTCTGTGCTTTTCAACCATTTGAGGTTTCTCAGATGAGAACTGTTTGTATAGAGTACCTCATTTTTAATAGGGTTATTTGCTGTCTGGAGTCTAATTTCTTGAGTTCTTTGTATACATTGGATATTAGCCCTCTATCAAATGTAGGATTGGTAAACATGTAATTACAATCTTTTGGTTGCCTTATTGTCCTATTTTCCTTTGCTTTACAGAAGCATTGCAATATTAGAAGGTGCCATTTGTCAATTCTTGGTCTTAGAGCATAAGCCAATGGTGTTCTGTACAGGAACATTTCCTCTGTGCCCAATTATTTGAGGCTCTTTCCCACTTTCTCTTCAATTAGTTTCAGTGTATCTGCTTTTATGTGCCTTGACCCACTTGAACTTGAGCATAGTACAAGGAGATAAGAATTGATAAATTTCCATTCTTCTACATGCTGACCTCCAGTTGAAACAGCACCATTTGTTAAAAATGCTATCTTTCTTCCACTCAATGGTTTTAGCTCCTTTGTCAATGATCAAGGTATGTGGGCTCATTTCTGGGTCTTGAATTCCATTCCATTGATCTTACTGTCTGTCTCAGTACCAATGCCATGCAGTTTTTATCACAATACAGCTTGAGATCCAGGGTGGTGATTCCCCCAGAAGTTCTTTTATTGTTGAGAATAGTTTTTGCTATCCTGGCCTTTTGTTATTTCAAATTAATGCGAGAATTACTCTGTCTAACTCTATGAAGAATTGATTTGGAATTTTGATGGGAATTGCATTGAATCTGTAGATTGCTTTCTGTAATATAGACATTTTTTGCTATATTATTCCTGCCATTCCTTGAGCATGGAAGATCTTTCCATTTTCTGAGATATTCTTTGATTTCTTTCTTCAGGGACTTGAAGTTCTTGTCATACAGATGTGTCACTTGCATGGTTAGATTCACACCAAGGTATTTTATAATATTTGTGACTATTGTAACAGGTCTCATTTCCATAATTTTTCCTCAACCTGTTTATCCCATAAGTGCAGGAAGGCTACTGATTTGTTTGAGTTCATTTTATATCCAGCCACTTTGCTGAAGTTGTTTATCAGATTTAGGAGATCTCTGGTGGAAGTTTTGGGGTTACTTAACTATATTATAATATCATCTGTAAATAGTGATATTTTGACTTCTTCCTCTTTTACTTGTATCCTTCTGACATCCTTTTGTTGTCTAATTGCTCTGGCTAGGAATTCGAGTACTATATTGAATATGTAAGGAGAGAGTAGGTAGCCTTGTCTAGTCCCTGATTTTAGTGGAATTACTTCAAGTTCCTCTCCATTTGCTTTGCTCTATTTTACTTTTACTATTGTTAGGTATAGGCCTTGAATTACTGTTCTTTCCAAGACTTTTAACATGCGGTGGTTTTGAATTTTGTCAAATATTTTCTCAGCTTTTTGCATTTTTTAATTTTTTCACAGTTGTGTCAATATTTTCTATGGTATCTTCAACATGTGAGATTCTATCTATTTATTGTATTCTGTTGATTATGCTTGTATCTATGACTCCTGATCTCTTTCCTACATTTTCTGTATCCATGGTAGTCTCCCTTTGTAGTTTCTTTATTGTTTCTACTTCCATTTTTATGTACTGGATGCTTTTGTTCAATTCCTTCACCTGTTTGGTTGTTTTCTTGTAATTCTTTAAAGAATTTTTATGTTTCCTCTTTAAGGGCTTCTACCTGCTTACCTCTGTTCTCCTTTATTTATTTGAGAGAGTTATTTATGTCCTTAATGTCCTCTATCATCAACATGAGAAGCAATTTTAAATCTGAATCTTTTTTCCTGGTGTGATGGTGTATTCAGGACTTGCCATGGTGGCAGAACTAGGTTCTGATGATGCCAAGTAACCTTCGTTCTGTTGCTTATGTTCTTGTGCTTGCCTTTTACCATCTGCTTATCTCTAGTGCTACCTACACTCACTGTCTCTGACTAGATCCTGTCTGTTCTGTTTCTTTTTTGTGTCACAATTCCTCAGAATTCAACTGTTTCTGCAATTCTGTGATCCTGAGATCATGGATGTGAGTTCCTGGGAGTCAGGCTGCCTCTGGGATCCTGAAATCTTCGTGTGACCAATCATCTAAGATCTTGTTATCCTATGATCCTATGTTCTTGTAGGGCAGTGGACTGTGAGAAGCAACTGGGTGCTTGGTCAAGAATGAGTTTGGAACCCTGGAACCTTAATTGGACAGCAGGAGTTCAGCTCTGCTTCCAGGCCCTGGTTCTTTTTATTTAGCTTCAGCCCTCCAACAACCACTCCCACAGAGTGGGTCTATGGCCAACAGTCATGAGTAACAAGCCTCAGGCCCTAGAGAGATTTACATATTAATGAGGTACCTAAAGGCCAGAGGGTGGAGCCAATTAAGCATTCTTTCCCAGCCCCCCTTCCCTCTCTATTTAACTCAGGTCTGCCCTGGGTTTTGGGGAGGGGGGTACATCCAGATCCATCCACTATCCACCATGACATTAAGGAATGTAAAAACCCATGGACTTTCTCATGTCATTGGGGCCGCGCTGTGAGGAAACATGAAGAGACCTTTAGTGAGCCACAGCAGCCAGGCCTAACTTTCAGCCTGAAGGAACCCAGAGTGTTCCCAGCCAACTACCGACAGCCTGGTGTGAGGAGCCCTCTCTGTGCTTCCCCGGCAGCAATTACCTACATGTTCCTGGGTGTGTTAGAGTTCCTGGGAGTTCAGCCTCCTCTGGGTTTTGTGGGATTGAGTGCAGAGCTGATATTGAAGGTTTTCTTGGGGCACTGGTGCATACCAGAAAGAACTCTTGACACTGTCCAGGAGTAAGTTTCTGGGTCCCTGGTGGTCCAAATTACCCCCTGTTTGGGTCAGGTGTTGCGGCCTCCTCACCTATGATCTTGGACATGTTAGACCTCCTAGGAGTTCAGTCTCTTCTGAGTTTTGGGGATTTGGTGCAGAGCTGGTGCTCAAGGTCTTCTTGGGCACTGGCACAGACTGGAAGGAATACATGCAAGTGGCTGTTTTATGAAGGTGTTTTCATCTGTGAGCATGGTGTTTCCCCCAAGAGCAAAAACATACCTGACAAGAATCCAAATACAAGACATGGAATGTGGGGAAAAAAATCTCTCGGGGAGGAGGGAGTCCGGTGGTGGGGTCTTGGCTGTGGGCTTCCCACACTGCCATGGAGGGTCTCACATTCACGCAGCTGTCGGTGGGTGGGCCAGCGGCTGCATCGACAAGGTTCCAGGATTCCAAAGGCTGGGAATCTGGTGGTGAGACCAGGCAACATGTGGAGTCCAGTTTTCCAAAGCTTTATTGTTCATGGCATGTTGAGTGGATATAGATGGTATGTGCTTCCCCGCCAAAAGCCAGGGGAGCTGGACTTTTATAGGGAGGGGAAGAGGGGAGGGAATAACTTAATTAGCTATGCCCCTGGCCTTTAGATAACTCATTAATATTTAAATCTCTGGAGGTGGAGACCTCTACCTGTGCTATGTGATTGAAGGTTGCAGGTTAAATGGAGTTACCTTATCCAAGGCCCAACAATGGAAAGCCTTCTTTTGAGTTGTTGATCAAAATGATTGAGATTTTAAGAACATGCAATGTTTTCTCTTGCCATTGGTACAGTCAGAGAATGAAAGCTAGTTCTTATTGCTGAAGAAGCTATGTACTTCATAAGGACCAGAGTCCACTGAGCTGGAGGTTGCTTGAATGCCACCTACCCAAGGACTAGCTTTCATGGTACCAGAATGAACCATGTGGGGCTAAAGGTGTCTGTGTGAATATGGGCGGGTTTGGGTCCTGTTGGGTGGAGTTGTGGTTCCCAAGTGTCTGCCACAGGTCAGGGAGGCAAAAGCTTACATGGGAATTTGATTGAGTTCACTTCATGCAGCACCAAGCAGGTGCTGTGGGGCCCAGCCAGGCATGGAGAAGCACTCAGAGAAATCTCAGTCCCAGCCTCGACAGCATCTCACAGGTCAGAGACTCTTTGTTAGGTCACTCACTTGGCTGGATCAGCTGCTCTGCTAGCTTGGTTGAATTGGCAGCCTCTGTGGCTGGAACACAGAGAAGTCATCCATGGGAGATTAGGCGGTGGCTAGGGCAGCTCATTAGTTAAAGGCCTTCTCCATGATTCCCCACAGCAGGGCTGGTCCCAAAGACATGAGGAAGTCCATGGTTTTACAAGCTTTACTGTCATGGCAGATGGTAGATGAATCTGGCTTCTTTCCCCCCACCCCCACTTTGTCAGGGCTGGCCTGACTTAAATAGGGAGGTAGTGAGGGAGAAGGATCTAGGAAGGAATACTTAATTAGCTACACCCTCTGGCCTTCAGGTATTTCATTAATATAAAAATCTCTTGAGGCTGAGGTGTGGTGGATAGCCCTAGCCTCTTGTTGTCATGGTAATTCCACTCCTGGGAGGGGCTGCGAAAGAGGAGTGAATCTTGTAAACCTTCTGTCCAATCAAATTTGTTAAATAAAGGCTACAGCCAGTGATTGGGCAGTAGAAGAGGAGTGGGAGGAGCCAGAGGCAGGAAAAGAGGAGAAGAGGGGAAGAGCCGTTGGAGGAGTGGGCAGTTGGTGGAAGCAGGGGGCAGTTGGTGGAAGCAGGGGGCAGTTGGTGGAAGCAGGGGGCAGTTGGTGGAAGCAGGGGGCAGTTGGTGGAAGCAGGGGGCAGTTGGTGGAAGCAGGGGGCAGTTGGTGGAAGCAGGGGGCAGTTGGTGGAAGCAGGGGGAAGTTGGTGGAAGCAGGGGGAAGTTGGTGGAAGAGGAGAAGATGAAGAAGACCTTGACCTAGGAAACCGCAAGTTGTTAAGAGCTCTCATAGCCAGGGAATAGTGTAGTTTGATGGTAAATCTGTCCAATCTAGGCATGCAGCATTCATTTGATATTTATTGACTTGTGTCTTTTCTTTACTGAACTCCCTATGGGCAAGAGATTTACCGCAACAAATGCCTTTAGGTATTTCATTAATATGAAAATCTCTTGAGGCTGAAGCCTGTAGTCATGCCTTCTACTTATGGAGGGGCTGGTAGGAGTGTTGCCCTATGTCACTGAAAGGTGCAGATCAATGGAGATCTTTGCCATGTGTCAGGAGCTTGGAGTCTGGGGGCATGGTGAAATGTATGCCATCCCTCGCAGGTGTGGATACATGTTAGGTCTCTGGCTATCTCCAGCCAATGCTCTATCAGAAACCAAGCCATCCTTTCATGGTCCCACAGAGCTGGTGCTCAAGGTCTTCTCAGGGCGCTGGCACAGACTGGAAGGAATACATGCAAGTGGCTGTGACCAACTGTAGTAGGTATAAAGATGCAATGTAGCTGAAATATAAAATAAGGACTTCAACATAGCTTTTATGACTGTGTTAGATATCTATAACAAGTAACTGCATAAACTAATTTTAAAAATCTATGAAAATACAGTGTAATTAAAGGAAATATAACAGTTCAAGACTTGCAACTTATGAATTCAAAAGTAACACTCTCTGCTGTACACAGAAGGCTATTTCCTTTTGGTCATTCATTCTCTTTTGTTCATTCTTTCTTTTATTTAATTAAATTATTTTATTTATTTAAATTCCAAATGTTGTCCCCTTCCAGGAACACTCCTGTAGTTCTTCACCTGATCCCCCCTCCCATTTGCCTCTGAAAGGCTCCTCTCCCACATAACCATAAATGTATCCATCCTACCACCAACATCCACCCCCTCATTTCAACCCACCCAGTCCCGATACCCTTACCCACCTTGTTAGCATGTAGTCTAAGCTCTACCCCACAGTTACCTAAAAACAGTCAGGCGTGCCTGACATACTATAAAAGAGGCTGCTAGTCACCTCTTCTCTCTATTGCTGTCCTTCTCTTGCTCTGAATCATTACCTCACTCTCCCGATTCCCATTCCCCCATCTCTACTTGCTTATGGCTGGCCAACACTCCTCCCTCTCCATCTCCCTTTCCTCCCTCTCCCTCTCCTTCTCCCTCTTCCTTCTCTCTCCCTCTCCATCTCCCTCTCCCTCTCTCCTTTTTCTCTCCATCTCCCCCTCTCCATCTCCCTCTTTGTCTTCATCCCTTTTCCTCTCTCTCTCTCTCTCTCTCTCTCTCTCTCTCTCTCTCTCTCTCTTCTTTCTGTCTCTATTACCCCCTCATCTCCCCTCCCCATGTCCTGAATAAACTATTTTATAGTATACCTTCATGTGGCTGGTCCCTCAAGGGAAAAGTGATGCCTCAGCATGGGCCTGCAGAGGCACCCCATCCCTTACACCATACCTCACCTCTAGCAAACATATCTCTGCTCTCTGCTCTCTGCTCTCATTATTTTTATAAAATCACAATATTGGTTCCTGGACTCTGATTTAGAAACTCGAAGATTCACATCCCTTGCTGCCACATGGAAAGCCATCACTTGCTAGACTTTCCAACTAAACTTCAAAGAACTGGTAAGCTCCCTCCCCTCACTGGTAAGCATAAACATTCCCTTGTCCCAGAGGAGCATTCTTGAGCTTGGAGCCAACACTGTGCTTTGCCTAAGGATGGAGACATTCAGTCTTTATGACTACTCTTTTCACTGACCCTCATTTTCAGACCTCTAACCCTTGGATGATACCCCCCTCTCAAAAGTGGTTTTGTCTTGTTGCCATAGAAAAGACCTAAACTTAGACAGACTGCTTTTTCCTGTGAGTCCAGGACTCACATTTTGCCACTAGCATCTGTGTGACAACACAGTATGTCTAGACCTGGCATCTTTGTTTGTTTGTTTGTTTGTTGTTTTATTGAATTTTTTTTCTCAGGATGCTGGTGGGAACATTTACAATAGCTTCCATATCCAACAGGCTCAACAGGTTGGTCTTTGCTACCTGGACCCAACTTATGGGGCATTTCTAGGTCTAATTCACAGTACCCAGCAAGCAATATCTCTACATGACCACTTAAGTGGCACTTTAAAAACAAGTCTCTTGCTAGGGATCTGTAGGCTTAACTCTCCCTGCTTCATTTCCTCATTGCTTGATCTGCTCATGGTTTCTTCAAGAAAAGCAGCCATCCCCCTGTGCACCCTGCATGGTACACAATTTTCTGAGAGGTTGCTTGCCCATTTACCAGTGGCCAACACTGCCACTGCCTCTGCCTCTGCCAAGCTATCTGATGTTTCATATCATGACTATGAGCTCTGCCACCTTGAGGAAAAACAGCTATTGTCACATCCACTTACTTGCACCAGCACAGTCCCTGCCCCTCAATCCTGCTGCTGCCACTGCCATTGCTTCACCCATGACCCATAGAAGGCCAGGTGCCCACACCTGTTGCATCAGCCATGCATGCTATTGTGTCCTCTCCCCCTCCAACACATGCCCTGTACTGCTGCTGCCAGGAGCAAGAGACCACCAGGTTGCCTAAGGAGGGGTGACTGGTCCAGGTCAGAAACAGAGCAGGTCAGAATTCCTGAGTTGATCAGTAGTGAGATTTCACCTGTGAATAACCTTCTGTTCTCTTTATATTATTTCCAGTAATGCCAGTCCCCAGGCTGCTTCAGGCCAACGCTATGGTCCCACACTACCTCTGTCAGACCTCTGATTTCTTTCCATTCTGGTCCACATCAACTCTAAAACAAGTGTGCACTAGACAAACTCTGCCATTTATCTCTTTCTATGTGTGTCTCTAAATGTGTTTTTTTCTATTGATAAAACACCACTTAAAAGTCAAAGCCACTTAAAAATTAAAATAAGGTTTTAATTTATCTTGCCTTGGAAAGTAATAACTTTTAAATAGTAAAAGGCTAAAGATCACTGGCTTAAATATATGTGTTAGCCTTATTATTTTTGCTACTGCCATTAAGATATAGTGTTTTCTATTTGCTAGATATATTCTCAAACAAGTAAGTAAACAAACACAGGTTATCTTACTCAGATATGCCCAATAGATACTGCTCTCAATCTTGTCAGAAATATAATTTTTAAGCTTATGGCAGACAGAGACTTCCAAAGCCCAACTGTTACCCTTCAAGGTTTCCAAGAAGATATGGGCATAGTGACAAGACTACATGGATTGTTGTATTATAACCACTGAGAAACATCATCATTGCCTTGCCCACTGCCAGGACATGGTCTAAATTGTAGACAAAGCAGGATACCCTGGTAGTCAAAGGTCTCAAATTGCCTCAATTGAGGTGGGTCATGTCTCATTTCACATGTATGTATTTCACAGAGTAAAAGCTTTTCTTCTGGCTATTGACTCCACCCAAGATGCCATGAAAACCACAGGGACCTGACAAATGTCAAGGTAGTGGACCATAGATTGTATTCTGTCATTTTAATTAATACATGACTCCTATATTATAATATATTCTCAGATTTCTTACTACATTGGCATTTAAGATAACTGTAGCTTGACAACTAGAAAACAGACCTAGATTCTTACCCTATGGTAATCTACCACTATATTAGCTTGTTAATAAATTCATTAACTAGCTAAGATTGCCAGATTGCTTACAAACTTCATATTAAACTACACACAATTTCAGATGTAAGCCTTCACAGATGTAACCTGTTACTCCCTTTCCAAAACTCAGTTTCCAGCAACTAAATGCTTCATATTTCCTCTTCTTGCTATGCCATTGTTTTAACATTACTTGGTATACTTCTTAAAAATTAGCCTAACTTAAATAAAACATTCTACTATGTGATCGAACTGTAGAATTACAAATTCAAACTTTAAGTTTCCTTTGATCATCTTTTAACTAAATTTAAAGTGTTTCTTGTGCTGAATCTACAAAATAAGTTGTCATACTCAAATATAAGTTTCCCTTAATTGTCTTTTAACTATAGACTTAAGATATTTCTCATTCTAAACTGTATGAACTAACTGAATAATCACAGGCTCAAATATAAGTTTCCTCTGATTGCCTTTAAGATAAAGTGTTTCTTACATTCTTACATTATCAGCTATCGTGCCCATATATAAGTTTCCTTTGGTTATCTTTTAACTATGTACTTAACATATTTCTCAGGCTAAATTGTATGATCAACTGTAATATTCACAAGGTCAAATTTCTGAATTTAATTTGACCTTCAAATATAAACTTAAAATTGTTTCTCATTATGTTAAATTTTCTGGGAAATTTAGGGGTCCAGTTTAGATGATACTATTGTTCTTTCTATGGAGTTCCTATCCTCTTCAGCTGCTTTGATCCTTCCCCCAATTCTTCAATAATAGTTCATGACCTCAATTCAATGAGTGGCATGAAGTATCTGCATCTGTTTCAGTCACCTGCTGGTAAAGCCTCTTAGAGAACAGCCATGCTAGACTCCAGTCTGCAAGCACAACATGGCATCAATAATAATGTCAGGGTTTGGAGACTGCCCATGGGATGGATCCCAAGTTGGTCCAGTCATTGATGGTTTTTCCTTCAATTTTTGTTCCATTTTTGAGTGTGCATTTGTTTTAGAAAGGGGAAATTCTGGTAAAAAAAATTATGAAGGTAGGTGGGTGGCACCATACTTTCCCTGGAGGCCCTTTCTATCTACTGGAGGTGGTCTCTTCAGGTTCCATCTTCTCACTGTTGGTCATTTTGGTTAAGTTCATCCCCATTGAGTCCTGGGAGTCTTTCACATCCAAGGTTTATTGGACTTATTAGAGATTCCACCTGTCTGCCAACATGGCAGCTGAATATTTCTGTTCATTCTCCTGGCCCTTTGGGCTTCTCTTCTGCCTCCCTGCATACCTGATTCTGCCCAAATTTTCTCCTTTGGTTTATTTCTCCTACCCATATCCCTTCCTCCCTCCATCCCTCCCTCTGCCTTCCCCATGATTATTTTCTTCCCTTGTATAAGTGATAATGAGCAGCCTTATAGCTGAATAGTATTACACTGTGTAAATTAACCATGTTTTCTGTATCCATTCTCCTGTTGAGGGACATCTGGGTTATTTCTGGCTTCTGGCTATTATAAATAAGGCTGCTATGAACGTAGTGGAGCACAAGTCTTTCTGGTATGAAAGAGCACCTTTTGAGTAAATGCCCAGGAGTGGTATAGCTGGATCTTCAGGTGGAACCATTTCCAATTTTCCAAGGAACAGCTATATTGATTTCCAGAGTGATTGTACAAGTTTGCAATCCCACCAGCAAAACAGGAGTGTTTGTCTTTCTCTTCATCCTTGCCACCATATGCTTTCAGTTAACTTTTTGATCTTAGTCATTCTGCTTGGTGTAATATGGAATCTCATGGTGGTTGTGATTCACAATTCCATGATGACTAAGGATGTTGGACATTTTTAAAATGCTTCTCAGCCATTTAAGATTCCTGCTGAGAATTTGTTGTATAGATCTGTACCCCATTTTTAAATTAGATTATTAGGTATTTTGGATTCTAATTTCTTGAATTCTTTATATATTTTGGGTATTAGCCTTCTGTTGGACATAGTAGGTTAGTAGAGATCTTTTTCCAAACTCTCCTATTGATTTAGTGTCCTTTGACTTACAGCAGCTTTTCAGTTTCATGAGGACCCATTTGTGAATTGTTGAACCGAGAGCCTGATCCATTGGTGTTCTATTCAGAAAATTTTTCCCTGTGCCAATGTGTTTAAGGCTATTTTCTGCCTCTCTTCTATTTGACTGAGTGTATTTTGTTTTATGTTAAGATCATTAATCCATTTGGACTTGAGATTTTTACTAGGTGATAAATATGGATCAATTTTCATTTTTTACATGCAGACTGCCAGTGAGACCAGCACCATTTGTTGAAGATGCTGCCTTTTTTTCCAGTCTATAGTTTTGGATCTTGTCAATGATCAAGTGTCTATAGGTGTGTGGGTTTATTCCTGGGTCTTCAGTTCAATTTCACTGATCGACCTGGTTTCCTCTGTAACAATATGCTGCAGTTTTTAATCATTATTTCTCTGTAGTACAGCTTAAGAGCAGTTTATTTTCCCAGAAGTTATTTATTGTTCAGAATTGTTTAAGCTGTCCTGGAATTTTTCTTTTTCCATATGATGTTGACAATGCTCTTTCTATATCTGGCTACAGAATTCTGTTAGAATTTTGATGGGGATTTCACTGAATGTGTGGATTGCTTTCGGTATGGTAATCATTTTACTGTGTTAATCCTACTGACCCATGAACATGGGAGATGTTTCAGTCTTTGGAGGTCTTCTTTGATTTCTTTGTTCAGAAACTTGAAGTTCTTGTCATGCAGATCTTTTTCTTGCTAAGTTACAGTTATACTAAATTATTTTATATTATTTGTGGCTATTGTGAAGGGTGTTGTTTCTATAATTTCTTTCTCACCCCATTTATCATTTGTTTAAAGGAAGGCTGTTGGTTTGTTTTTTGTTAATTTTATATCCATCCACATTGCTGAAGTTATTTATCAGTACTAAGAGTTCTTTGCTAGAATTTTTAGGGTCTCTCATATATACTATCATACCATCCACAAGTAATGATAACTTGACTTCTTTTTTCCAATTTGTATCCCCTTTTGTTGTCTAATTGCTCTAGCTAGAACTTTGAGTACTAAATTGAATAGATAAGAAGAAAATGTCTCCCTTGTCTTTTTGCTAATTTTAGTGGAATTTCTTCAAGTTTCTTTCCATTTAATTTTATATTGGCTGTTTGTTTGTTATGTATTTCTTTTTCATGTTTATGTATATGCCATGAATTTGTAAACTCTCCAAGACTTTTAATATGAAGAGATGTTGAATTTTGTCAAAGGATTTTTCAGCATCTAATAAAATGATCATGTGATTTTTTTCCTTGAGTTTGATTATGTAGTGGATTATGTTGATGGATTTTTATATATCAAACCACCCTTGCATCCCTGGGATGAAGCCTATTTGATCATCATGAATGCTGGGTTTCATGTGTTCTTGTACTCACTTTGTGAGTATTTTATTGTTTTTGCATTAATATTCATAATCAAAATTGGTCTGAAGTTTTATTTCTTTGTTTTGTTTTCATTTGGTTTAGGTTTCAGAATAACTGTGACTTCATAGAATGAAATATGACTTCTGTTTCTATTCTGTGGAATAGTTTGAGGAGTATTGTTATTAGCTCTTCATCGAAGGTCTGGTAAAGTTCTCCACTAAAATAATGTAGCCCTGAGATTTGTTTGGTTGGGATGTTTTAATGACTGTTTTTCATTTCTTAGGTGTTATGTGACAGTATAAATCAGGTGATCTTGATTCAACTTTGATATGTGACATTGTCTATAAAAATCTTCCATATTATGTAGATTTTCCAACTTTGTTGAGTATAGGCATGTGTGGTAAGACCTGATTCTTTTTATCTCCTCAGTTTTTGTAGTGATATTTCCATTTTTATTTCTGACTTTGTTAATTTGCATGCTGTCTCTGTGCCCTTTAGATAATTTGTATAAGATAATGTATCTTGTCAATTTTCTCAAAGAACTAGCTTTTGGTTTTGTTGAATCTTTGTATTGTTTTCTTTGTTTCTAATTGGTTGATTTCAGACCCGAGTTTGGCTATTTCCTGCAGTCTATTCCTCTTGGGTGTGTTTGCTTCTATTTTGTTCTACAGCTTTCAGCTGTGTTGTTTAGTTGCTAGTAAAGAATATCTCCAATTTATTTAGAAAGGCACTTATTGCTCTGAATTTTCTTCATAACACTGATTTTCTTGTGTCCATAAATTTGGGTATGCCATACCTTCATTTTCACTGAATTCTAGAAAGTTAATTTCTTTCTCTATTACTTCCATAACCAAGCAATCATTAGGTAGAGAGTTGTTCAATTTCCATGAGTATTTGGGCTTCTTCTGAGGTGATCTGATAAAATGCATGGGATTGTTTCAATTTTCTTGTATGTGTTAAGGCTTATTTTGGGTCTGATTATATGTTCAATGTTGAGGAAGGTTCTATGCAGTTCTGAGAAGGAACTATATTCTTTTTCAGAGGGGTGGGTCCAGGTGAACTATTTTGTAGATATCCATTAAATCCATTTGTTTCATAACTTGTTAGTTCCAATGTGTCTCTGTTTAGTTTCTGTTTCAATAACTCATCTATCAGTAAGAGTGTGGTAAAGTCTTCCACTATTGTGTGAGGTTCAATGTGTGTTTTGGAATTTACTAAAGGTTTGATTTTTTTTTAAATATGGTTGCCTTTGCATTTGTGGCAAAGATGGTCAGAACTGAGACTTCATCTCGGCTTTCCATTGCTAAGTATAGAGTATCCTTCCACATCTTGTTTGAATAATTTTTGGTTAAAAATCTATTTTATTGGATATTAGAATGGTGAATACAGCTTCTTTCCTGGGACCTGTTGTTTGGAAAACATTTCCCCAGACATTTACTCTGAGGTAATGTCTGTCTTTGTTGCTGATGTGTTTCTTGTATGCACCAAAATGATGGATCCTGTTTACATATCAAGTCTGTTATACTGTATCTTTTTATTAGGGAATTGAGTCCATTAATGTTAAGAGATATTAAAGACCAATGATTGTTAGTTCCCATTATTTTTATTGTTGGAGTTGGTGTTATATATATGATTCTGTTTTTTGGTTTTGTTGTGAGGAAATTAATTTCTTTTGTTTTGGCAAGTGTAATTACCTTCCTTATGTTACAGTTTTGCTTCTAGTATCCTCTGTATTGCTCTGTATTGCTAGATTAGTAAAAAGATATTGTATAAACTTTGCTTTGCATTGGTATATTTTGGTTTCTTCATCTATGGTGATTGAGAGTTTTTCTGGGTATAGTAGCCTGGGCAGGCATTTGTGGGTTTTTCAGGTCTCCTGACATCTGGCCAAGATCTTCTGGGTTTTAGAATAGTCTGATGTAATTATAATAGGTTTGCCTTCACATGTTGCTTGGCAGTTTTCACTTAAAGCATTTAGTATTCTCTCTTCATTCAATATATTCAGTGTTTTTATTATTATATGGTGGGATGATTTTGTTTCTTGGTCCAATCTCTTTGATCTTCTGTAGGCTTTCTGCTCATTTATGTCATCTCTTGCTTCAGGTTAGAGATGTTTGCTTCCACAATTTTGTTGAAGATGTTTTCAGGCCCTTTGAACTGGATATCTTCATTCTCTTCTATTCCTATTGTTCTTACCATTGATCTTTTCATTGTGTCCCAAATTTCCTGCATGATCTGGAATAGGAACTTTTTACCATTTGTATTTTGTTTTACAAATGTATTGATATCTTCTATGATATCTTCTAAGCCTGAGATTCTCTTTTCCATCTCTTTTGTTCTGTTGGTGATGTTTGCGTATGTAGTTCCTGATGTCTTTCCTAGGTTTTTCTTCCCCAAGGTTGCCTCCATTTGTGATTTCTTTATTATTTCTATTTCCATGTTTAGGTATTATACTGTTTTGCTCCAACCTTTACTTCTTTGACTGTGGGTTTTTTTTTTTTTTTCTGTTTATCTTTAGGAGATTTGTTTTCAGTTTAAGGGCTTTAACATCTTTACCTGTGCTTTCTCACATTTATTTAAGGGAATTATTTCTATCCTCATTAAAGCCCTTGGTCAACATCATGAAATGGTATTTTAGGTCAGAATCTTGCTTTTGGGGTGTGTTAGGGTATCCGGGACTTGCTGTGGTATGAGAATTGGCTTCTGATGGTACTAAATTACATTGGCTTCTATTGGATATTTTATTGGGCTTGCCTTTTTCATCCGGTTTTCTCTGGAGCCAACTGGCCTTCATTATAGGACTGGAGAAGGCCTCCTTGGAAATGGATATTGCTCTGTGACCTGAGTGAAAGAAGGTCTCCTGGGAGGAAGGCAGTGTTATCTCTACCTCCTGTGTACCTGTGTCCTGTTGTCCCTAGTTTGGGAAGGATACAGGCTAGTTTTGAGGTTCATGCTCTGGAATACTACTCTGAGTTCCTGGTTATGGAAGACCTCCTGGGAGACTGGTAGGCTGTGGAGTCATGAGGAGCAGGCTCACCATTCTTACATGCATTTACATTGAGATACAAACAAGAAGGGTAATGATTCTAAAGCAGAGTGGGATAAATCCCATGTTTGCTGGGCTCTATGGGGGTGACAGCTGTCAGCATATTGAGGCAGGGGTTTCACCTGGTTCCTCATTATGGCAGACCTTCTGGAAAATAGGTAAGCTGTAGGATGGAGGAGTTTTGTTCTTTCTTGCTTCTACTCTTTTTTCTACAGTAGGTCACATTTGTTTAGTGAAGATATGTTATCCTGGCTATTATTAACTTTTTTTACACTACCATGCAGGCATTTGGATTTAGAATTGTATTATTTTTAGAATAAAAAAAAAGCTAAACAAAAATTAAGGAAGTTAGAAATTAAAAAATGGGAACCAGAATAACAAGCTCGGGTGCAAGCCTCACCAACAAAATAAACAATATGGAAGTGATAATCCCAGAAACTCAAGTCAAGAGAGAGGAAATAGATATCTTGGTAAAAGAAAATACTGAGTGTAAAAGAATAAAGAAAACAGAAAAAAAATCCAGACATATATGGAACTTTGCAAAGAACAATATATGCTATGTAGATACAAAGAAATCCAAGTCAAAGGCACAAAGAATATTTTCAACAAAGTAATAAAAGAAAGAATACTCAACCTCAAAAAGGATGCACATATTAAGTAAGGTACAAGGAACATACAGAACACAAAATAGACTGAACACCAAAAGAAAATTCCTTCAGCATGTAGTAATCAAAACACTAAATGCACAGAAAAATAAATAATATTAAAACTTGCAAGAAAATTGATGAACTTTAATGCATATGTACATGTTTGTGTGTGGTGTGCATGTGTGTGTGTGTGTGTGTGTGTGTGTGTCCTATTAGAATTATCTTTGAACCTTAATATGGACTCTAATTGCTAGAAGAGCATGAACAAACTCTAAGAGATCACAGGGGTAAGATAGATTACTATACCCAGTAAAATATACAATGACAATATATGGAAAAAATAAAATATTTCATTATAAAACCAAATTTAAACAATATCTATTCACAAACCTAGACTTATACAGCATAAAAAAGGAAATTTTCAACCCATAGAAAATAAAAGCATTCTCAAAATACACATGAGGAATAAATAAAATTAGACCAGTAAAAATAAAAAGTGTAAAAACCCCAAACCACAGCACCAAAGAAACAGCAACCAACAAACACTGAGCATTGATAACTCTCAATGTTAATGCCTTCAATATCCCAGTAAAAGAACATAGATCAACAGAATGAGTGTCAAATAAATCAATCCCTTTGCTGTACCAAAGAAACACAGCTCAACATCAAGGATAGCTATCTGAGGAAAAAAGACATTTGAAGCAAACGGACCTAAGAAGTAAGTATCCATTTTGTTATCTGTCAAAATAAGCTTCAAATGAAAACCAATTAAAAGAGATTTGGAAAGACACTGCATACTTATCAAACAAAATTTCACCCAGAGACACTGTAATTTTTAATGCCTATGCAAAAAACAAAAGGGCACCCAAGTTTATAAAAGATGATCTTCTATATCTTAACTCACATATCAACCCACACAAAGGCTCATCAAAAACAAATAATTTCAGAACAATTTTCCCTATGAATATTGATGCAAAAGTACTCAATAAAATACTTATAAACCAAATCCAAGAAAACATCAAAGTCATTATCTACCATGGTCAATTAGGCTTCATCCCAGGGATCCAGGGGTTGTTCAATATATGAAAAGTCATGAACATAGTGCATCATATTAACAAACTGAAAGAAAAAACAATGATCATTTCACTAAATGGAGAAAATGAATTTAACAAAATAACACCACTCCAAGATAAAGTTCTTGGAAAAAGTAGAAATACGATGTTTATATTCAAACAAAATAAAGGCAATATACAGCAAATCAATAGCCAACATCAAATTGCATGGAATGAAAATTAAAGTATTTCTACTAAAATCAGGTATAAGACAGGCTGTCCACTCTCTTTATCTCTTCAGTATAGAAACTGAAGTTCTAGCTAGAGCAGTAAGATACCAAGAAGATTAAGAGAATACAATTTGGAAACCAAGAAGTCAAACTATCGCTATTCACAGATGATACTTTAGGACACATTAGCAATCCCAAAAACTCTACCCAAAACTTCCTAAAGAATAAATACCTTCAGCCAAGTGGCTAGAGACAAAATTAACTCAATGGTAGGAGGACAATATCTAGGATATGCCAGAGACCTGGGATGGGAAAATGCCCTAGAGAGATTATTGGTGTAATTTTACCTGAGACTCCTAGCAGTCGGGAATATGGATCCTGAAGTGTCACTTCCTATAGCCAGGCAGGATTCCCAGTGGAAGGAAGTTGACAGCAACTCACCCACATGCAGTGGCAACAGTAGCACAAAACTTGAGAGAATGGCCAGCCAATGACTGCCTCAAAATTTAGACTATTCCCATAGGTAATAACTAATCCCTGGCACTATTAATGATACTTTTATGCTTGCCAACAGAAACTTACCATAACTGTTCTCTAAAGGCTTCACCCAGCAGCCAACTGAAAAAGATACAAAGACTTAATCTCAAACATTAGATGAAGCTTGGGTGTCTTATGGCAGAGTTGGCATAAGGATTGAGGGACATATAGAGGACAGGAACTCCATAGGAAGGCCAATAGAGTCAACTAACCTGTACTCTTGGTGCCATTCAAAGACTGAATCATCAACCAAAGAGTGAGCATGAGCTGAGACTAGGCCTTTGAACATACATTGCAGATGAGCAGATGAACAGTTTGGTCTGCATGTGGGTCCCACAACAACTGTGTGGGGTGGTGGGCTGTGAGAGGCAGATGAGTGCCTGGTAGAGGGCATGATTACAGGCCTCAGCCTCAAGATATTTTCATATTAATGAGATAACTGAAGGCCAGAGGGCATAGCCACTTAAGCATTCTTCCCCAGACCACCCTCCTTACAAGCAGTATTTAACCAAAGGCCCACCCTGAAGGTAGGCGGTACACCTTTATCCACTTTCCACCATGACAATAAACCTTCTAAAACCATGGACTTCCTCATATCTTTGGTGTCTGCTGTGGAGAACCATGGAAGCTGGGTTGGAGCTGGCAGCTCCTGGGAGCAGTTCTTTCAGGTCCAGCCTGGAGTTCTCAGCGGCAAAAAAAAAAAAAAACTGTCTCAAAATGAAAGGGAAATTTCTCATGCAAGGGGAAAAGTCACAGGGGCAATGAGAGCAAGCAGGGTCTCAAACCCGCTGTTTCAGGCAAGCTGGCTGAACTAAGTGGCTGTAGCTGGCCACAAATGATTAGGGAGGAGGAGAAGAAGCCTATGCTAGCAGACAGTGAGTCAAAGACTGACCCCTGGGAGAGACCTGCTGGGGACTAGAGCTTGGAATTAGTGCTTCTGAGAAAGAGGGGACAGTCTGTCCAGTCCTGGCCTGGGATTCCCAGCCATGAGAATGAAACTGTCTCAAAAGGAAAGGGAATCTCTCACCCAAGGAAAAGAGTCTTAGAATGAGGATCACAGCAGACTCTGCAGTCTGAAAGGCAGCTGTTAATGGTGAAGAAGCCCTCTCTGTGGGACTGGAGGATGGGCAGAGAGTGGAGACTAGGGAGTCGTCTCCATCTTGCCCTTGAGCTGGAGGCTATAACTAAAGGTCAAAAAGAAGAAGCTGGCCAGGAACACATGGAGAAGGAGAACACACACACACACACACAGAGAGAGAGAGAGAGAGAGAGAGAGAGAGAGAGAGAGAGAGAGAGAGAGAGAGAGAGAGACCTTTGAACTAGGCAGGAGTTAAACTGTAGTTAAGTGTCAAATGGGAGAAGTTGACCAGAAACACATGGAGAGAGAAAGAGAGAAGTGCAGGGAGAGGCCTGGTCTTTGAACTAGGTGGGTGTTACTCACTGCCCTTGAGTTCCATGGAGAAGTTTTTCCATGGGTGCCAGCGGGGGGGGGGGGGGGTACTCTTGGAGCTGGCTTTGTCTGCATCCTCCACCACATGCTGGGTGACACAAACCTCTCTTTGGGAGGGGCTATGGAAGGCTGAAGCTAGGTGAAAGGAACCAGGAGCCCAGAAGCAAAGCTGAACACCTTTTGTCCCATGGGTGTCCAGGGTTCAAGGCCTGTACTCAAACAGGAGCCCATATGCATCTCACAGCCCACTGTCCCACACAACTGGAGCAGGGACTGATCCTGAGCCTATTGCTTGCCAGCCTGTAGATCTCACAACCTTAAACTGACCATCTTGTCTGGCCACAGTTACAGAGGAAGCAACTGTTTCTGCAGCAACTTGATGTGAGGGGGTGGGAGGCAATGATGAGTATCCTATAGTGAAAGTTTTGGGTGTTGCTGGGGATAGAGTGATGAGTTTTGGTTGGTGGGTGACATCCAAAAGGCAGGTCTTGCCTGAGGTGGTAGAAGAAGGTCTGATATTGAGTTGTAAAGTGAATAAACAAATGTGTTTTTTAAAACAGAATGTGAAATGAGAAATGCACACTTGAAAACAAAACATGGTATCTTCAATAAATCATATCGGTCAAACTGGATGTCTGCATGTAGAAATGAAATCAGATCCTTAGTTATCACCTCACAAAAAAACTATTCTCCAAATGGATCAGTGACCTCCAAATAAGGCCAGATACACTGAATCTGATAAAAGAGAAAGTAGAGAATGGTTTTGAACTGGTTGGCTCAGAAAAGAATTCCTGACCAGCTAATGTTTGCTCTTATAGCATAGGCACTAAAAAGAACAATTAATAAATGAGATCACATAGAACAGAAAATATTTTCTATAGTCAAGGAGATCATCTTCTAGCCAAAGCAGCAGGCTCCACACAAATTAAACAACTGATATCTAAAATATGTAAGGAACTCACGAAGCTTAACATGAAGCAAACAAGTAACCAATTAATCTCTCTTGGAAAATGGATTATAATAGTTACAGGAAGCAGATGGATAGAGAGAATTGGTTGGAACAAAGGATGGGAAAATTAATAGGAAGGGGAATAGAAAGGGTCAGGATCAGTAATGGGGAGACAGGAGAGAGGGCTCAAGGGCCAAGAGAATCATCTGCAGCTGGCAAGGCTGGAAGGGATGTATCTCTAGTATTTGCCAGAGACTTGGCATGGTGGAGGCACCCAGGAGTCAATGCAGTTGTCCTTAACTGAGACACATAGCAGTGGGTATATGGAACCTGATGAGGCCACTTCCTGTACCCAAGCAGGATCCCCAGTGGAGGAGGAATAAGGACAACAAACATCCAAGAAAATTTTGGACCCAAAATTTGCCCTGCCTAAAAGAAATCCAGGGACAAAAATGAGGCAGAGAATGGAAATGGGAAACTAATAATTGCCCAAACTTGAGACCCATCCCATGGACAAGCAACAATCCCTGTCACTATTAATGATTCTCCGTTATGTTTGCAGACAGGAGCCTTGCATAACTATCCTCTGAGAGGCTCTACCCAGCAACTAACTGAAATGGAGGCCTACACCCACACCCAAATGTTGGACAGAACTTAGAGGAAGGAATAAGGACCCAAATGGGTTAGGAACTACACAAGAAGACCAACAGAGTCAGCTAATCTGGCCTCTGTTGGAGAGGATGCACTTAACTTTGCAGAGACTTGATGCTCTATGGTAGGAGGATACCCAGTGAGACACCCACCCTCTCAGAGAATGGGATAGGGGGTAGAGGAGGAAATGTGGGGGGAGAATGGGAGTGGGCACCAATCAGGATTTATAATGAGTAAATAAATCAGTTAATGGGGAAATGGTATGCAGATAATTCTAAAAGGAGGAAACTGAATTTGCTGAGCACTTAAAATATTCAAAATTGTTAACCTTCAGGGATACGCAAATCAAAACTATGTGCAGATTTCATTTTTTACCTGACAGATGATGAAACCCAGAGAAACCAGTAACTGTTTATTCTCATAACAACCTGATAAACATGAACATCTATACACTGCTAGTGGGCATGTAAAAATGGTAAGCCGTTATGTAAATCATCAGAATGATTGTAATCAATCTACCTTAGGATCTACCTAAACCACAATAGCTGGGCTACTAGCTACCCTGCATGCTGTTAATCCTGAGTTATTACTCACTAATTTCATTTTTTATCTTGGATGCTCTCAACTCCAATTAAACACCCATCTGAGCCACATTTTCTTGGCCCAGAAGCCAGGGCACTTTCTTTGCTTTTATACCCCATGGCAGACTATACCCCTCCTCTGCCCACATTTTCATCAAGCATATAGATCTCTCTTTCTCTCTTCTCCTAATACCAAGCCAGGGAAACCCCAAAATTCTGCCTTTGTCTGTCCTCCCCAGCTATTTGCTGTTGGCATTTTTATTTACCAGTCAGAACCAACTGGGTGCAGGTACTGAGAAGCTACTTGTAGACACAGTCTTGTACACAGTTTATTGGGGAACATAATTAGCATTCATAATCCAAGCAGCTACAGTACTAGATGATATTTTATCCATTACAAAACTTAAAGGCATCTTTGGTATTAATCTGGTTTTATTTTTTATGGAATCTCTGGGTGTGTCCAAATGGCAGTGTCTCTGCATCTGTATGCATTTCTTGAGCTTTTTTCAGATCTTTTTCTTATTTGGTTATTGGTCTTTATTTCATTTCAATTTTCATTTAGCTAAATGTATATTCTTTTACTTTAATTATTATCCCTTAGATACCTGCTTCTTATCAAATGAGAGATGAGAAGGGTATGGATTGAGATGTGAATAGAATTGAGGAGGAGATGGGAAAACTGTGGAGAGGAAGAAAAATGGAATTTATTTTCCCATCCCAGAGAATAAAATAGCATGGTATCAGGAAAGGAATCATGACTGCTTTAGCCGATTTATGCTAAGAGTAGTTTGATCTAGGTGGCATCAGGCCAAAGAATAAGAGACTTTCAAGAGTCTCCTAGGACTGACAAGAATAATGTGGCAAATATATCAGTGGGTAGTAAAACTGACACTCTACCAGAAGCTCTATCTGTAGAAGAGATGTAGACCAAGTGGACAGGAGAATGATAGGCCATTACATCTCATCTAGGACAAAGAATCCATTCTCAGGAATGTCCTACATTGTAAGAATTGGTCAAAGAAAAGGTTTGAGAATGATGGAACATCTGTTTTATGCATTTTGATAGCTGTGGCTAAAATCACAATGTAACGTCCCTCACAGATGGAGAGAGAGAGAGAGAGAGAGAGAGAGAGAGAGAGAGAGAGAGAGAAATAGAAAGAGAAAATATATTTAATCACCATTTGCCTTTTAGAATGAAATAATAGTAGAATGAAAGAATCCATGTTTCTTTTGGATGCAGATAGGCAGTACAGAGTTTCATTGATCCAGGGTCATAATATCCTATTATCAGAAAGGCATTGAACTTACTAAGAAAAAAATTTTAATGAAAATAATGGCATCAGTAGGATCTCATATGATTATAAGCTTAATATATGGGGAAAGTGAGCCCATAAACCATCAAATAAAGATTCCTATTATTTATTTACTCCTTGAGTAAACTTTCCCGCTGGGTGTTTAAGATCATACATGTTGTCAAAATTAACGAATTTTATTTTATTTTATTTTATTTTATTTTATTTTATTTTATTTTATTTTATTTTTGTTGTCAAGACCACTTATGGATCTGGTCCTTAGCTGTCACTTGGACTTGAGAGAAACCTCTGGCTCCTCTAGCCTTTTATTTTTATAGAACCAATTTTTTTATCTTTATGAAGATAAAGTTTAGTACTTACTTGATTCTGTCTTTGCCTAGCAGCACAGAAGTAAAATTTTGCAGTATTGATACTTCCCTTTTAGACTAATCACTTGTTGAAGAGCACTTGTGGTCCTTATGGCCTCCCTAAAAAAGAGAACAGTCAAAGCAGATATTGAGAGATAGTCCCCTGGAACTTACTTGGCTTTGGAGGGCTATTTTCCATTCTCATCCCTGTGCATTAATATATCTCCCAACATTTGTTATTGAACCACCAGAATGTCAATCATATTAGACAGGTACATTGAACTAATATGTAATATTTCAATAAAGCTAGGGTAAACCCATAACCCAAACACTTTACATTTTGATTCCTTAAACTATGGTTCTGAAACACAGTGTCTTATTTCTTTCTTCTACTGTTTGACTGTTATACTCCTGTGGATAGAACTCAGGAGCTGGCTTTATTTTCTTCAAATTCTGAGTCTCAACCATAGCCATGTAGCCAATGCCTTGCCATTTTTTTCTAGCTCCCCAGCAGCCTATCCTCAGTACCCTCCATTTAGCCATTCCCAGCTCAAGGGTGCACTATCCGGGGGTGAGGTGAGGAAACAATCAGAAAAAAAGAGTAACCTCACTGTGGATCTTTCCCGGATTCTTTGAGTTGGGAATATTTCAGCACATACTCTCCCTACAACTTTATCAGTTTCTTGGTGGTACTTTTTAACATATCACCTGGCAGAATAGCAGCTGCACATGATTTTTCCAGGTTCTCAGGTTGAAATCACATTCTACCCTGCTCAATCAGATCCCAAACTCATAATCTCCATATTACCAGTGAAGGTGGGGGCTGACTGAACTTCCTACTAATATACATCTGTGCGTGGCTTAGAACATACCACACCAGACCAAAGGGTTCCAAGTGAGATTTATTCAGGAGCTAGGGCAAGAGGGGGAAGAAGAGGAAGAAGAGAGCAAGGTCAAGGGGTTCTGCCTGTTTTATATGGGCAGTGACGTAGCCTATCCCAGGTAAGGGTGGGAGGTAGTCAGGTGTATTCTGGAAATGTATGATGGTAGCCTTGGCAATGATGTGGGGGTCACCTAGATATGACATCACTGGGTTTGGAGCCTTATACCAACATACCTCCCTTTCTTCTTATTATAAAGAGAAGAAAAAAGAGAAGGGGAAGCCAATGGTGAAAGAAGAGTCAGGGTACCATGTCTCTTAAACTATTTCCTGCTGTGTAGGGGTGTAGGGATGAGTCAGGTCAGGGAGATGAAAGGCTGGGGCCTTTAGAAGGGCCTGTTGGAGCCTTTGAAAGAGCTTGGTAACCAGTTTGAGAAGAGGTTCATGGACGGGGCCTAACACTGCTTCATATAAGGGAAGAGAAAGTAGGAAAAAGGAGGGAACCTAGGGATGCGAAAGCTAGTCACTTCTAGGAATAATAAAATCTTTCTTTGTAGAAGAAACAGTTAGAGACTGAATCAAATTCTTTCTATATAAGGTAATAGCCTTGTGTGTTGGGATAATTGTTAGTCCTAAATAGGTGACCTGAGGAGTGGACAGTTGGACTTTAGAAGATAAGACCCTGTAGCCTCGACTGGAAAAGAAATTTAGAAGAGCAACTTGGCTAATCTCTAAGAAGGGGCTACAGAGAAGGACATCATCTATGTAAGGTACAATCTTAGATCTAGGGAAAGATAAAGAGAGCAAGTCAGAAGCCAGGACTTGGCCAAATAGGTGTGGGCTGTCCCAGAATCCCTGAGGTAAAACAGTCCAGGTAAGTTGGGTAGAAAAAATGGGTATCAGGATCTGTCCAGGTAAAGGCAAATATGTCCTATAACTGGGCATCTAAAGAGATAGAGAAAAATGCATCTTTGAGATCTGGGACTGAAAAATGAGAAGTCCCTGTGGAAAGAAGTGTGTAAGGGTTAGACACAACAGGATGGAGGGGAACCACTGCAGAATTAATGTGTCTGAGGTCTTGAACCAGTCAATAGGTACCATTAGATTTCTTAACTGCTAGTGTAGGGGTGTTAAAGGGGGAAGAGGTAGAGTGAAGAAGTTTTTTTCCTTAAGAGGTCAGAAATGATAGGCTTAAGTCCCCTGAGGCTCTGGAGAGAAAGAGGGTATTGAGCTTGGGTGATGTACCTGGTAGAGTCCAGTAACTGGATGACAACAGGAGAATGATGTTTAGCAACAGAGGAATTCTGGAAATCCCAAACTCAGGGGTCCACCTGAGAAGCTGGTAAGGGAAATAACATGTTAGTGTTAGTAGGTTGACTGACTAGAAAAAGGAGCAGAGGAAAAGCTGGTGAGCTTGGGTTTAGGTGAATCAGGGGAGCAAAGGGAATAGAGGCTCCCAACTTAGCTAAACTAGCCCTTCCCAATAAGGGGATGGGACATGTAGGCACTACCAAAAGGAATGGGTGAGAGGTACACCCCTAAAAATGCAACTAAGTGGGGGGTAAGGTATCTGGTGAGGAAGATAAGGTTGTCCTCCTACTCTGACAATAGTAGAACGTGAAGGTGAAGTGGGTCTCCAAAACTCCATCAGGATCAAGTAAGTGGCCCCAGTGTCCAAGAGGAAGGAGATGGGTCTTCCACATACCATAATAGCTACCTGGGGCTCCCTGCTAGTGATAGGGTAGAGTGGTATGGTCAGGTCGAGAAAGCTCGAGCCCTGTCAGTCCTCCAAAACCAATCCTAGAAGGTCAGTTTAAGGATGCTCTGAGAGCAATGTCCCTCTGTTCTGGTTGACATGAGGGCAATCGACAGCCCAATGTCCCTTCTGATGGCACCTAGGATATGGTCCCCTTGGCTTTCTGGGACTGGGGAAACCCTCACCTAATGATCTTGTTGACCACATTTATAGCAGAGGCCTAGTGGTTCCTGAATCTTCAAAGACCAGGAGTCTGGGGTAGCAGCTGAGGCTGATTGGATAGCCTTTGACAGCATGAGGGATTTCTTTTTTCGGGCTTTCTCATATCTCTCATGGTACACCTTGAAGGCCAGTGCCAAGACTTCTGCATATGGAATTAGGGGTCTCTTCTCCAATCACCTAAGTTTAGCTTGTTTGTCGGGGTAGCTCTGGAAAAAAAAGTAGGTCATCAGAAGTTGCTTACCTTCTGGGTTTTCAGGGTCCAGATTGGTATACTGCAATAAAGCCTTTGTAAGGCATTCTAAAAACTGAGACAGGTTTTTCTGTTTGTTCTGAACAACCTCTTGTAGTTTCTCAAAGTTTAATGGCTTTAAGGCTGCCTTTCTTAGGCCTGCCAAAAGGCATGTTATAAATCTATCTCTAGCTAAGCTACCACCTGTGGAATTATAATTCCATTGAGGATCCTGGTCAGGAACTGCCTCAGATATGATTGGATACGTTCCCTCTGTTTGATGAATCTGATCTGCATGTGATTTTTCCATTTCCCAAACTTGCCTGCTTTCATCAGGAAGTAAATTGTTAGTGAGAATCATATGAACCTGATGGAAAGTCAAGCTATAAAACTGAGTAATGTACTGGAACTCTTTAATAAACGTGGAGGTGTTAGAGGTATAGGAACCCAGTCTGCTCTCTATTTGAGAAAATTCACTCAGTGAGAAAGGGACATGTACTCTGACCAGACTGTCAACTCCAGCCACTTCTCTTAGAGGAAGGACAGATGCTGGTTTAGGTGTCCCTGAAAGAGAAGAAATTGGAGGTTTGGCTGTGGCCTTAGAACACATGATAGAAGGGGTAAAGGTTAGTGCCAATGCAGGGCTATTAGAGTGGCCTGCAGATGACACAGATGGAAGGGAAGGGTCTGAAGAGGTCAGGCTAGTAGACTCTGAGGTATTCTGGTAAGAAGAAACTGAGAGAGCAGTTTGGGTTTTTGGTGGCATGGAAACAGGTCTGCAATGAAAGGGAAGCAGTTTGTCAGCTGGACCTAAAGGTATAGTGTCATCTAAAGGTGGTTGAGTAGGTTTCATGGCTAAAAGAAGCTGGGATAGGGAACAGGCAGAACACATAGAGGGATTAGAGTGAAGGTAGATGAATGCTTGGATATAGGGAACCTCTTTCCATTTACCAGTTTGCTGGCAGTATGTATGAAGACACTTTAAAATGATTGGGTCTAGAATGCCATGGGATGACCATTTTGAACCATTATCTAGGGGGTATTAGATAAGATACAATATCTTATTGCAGAGGTGTATCAGTTTGGGAGGTCTCAAACCAGGCGTTAAGTTTAGAGATTTGAGGTTTTTTTCTCAGAAGACAACCCAGTGGGTTGTCTGAGGGTACAGTTGAAGACAATTTAGCACCCATTGGGTGATGAGGAGGCTATTATTGAACTATTTGCATTGGCATTAAGTCATTAAAGGATCAGGCAGGCAGGCTAGATATCAGATTCTCATGAGAATATCTAGGGGCCCTGGTGGTGGTGGTCTCTTGGAGATCACCAGAAAGCAGCTCAACCTTGTACCAGGGATTTATTGGCTGCTGCAAAGCTTGGGGGATTCATGAACAGCTTTGAAGGAGGAAAGTCACCCAATGGCCTAAGTCCTAAGTCGCAGATCAGCCAGGTGGCCTGTCATATGAACTGGAGCATTGAAATGCCAACTCCTCAGCCCAGGAAAGTCTGGCCAGGTGCTATCTGGGCATTTAGGGTTCCTCCCACCAATTGGAAGCTCCTTACCAATCAATATGCTGGTGTGTGTTTGTGGGCTTCTGCAATGTGGTATCAGGAAAGGTGGAAATGTGAAGTATGTGTGGGCCCGTCTGGCTGCCTAGCCCATGTGGCAGAGCACTACTCCATGTGAGGGGCCACAGTGACATAGCTCATGTGGTGGAAGTTTCGTGAGCCTTGCAGTGGTGGGTGAAGTTGGTCTGCAGCAGCAGTGGAAATCCATGTGGTTGGTAACAGCAGGTAGCAGAGGATGCAGTCCATATGGTGTATCAAGTAGCAGCAGTGGTAGTGGCTGTGGTCCACATGACAGTCCTGCATGGTCACAGCAGCCAGTGCCAGCTGCGGTTGGTGGTGGCTGCACAGGTTGGTTCCTGAAGTCTTCTGTTCTTGGCCCAATGCACCAATGATATACATCCACGCTCAGCTTAAAACAGACCACACCAGACCAAAGGGTTCTATGTGGGGTTTATTCAGGAGATAGGGAAAGGATGGGGGTGGAGAAGAAGAGGAAGAAGAAGAAGAGAAAGAGGTCAGGGGGTTCTGCCTGTTTTATATGGATGATGACGTAGCCTATCCTAGGTAAAGGTGGGAGGTAGTTAGGTGGATTCTGAGAATGTATGG
This sequence comes from Arvicanthis niloticus, assembly GCF_011762505.2. Taxonomy (NCBI): domain Eukaryota; kingdom Metazoa; phylum Chordata; class Mammalia; order Rodentia; family Muridae; genus Arvicanthis; species Arvicanthis niloticus. The sequence goes on along the minus strand of NC_047669.1, from coordinate 5,241,733 downwards.
AGGTTGCCTTGGCAACAATGGGGGTAGGGGTTGCTTAGATGTGATGTCACTGGGTTCAGAGCCTGATACCAACACTTACCATGTCTATGTGGAGAAGGATTACTTAGTGTGGAAGGTAGCCTTGCAGTGTGACTTAGGTTGGGATGAATTCCAAGTTTTTCTCTGTGATTTTCAGTTAGATATACAAGCTTGAGAATGGGTCATTTCCAATCCCAAGAGAGACCCCAAGTTATATAACTGAGCTGTTGGTATTTGTTTAGAGAATTTTCAAGTTCATTTTATGGCATGAAAAAAAAGAATCAAATGACTTGGAAAAGCAAACCAACCTATGGAGCAGAAAATACCAGCTTTACTTCTTCAGAATGAGAGCAGCCTGGAAGTGTGTTAAGCACATACTGGATTGGGTAATTTACAGTGACCCCCTAAGTGCACCCTTTTCTCCTTCGTTTCTTTGTTGACAGGTATCATGCAAGGCCCTTGTGCCTCTAACTATTTTCCCTTATGAATTTTCTAGGAAAAGGGAGCAAAGGGCTCTAGATGATTGCTTTTGCTTTCCTTGCCTACCTATGTTCCTTTAAACCTGCTTCAATTCCTTTGCTGGAAGAAATTGTCTTATCCTCCGATATTTCTGATGGATGCTCATGCCCATTAGAGGGCAGTGCTGGTCTGGTCTTGAGATGACAGAGCACCTAGCAAGACCAAGTCATTCAGAAATCACTACTTCCTTCCACACACTTGCAAAAGGATCAATGCCATGGAGGACTATTACCATAAAGCTACACTATGATCCTTCTGGCTTCTTGGTCCCATAGGCCACATGAATAGTGAACTCAGAACTAGACTTCATAATTTCTTAATTCCAAAGGAGTATTGGGCAAGAGAAATATGTTTTCCAACAAAAGAATGCTATATTTTCATGGACAGTATCTACATAGCATTGAGAAAAGACTCAGAAATTAAATATTTTTAATTTTGTTAATGTAGTCTCAGCATACAAATATTGACATATTCTTCTCTATGGATAAGTTTTCCCAGTACTACATATCTTCACATTTTAGACAGGGGCTTCTCTTAGGATGCAAGTTGAAGATTTTACCAGTTGTATTTTCAACATTTCTTCAGAACTAATATGTAGAAAGCAGATGGTAGTCAAACTATATGTTGACCATGTGAGTGTGTGTGTGTGTATGTGTGTATGTAAATGAACTTTTAACATAAATGTAACAGTAAATTAATCTGGTAACTGCATTTCTTTACCTTAACTTAGTGTCCAATAATCACACAGAAACCAAGATTTATTTAAAACTGCATCTCAATAGCTGAGCAATTACATGATCTATCTTTACTTTCTATGAAAATGTGGCTGTTTCCAAGCCATCCCATGACAATTCCATATTATTAGTGATCTGGCTCTTTGGGCTTTATGAGTTTACCCATGATCTCTCCTCAGAGCCTTTCTTTATGGCTCCAAATCCTCCATCCTCCTGGATGAGCTGAATCTCTTGGCCTCTCTCTCTTTCCTCTTGTTGGTAGACTTCCCACACTATTCCCTATTCTGCCCACAAATTGAGAAATCAGCATTTATTGAAAGGCAGAAAATAATTGAAAGCACTCTTTACACAGTTGAAACTGGAGATTCTTAGTATACAGATTACATTCCATATCTGAACTGAAACAAGATATAAGGCAGAGAAATCAGCATTTGAATAGCACAATGACAAGCTTTATACAATGTACAAAAGCATCATTCCTCTGTGTGTGTGTGTGTGTGTGTGTGTGTGTGTGTGTGTGTGTGAGAGAGAGAGAGAGAGAGAGAGAGAGAGAGAGAGAGAGAGAGAGAGAGAATAAGCGCACATGCAAGCATTCTTGTGTGGCAGTGTGGGCACTTGTTTTTCAGTATGCAGAATCTTATACCATCAATATTTCTTCCCTATTCCTACTCAGAAAATAAAGGAAATTCATTGTCATGGTACTTTGTGTTTAAAGGACAGCCTTAAAAAATGTCACAGATACCTCCAGAATCCATATCCTAGATGTTAATTATTACACTTTGTTTATTCATTATCAGTTTAGAAATTGATAATTTTTCATCAATAATATATGTAAATACATACTGATAGGGGAAATGTGATTTCATGAATGGTTTAACTGTTGCAGGGGGAGGGGGGACTAGTATTCATATACCAGAAAACAAGATATAGTTGCATATGGGATGTCATGGCTAAGAATCTCCTCATGCCCCCAGTCCTCTGCTGTTTCCCATTCATTTTTACATTTTTATGGTCTAACTCTTGATGAAGACCACATTCTCCCCATATGTAGTCTCACAATTTCTCAGTCAGACCCAGTCTAAAATAAAGGCATAGTTTGTACACGCACAGGAAGAGGGTATTTGCATGGAGCCAGCATGCACTTAGAATCCCAGAGATATATAAGAAGAGCTGCCTAGCTATCGCTATAGCTTGTACCTAGGAAGCAAAATCTGAGTGTTTTCACCATGACTTGGGCTCCACTATTCCTTGTCTTCCTTTGTCACTTAACAGGTGAATGGGTTTATGAAATTATTGGACAATAATTATTTGTTGCTTGGGATATTTGGCCCATAGTTTTCACTGTGGATGGAGTGACCTTCTTCTAACTGTTTTTTTATTATTATTTTCTTCTTATAGGATCATGTGCCCAATTTGTGCTTACTCAGCCAAAGTCTATGTCTACATCTCTAAGAAGCACAATCAGTCTGCCTTGCAAACGCAGCACTGGTAGCATTGGAAGCAACTATGTGCACTGGTACCGGCAGCACATGGGGCGTTCCCCCACCCTTATGATTTATGAAGATGATAAGAGACCATCTGGAGTTCCTGATAGATTCTCTGGCTCCATTGACAGCTCTTCAAATTCAGCCATCCTGAGGATCAATAATGTGGAGGAGAATGATGAGGCTGACTACTACTGTCAGTCTTATAGTAGTGGTGTTAGTCACAGTGATGTGAACCATAAAGGAAGTAAGACAAAATATCCCCAGAGCATCAGATGTGAAATCAATTGTGAAAAAAACTATTGCTGTTTCATGTCTTCATTAAAAGTACTGCTACTGGGGTTGCCAAGTCATACATTCCTCTAGGTTCACTGCAAGATTTTACATTCTAAGCTGGGCAGTGGTGATTTATGCCTTTAATTCCAGCACTTGGGAGACAGAGGCAGGTAGATTTCTGAGTTTGAGGCCAGCCTGGTCTACAGAGTGAGTTCCAGGACAGCCAGAGCTATACAGAGAAACTCTGTCTCAAAAAAAAAAAAAAAAAAAAAAAAAAAACTATTCCACATTCTATCCACTTATGGATGACTGATCTCTTTTTACATTTGAATTCAAAACATGGGGAACCAATAGTTGAAAAGGGGAGTTTTAAAAGGCAATACTACTGACAATTTTTGTGTCAGAATTCTTACACATGTGAGATATTTAGCATCATCTCTGGCCATGAGTCACTTGCATATTTTCATGTTGTTCCTCCATTATGGCATCACCAACTCTCTATAGTACTGAATGTATCTGTAATATAGAAAACAATATACTTGAGCAAAGTAACTGTGACAATAAATAAGATAGTAAAAAGACTGTGGCTTTGACCCTTAGTTGAGCTACTGTGCTTCAAACCCCTATCAAAATGGGACTTGTGCCAGGATGGAATTAATGCTTGCTCCTGCATCTATGTGCCTGGATCCCAGGGCAAGCATTGTGATTTGGAATTAGATAACAGTGTTTCTTATTCTTGCATGAATGTGGCTGTACACAGCTAAGGCTTGCATTGCAAGAGGCCAGAAAAGGCCACTGGTGAAACACAGCCTCAATGGGAGTTGACATGCCAATGTTGAAGGGGTCATGCAAAGGAGCTTAGCCTTGGCACCAAGAAGAAAGGCTATAAGAGCTATTGGTGAAGCATAGTTGCAGTGTGGAAGACCCCAGCACATTGGAGATTTCTGTATTGTGGAATGACCACCAAGAACAGCAGAAACAGTTGAGTGAAGTCAACCAGAGTCTAGCCTGCTACAGAAGTCAGAGCTAAAATGACCCAACCCTTTTGGAGGAGGTCAGATGTTTCTGTGTGAATCCCAAACATTAGAAAAAGAAGCTGTTAAGCTGAAATTGCCATGGAGACCTCAAGATATTAGAGATGCCAAAACCATAAGATACCTGCTTAGGAAAGCTGATAATAAGGAGTAGAATGAGCCCAAGAGGAAAAAGTATGTTAGTGTCATCAAAGCAGAAAAAAGTTGAATACCTGAAGAGCACTTTGACAATAGACCTGGTGATGTAGAGTTTTGAGCTAGCACAGCAGGCTTTTGGTCTTCTTTGGTTCTCCTCTGTATGAAATTTTGAAATTGTAATGTATATCCTGGGGTTTTGAAGGTATATGATTTGCTTTTGACAGTTAATTGATTAGAAGAATCTCAGAAAAGACTTTGAACTTTAGATTTTTAACACTGTTGAAACTGTTATAGACTATGGAGACTTTTGAAGTTGGACGAACTATTTTGCATTGTTGATTGGCTAGGTATGGCTCCCATAGTTTCATGTGCCTGAACAAGCCTAAGTGGGCTAAGGAGTAGAGTGTGATAGTTCAAATATTCTTGGTCCTTTCAGTGGTGTGCTGTTGTAGATTACTCTGGTAATGTTTGTATTTTGATGATTCCTTGAGAGGGCCTGCCCCAAGGAGGAGTGAATCACATACTCAGGTAATGTTATGTCAATCTTATCCCCATTTTAACTTGTCAAATAAATGCTAGAGCACATGATTTGGGCAGTGGAAGGGAAATGTGGGGCTGGAAATTTTAGAGGAGGAGAAAGAGAAAGATGAAGAAAGAGGAGACAGAAGGAAGATAGAGCTGAACCACATGTCCTGAAGGAGCCACAAGTAAGCAAGGGATTTCACAGCTGGGGAATAGAGTAGTATAGTGGTTTATCTGTCCAATCTAGCTGTGCAGCTTATAAATATTGTGACAGAGTTGTATGGGTTTTTTTTTTTTTTTTTGCATGGGCTTTTTGGGGTTGGAGATTTACTGCAACAAATTGGCTCCAACATGGATCTAAAACCTAAAGGCAGGAGCTGAAAGAGAAATTTCCAGACACTAGAACAAAAATTTCAGAAATTGATAGATGAGACTGAGAAACAAAGAGATGAGCTTAAGACTTGGCAACATAGACTAGAGGAAACACTAGCACTAAAGGTTCAGGATTTTATTGGTCATAATAAGCAACAGAAAGAGAAGAATGAAGGGTAGAGACAAGAACTGGAAGAGATGCTAAGACAGAAACTTCAGATGTTCAAAACTGAGTTTGGGCAACAGAGAGATAAGCTTAAGACTTGGCAACATGGCCTAGAGGAAACACTTGAAGTAGAGGTTTAGGATTTTTATAGGTCAAGATAAGAAACAGAAAGAGGAGAATAAAGGTTGGGAATAGAAGCTGAAAGTGACACTAGAAAAAAATGATTCAACAATTCACAGATCAGACTCAACAGCAAGGAGATAGAAATAAAATTTGAAAGCAAAGCCTAAAGAAAATTTACTAAAACTAGTAAAACAAAATAAGGCAGACGCTGCAGTATCAGAATTACAACAGAAAGAGAAGCTAAGATTATGGAATCAGGGCCTAGAACAGGAGATGCAAAAAATTATAGAGCAGCATGAACAACAAAAAGCAAACTTTAAGACTTGGCAACATGGCCTAGAAGAAATACTAGAATTAAAAACACAGGAAATTATATATCAGAATAAGAGAAAGAAAGATGAAAATGAAGGTAGGAGACAGGAGCTGGAAAATACAACAACAGCTCACAAGTCAGACTGAGCAGCAAAAAGAAAATAATGAGTATTGGAAAAAACAAACTTGGAGAATAACCTTTTTAAATTAATCAATCAAAATAAAGTCAATAGAAGAATATCAGAATTGCAATACAAAGAAAAACTTAAAATTTGGAGATAGAGCTTTGACCAGAGAATACACAAATTAAAAAAACAGAAGGAGCAACAAAATTAGAAATATGAAGCATGGACACAGACTAGGGGAGGAAATTAAAATTTCAATTAAAAATACTCGGGTAGAGTCAGAAAATAAAGAAAGCCAAGCAAAGGTTATTAGAAAGCAAACTTTAGTTTATCTGGTTAGTATGCAACAAAGACCAGATGATGGTTATCCACAGGGTTATCAGGAATTTGATTGGAAACCCATTGATGTGTTAGAACTGATGAAATTTAAGGAGAATGTCACTAATTTTGGAATACATTAGTCATTTGTTAACAAATTCTGACTTTTTGGGCTATTAAAAATAGAATAATATCCAAAGACTGGAAGGATATGACAAAAGCAATTCTAGAACCTGCCACACATTTACAATGGTTCTCATGATGGAGAGAAGAGACAAGAAAGATAACACAACAAAATAGATCCAGGGGTATTTCCAAAGATCAGCTGCTTGGTGAAGGTAGAAGTAGAGGTACAGGCTGTATATGATGAAGAAATTCTGGCATTGTGTTGATTGGCAGCCTTAAGTGCCTGGGACAAAGTCACCAAATCAGGGAAAAGACTTGAACCATTTTCTCAAGACATGTAAGATTCAGAGGACACTTTGCCTGACTTTTTGCAAAGGCTAACCTCAGCTGTGAAAAGGAATGTACCAGATCCAGCAGGCAGCAAGAAAGGCAATAATTGATTACTTAACCTTTTTAAAAATGGAAATGCTGAATTCGAGGAAGTAATCAGACCACCGAGGTCAGGATCAATAGATGAGTGGATTAGACATACAATTGATGTTAGACCTTGCCCACATCATATGACCTTAATAAGAGAAGCTGACACTAGAAACCTAGAGATGAACCAAGATTTCAAATGTTTTAATTTTGGTGAACAGAGTCATCTCAGAATAAACTACAGGAAAAAAAAAACAAATTAATCCCCAAAGAGGCCTATGCCTTCTTGAATATGTCAAAGATGTGGCAAAAGCCAACATTCAGATGGGGACAACAACAGACAATTGTTGCAACACTTTAGCAAAAAACTCTGGGGGGGTGGGGGTGTCTTGCAGACAACAGTGCCAGGCAGAAAGAGTTCTCTTAGGCAGAACAATTAAACATCACTGCTTCAAAAAGAAATGTTGTGAGACCACATAACAAGTCTGAGGCAAGTTTTATAGACAATTCAACAAAGCAGGTCAAAAACAAATATTTTGGCAAACTTCTATAGAGATTAAAAGCCAAAACTAAGAATACTAGTAAACAATATTGAGATTAAAGAAATGGTTGACACTGGAGCAGATGTCACCTTTATCTCTCCAAAATCTTGGTCTGCAAGTTGGTCACTTCAAGAGGTAGCCATCTAATTTCAAGGAGTTGGGACTTTATCCCAAATAAAGCAAATCACTAGATGGCTTAAATGTACAAGACTTGAAGTTCAGGTAGAAAAATTGAGGCCATATGTAGCTGATATTGCCATTAACTTATGGGGAAGAGATCTGTTACAGCCATGGATAACAAAAATTAATATCCCCTCAGTTTTAGTGTCTGGCCACAAAACTGGTCAGGTTCCTAATTTTAAAAAAATTAAATTAGTTAGGGAATGATTTCAAAGACAGTTTCAGACTGTCTAAGCTATCCACAAACAAGATAGAGCAGAGGCTGACAATTTAGCTCCAACCCAAGGAGCCACTGCTAATAAAACACCAACAGCCTTACCATTAAGATGGTTGACTGACAAACTCATTTGGATTGATCAGTGCTCTAACAGAATAAAAACTACAGGCATTAGAATAGCTAATCCAGGAGCAGCTTAAGGCTCAGCATATAGAGGAGTCCATGTTCCCTTAGAATTCTCTCATATTTGTCATAAAAAATATGGCAAATGAAGAATGTTGACAGATCTCAGAATGACTAATAAGAGTATTCAACAACTGCATTTTGCATCCTGGAATCCCATTTCCTTCCTTGTTGACTAAGGAATAGCCTTTTATAGTGATTTATCTAAAAGACTGCCTTTTTCACACTTCCTCTACATGAGGAGAGGTTTGCTTTCTCAGTACCTATCTTCAGTAGAGATCATCCAATAAGAAACTATCATTGGAAAGTCCTGTCACAAGGAATGTTAAGTAGCCCTACCCTGTGTCAATATTTTGTATAGCAGCTATTGGAGATAATTTACAAACACTTTCCCCAATACATTATTTACCATCATATGGATGACTTCCTTTTGGCTGATCCAGATATAAATATCCTGGAAAGAATGCATGTTAAAGTAAAAAAACAAAAACAAAAACAAAAAAACAAAAAACAAAAAAAAAAACCAAACTCAGGATGGCAAATCACCCCTGAAAAAATACAAAGAGGGGATTCTATTCATTATCTAGGATACAGAATGAGTCTGCAATATGTTAGGCCATAAAAGGTACAAATCAGAAGAAACCAATTAAAGACTCTTAATGATTATCAGAAGCTACTGGGAGTCTGATTGACTCGACCATTCAAGAGCTAAGCATATTATTTCAAACATTACAAGGTGATAAAGATTTAAATAGACCAAGAAAATTATCATAACGACTGAGAAGGAGTTAGCTCTAGTAGAAAGGAAATTACAAGATACACATCTAGATTGTATTTATCCAAAAATGGCCTGCAACTTAGTTATCTTACATTCTACTCATTCCCCAACAGTAATTATCATGCAAAGGGAAGAGTATATCTTAGAATGGATATTTTTAGAACATAAACAGAGTAAGAAATTAAAAGCCTACATTGAGAATGTCTCTAAATTGATACTAAAAGAAAAAAATGAGACATTGACAATTAGTCAAAATGGACCCAGCTGAAATTGTGGTATCTTTTGCTGAGTTGTGCATTTTTTGCACAGGATTGTTGGGGTTGAAGATTTACCATAACAGTATTCCCTTGCTGAAAGAAGTATGTCACTGTGGTGGTGTGCTTTGAGACTCTCCCCAATGAACTCTAAACCAGTCTTCTGTCTGCCTTAGGATCAAAATGTAGAACTTTCAGCTCATTTAGATCCATCTCTGTCTGGACACTACCATGTTTCCCACCTTAATGATAATGGATTGAACCTCTGAACCTGTAGGTTCAGTTAAATGTTAAATGTTGCTCTTTATAGAAGTTGCTGTGGTCATGGTATCTCTTCAGAACTAGTTTGGAAAGCCAAACTAAGACAGGGGGCTTACCCTGAATCTGTTGACTGCCTGTAAATACTAACTGATCTGCTTCATCTGGGCCTCAGTGTAGAATATTGCCTACTGCTTCAATAACTGGACATGGGTTGGTACTCAGGAGAGAACTCCCCTTCTCAGATGCATATGTATGGGGTTTTATTTCCCTGAATGTTCCGAGCCCCTCCATGTCCCCTTCACCCGAGAAAGAGACACGTGAGGCAGTGTTCGGGTGGTTACCACAGCGAGGCTTTATTCTTGTATCAGCAGGAGCTGAAAGACCCCAAGCCCGGAAAAGGCACTGCTATATGTACCCTAGAGTGGCGTGTTCACTTCTGATTGGCTGTTCACTCATTACCCATAATACGCCCCGGGATGGGCAGTGACTTTGGCGCACTTTTTGCCTTTTGCACCTGCGCAGTTAGTTGTTTACTTGTGGGAGCATAGGATGCCCGAGCCATCTTGTAATGGCGAATGCTGTCACGCTCACACAGCTCCTAACACCTGAATATCTATCCTCAACTCCTAAGCAAAACAGTAGCACTGAATTTAAGTGTCTATATTGGTGAAAGGGTTATATTCTCATGAGGACAAATCTGGGTTATCCAACTCTATAGAAGACCCAACTGTTAACTAAAATGAAATATTAAGGCTGCCCTTGCATTATGTAAATGTTAAAATCTGCATACAATTGGTATGAAAATGTAATAGAACTCTTCCATCCCATGCACTATCCTTCATTTCTAAAGCTCTGAATTGCATAGCACTGGAATAGTGAAAGGTGACAAAGGATGTTCAATGAAAGAGCCAAAGAAAATCACAAATCTGTGTTACTAAGAATTCTATCTATACAATTATATTAACGGTCTATGCTCACATCAGAAGAATAAGTAGTGATTGAATTCAAGGTATATCATGTTTTGCTATAATAGGACGACAGTGAAAATGGAAACATTTTTAAAACTAAGTAAGTTGTACTCATCCTCTTATTGATTATAATAACAAAATAAAAACAACTGTCTGGGACAGATGGATTACTCACACAATTTCTTTAATCACAATTTTTTCAGTTTTTTCTAAATTTCCATTTTCTGTATTATTAAACTGCCAGGTTTTTGGCATGGTCAATGGTACAAAAGAGTGACTTTGTTCCAGCCTTAGATGAGAGCCAGCAAGGCAAGGGCATATACAAGTATCAATGATTGCAATGGGCATAAGGCTGCTTTATATAAAAATATAATTTTTTTTACTTTGTGTTTCTCCTTCAGGAAGTATCTTCCTGCCACATTTATTGGATGATTGTTGCAGTACCAAATTAATCTATTCAGTTGATCCTGGAAGCATCCTCATTACCTACCCCAATGCTCTGGGTTCTCAAATGAAAGATGCATATACTCAGGCTTTATATTTTTATATAAATTAAACAGCTCAAGGCTGGGCCATTTCCTAACCTCCACATGGCTAACCTACCTCTCTCTGATATTAACAAGTTATTACTAAAACCTATATTGCATCTTAGCTGCCCTGGACCCAGACATGCAACCCTCTCAGGTTGTGTTTCACCTGCTCCTACATGGTGTCTATGCTCTCTGTCTCATATCTCTCAGGCATGGTGTCTCTCCTCTTCTTCTCCTATCATGACAGATCTCTCACTCTTCTTCCTTTCTTTGTCTTTTGCTTGGGATTTCTGTAAGTCCTGTCTCTTTCTCCCTGCCCAGACATTGACCACCAACAACTTTATTAGCCAATCAAAATTAACTGGGGGCAGGGTTCCCTCAGTGTATTCTTATGCAATTTTGGAGTCCCAGATTAACATAATACAAGCTATTATTAATAATACAATACTAGACCAACCCCACAACAAATTCTCCTTTTGTCCAATTTAAATGGCACTTCACTCTCAGACATACACTGAACATAATTATAACAATTATGTAAATTGAAAGATATGATGTGCACTTATAAAATCCAGTCCACTGAATTTGGCCATTAAGATAAATTACTCTATTGTCTATCCTAACTTAAAGAGTTTATAATTCTGTGCCTGCATTTTATTGATTTTCACTTGTATTGCTATCTGAAAACCATTCTTTTAAATCTAGATCTCCTTCCTTAATGCTAAACAACTTAAGTTTGTGGGATTATAATTGTTCTTCAACACTGTCAGAGAGCTGAGAATGAATTAAATATTAATTGAATATAAAGAAAGCACAAAAACATAGGTAGCAAAAATACAATTTGTAAAGGACAGCTGACCTTTACATATAGGGACCTGCACTGTTTCCTATATTCCTCAAAATGTTGGAGCATCTATCTTCAGCCTTCTGGCCCAAAACCATCTGACCAACATTAAGTGAGGCAGGACTTCTTAAGGACTAGCTTACCCTGTATTGAGAGAGCTAAGCTGTTGGCTATCCTGCATTTTGTGAACTTTCCTGAACAGTATATTTTTATCTGCAATTTTGAATTAGGGCAATGTTTGCCCAGTGGCTACCTTGCCACAACTGGAGCAACTTCATAAGAAGGTAATGATGCTCAATATCTTTTTTGAAGTATGGAAAGGGGTACAGTCAGGAGCAGACATATCTCCTAGTCAAAAGATCTATTAATAATGAAATGATTTAGTATGCCATATTTTGTGAATCTCTGGTGCCTTGAAGGCTATCTGGCTATACATAGAATATCTGAACTGATAAACCTTGACTACTCTTAGCTACTTCTATTTCAATTTTACTATTATTATATATTGACATTAATACTATTCTATTTGAATAGTATTAACAGACCTTTTGACTAGGAAACATGTCTACTTTCTCTTTATATGAATTGAAATAATATTCTTCCCTATTTAATGTTAATTAAATTCACTTCTCTTTACTGAGTAAGCCTGTTCTCAGGCTACTAATAAGTCATATGCCAGGATAAGCAACCTAGAATCTTTTTGAAGACAATGTTCAAAGAACCCAGTTGAGTGTGATAGCACTGACTTCCTTTAAATTTCCATTTATTTCTCTTCTTTTTATTTGGTTGTAAGAGAAATTCAGCTTCACTCTCTGCTCTCTGAGTAGCTTGTTTCCTTGCACAGTAGGGGCTACCAGCACCTCTGAGCTTAAGCCCTCTAAGGCAGCTTAGGTTTTGAGAAGGGCTCAGGCTGGACCACAAGTCCACCACTCAATGTTGTCTGGGTCAGTTTATGCCATGAACCCAAAAATTATGAATGCCAACTTAGACTGTGTATGTCCTAGTCCTGAACCCACACTACTTGGACAAAATTGTGTTCCTCTGCTAAGAAAAGAATAGTTGCCACCTCCTAATCTTAAAGGTACAGCAATGGTTTCCATTCAGGAATTTTCAATTAATTTTTAAGAGTGAGTTTGTGCTAGCACATTGGATACCAGGTAATGTCTTTTCTGCCAAGGTTAATGAACTCCAAGAATATCAGAGACAGCATGAGTCTGAGAGGCAAGTGTGTGGCTAATATCTCAGCAAAATAGTAAATGCTGAGACATTCAGGACAGCCCTCAACACTGTGGAAAAGAACCTTAAAATATGAGTTCAAAAATATATAATTTTATATAATTTATTAACTTTGCCAAATATAAAGATGCAATATGACTTTTATAAGGAGCTTCACAGATCTGGAAGGGCAGAGGCAGCTGAACTATATGCCAGCTCATCAAAAAATAAAAACACATGTAGATACAAAGGCAGAAAGATTCCTGAGTTTAAGATCTGCCTGAACCAGAGGAAAATTAGATCTAGTAGTGGTCAGAATGATAATCTTAGAAAATGATCTCACACAACTAAATTTACAAAGGCAGGCAAATCTCTGATTTTGTTGTTGTTGTTGTTGCAATAACAGAAATTGTGCTTGCTGCCCTTTTCCTAAGAGTCAAGGAGCTAAGGTCATGAAATGCTGGTTTCTTGAATTGTCAAGAAAGACCCTGGAGAAAAGGACTGAATTGATATGTAAATAAAAGACTGTAATTTGATCTGCATGAGATGAGCTATCAGACAAATTTATTTACAGAAATTTTTCAAGCAAAAATTGAGCTGTCTGGAGATCTCCAGAGAGAACAGGTCTTTTAGAATTTCTTCTAGCAGCTAACCAGAGAAAGCTATCTAAAGTGTGAATGCAGCTATTTTAGAATATTTTCTAGCAGCTACCCAGAGAACTGCTTGAAGAGCTATTACAAGTCTTTTAGAATTTATTCTGGCTTGCTTATTTTGATGAGAAAACACAACAATTACTTTCAGATAATCCATGAATTTTTTCTAGCATTTCTGACTGAGAAAACTCACAAGCTCTCCCACAAGCTTTTAGATGTTTTTCTAGCATGAGAGAGCTGCCTCAACTTATGTCCTGATTTATAAGTCATGTCCACTATCTTTGTTCTGTCCTCCCACTTTCTAATACATTTAGCCTTTCTTATTCACTTTTGTGAATGATGTACTGATCCCATATCTGTGTAAATTTATATGATATTGGCTAGAGTCTGCATATGAGAAAAATTATGAGTTGGTGTGACTTTGACTAACATTGTACATTTTAAGTTCACCAATTTTCCTGCAAGGATTTAAACTTTATTTCTCTTTAGAGCTAAATAGTGTGTGTGTGTGTGTGTGTGTGTGTGTGTGTGTGTGTGTGTATGTGTATGATTCTGTATGTTTATAAAATTTTCCCATTCCACTTATGTATTGATATACACCTATGTTGATTCCAGTATTTTTCTATACTGAATGAAGCTGTAATAAACATGGAATGTAAATATTTTTCTAGTATGTTATGGAGTTCTCTGGGTATTTGCCCAGAAATAAAATATCTGTATCATATTGTTGTTCTATTTTTCTTTTTTCCTTTTTCTCTTTTTTGAAAAATCTCTGAATTGATTGCTACAATATCTTAATGAATTTGTGTACTCAACCATAAGAGTTCCCTTCTCTCCATATTCTCTCCAACATTCATTGTTACTTGCTGATGGCAGCCATTCTGAGTGGGTGAGGTGAAATCTCAAAGAAGTTTTATATTGAATTTTCCAATGACTAGGGATACTGAACACTTTAAGAAATAGTTATTAGCAATTCATGTTTCTGTTTCTCAAAACTTTCTATGCATCTCATTTGCTTACTTGCTAATTGACAGTTTGATTTCAGTGTTATTTAATGTCTTCAAATCATTGTAAACTCTTAAGAATTAGCCCCTTCTAAATTGTAGCTGGCAAAGATTTTTCTCCCATTGTGTAAGGTGTTTGCTCTACTGTGTCTTTCCTTTGTTGCACAGATACTTTTTGTTTTCAAGTATACATCTACCAATATTTAAGGTTAGCTCCTGTGCTGTTGGTATTCTATATAAAAATTACTTGTCCATTTCAATTATTTTATTAACCATTCCATTCATTTACATCTCAAATGATATCTCACTTTCCAGTTAACCCCTCCACCCACCCCATCCCATATCTGCCCTCCCACCTCTCTTTTGCTTGTATGAGAGTGCTCCCCCACACCCACACTCTCCCACCCCACTGCTCCAGCATCCCCCTACTCTGGGGTATCAGCTTCCCTAGGACCACCAAGGGCCTCCCCTTCCATTGTTATAGGAGAAGGCCACCCTCTGCTACATATGTATCTGGAGCCATGGATCCCTCCAGGTATACTCCTAGGTTGGTGGTTTAGATTTGGGGAGAACTGAGGCCAGCCTATGTTGCTTTTCCAATGGGGTTGCAACCATCCCCCTCTACACCTCCAGTCCTTCTGCCAGCACCCCCACACACACTCTCCTGCCCCACTGTTCCAGCATCCTCCTATGCTGGGGCATCAAACCTCCCTGGGACCAAGGACCTCCCTTCTCATTGCAATCTGGCAATGCCATCCTCTGCTACATATGTATCTGGAGGCAAAGGTCCCTTTAGGTACACTCCTTGGTTTGTGGTCTAGTGTCTTGGAGAAATGGATGGTCTGGCCAGCCTGTGTTGTTTTTCCAATGAGGTTGCAATCCACCTCTGCTAATCCAGTCCTTCTGCCAACTCCTCTACCAGGTTCCCTGAGTTCAGCCTGATGGTCGGCTCCAAGTATCCACCTCTGCATTGATCAGTTGCTGGCCGGACTTCCCCAGGAACTGCCACACTTGGTTCCTGTCCACAAGTGCCTCTTGATCACACCAACATGGTTGGGTTTGGTGTCTATAGATATGATGTACTCCAGGTGGGGATGTTCCTGATTGCCCTTCCTTCAGTCTCTGTTCTATATTTTGTCCCTGGTTTTCCTTTAGACAGGAACATTTTTGGGTTAAAAAACTTTGAGATGGGTGGGTGGCCCCATCCCTCGACCAGGGGTCATGCCTATCTACTGGAAGTAGTCTCTATATGTTCTATCTCCCCCTTCTCTATGCATTATGGCTAAAGTCAATCCCATTGGGTCCTGGAAGCTTCATGTTTCTCTGGTGCCTGGAACTGTCCAGTGGCTATCCCCAGTTCTTCATCCTCCCTACTACCTGTTTTTATTTGATTTCCTGACCCTCTTTACCTCTCTCACATTTCCTTCAGTTTCTGATACTATCACCCTTATTTGCTCCCCCTCCTCCTTTCTCCCTTCCTCTCTTGTTCCCCTCCACTTCCACCTCCTACAATCATCCTGTTTCCCCCTCAGTGTAGGTCCAAAAAATCCACCCCCTTGTCTTCCTTCTTTCTACTCTCCATGTGGTCTATAGGTTCTATCATAGGCATTGTGAGCTTTTGGGCTAGTATCCAATTATTAGTGAATACATACCATGTGTGATCTTTTGTGCCTGGATATCTCACTCAGGATGATATTTTCTAGTTCCAGTCATTTGCCTGAGTATTTCATAAAGTCATTGTTTGTAATCACTGCATAGTACTCCTGTGTGTGTGTGTGTGTGTGTGTGTGTGTGTGTGTGTGTGTGTGTGTTGTGTGTGTGTGTATATCACATTTTCTGTATACATTCTTCTGTTGAGGGACATATAGATTGTTTCCAGCTTCTGGCTATTATAAATCAGGTTGATAAGAACACAGTGGAGCGTGTGTCTTTGTTATAAGTTGGGTATATGCCCAGGAGTGTTATATCTGGGTCTTCAGGAAGAACTATTTCCAGTTTTTTCAGGAATCACCAGACTGATTTCCAAAGTGGTTTTGCTAGCTTGCGATACCACCAACAATAGAGGAGTGTTTCTCTTTCTCCACATCTTTGCCAACATTGCTGACACCTGAGTTTTTTATCTTAGCCATTTTGACTGGTATGAGGTTGAATCTTAAGGTTGTTTTTGATGTGTTTATAAAAAAGATAAAGAGAAGGGAGATATGTTTTGGTAAATGTGTGGTGAGTTATTACAGCTGGGGAGGGAGTATCTCAGTGGGCCTATGCCAAGGTATCCCTTCCCCATGAGGGATCAGCGACATTATGGTATAATATAGAATAGAGTTTATTCAGGGCATGGGGAGGGGAGTAAAGAGGGTAGGTAGTAGAGGCAGAGAAAAGCAGACAGAGTAGAGAAGTAGGAGAGTAGAGGCCACCCATGAGCACATAAAGAGACAGCAGCAGGGAATTTGGAAGGAGGGGGAAGGGGACAGAGTGGGAGCAAGGAGGCAAGAGGCCAAGAGAACAAGAGAGCAAGAGAGGGAGGAGGGGGCAAGCAGCCCCTTTTATAGTGGGTCAGGCTTATCTGACTGTTGCCAGGTAACTGTGAAGTGGGGCTTAGACAGAATGTTAACAGTTTTGATTTGCATTTCCCTGATGGCTAAGGATGTTGAACATTTCTCTAAGTATTTCTCAGCCAGTCAAAATTCCTCAGTTGAGAATTCACTATTTAGCTCTGTACTGCACTTTTTAATAGCATTATTTGGTTCTCTGGAGTCTACCTTTTTAAGTTCTTTGTATATTTTGAATATTAGCCCTCTATAGAATGTAGAGTTGGTAATGATCTTTTCCCAAGCTGTGGGTTGCTGTTTTGTCCTATTGATAGTGTCCCTTGCTTTACAGAAGTTTTTAATTTTAAGAAGTCCAATTTGTTGACTGTTGCTCTTAAAGCATAAGCCATTAATGTTCTGTTCAGGAAGTTTTCTACTGTGCCCATGTATTTGAGGCTTTTCCCCCACTTTCTCCTCTATTAGATTTGGTGTATATGGTTTTATGTACAGGATCCACTTGGACTTCAGCTTTGTGCAAGGAGATACGTATGGATCAGTTTACATTCTTCTACATGCAGACTTCCAGGTGAACCAGCACCATTTGTTATAAATGCTGTTTTTCCCACTAGATGGTTTTAGCTTCTTTATCAAGAGACCATAGGTGTGTGGGCTCATTTCTAGGTCTTCAATACTATTCCATTTATCTTCCTGCCTGTCTCTGTACCAATACCATGCAGTATTTATCACTATTGCTGTGCAATACAGCTTGAGGTCAGGGATGGTGATTTCCCCCAGAAGGTTTTTTTTTGTTTTGTTTTTTTTGTTTTTTTTTTTTTTTTACTGTTGAGAATAGTTTTTGCTATCCTGGGTTTTTTGTTATTCCAAATGAATTTGAGAATTGTTCTTTTTAACTCTTTGAAGAATTGAGTCCAAATGGTGATGAGGAGTTCATTGAATCTTTAGATTGCTTTTGGGAAGATGGCCACTTTTACTATATTAATCCTCCAATCCATGAGCATGGGAGATCTTTCCATCTTCTGAGATCTTCAGATCTTTCTTCATGGATTTGAAGTTCTTGTCATACACATCTTTCACTTGCTTGGTTAGAGTCACACCAAGATATTTTATATTATTTGTGACTATTATGAAGGGTGTCATTTCCATAATTTCTTTCTCATGCCTTTTATCCCTTGAGTAGAGGAAGGCTACTGATTTAATTGAGTTAATTTTATGTCTAACCACTTTGTTGAAGTTGGTTATCAGCTATGGGAGCTCTCTGGTAGAGTTTTTCAGGTTGCTTAGTATACTATCATATCATCTGCAAATACTGATATCTTGACTTCCACCCTTCCAATTTGTATCCCTTTGATCTTTTTGATGTCTAATTGCTCTGGCTAGAACTTTGAATGTTTTATTGAATGGGTAAGTAAAGAGTGGGCAGCCTTGTCTTGTCCCTGATTTTAATGGAATTGCTTTGAGTTTCTCCCCACTTAGTTTGATGTTGGCTATTTGTTTGCTGTATATTGCTTTTATTATATTTAGGTATGCACTTTGAATTCCTGATCTCCCCAATACTTTTAACATGAATGGGTTTTAAATTTTTTCAAAGGCTTTCTCTGAATTATATGAGATGATCATGTGGTTTTTTCCTTTGTTTACCATATAGTGGATTATATTGATGGATTTTCATATATTGAACAATCCATGTATCCCTAGGAGGAAGCTTACTTGGATTATGGTGGCTCATGAGTTTCTTATAAAAAGTTCTATATTTTAGGGTGTAAATCTTTTTTTATCCATTATGAGTTTATTTTTATACAAGGTCAAAGATATAAGTCAAATTTCATCTTCTGCAAGTACAGATCCAGATTGGCAAGCAGCAATTGTTGAATAAGTTATTTCTACTGCAAGCACATTGTTGCTTTGTTTGTAAAATTTAAGTAGACATTTTATTTCTGGTTCCTCTATTCTATCACCTTAGTTCATGAGTTTGTGTATAATGATGTCTGTCTTTATAGTATAATTCGAGAAAATATTCATATTGATTTTTTCTAAAGGTGAGAAATATGATATGCCAATTTTGGTAGTTATTGAATTAATTCTGTAAATTAATTTAGATAGATAGACATTTTTACAATATTAATTCTGCCAGTCCAGGAGCACAGGGTATTTTCCATATTCTAATATCTTCTGTGGTTTCATTTTCTAGTATCAAGAAATTTTGATTGTACAATTACATTTTTAAATATTTACTTTAGTGGAAGTTAGTTGTGATAAAATATTTTTCTGAATCTCTTTTTTGAGAGTAGAATGGTACTAAAAATTTGCTCCTTAAATACTAAATTTGTGACCAGATCCTTCCAGTAGGCACCTGAACACTAAGCAGATCTTGAGCTTCAGCTCTGTACCTAATCCCACAAAACCCAGAGGAGGCTGGACTCTGAGGAGTTCTAAACCTTGGGTCTTAGGATCTTAAGTAAGGAGGAAGCAACACCAGCCCCAAACAGGGAGTAACTGGGACCCACCAGAACCAAGGAACACTGATTCATTTCAGTCTGAGCCTGAGCACTGAGCAGATCTTGAGAGTCAACTCTGCACCAAACTCCAAAATCCCAGAAGGGGCAGAGCTCCCAGGAGCTCTAACATGCTCAAGGACGCAGATCATAGGACCACTGGATCTCAGAAGATTAGTCACACCAGGATTTCCGGATTCCAGAGGCAGTCTGACTCCCAGGAGCTCTTACAACCAGGATCTCAGGATCACAGGATAACAGAGACACCTGGATCTGAGGAGTTCTTACACAAACAGGATAACAGGATAGACAGTCTCCAGTCAGAAATAGTGAGTCCAGGTAGCACTAAAGATGACAAAAGGCAAGTATAAGAACATAAGCATCAGCAATCAAGGTTACTTGGCATCATTAGAACACAGTTTTTCCACCATACCAAGTCCTGGATACCCCCATTACACCAGAAAAGCAAGATTCAAATTTAAAATCACTTCTCATGATGGTGATAGAAGACTTTAAGAAGGATATAAATAATTCTCTTAAAGAAATTAAGGACGATACAATTAAAAACATAGAAGCTCTTAAAGGGGAAACACAAAAATCCCTTAAAGAATGAGAAAAGAAAACAACCAAACAGGTGAAGGAATTGAACAAATCTATCTAGGACATGAATATGGAAGTAGAAACAATTAAAAAAATCTCACCCTGGAGACAGAAATACTAGGAAAGGGATCAGGAGTTGTAGATGCAAGAATCACAAACAAAATATAAGAGATAGAAGAGACAATCTCAGGTGCAGAAGATACTATAGAAAATATTGACACAACTGTCAAAGAAAATGCAAAATGCAAAAAGTTCATAACCTAAAGCAGCCAGAAAATCCAGGACACAATGAAAAGACCAAACCTAACTATAATAGGTATAGAAGAAAGTGAAGATTCCCAACTTAAAGGGACAGTTAAATTCAACAAAATTATAGAAGAAAACTACCTAAACCTAAAGAAAGAGATGCCCGTGAACATATAATAAGCCTACAGAAGTCCAAATAGACCAGACTAGAAAAGAAATAGCTCCCATCACATAATAACCAAAACACCAAGCTTAGTTTTGTGTTTTGCACAAAACAAAGAGAGAATATTAAAAGCAGTAAGGGAAAAAGATCAAGTAACATATAAAGGCAGGCCTATCAGAATTACAGCTGACTTTTCACCAAAGACAATGAAAGCCAGAAAATCCTGGACAGATGTCATACAGAACTTAAGGAACACAAATGCCAGCCCATGCTACTATACCCAGAAAGACTCTCAATTACCATAGATGGAGAAACAAAGATGACAAAACCAAATTTATACAATATCTTTCCACAAATACAGCACTACAAAAGATAATAGAGGAAAAACTCCACTACAAGGAGAGAAGTTATACACTAGAAAGAGCACGAAAGTAATCTTCTTCCAACAAATCCAAAAGAAGATAACCACACTAACATAATTCCACCTCTAATAACAAAAATAACAGGAAGCAACAATCACTTTTCCTTAATATCTTTTAATATCAATGGATTCAATTCCCAAATAAAAAGACATAGACTAATGGACTGGATATGTAAAGAGGATCCAGCATTTTACGGCATACAGAAAACACACCTCAGTGACAAGACAGACACTACCTCAGAATAAAAATCTGTAAGACAATTTTTCAAGCAAATGGTCCTAAGAAACAAGCTGATTTTAATAAAAAATAAAATCAACTTTCAACTTAAAGCTACCAAAAAAGATAAGAAAGTACATCTCATACTCGTCAAAGGAAAAGTCATCCAAGATGAACTCTCAATTCTGAACATCTTTGCTCCAAACACAAGGGTAAGCACTTGCATAAAAGAAGCCTTATTAAAGCTCAAAGCACACATTGTACTACAAACAATAACATTGGGAGACTTCAACACCCACTCTCAGCAACGGACAGATCATGGAAACAGAAATTAAACAGAGACACAGTGAAACTAACAGAAGTTATGAACCAAATGGATTTAACAAATATCTATAGAAAAATGTTATACCAACACAAAAGAATACAACTTCTTCCCAGCACCTCATGGAATCTTATGAAAAACTGACCATATAATTAACTGGTCACAAAACAGCCCTCAACAGATACAAGAAAATTGAAATAATTCCATGAATTCTCTCAGATTACCATGTATTAAAACTGGCCTTCAATAATGACAAAAAATGGAAAGCCCATAAACATGTGGAAATTGAACAATGCACTACTCAATGATAATTTGGTCAGGGAAGAAATAAAGAAATTAAAGACTTTTTAGAATTTAGTGAAAATGAAAATACATCATACCAAAATTTACAGGACACATTGAAAGCAGTTCTAAGAGGAAAACTCATTGCTCTAAGTGCCTAAAAAAAGAAACTGGAGAGAGCATACACTAGCAGCTTGACAACATACCTGAAAGCTCTAGAACAAAAAGAAGTAAACACACCAAAGAGAAGTAGAAGTCAGGAAATAATAAAACTCAGGGATGAAATGAAACCACTAGAAACAAAAAGAACTATACAAAAAATCAATAAAACCAGGAGCTGGTTCTTAAAGAAAATCAACAAGATAGATAAACTCTTAGCCAGACTAATGAGAGGGCAAAGAAACAATATGCAAATTAATAAAAACAGAACTGAAAAGAGAGGCAAAACAACAGAAAATGAAGAAATTCAAAAAAATTATCAGATCCTACTACAAAAGCCTATACCTACCAAAATTGGAATATCTGGATGAATTGGACAATTTTCTAGACAGATACAATGTACCAAAATTAAATCAGGACTGGATAAACCATGTAAACAGTACCAAAGCCCCAAAAGAAATAAATGCAGTCATTAAAAGTCTCCTCACCAAAAAAAGCCTGGGACCAGATAGTTTTAGTGCAGATTTCTATCAGACCTTCAAAGAAGACCTAATACCAATTCACTTTAAACTATTTCTCAAAATGGAAACAGAAGAAAAACTACCCAATTAATTCTATGAAGACACAATTACACTCTTATCTAAGCCACACAAAGACCCAACAAAGAAAGAGAACTTCAGACTAATCTCCCTTAGGAATATTGATGCAAAAAATACTCAATAATATTATCACAAAATGATTCAAAAAACAAATCAAGGCAATCATCCATCCTGATCAAATAAGCTTTGTCCCAGGAATGCAGACATGATTCAATATTTGAAAATCTATCAATGTAATTCACTATATAAACAAACTCAAAAAATTCACATAATCATATCACTGGATGCTAAGAAAGCATTTGACAAAATTCAACACCCCTTCATGGTAAAATAATTGGAAAGATCAGGAATCTAAGGCCCATACCTAAACATAGTAAAAGCAATATACAGCAAACCAATAGCCAACATCAAACTAAATGGAGAGAAACTTGAAGCAATCCTACTAAAATCAGGGACTAGAGAAGGCTGCCCACTCTCTCCCTATCTATTCAATGTAGTACTCGAATTCCTAACCAGACAATTAGGCAACAAAAAGAGGCCAAAGGGATACAAATTGGAAAGGAAGTCAAAAATTCAGTATTGAATTCAGTATTGAATTTGAAGTCAAAAATTCAGTATTGAATTCAGTATTGAATTCAGTATGATATGATAGTATACTTAAGTGACCCCAAAACTTCCACCATTGAACTCCTAAACCTGATAAACAACTTCAGCAAAGTGACTGGAAATAAACTTAACTCAAAGAAATCAGTACCCTTTCTCTACTTAAAGGATAAACAGGCTGAGAAAGAAATTAGAGAAATGACACCCTTCACAATAATCACAAATAATATAAAATACCTTGGTGTGAATCCAACCAAGAAAGTAAAAGATCTGTATGACAAGAACTTCAAGGCCCTGAAGTGAGAAATTGAGACAGATCTCAGAAGATGGAAAGATCTCATGGATTGACAAGATTAATATACTAAAAATGGCCATCTTGCCAAGAGCAATCTACAGATTTAATGCAATCCCCACCAAAATTTCAACTCAATTCTTCACAGAGATAAAAATGGCAATTCTCAAATTCATTTTGAATAACAAAAAATTCAGGATAGTGAAAACTATTCTCAATGATAAAAGAACTTCTGGAAGAATCACCATCCCTGACCTCAAGCTGTACTACTGAGCAACAGTGATAAAAACTGCATGGTACTGATACAGATACATGCAAGAAGATCAATGGAATAGAATTGATAACCAGAAATGAACCCACACTTGATCTTTGACAAAGAAGCTAAAACCATCGTGTGGAAAAAAAGACAGCATTTTCAACAAATGGTGCTGGTTCAACTAGAGGTTAGCATGTAGAAGAATGCAAATTGATTCATTTTTAACTTCTTGTACAAAGCTCCAGTACAAATGAATCAAGGACCTCCACACAAAACAAGTACACTGAAACTAATAGAAAAGAAAAATGGGGAAAAGCCTTGAACACAGGGGAAAGGTTCCTGAACAGAACACCAATGGCTTATGCTCTAAGATCAAGAATTGACAAATGGGACCTAGTAAAACTGCAAAGCTTCCATAAAGCAAAGAACATTTGTCAATAGAACAAAGCAGCAACCAACATATTGGGAAAAGATCTTTACCAGTCCTACATTTGATAGAGAGCTAATATCTAAGGTATACAAAGAACTGAAGAAATTAGATTCTAGACAATCAAGTAACCTGATTTAAAATGGGGTACAGAGCTAAATAAAGAATTCTCAACTGACCAAACCGGAATGGTTGAAAAGCACCTAAAAAAATGTTCAACATCTTTAGTCATCAGGGAATTGCAAATCAAAACAACCCTGAGATTCCATCTCACACCAGTCAGAATGGCTATGATCAAAAATGCGGGCAATAACAGATGCTGGTGAGGATGTGGAAAAAGGAAAAATCCATTGCTGGTGGGATTGTAAGCTGGTATAGCCACTATGGAAAGCAGCCTGGCCATTCCACAGAAAATTGAACATAGTATTACCTGAGGACCCAACTATACCACTTCTGGGCATATACCCAAAAGTTGCTCCAACATATAACAGGGATACATGCTCCACTATGTTCACAGCAACCTTATTTATAATACCCATGACTAGAAAGAACCCAGATGTCCTTCAACAGAGTAACAGATATAAAAAATGTGATACATTTACACAATGAAGTACTACCCAGATATTTAAAACAATTAATTTGTGAAATTTTTAGGCAAATTAATAGAATTGGAAAATATCATCCTGAGTGAAGTAACCAAATCACAAAGAACACCCATGGTATGCACTCACTGATAAGTTGATATTAACCCAAAAGCTTACAATACCTAAGATACAACTAACATACCATATGAAGCTCAAGAAGAAGAAGAACAAAGTATGGGTGCTTTGGTCCTTCTTAAAAGGAGTAATAAAATGCTCATGGGAACAAGTATGGAGACAAAGTGTGGAGCAGACACTGTAGGAGGAAATGTCTGGAAACAGCCCCACCTGGGGATCATCCTATGTGCAGTCACCAAATGCTGACACTGTTTTGGGTGCCAGGAGGTGCATGCTGACAGGAGTCTGAAGTACCTGTCTCCTGAGAGGCTCTCCCAGTTCCGGACACAAACAGAGGCAGGTACTCACAGCTAACTATTGAACTGATCACAGGGTCCCCAAGAGAGGAGTTAGAAAGAAGACTGAAGGAGCTAAAGGGGCTGGCAGCACCATGGGTAGAGCAATAATACCAACCAATGAGAACTTCCAGGTTCTAATCCTCCAGCTTGGGAACAAAAAGGGAGGGACCCATGGCTCCACCTGGATGGCCTTGTCAGGCATCAGTGGAACTGGAGGGATGTGGTCCCTGAAAGTCTGGATGCCCTGGTGTTGGAGAATTAGAGAGCAGGGAGGCAGGAATAGGTAGATTGGTGGGGGCACACCCTCATAGAACTAGGATAAGGGGAGATTATATAAGGGGTTTGGGGGAGCAATGGGGAGAGGGGATAACATTTGAAAGATAAATAAATAAAATATCCAATAAAAAAGACAATGTAACTTGCAATTATAATCAAGCAGTTGAGACATTTTGTCAATAATTTATTAGGCAGATTCCTTAAAATGCTCAAGGACAAGATATTGTGAATGGGACCCATGGAACTTTGAAACAATATGTTCATAAAATAAAAAGGGAGAAGGTATATCCCTGTACACCACAAATTTACTTAAATCATACTCTTTATTTTAAATTTTTTTTTAAAAAAATTGGATGCCAAGAAACTTTCTGCTGAGTGTCTATGGCACCCTACAACTAGGCATACTTATGCCTAGGTGAAAAGAAAGAATCCACTTACTGGTATAGGGCATGATCCCAACCAGATATCTAATATGAGGAAGAGGGCATGCTTGTGTTTTTCCTGCAGGATGCTGAAGGTGCATGGTGGCTGCCAGAATGATGGTGAGACATGCTGTTGTTGAAACAAAGAATGATGCTGATCTATGAGCTTGCTGAGTGCCCTGACAATGGTGACTGGGAAACTATATTGGACATATGTTCCTGACCCACCTTTGCTTCCCTTTATCCCAGATGAAACAAGCTGTCTTGCCTCAAGTTTTTAGACCTCGTGGAACAGAGAATCAAAAGGGGCAATTATAATGACTCTTGTATTTTTTAAAATGTGACCCAGTTATTCTGACTCAATCATTTACTGGTCTAGAAATCAATCCAATATTGAAAATAACAGTCTTCATTTGAAAGGTGGGATCTGGACATTTTCAGAGACATATTTGGAAGTTAGCTGCAGTTCTCTATGATGTAATGATAGCAAGAGATAAAGTTGGGACAGTATCTGGATTTCAAACAACTGTTAGTGCATGTGGTAAGGCTCTTTTACTTGTCAAGCTAAAATTGGTTTTGTCTCTTCTACACTGTTTATCATAAGTTGCATTGACTATATACTTTTTAATTGTATTAATGTGTTGAAACCTGGCATGTCTGTTACAGGGGTCTATCAACCAGCTTTTGTCTTACTGCCCTGAGTATTAGAAAACATTGATTCTCTGAAAAAAGCTTGAAAGTGCTGGAAGAAGTGAGTTAGGCTTTAAACAGAATCAAGAGGGTAGTGGGCTTAAATATTGCTGGTATAACAGCTTTAATTGCATTAATTGCTAGCACTGCTGCTTCTGCAATTGCTTTGACACAAGACATTAAGACAGCTACTTTGTTAATCATCTAGCAAAAAAAATGTTACTAATGTGTTGAGTATACAAGAGGATTCATATAAGTGTTTGGAACAATGCTCTATATCCTATTCAGATTATCTGAAATAAGTTCAGGGTTTAAGAGTTAGGAGCTATCTCGAGTGTCATGACAAATACCATTGGAGTCATGTTACTCCTAAAATTTACAATGATAGTCATTATAATTAGAAAAAACTTTAAAGGCATTTGCAGGATATTTGGCATAATTCTAACACCTCTTGGGATGTTTTAACTTTGCATACTAAGATTATAAATTTAAAGAATGCTGCTCTGTTGAGCTTTGATGCTGCAGATAATGCCAATAAAATTATCCATGGCTTGATGTCAGGATTTCCATTTTGGTCAAACCTCAGGAATGGCATATATAGCTTGATCATGCTAGCCTTTTGTCCTGGGAATACTTTTATTCCTGCCCATCATACTAAAGCTTGTCTTTAACTACATCAACAGGTTGGCAGACACAGTACATGACTTGAAACTGAAAATGGACTCCCAAACAGAGTTGGCAAGCCAAGTACAGGTAAGATTCTGCACAGAGCCATACAAACCTAAGACATAAATGCATTGCTTTTGATAATGCATATTTTACAATGGGTAAGGAAGGCATTCTTGTCAAAAGCACCTAAGACAGGCTCAGTATAATTTATGCAATAAAAAAAAGAGTGTGATGTGGAGAGCTTTGGGGACTGCCTGGCAGGAATCTGACATTGGCCAAGAACAAGGAAGTGGGCTGATTGGAATGAATCTGACATAGGCCAAGCACAGGGAAATGGACTGCAGGGAGGAATCTGACATTAGGCTAGAACAAAGAAGTAATTTCAGGTAGAGATCTAAATTCTAGGCTAGAACAAAGAGGTAATTTCAGGCAGAAATCTAAGTCCTAGGCTAGAACAAAGAAGTAATTACAGGCAGGACTCTAAATCTTAAGCTAGAACAAGGAAGTAGGCAACAGGCATAAAAAACAACTTTGGGCTAGGACTTGGAAGTAGGCTCAGATATTTTCATCATCCTCTTAAGTCCTTAGAAATAGTGATCACGGGAGTGTTCATGGGACTCTGTTTATTGTCCTGTGTGTTCTTTAACTATATGGGTTTATTGCCTTGCTTGTTCCTTGACTATTTGCATCTATTGTATTGCTAGTTCCTCAACCCAGAACTGACCTTAATACTTCCATGTAATTTAAACGGTATAAAATCAAAAAAGGAGGAGGAGGGATGGGATAGGGTATTAATGGGGTTCTGGAATGGGAAAAGGGGATAACATCTGAAATGTAAATAAATGAAAGATCAAATATAAAAATTTTTAGAAATACTAAATTTGTATCTTACAAATTTCATGCGTTTAAGTCTAAGAATCTTCAAGTAGACTCAATATGGTCTTTGAAATTAAAAAATCATCTTTACAGCTGAATAATATTCCATAGTATATATGCAACACATTTTTCATTAGCATTTATCCATATATATAGTTATATGCTGTTATAGTGATATATAATAGCTATATGACTATATGTAGAGATATAGTTATATAGAGATATAAATCTATAGATGAAGTAATATGTATATGACAAAGATTCCCAGTCCATCTGTTTCCTCTTCACTAAATTAATTGTTGCCTTAGGTATACAGAAACATTTTAATTTTATTAGATTTCTGTTGTCAATTGTTAACTTTAATTTCTTAGCTACTGGACCCTGCTAAGAAAATCTTCTACTATACCTGTACAATTTAGAATACTGCCTATGTTTCCTTCTAGCAGTTTAGAATTGAAGACTTGATCCACTTAGATCTAATTTTAGTGCAAGGTAATAAATATTTGTAACATTTCAATCTTCTACATGTAGACATCCAGCACAATTTATTCAATATGCTCTATTTTCTTCATTGTATTTTCCCTCTTCGTTAAGACTTTTTCATATCTAAAGATGCCTGTATTTATAAGTACTCATACTTGTGTCTACATGTTGGTTTTTGGTCCTGTGCTATATTCATTTTGTTATAAAGGCCCTATAATCTATTTCAATGCCCATAACAGCAAGCCCTCTAGTATTCTTCATTTTTCTAAGGACTGTGTTTGATACCTTCATTTTTTTCTTACTTTATATGTAGGTTGGGAATTTTTTAAACCTGTTTTTGTGAATTAGATGAAGGTGTTTATTGAGATTACATTAAAGTGTGAAATGTTTTGGGTGGGATGTCATTTTATAGTATTAATTTTACCAAACTATGAATACATGGTATCTACCTTAGTGTGGATTTCCATTGCTATGAAAAACACCATGACTAAAATAACTCTTATACAGGCAAACAATTAATTGGGGCTGGATTACCATTTCAGAGGTTCAGTCCATTATGTTCATAGTAGGAAGCATGGAAGAAGTATGCAAATAGACATGTTTTAGGAGATGGAGATGAGAGTTCTCCACCTTGTTACTAAGGCAGCCAAAAGTAGATTGTCTCCCACAGGTAGCCAGATGAGGGTGTCTCTTCTGTATTAGGCAGAGCTTGATCCTAGGTGCTCTCAACACCTACCTACACAGTGACACATTTTCTTCTACAAAGCCATATCTACTCTAGCAATTACAAATCTACGAATAATGACACTTCCCATGAGACAACCATATTCAAACCACCACAATGGTTTTTTGTTTGTTTTCTCTTTGTTTGTTTGTTTGTTTTTAGCTTCCTCTCATCCCATTTCTTCAGAACTTTGAAGTTTCCCCTGTCTATGTCTTTTACCCCCTCTGTTACTTTTTTCCAAGATATTTGACTGTGTGTGATGCTGTGGTAAATGGGACCATGATTTTCTTACCATTGTGTTTATTATTATTTTATAAAAGTTGTACTTATTTTTATTAGTTGGCTTTGTTCTGTGCCATTTTGGTGACTTTGGTGATTGTTTCCCAACGTTTTCTGGTGGTGTTTTGGGATGTTTCTATGTATATTGTATTTCCTATTATGTCATTTGTAAATTTAAATCTATTTTCTTATCTTAGACCCTTAATTTCCTTCTCTTGCCTTATGGGCATCAGCTAGTATTTTGAACACTATATTGAAAAGGAGTGAGGCTGCTTAGAAACCCTGTATTACTCCTGTTTTAATGGAATTGCTTTTAGATTTTAATGTATGTCATAAATCTTGCATCTACAGCTCAGGTAACAGAGCAGAAGGAGAGGTGGAAGGAAATACTATAAAAGTCAGAATACTAGGAAGTATGCAATATCCCAGAGAAATAACTGCAGAAATAAAACTGAAACAATGTCAATACCAATGGACATGTATGTATGGAAGGAGAAATTTTTCACAAGATCCTGCTCCTACACAAGAAATTCCAGGCAACTAATAACTGCTGTAAAAAGGAAAATTATCCTATCCCAGGGATGACCTACCTTACTGGTTGTCCAATTCAGAGTAGTCACCCTTGAAACCATAAAAAAATCACAAACAATAAGGGATCAAGCAAGTTGCATATACACACACATACAACACACTGAGAAACAGACACACATACACACAAGCCACATACACACAACACACACACAAGAAAATAGTAGTTAAACAAAAAACAGCTACTGACATAATATTGGAGAGTATTTGGGAGAAGGTTAAAATAAGGAAGGACAACTGGGAGAGAAAATATTTTATCATGAAGAAATGTAGATTTCTGTCAAACAACACATCAGTATGTGCTGGATAATTTTATGTCAACTTGACAAAAGCTAAAGTCATTTGAGAGGATGGAACCTTAATTTTAAAAAATGTCTCCATAAGATCAGTCTGTAGGCAAGTCTATAGGGCATTTTCTTCATTAGTGATTGATGTGAGAGGACTCAGTCCACTTCAGGTAGAGCCATGCCTGGGCTACTGTATCCTTAGAATTATTGTGCCATGCTGATCATTGTTATGGTCCATAAGTGTCACAGCTATGTAGAATTATTGGTTGGTTGTTTTTCTCCATCAGAGAAAAAGAGGGCTGGTGGCACTGGGTTCTATAAGACCGTAGGATGAGCAGGCTAGTATGCAGCATTGCTTTATGGCCTCTACAATATGGCTGCCTCCAGGTTCTTCTTCTGCTTTATTTCGTTTCTTCCTGTGATGATGAAGAGTAATATAGAATATAAGCCCAATATAGTTGTGAAGTTGGGACTGATATCAATAACTCTATATGTTGACTGTGATTTTTTTGTAATGGTCTTAAACTGCTTCAAAGAGCTGTTTCTATGATAAGGGGCAAGATTACACCAATCTGTTGGTATAAGAACAAATATTTAGGAGGTTGTTTGAATTATGTTTGTTTAGTAAACCAGTGTTGTGGGTTCTCCTTCAAGATTAATGACTTCATTAGGCCTGGGAAGTTGGCTAAGTTTTTTGTACCAGGAACATTTACTCATTGTTGATTGTATAGTGTCAAGGTATGCATGCAGCTACTGTATCCTTAGAATTATTGTGCCATGCTGATCATTGTTATGGTCCATGGGTGTCACAGTTATGTAGAATTATTGGTTGGTTGTTTTCCTCCATCAGAGAAGACTTTCAGGTCAAATCCAGAATTCTTGACCTGGTGTCTGAGTGCATGGCTTATTCAGCAACAGAGACTTACCTCTGGGGGGTGGCAGAACCAAGGGCAATAGCAATAGACTATAACATTTTGGGAGTCTCTTGGACAATTCTGAACAGCAACATAAAATAGTTTCTCCTAATGGTGTTGGGGTTTTTATTAAATGGTATTTGGATCTTGGTGGAAACATTGCTAGTTCATATAAGACAAGTATATTTATATACTAACTCAAATTTATATACATGTTTTAAGTAGAAAGATAATAGCTTAATTTCTTAATATTTTGTGCTATACTTATGACTATTTTACCTTCTTCCTCCTCCTCCTCTCCTCCTCTCCTCTTCTTCCTCCTCCTCCTCCTTCTTCTTCTTCTTCTTGTTCTTCTTCTTCTTCTTTTTCTTCTTCTACTTCTTCTGTATTTATCTCCCTTCTTATCACTAAGTAGAGATATGTGTCCCCATTTTTCCATTTCCCCATTTTCCCATCTTTTCTATTAGATTACTTAAACATTGCTATCTTCCTCACTATAACCTCTCTACCACTTTCTCTGGCAAAGATTCCTTTTTACTTTTTTGATTTCTGTAGTTATTCTTGTTTATGTACTTACATGTTCAGATTTTGAGCTAGGTGGTTTATTACATTTATTGACATATATCTTGAAAGAACCCTGCATTTTAGAGACAAAGCTAACTGAATTATAATGAATAATCTTTCCATGAATGTTTGTTTTCTGTTTTCAAGGGTTTTTGTTTTGAGCAATTTTGAGTCTATATTCATCAAGATCTTATCTTGTAGTTATTATTATTATTATTATTATTATTATTATTATTATTATTATTTGTTATTATCAATTACTGTGTCTTTACTTGTTTTCATATTAATATGATACTGGCTTCATAGAATGAGTTTGGGAGTGCAACATGTTTCTCAGGTGAGAAGATCATTCCCAAGATGTCCTTCTACCTTGTACAATAAGCCTCACTAGAAACAACAGAGGAGGTGGCTCTGGTTGCAGGGGTTCTGTCTAGGCCACTCAGGAAAGCACCAGAATTGGTATCTTGGGAAAGCTGGCACTGATGGTAGTAGAGCAGGAGACCTGGGCCTGCCTTTCAATGACTGTGCAATGGTGTGGGCACAGGAGAGGTAACACCATTTTTACCACCTAAGGCAGATGGAAGAGCTGCCCCTATACCTTGGCTGGGAATTGTGAAAGAATTGGACCCAATGGGATGAGAACAGGAGAGCTGGAGCTATCTCACCCTGGTTTCAGCACTTGGGAGCGTACCTCCTTGAAATTTCCTGCACAGCATTGTAGACCTTGCCTTGGTGGTGCCATCACAGGATAGCTGGTCCCAAGGACATGAGACAGGGAAAGCAGAACCAACCCATTGCTAGCTGCAGCAGGGCTGGTCATACTGGTGAGCTTGTACTGGTGGTGTGGGTATGGAAAAGTTGATAGACTGAGAAACTCTGCAAATACTGAAGCCCAGACCAGTGCTTTGAGTAGCAGCATCCCAACATCTACTCCATTTATTAACTGCTGGATAGCACAAAGGAGGATGCTCCAAATCCAAAGATGAGAGGTCTCCATAGCACAGGGCAACAACAGAATATATGAGAGAAGTCCCAATGAGGATCCTGTACTGAGTAGCAGATTTACTGCAAAAAAATTTTGAAAGAAAAGCTATTTGGGCAAAATGGTAGTGAATGCACGTGTGTGTGTGTGTGTGTGTGTGTGTGTGTGTGTGTGTGTGTGTGTGTGTGAGACACTGTGATACATGACAAGTGTGGAGTGCAGATATGGCAGGACAGGGAGATGAGTAAGATAGGGGTTCATAATGTTAGATTCACAATGGATTGATAAAATATTAAAAAACAAAACAGCCTTTGGAAATACTTCTTCTGTTTCTATTTCTTTGTTTCTTTCCTGTTTGTTGTTGCTTTCTTTTACTTGAAATGATTTAAGAAAAATTGGTTATAGGTATTCTTTAAAGGATTGATAGAATTCTGCTGTGAATTGATCTGGACTTATTTATTTATTTATTTATTTATTTATTTATTTATTTATTTATTTATTGGCTGAGTATTTTCCCTATTGTTTCCATTCTGTCATTTGCTATGTATATATTTAGAGTCTTGATTTCTTATTGTTTTAAAGCAGACCTGAGCCCCTCTGTAGTGGGTTAACCTGATGCTGTTTGTATTCTAATGATAATTTGAGTCCCCAAAACTGGTTACCCCAGAAAGAAGGGGGTCTAGATGTACATATTAACAGAGTGACCCTACCCTCAGTTAATTGTGATATGTAAATAAAGATGCCAACAGACAAAAGCTGGGCAGAGGTTTTGATGCTTGCTGAAAGAGGACCATGAAAAAGAAAGAGAAGAAGCCACCATGAGATAAAGGAGAAGGTTTAGGAGAGGAAAAGAAGTTGCCATGGGTTAAAAGAGAGGAAATCATTTCCCCAAGGGCTGCCCAATTTGAGCTAAGAGCAGTACAGATAAAACATAGTGAGAAAAATAGATTCTAACAGCATGGAGGGTAGGCAGCTGCTCAGCTCTGGTACTTTTTAAGATTTATTGAAAATATAAAGGCTATGTGTGTCTTTCATCTGTGAACTCAATGACCAGATATCATTGAGTGGTAGAGGCCCCAGGTCCAAATTTTAAATATTTAATACTACACCCCTGAGCATAGTAAACTTCCCTGCCTGGCTTCCTGAGCAAAACTCTTAAAAAACCATAGATATGTTAGAAAACTGTTCATAATGTGCATAACAATTTGAATAAAACTTAGAAAGATTGTAAAAAAATAGGCCTATAGGCCTATGCTTCTACCCATATTCACATTTTGCAAGCCAGTCTACAAAACAGGTCTAGCATTCCTTGATACTCACTCTGCTATTCCCACTCTACCGGGAACTTGGTATTATACACATTTAAGCCATTTCCCCCTACTGGTCAGGTAGGGCTAATTCTTTTGTGTTGATCAAATCTAGAAATCCATCCAGTAATTTTAGGTGTTCCAACTAAATGGCACACTCATTTTTTTAAAATATTTCATAATAATATGCTAAATTACATTGATGCTTATTATTGATGCTGATTATTAATAATGTTGTTATTTCGAGTCCTCTGTTCATTTCTTTATTTTTTCCAATCTGTTTTGTCTACTCTAAGAAAAAGTTCCAAGATTAGTTGATTCTTTGTATTGATTTCTGTTTTTCCATTTTATTGATTTCTCTTTGACCTCTAATATTTCTTCCAATTGACAGTGTTTGCATTTAGTTTGTTCCAGTTTTTCTAATCACTTGAGTAGCATCGTTAAGCCATTTATCTGTAACTTTTCCATGTAGTACCACTTCCAATGTCTCTCAGAAGTTTTGTCCTATTGTGTTTTCATATTCATTTAATTCTAGAAAAGTTTTACCTTATTTTGTGATATCTATTTTGACCCATTCAACATTGTGAAGGGCTGTATAATCATCATGCCTGTGGACGTTCTAGAGATGAGTTTTCTGTAAATTATAAATTTTATTGCATTATAGCCAGAAAGGATGCAAGAAGTGACTGTATTATTTTCATTTTGTAAATATTTGTTTGTATCCTAGAAATGGATTTATTTTAGAAGAGTTTCCACATGCTACAGAGGAGAATGTATATTATCTGGCATTTGAGGAAGAATATTTTGCAAATATTATTCATTCCATTTAACATATTGTATCATTTATCCAATGATTCCCTTTATTTTTATTTTTTTGTTGTTCGTGTAGGATGTCTGTTGAGAAAGGGGGTATAAAATTTTATACTATTAAAGGTTTAGCGCTACTATGTTTCTTTAAACAAATAAATTTTTATGAAATTGTGTTACAAAAAGTTTGGTCAATATATATGTTTAGGACAGTAATCTTTTCTTGGTTAAGTGATTCCTTTCTAAGAATGAATTGTTTCTATTTCTCTCTTGTGATTAGTTTTAGTTTGAATTCTATTCTATCCCATATGAGTATAGTAATTTCTGCTTTGCTTTCTGATCCTATTTGTTTATAGTTCTTTGTCTGCCCTTTTATTCTAAAGCATTGTCTACCTTTACAACAAAAATGTGTTTCTTTTAGACATGTGATTTTACTTTGTGATTCATTCAATATGTAATTTCTTGATTGGAAAAATGAGATCATTGATACTTAAAGTTATTATTGAGATGTGTCAGTTACTTGTCATTTTCTTGTTTTTTGTTGTTATTGTTATTTATGTTCCTAGAGTTACTGTTTAATTTTTAATTTTCTAAATCTATTTTAATTAATAAAATTGTTATTGAAAATAAGTTGTTTTGTACAATATGCTGTAATAATGCTTTCCCATTCCTCATTTCCTCCAAAGTCCTCCCCACCTCCTTAACTATTGAATGTCATTCTCTTTTCCTTTCTTATTAGAAAACAAAGAGGCCAAAAAAAATAAAGAAATGAATGAAAAAACAAAATATCAAATGCAGAAGAAAGACATACACAGATATATATGCACACACATAGACGCACACAAACACACACCATAAAAACAAAATATTGGTAATCATGCATTACTTAAAAAATCTCCAAAAATACTGCCAAGTTTGTTTTGTGTTGTTCAGTTACTGCTGGGCATGGTGGTATGTATAGTGAAAACTATCCATTTCTTTTAGGTTTTCTAGTTTGGACATATACATATTTTTAAAGTACATTCTTAGGATTCTCAGGATTTCTTCAGTGTCTTCTTATGCCCATATCTGTCTGATTTCATCTCTAGTTTTGTTAATTTGAATCTCCTCTCTTCACATTTTAGTTAATTAGGCTAGAGGTTTATGAATCTTGTTGATTTTATCATACAGGACATTGTTTGTTTCACTGAAATTTTGCAATGTTTTTGTTTGTATGTTTCTATCCTACTGATTTAAGTCTTGAGTTTTATTATTCTTTGTCATGTAAACTTTTGTTGCGGCCTGAACTGCCCCACGTTTGGGGGCCAAAATGTCATGGACCACTATATCAATGTTGGACCCACACTGCCAAAAGCCTTGGGGACTAAAGTGTTAGAGCCTGCACTTCCCCAAGCTGCTCCGGTCAGTGGGTTGGGGTTCAGAAAGAGAGAGAGAGTGAGGACAGATGAGTGGAATGGAGACCAGACAGGGTATGATTCAATCCCGTTTATTCTTCAGTCTCTCTTCCTAGTCCAAGTCCCAAGTCTTGATTTCCTAGTCCCTAGTGCCTCCGAGTTCCAAGTTACTTCTTCCAAGTGCTAAGTACCTAATGTCTAATTCCAAGTTCTTCCTCCAAGTGCCAAGTGCCTAATACCTAATAATAATTGCCTGTCTCAAGCCTATTACCTAATGCCTAATAACTGACTCACTTCTGTCTGCCTCTCACCTTTTATATGTCTCACTTCTAAGGCATGCCTTTAAGTCATGTCCTTAAGTCACACACCTTTAAGTCTCACACACCCAAGGGAAGATCCTGGGTATCTAAAACAAGATGTTATCAGAGTGTGCTCAGCTGTTGTAGGCTATTGTAATCAAGTCTCTTATTAGTGTATATGGCTCAAGATGGCTGCAAGGATGATAGCTGCCTTCTGTCGGCTCCCCACAGTATTACTTGTTTTGTGTGTGTGCAGGTATGTGGGGTTGGGGTTAAGTCTTTCATGTGGTCACTTATTCTTATAAATTTGCCTCATAAAATCACCTTCATTGTATCATGTTTGTGCATGTTGTGCTTTTATTTTTATTTAATGTGAATTTCTTTCTCTAAATTTCTAGCTTAACCCACGTTTTAGTCAAAACTGAGATATTCAATTTACATGAGTTTCTAAAATTTTTTGCTGCTCCTGGTGTTTTTGAGATCCAATTTTAACTCATGTTTAAATTGTGGTCAGAAAATATATTTCAAATTTTTGTATCTTTTGAGACTTGTGTGAGAAATATGAGAGTCCCATGAGTGACTAAAAAACAAATTTTTTTTCTGATTGGGTGAAATATTCTATAAATATCTGCTAGGTTTGGTGTTTTATGACAGAGCTAGCTCAAGCATTTGTCTGTTTAGTTTTTGCCTGAATGGCCTGTCTGTTGGTGAGTGTATCATATTGAAGCCATCTATTATTAATTTTTGAGGGTAATTTTGTAGTTCTTCTTGTATAAAGTTGTTTGCCCATCTAACTCATTCATAAATGTTGAGAACTGCAATATCCACTTGTTAGATTGTCCTATGGTGAGTATGCATTATTTCTCCCATTTGTTTTTTATTAGTTTTGGTTAGAATTTTTATTTTTATGATACTAACATGGCTACACCTGCTTATTTCTTGTGTGTGCTTGCTTAGAATCTTTTTTTCAGTCTTTTGCTTTGAGGTGATATCTGTAATTGATGTAAGGTATGTTTCCTGAATATAATAGAAGGATGGATTCTGCTATCAAATCTCTTGTTATTCTTTGTAATTTTAATTCGTAATTGAAATTATTTTTTGAATAATATTAATTAGCAATGCTCATTGATTCCTATTGTTCTGTGGTCCTGTGTTTTTTCTCACTCTTTTATTTACTGGTCTGAGTTTATTATTTGTGTTCTTGGCTATAGTTAACATCTTCTGATTGATGTGTTCTCTACAGTGCCTTTGGTTGATCTGCAATTGTAGACAGTTATTTCAAAATTTGTTTTTCATTACAAAAGTTTTAATTTTCCTCAGCTATTGTGGTTGAAGATTAATGTTTGGTTTAATAGTCTGGTATAATTAGTATTTTGATTATTATGTGCAGTGAGGAATTATTTTTCTGGTCCATTAAATTCTGTGTTTTGTATGCTTTTATCACCTTCACAGAAATTTTCTTCTTTAGGTTAGGAAATTTTACTTCTATGATTTAACTGATGATATTTTTGTGCTTTTGGTATGGGCTTCTTCTCATTTCTCTTTTACCACTTGGTCTCTTTTAGTGTCTCATAGTTCATAGCATTTCTGTGCCTGGAATGCACATAGATTTTTAAAGTTTTATATGATTAAGGTATCCACTGCTTCTTTCTTGTCTTTAATGCCACAGATTCTTTCATCTATCTTTTGTATTCTCTTGGTGTAGCTTACCTCTAAGCTTTTTGTTTGACTTCCTAGATTATTTTTATTTTCAGGTTTACTTCAATTTAGGTTTCTTTAGTGATTATTTCTCTACTTACAATGGATTATTTTTTTCATTTTACTTCTTTTAGCATTCATAGACTTCATAAGTGGTTTTACTCATCTCTCCTTTAGGTCACTTGAACACATTAATAAGAGATAATTTGCAGGACCTGTAATGTGTTTCATCTCTGTTGCATTATACAAGATCTATTGTAGTAGGATTTCTAGGTTCTGGTACAGAGAGAGATATAGTACTGGCTGTTGTTAGTTTTGTTTATTTATTCATTTATTTATTTATTTTTGCTGCTGTCTGTGTTTGGGATGAGTATAGTTATAGAATTTGAATATGAATATATATATATATATATATATATATAATCTTCTTTTCTTTCATGGATTCTGCTGTTTTCTCTAGCTTTTAGGGGATAGTGGTAGCTTTAAGTTGCCTTGTAGAGAATGTTTCTGAGTCCTTGTCATACTTAGCCACTGGGGAGCTGTGTAGAATTTGTTTCTAAGAATTAGTGGATGGCCTAAAGGCATGAGTATAGACTGGTTATAAAGAGGTAACTGAGAGAGTCTATAGGAAGAAAGAAACTAGGTCTTCAAAGAAAGTCTATGAATTACCCAGTGATTGGAATCAGACAGGGAGGCAGACATCTGTAGTTGTTATGTTACTAGGCTAGAATAAGACTGAGCAATTACAGTGGAGTACATGAAGGAAAGTAGTAATTACTCAACTGATTCATGGCCAGCATGGCCAGAAAGTTCCCAGTAGCCAATGCCATAGTGTTGATGGCTAGCAGAAATTGGTAGTGCAAGGAAAGAAGACTGGGTCCTGAGAATATTTGTATAGCCTACAGGAAATGAAGACCAGAAGGAAGGAAGACTCATACAGCTGGTCTGCCAAAGGGCTGGAAGAAAGCACTCTTAGTATTTTAATTATTATGTAGTCTAGGGAATTCCTTTCCTGATCTTCTATTTTGGTGTTATTTGCACTTCTTGTACCTCAAAAGGGTTCTTTCTTATTTATGTTAGAAAATTTTCCTATTATTCAGTTGAAAATATTTCTTGTACCATTGGCCTAGATTTCTTTTCCTACATCTATTCTGATTATTGTAGATTTCCTCTTTTCAAAGTATTCCAGACTTTCTGAGGAATATTGCTTGAATATTTTATGTTCAAATTTCCTTTGATAAAGGCATCAAAATCTTTAATCTTGCCTTTAGTGATTAAGGTTTTTTGCATGTCTTAAACTCAGTTGGTGAGGCTTACCTCTGAAGTCTTGGTTTGACTTTCTAAATTTTTCATTTCCAGTTTTATCTCAGTGTGGGGCTTCTTTAGTCATTCTCCTTTTTTTTATTAAATTCTCCTTTCATTGACTACTGGATGAAGCCTCTAACTTGACAGTTATGCTAGGACTCTGTCTCTGAGCACAACAGAATATCATTAACAGTGTCAAAGGTTAACTCTCTCCCATGGGTCTAAATTTGGGCCAGTAATTGTTTGGCCATTCACTTAAATTCTGCTCCATCTTTATCCCCATACATTTTGAAGCCAGGCCAAATTCAGGGTCAAAGATTTTGTTGGTAGTTCGATACCTCCCTTCTACCCTGGAAGTCCTGCCTTACTATAGAAAAGTAGCCAATTCAGTCTCCATATCCCCAGTTGCCAGGAATCTCAGATATGGCCACTCTTATAGACTCCTGGAAGCCACCCCAATCTCAGAACTCAGGATACTCCCAAAGTTGCAAACCATGGACTTCTCTTCTGTCTTCCAACCTTCTCTGATTCTCCCATCCTACTCCTGATCCTCATCCCGGTTCCTCTCCTCACCCCCACTCTTACCCAGTACACTCCCTCCATTAATATGTAATGTCTCTTTTATTTAACTTCCTGAGTGAGATTCAAACTTAGTCATGAATTTTATATTTTGATTTTACGATTAAACTTTGTCCCAAATTATTAAACTTCTGGTCTGGCTCATTTTTCACTATTGGTGACAATTAAGTTGATGCCTGTGTGTTCTGTCAGGTCCTTATTTATAAAGTTAGAAGAAGAAATATCTAAGAATGTTTTCCAGAAACACTGCTGAGTTATAAATCATATACATATTTACACCTATGAAATTTTACAATTGTACTGTTTCATCTTAAACAGAAAGGATAGAACAACTGCAAATAAATATTGAAGCAATCTGTATTTCACTTTAACCATTGTAATCTATTCATACTCCAGCCTAGAGATCATTTACCAATATTATTCTTGGCTTTAAAATTTATTGTGATTTCCTGTTCATTCTCTTTTCTTTCTTCCCTCCTCTGTATCTCAAACTAAAGACTTATGTCCATATTTCATACAGAGAAATGGCTTCATCTTCAAAGAAATCTATATTCATGCCCTGAGTTCTTTTCATTATTTCATTCCAAGTTTTGCTTGTGTTTTCATAGGCTTCTTTAAAGGATTCATTCATATTCTCTTTAAGGTTCTTGAACTTATTCATAATAGATATTTAGAAGTCCTTGGTTTTGGTTTGAGCTATGTTGCATTTCTCAAAGTCTAACCTAGTAAATTTACTGGGTTCCTGTGGAGACTTATGGTATTGGTGGTTAATCAATGTGTCTTTAGTCTGCTGTCTAGGCATCTAGGTGTAAATGTTGTGATTCTAGATATCTCATCTTTTCTTTCTTTTGTATGTGTTCCATTTCTTAGTTTCTACTGCCTCCATGATATACTGTGAGTCTACAGGTTGCACAGAAAAATAGAGTTAAACTAAGAAAAGAGACTGAAAAAGAATTCAGAGAAGAAGTAAGGGTATCCTCTTCTTACCTAAAGTTGATGTGTATGGGTATTAGAGTTGTGATAGAAAAGAGGGGATCTTAAGTGAGTAGGATGCAGTAAGACAAAGAATTATCTAGAGAGACATAGAGAATGGGATATGTGAAACATGATTGTGAACTACAGGTTAAAGTCTTTAGTGAATAAAATTAAAGTGAGAATAGTGGTGAAATTATTCAAGTTGTCACCAGGCCAAAAGTGAGAGTGTCAAGATCATAATGGAGGAAAGGAAGGACAGTAAAATTTACCTACCCAAGTCCCTGCTGGGTATGATCCCTGGTATAAAGTGTTTCTAGGTATTGAGAGTTGACAAGAAGTTAGAGGGGATGGGCTATATAGAGGATCTGAGAAGACACACAGGAAGAAATAAATCTGAGTATACTCCAAGGTTTTGTGGAGTCCCTCAGTAACTAAGGTTTTGTGGCATAATTTATCCCTACAACAGTCTGATACAAATCATGGGATAAGAAGTAGGAAGTAGTAAAGGAAGACTAGCAAAGCAGATCATGAAATTGAGTCCTAGCTTAGTGTGGCTACTACTAAATACAGATGAGATTATTTCTAGGTATCTGTGCCTTACACTAAATCATGGTATGACAGAAAATATCTGGGTCCTCCTCAAGATGCAGCAGAGTTCCCAGGTAGTAAAGACAATGTAGGAAGACAAGCCTTTCAAACAGTTTGCTTTAGGGCTGGAAACAAAACTGGAGAGACTTAAATGGAGAACAGGAGAGATAATAGAAATCACCTATTCTATTCAAGGTCCAGTTGTACTGATAATGATCCCAGGTCTAAAGTGTTTCAGGGTATTAGTGACTGACAAAAGAAATAGGAATCTGCTCTAAGGTGGCATGGTGAGGGTTCACAGGAAAAAGGAAATTTGGGTTGCTAAAAATATCATTTGAAAACCCAAAGAATATAAGTAGAGTCAGAGGACAGTACTAAAAATGTGCTACATGGCTAGGGATAGACCTGGAAATTGTATTAGAGGACAAAAAAGAGAATAAAGTTTGTCTACTTGATTCAAATCAAAGTATCAGTATTTTATCACATAATTATGGTATCATATTTTAACATAATACTCAGCTATTCTAATTTGACTCATTAGTATGAAATATTAATTCTTAGATATAATTTAGGTTTCATTTTTCTAATATAATCCTCCAGGTTGACTGTAACTTTGAATGTTTTTATTTCTGCTTCAAAATTGGTGATTATATTTGCTGGGTATATTTGACTAGGTTGGCTTTAATATGTTTTAGGGACTGTTACACCTTGCTTGATGTTCTTCTGGATATCAAATTTTCCATCAAGAAATCTGATGGTATTCTGGCAAGTTTTTCTTCATTTGTGACTTTCAATTTTTTCTTCCAACTTCTAATGTAATTTATTTGCTCTGTATACTTGGTGTTTTACTGTGATATGCAGTCAGAAGTTTTATTTTTGTTACTTTGGTGATTTGATATGTGATATTCTATGTGCTTCTTGTATATTTAATATGTTTCTGTCCAGTTTGGGGGAAGTGTTCATTTAATATCAAGTTGAAGGTCTTGTGTGTACCATTGTCTTAGAACTCTTTTTCCTCATCTTTGCTTATAATTAAAACTTTGGTATTTTTCTGATGTCCTAAATATTCTACATGTTTCTATACTATGATTATTTTTATATATATACTCTTTACTTATTTAATCTAGATCTTTTATTCTGCCTTCAAGTCCTGTTTGATTTACCCTGCTAGACAGTTTGGTACCTTTATCTCATTATTGAATTCCATTCTAATGGCTTGAATAGTTTTCATCATTTCTATCAGCCTACGTTTGCATTTTCTTCAGCATCTCTGAGGTATTTATTCAGTATTTTTCTCAATTTCACTAGACAGTTTCTTTGTGTCTTCTTTAAATATCTTGAAATCTTTGATAAAATTTGTGATTTCTTTTTAATTTTGGTTTCCCTGGGTTCATCTAGGTAATTCTTCTTAAGGGAGGGGGGTTTGGGTTGTTCTGGTGTTGTTTATATTTTATGATAGTTTTGTTTCATCAAGAGGGGTCCATAACATACTCAGGTGATCTCATGTGAAGCTTCTCTCCATTTTACCCAGTCAATAAAGGCTTGAGCCTGTGATTGGAAAAAGTGGGACTGGAGGTTTGAGGGTGGGGGCAGGTAAAGAGGGAGAAAAGAACAAGAGGTGGGAAGAAAGAACTGGAGAAAAAGAGTGGGAAGCCATGATTGAAAAGAGCCATGTGGTTAGGGAAACCATAGCTAATAATGGGTTCTATACCTGGAGAATAAGTTAGTGTAGTGCTAGATCTGTTTAACCTAGGCATATAGCTTATTATTGCAATAACTGGATTGTGGTTTATATGGGTTTGTTGAGGTAGGAAATTCCAGCAACAAACTGGTATCCAACATGGAGCTTAGAACCAAACTAACCTGAGATAAAGGTCCACTTCCCAATACAAAAAACTAGGGCTGTGCTCTAAAGCTATAGCAGGGTGGAAATTTAAATCAAAGTGGGTCTAAAGGGTCTACAGGGAACTGAGAATTTCTCTCCCAAACCCCAAGCAAACAGCGACAACCAGAGGCAGCACATAAGCCCTAGGCTGGAACATGGGCAGTGCCAATGCCACAACACAGTTGGGATTCTCTGAAGCTAAATAAGGACCAAGGACCCTGGGGCATGACTGCATATGAAGCAGTCTACACAGTTGAGAATCAACAGCTGAAAACATGATAGCTACCTTTCCAAAGCCTTCTCATAGGCAAATCAGGCTGATCTGGGCATTTCTGCCCTAGGTAGCTTTCCCCTGCTCACTTTTCTGTATCTTCCATGTCTAAACTTGACATGGAACAGCCAGACCTGCTCTACAGACTGTGTACTTTGCAGGTGGCCTGAGACTGGTGTACACACTGCTGGG
Source organism: Arvicanthis niloticus (assembly GCF_011762505.2). Lineage (NCBI taxonomy): Eukaryota > Metazoa > Chordata > Mammalia > Rodentia > Muridae > Arvicanthis > Arvicanthis niloticus. The sequence continues at coordinate 5,197,681 of NC_047669.1, read as the reverse complement.
TACAACCCAAACAAAAGACAGATATGGCTCCAAGTTATAGAAACTGTCTTTCTAGAGTTCTCCCCTCCCTTTGAATAAAATAATTAGAGAGGACTGTTGTGTTTGAGTTGAAAACCAGAGGAAGACAAAGGTACAAAAATCTCTGGATAGGGTAATAAGAATCATAAATTGATTGTGTGTGTGTGTGTGTGTGTGTGTGTGTGTGTGTGTGTGTAAGAGAGAGAAAGAGAGAGAGAGAGAGAGAGAGAGAGAGAGAGAGAGAGAGAGAGAGAGAGAGAGATTGAGAGAGAGAGAGAGACTGTGTTGGATATATAAAGATGAGAAAAACACATCCCATAGATTTTATGGAATGCTATTTTGAATTGTTAAAAGGGATAAATTTAAAGAAAATTGACACCTTGCAACTTATCATTATTCTAATGTTAAACGTCTTGATTTACTATGACTTCTCAAAATATAGGTCCCTAGATAAAATATCATAAGCTTTAGAAAAGGAATTAGAAAATTTATAGAACAAAAAAAAAAATACAAGAAAACAAAGGTTGGAGATGTGAGATAGAGAAGATGCTAGAACAAAAAAATATAAAACTTCAAAAATAAGACTAAACATCAGAGAGAGAAATATAAGACATGACAATATAGCCTAGAGAGAAGAGTGAAACTGAAATACAAGATTTTCTGGGCCAAGATAAGCCTAGAGGGAGGGGAACATGAAGGTTTAAGAAGGGGACTAGAAAAGATGCTAGAACAAAAAATAACAGAACTTCATAGATCAGACTAAACAACAGGAAAGTACTGTCTTAGGCTTTTACTGCTGTGAACAAACACCATTACCAAGGCAACCCTTATAAGAATAACATTTAATTGGGTCTGGCTTACACTTTAATAGGTTCAGTCCATTATCATCAAGGTGTGATCATGAAAGGATCCACACAGGCGTGGTGCAGGAAGAGCTCAGAGTTCTACATCATCTAAAGGATGGTAGAAGACTGGCTTCTAGGTAGAAAAGATGAAGGTATTAAAGCCCATTCCCACATTGACACACCTACACCTCCTAATCATGCCACACCCTACACCAAGCATAAACAAACTATCACATTCTACTCCATGTCCCCCACAGGCTTATTCAAACACATGAGTCTATGCAGGTCATACCTAGCCAATGCATAATTTAAAAGTACATTTAGTACAACTTTCAAAGTCCCCATATAGCAGTCTCAGTGATGTTAAAAGTTCAAAGCCTCTTTTGATATTCATTCAATCACTTAACAGTAATCCCCAAAGGAAGACGGGAAATCAGATGAGTAAACTCCATGTCTGACATCAAAGCAGTCTTCACCTTGAAAGGACTGAGACAGGCAGTGACTGCCTATTTTTCTCTTTCTAAGAACTGGGCAAGTCCAGGTGAGTCAGTTACTGGAAAAACCCCAGGCCTGGTGCAGCTAATCAGAAAACCATCAGAAGCTGCCCCATCCCTTGGCCTGTGGCAAGGGCGATGTGTCAGCAAGTTTCCTGGCTTCCCCAGCAAGAGTTTATTGATCCCCAATCCCCAGCAAGGGATCTGGAATGTCCCTAAATATATAAAGCCAACCAATTAAGATAAAGGGCACCTCCCCCTCCCTAGAATTTTCTTAATGTGCTTTAAATTGGGCCTGCAAGCTCAGATGAACATCTGCATCTTGGTAAATGGAAGACACAAACATATAAGACTTCTGCAGAATAAAATGCTCTTTGCTTTGCATATTATTTGAGTCCAGGGTATCATTATTTGGTGAATCAGAGATTCTTCCATTTGGGGTCTTTGGTCCAGGATTCATTGGAGCCCCCTTGACCCAAATAGAGGAGTGTTTTTCTGATTGAAAAGTCTGAGCTCTCAGTTGTCTTTGGTCTTGTCCATCTCTGTGTTTCTGTTTCAAGTTTAATCTCCAGGCTGAGAGGGACAAAGTGGACTCATATTTTTTCACCCAACCAGGGTCAACCAAGGACACTCCCAAACCCCTTCCAGAAGCAGGAGACCATCTTAAGTTTCATCTGAATTCTGAACTGAATTGTGAATTCTGTGGGTCTGTGGGACTTTCATGTGCAGGTAGGAAGACTGTCTAAGACATCCTTCTCACTTTGTTTTCATTTTCCATGGAAAGTGTTTGTCTGTGTGTATTCTGTTTGTGCCTTTTGTCTTCTCATACAAATATTTTTGATTCCTAAAATGGGACAGGAACAGAGCACCCCACTAGGCTTGGCCCTGAATCATTTTAAGGACTTTCTCCAAGGTGCAAAATATGACTCAGAACTGGTTGTTTGTCCCTATATACTATCTTTTGCAGAAACAAATGCCCCACCTATAAAGTAGGATGACTGGAAAAGAGAACTTTTCATCTTCTTACCAATTACAGGGTAAAGGCTGTAGTTTATGAGGCCACAGGCCAACTAGACCAAGTGCCATATATCAACATGAGGCAATAACTGATGAAAAAGCCCCCTGTTTGGATAAGAACTTTTTTGTAACCAGACTCACCACTCCCTGTGCTTCTTCCTCTAAAGGAGGGTCAGCATTAGCCCCCTGCCTTGTTTTCTCCTTCTGCTCCTGAAAAGGATCTATGTCCACCTCCTTATATTCATGTTTTTGTTACCACTACTCCAGCCCAGCCAGCACAGAAAGGAGGAGCAGCCCCTGATTCCCCTGACTTGCCTAACTATGTTTGGAGGCCACCTCACACGCAGGCTCATACTGCCCATAACACTGACTCTAATACAGTCTTACTCCTCTGGGCTAGGGGACTCAGGGAAATGCTCAAATGCTCAGGGAAGACATTTCATTACATATGTTCCATTTTCCAGTGCTCATCTTTAAAACTGGAAGTTGCAGGAATACCCCCCCTTCCATATTGAACTAGACCATGAGAACTTGGATGGGCCCACCCCACCTTCTGTTGCAGTAAATCTCCAACCCAAATTAAACCAGTAAACAAAAACACAATTCAATAATTCTGAATGTATGCTGCACACCTAGATTGGGCAGATTTACCACTACACTACTCCGTTCCCCAGCTATAAGACCCTTATAACTTGTGAGTTTTCCAAGTCACAAGCTTCTTTCTCCATCATCATCCTCCTTCATTGTCTTCCTCCTCTATCATCCTCTCCTCTTTCTCTCTCTCTCTCTCTCTCTCTCTCTCTCTCTCTCTCTCTCTCTCTCTCTCTCTCTCCCTCTCTCTCTCTCTTCCCACAAACCTTTATTTCTCAACCTCCCCTTTTACTGCCCAATCACTGGCTCTAGCCTTTATTTTAGAAATTAAGGTGGGCAAAAGGTTCACTAGAATTCACCTGTGTACTGATTTACTCCTCCTCTGCAGCCCTTCACAGGAAAGGGGAATTGGCATCAAAATACAAGGCCAGGGCTATCCAAGACACCTCTCCCACCAAATAACTGTGTTCCAGTATGTAGATGTCATCCTGATTGCAGCCCCACACTTGGAGACATGTCAGGAGGTGAGGCCACATGGAACCTGCTGTAAGAGCTGACTTAAGTTGGCTATCAAGAGTCTGTTAAAAAGGCCCAACTTTGTCAACTTGAGGTCACCTATCTGGGGTATCTGGGGTAAATACTCAGGGGGGGGGGTTAACACATGCTATTGAATATCCAGAAGCAAACATCCTTAGCATCCCCATTTCATTAACCCAAAGGCAAGTAAGAGAGATACTAGGATCTGTCAGATTTTGTAGATGCTGGGTGGCAGGGTTCACTGAGATAGCTAAACCATTTTACGATGTCACCCTGGGCAAAGAAGATAAAATAGAATAGACCACTGAGATATATATGTCTTTTAAGACTTTAAGAAAAGCGTTACTTGAGGCACTGGCCCTGGCCCTTCTGAATGTTCACAAACCTTTCTACCTATATGTGGATGATACAAAGGACATATCAAAGTGGTTACTCACCCAAATTTTGGGACCATAAAAACACTTGTTGCTTTTTTTTTTAGAAGCTGAATACATCTTGGGTATTGTGAGCTTTGGGGCTAATATACAATTATTTTCTGTATCCATTCCTCTGTTGAAAAACATCTGGGTTCTTTCCAGCTTCTGGCTATTATAAATAAGGCTGCTATGAAGACTCCCCAGAAGGAGTCTTCCAGAAATACTCTCCATCATGCCTTGTTCATTCTCAATCTTCTAAATCTGAAAGCTCATGAAAAACTTGCTGCTGATTGCCATTGACATGCTGAGACTAATGAAAACTATGCCACAGTTATGTGGAAGGACCATCTTACCCTTAAATAGAATGGCCTAGACCCAATTCTCATATGGGGCCAAGTACTGATATGCCTGTTTGATACCAAAGACGGTGCAGCTAAATGACTGCCAAAAAATTAATGAAATAAATAGATACCCCCCACAAAGACAGGCCCAATTATAAATAAAATGAGTAACAATTGACATCCAGGGAAGAGAAATCTCCCTGAGAATCCCCTTCCTCTTCCTTTCCAGGTAAAGATGAATCACCTGTGGTATTTGTGGTTGGAAGTTCTAATCCTGATGCTGGCCTCTGAACTTACAGTACTCAGATCTTAGATGGTCCATTCATTGATAAGGACATCAAACAGCTAGATGGAGAAATCCCTCATTTGGCTGTCTGAAATGATCTCTAAAAACTACAAAGGATTTTATTGGACTTAATTTACTCTCTTGCAACAGAAAAGATTGTGTACAGCTCTAGACTGTGTATAGCCCTTAAAGAAGAATGTTGCTCTTACATAGATAAGATATGGATGGTTAAAGAAAGCATGAAAAAGGTCAGAGAAAGCCTTGAAAAAAGACAGAAAGAGAAAGAAAATATGAGAGCTGGTACAAGAATTGGTTTTCAATCTCTCCATGGTTATCAACGCTGTTTTATATTTTGAGACCATTGATTGAATTACTTCTGCTTATTTCTTTTGGTCCCTGGGCCTTAAATAGGCTTACTAATTTTGTGAAACAATAGGTAGATGATTTGATAGCAAAACCTATTCAGGTACATTATCATAAGTTAGCTATGGAGGACCATGAGACTCAAGATGAGGTTGTTACTCTATCCAGGATGTTCCCAAAACCCATCTCCACCCAACCTAAAAGAGGGGACTCCTGCCCCTAAACCAAGCAGAGAGAGGCCACCCAGAACCCCCTCTGACTGGTGATCTAAATTCTTGCTTAGGCTGCAAGGCTAAGCACTGCAAGGGAATATAAAATTTAAAATATCTTTCTAGATTCCCTGAGGGACAAGCCTGACTGCATAGGGGTTGATGTCAAAAATATCCCCTCTCCAGGAAAAAGACATCGGGATGGGTATGGCTCTCACACCTCACTGAACAACAACAGGAGGACCAGAGCCATTACAAGGTCCCCTTTAATTACTGGAGGTAAGGCCTCTGTCCTTGCCTTTGCAAGACTGGAATCGCCATGGTACCTTTTTGCTTCGAGAAGGCGGAAGATGTCAGGGGAAGCTTTGCTTATACACTGAAGGCCTAAAATCAGCCATAGGCCTAAGTCAGCCTGCTAACACAAAGTCTCAGGTCTCTGTGGAAAAACACTGAAACAGATAACTATAAGATATTGTAAACAGAAATATAATTCTTTATTAATAATTTCTTTTATCAAAGGACTATTATAAAACAGCCAACAATTAATCAATCTATATCAATCTATATAATATATAAATTAATGAGAGCTTCTTTTACTTTTTGTAAAATTACTCCTCTTTTGTCAATTAATTGTTGAGAGAAATTAGGATTTGCATCTCTCTTGAGAATATTAAACAGAGACATAAATTCTTTTGTGAAGAGCTTAAAATAAGATCTTAGCCAATAAGCATCTCCTGGAAACTTTTGAAAATCGTTTGAAATAAGTAAACTAGCTTTTTTTTTCCAGACCCATTATCTGGGGGTTTTTTTTGGATATTTTACACATTTACCTTTCACTGTTATCTCTACTTCCTTTCTCCCCCAAAACCCCTAATCCCATACCCCCTCTTCCAATTATTATGAGGGTGTGCTCCCACCATTCTCCCAATCCCACCACCCTGCTCTCGAATTCCCCAACACTATGAATCCAATCTTTCAGGGAATGTGGCCCTCCACTTCCACTGTTGCCTAACGAGGCCACCCTCAGTTACCTATACAAGTGGAGCCATGAGTCCCTCCCTTTCTGTTCTCAGTCTGGAGGTTTAGACCCTGGGAGCTCTGGTTGAGTATTTTGCTACTCTTTCTAAAAAAATGAATAAATTAATAAATAAATTAATAAAGAATTATATTTCTTTAAATAGTGTCTTCATGACTCTCTGAGGGTGGAAGGTGCATGCCTTGTTTACTCTTAACTTTCTAAAACTGAAAGTTCATGGCAAATCTGCTGCTGATTGCCTCTGGCATCGCTGAGACCAATAAAACTAAGCCACAACTATGTGGAAGGACCCTTTTACTCTTAAATGGAATGGCCAGGACCCAGTTCCTACATGGGGATGAGGATTGATATGCATGTTTGGTACCACAGAAGGCACAGCTAAATGGCCACCAAAAAGATTAATGAACTAAATAGATACCCCCACAAAACCAGGTCCAATTATAAATAAGATGAATAACAATTGACATCCAGGGAAGAGACATTTCCCTGAGAATTCCCTTCTTTTTTCCTTTCCAGATAAAAAATTAATCACTGGTGATGTCTGTTGTTAGGAGTTCTAATCCTGATGCTGGCTTCTGGACTTATACTACTCAGACCTCCAACGGGCCTTTGACAAGGACGTCAAACAGCTATAGACTGACATCACTAATCTGATGAAATCCCTCGTTTCGCTGTCTGATGCAATCCCCCCAAATTGCAAAGGACTTTATTGGACTTGATTTTCTCTTTTACAGTAGAAAAGACTGTGTACAGCTCTAGACAGTGTACAGCCCTTAAAGAAGAATGCTGCTTTTACATAGACAAAACAGGGATGATTAAGGAGAGTATGAAAAAGGCCAGAGAAGGTCTTGAGAAAAGACAAAGAGAGAAAGAGAAAAAGGAGAGCTTGTAGAAGAATTGGTCTTCAACCTCTCATGATTGTTAACCCTACTTCATTCCATCTTGGGACCATTAATTAGGTTATTTTTGCTTATTTCCTTTGGTCCCTGGGCCTTAAATAGGCTAACTTTGTGAAACAACAGATAGATAATCTGATAGCAAAATCTATTCAGATACATTATCATAAGTTAGCTATAGAGGACCACAAGACTCTAGATGAGGAGGTTTCTGTATCCAGGGTTCTCCCAAGTCCCATCTCCACCCAACCTAAAAGAGGGGACTTCTGCCCCTAGACCAAGCAGTGAGAACCCCCTCTGTCTGGCGATCTGAATTCTTGCTTAGGCTGCAAGGCTAAGCACTGCAAGGGAATATAAATAAAAGTTAAAAATATGTTTCTGGGTTCCCTGAGGGACAAGCCTGACTGCATAGGGGTTGATGTCAAAAGTATCCCCTCTCCAGGAAAAAGACATTGGGATGGGTATGGCCTTCATGCCTCACTGGACAACGACAGAAGGACTGGAGCCATTACAAGGTCTCCTTTAATTACTGGAGGTCAGGCCTCTATCCCCGACTTGGCAAGATTAGAATTGCCATGGCCCTTCTATATTTGCAGAAGGGAGGAGATGTCAGGGGCAGCCCTGATTATACACTGAAGGCCTAAAATCAACCATAAGCCTAAAATCAGCAATAGGCCTGACTTACATGCCTGCTAACACAAAGTCTTGGGTCTCTATCAAAAACCACTGAAACAGATGGCTATAAACTATTGTAAACAGTCAGCTTTTGTGGAAATCTACCAGCTTGAGTAGTTATAGACCTTGTAAATAGGCAGCCTTGGCAGATAGTACCAACTTAGATAAGGACAAGTGAAGCATAGGCAGAATCATAGTGACCTGACCCTTGAACCTTCACCCAGCTGATACCCTATTCTGAAAGATATCTGTACTCCCCCTGAACATCTATGCTCCTGTGTCATCCCCTTCCTCACATCCTGCATTTTTGTGTTTATAACCCCTGTGTTAAAAAGTAAAAATTATGATTTGACAATAATTTAAAAAAAGAAGAAAAAAGAAATGAAAAGAAAAGAAATAACACACAGTGTCACCCTGGATCTGCTGACATAGCTTCTGACAATCCATTTTCTTGTTCTCAGAAATACTTTGAATTATAAAATGTTATTGTGGTTTTTGTTAGTATGCTGGGTAAAATAATTTTTATTAATTTTGTTTAAAATTTCAAAGTTTGTAGTGAGTTAAAATGTCCTTCAACATAATTAAAGGTCATATTTATTTTCATTTTTTTTATTTTTTTCTTTTATTTAATATTTTATTTACATTTAAGATGCCATCCCCTTTCCCCATTTCCCCTCCCTAGAAAACCCCTGTCCCATGCCCCCCCCCTTTTCTTTTTGCTTCTATACAATTTTTTTAAATGTTAATCAAGGATTTGTAAGTTTGGTAATGCTCAATCAGAAGCGTAACCCAATACCCAACCTAGATATAAAAACCATCTTTGACTGGTGTAGACCAGTGAACATCTGCCTCCATGCCCCCTCTCTCTTTCTCTCTCTCATCACCTAGCTTTACCTCTCCTTCATCTTCTCTCCTTACTCCATCTCTTCCTCTCAATACTCCTTCCCACTTAGCTCCTCCTACATATCACTCTTCCTGTTAAAGTAAAACTTTTCACTCAAAATACAATTAGAGCATACTTATTCCTAATTGTACCAGTGAGGTACAAGATAGTCCTAATACCCAGTCCATCATTTTGTTGACTAACCAGAACCTCTGTCATCTCTTCTAACTAAAACACTTACTTTTGATCCTGGCTTTTTTGGCTTTAGAATGAACCATCTACTCAGATCTTTTCTCTCAAAGTAAATAGCCAGGATTGGCTATGAGACTATAGGTCTTCATCTCCATCAGAAATCCAGAATGACTGACAACAGAAACAGAGGAAATTTAAATAATCATCAGATCCTACTACAAAGGCCTATACTCAACAAAATTGGAAAATCTGGATGAAATGGACAATTTTCTAGACAAATACCAGGTACCAAAGTTAAATGAGGAGCAGATAAACCATCTAAACAGTCCCATAACTCCTAAAGAAATAGAAGCAGTCATTAAAAATCTCCTCACCAAAAAATGTCCAGAGCCAGATGGTTTCAGGGTAGAATTCTATCAGACCTTCAAGGAAGACCTAATACCAATTCTCTTCAAGTTATTCCATTGAATATAAACAGAAGGAACACTACCCAATTCGTTCTATGAAGCTACAATTACACTCATACCTAAACCACAAAAAGACCCAACAAAGAAAGAAAACTACAGATCAATCTCTCTTATGAATATTAATGCAAAAATACTCAATAAAATTCTCGCAAACTGAATCCAAAAACACATCAAAACATTTATCCATCAAGATCAAGTAGGTTTTATCCCAGGAATCCAGGAATGGGTCAATATTTGGAAATCCATCAATGTAATCCACTACATAAATAAACTCAAAGAAAAAACCATATGATCATCTCACGAGACGCTGAGAAAGCATTTGACAAAATTCAACATCTCTTCATGTTAAAAGTCTTGGAAAGATCAGGAATTCAAGGTCTATACCTAAACATAGTAAAAGCAATATACAGCAAGCCAGTAGCCAACATCAAACTAAATGGAGAGAAACTTGAAGCAATCCCACTAAGATCAGGGACTAGACAAGACTGTCCATTCTCACCTTACCTATTTAATATAGTACTGGAAGTCCTAGCTAGAGCAATTAGACAACAAAAGGAAGTCAAAGGGATACAAATAGGAAAGAAAAAAGTCAAAATTTCACTATTTACAGATGATATGATAGTATACTTAAGTGACCCTAAAACTTCCACCAGAGAACTCCTAAACCTTTATAAACAACTTTAGCAACGTGGCTGGATATAAAATCAACTCAAACAAATCAGTAGCCTTCCTCTATTCAAAGGATAAACAGGCAGAGAAAGAAATCAGGGAAATGACACTCTTCACAATAGCCACAAATAATATAAAATATCTTGGAGTGAATCTAACCAAGCAAGTGAAAGATCTGTATGACAAGAACTTCAAGTCTCTGAAGAAAGAAATTAAAGATCTCAGAAGATACAAAGATCTCCCATGCTCTTGAATTGGCAGGATTAATTTAGTAAAAATGGCTATCCTGCCAAAAGCAATCTACAGATTCAATGCAATCCCCATCAAAATTCCAAATCAATTCTTCATAGAGATAGAAAGAGCAAGTTACAAATTCATTTGGAATAACAAAAAACCTAGGATAGCGAAAACTATTCTCAACAATAAAAGAACCTCTGGGGGAATCACCATCTCTGACCTCAAACTGTACTACAGATCAGCAGTGGTAAAAACTGCATGGTATTGGTACAGAGAAAGGCAGGAAGATCAATGGAATAGAATTGAAGACCCAGAAATGAACCCACACACCTATGGTCACTTGATCTTTTACAAGGGAGCTAAAACCATCCAGTGGGAAAAGGTCAGAATTTTCAACAAGTGGTGCTGGCTCAACTGGAGGTCAGCATGTAGAAGAATGCAAATCAATCCATTCTTATCCCCTTGTACAAAGCTCAACTCCAAGTGGATAAAGGACCTTCACATAAAGCCAGATACACTGAAACTAATAGAAGAGAAGTTGGGGAAGACCCTCGAATACCTAGGCACAGGGGGAAAGTTCCTGAAGAGAACACCAATGGCTTATACTCTAAGATCAAGAATCGACAAATGGGACCTCATCAAATTGCAAAGCTTCTGTAAGGCAAAGGACACTGTCAACAAGACAAAATGGCAACCAACAGATTAGGAAAAGATCATTACCAATATTAGATCCAATAGAGGGCTAATATCGAATATATACAAAGAACTCAGGAAATTAGACGCCAAACAACAAAATAACCCCATTAAAAAATGGGATACCGAGCTAAACAAAGAATTCTCAACTGAGGAAACGTGAATGGCTGACAAAGACCTTAAGAAACACTCAACATCCTTAGTTATCAGGGAAATGCAAATCAAACAACACTGAGATACCACCTCACACCAGTCAGAATGGCTAAGATCAAAAATTCAGGTGATAGTAGATGCTGGTGAGGATGTGGAGAAAGAGAAACAGTCCTTCATTGTTGGTGGGGTTGCAAGATGGTACAACCACTTTGGAAGTCAGTCTGGCGGTTCCTCAGAAAATTGGACATAGCAGTACCTGAGGACCCAGCTATACCACTCCTGGGCATATACCCAGAAAGTGCCCCAACATATAACAAAGACATATGCTCCACTATGTTCATAGCAGCCTTATTTATAATAGCCAGAAGCTGGAAAGAACCCAGATGCCCTTCAACAGAGGAATGGATACAAAAAATGTGGTACATTTACACAATGGAATATTACTCAGCTATTAAAAATAATGAATTTGAGAAATTCTTAGGTAAATGGATGGAACTAGAAAATATCATCCTGAGTGAGATAACCCAATCACAAAAGAACACACATGGTATTTACTCACTGATAAGTGGAGATTAGCCCAAAAGTTTGAAACAACAAAGATTCAACTAATAGACCACATGAAGCTCATGAAGAAGGAAGAACAAGTGTGGATGCCTAGGTCTTTCTTAGAAGGAGTAACTAAATACCCAAGGGAGCAAATATGGAGACAAAGTGTGGGACAGAATCTGAAGATGTTGTATGGAGACCATTCCACCTGGATATTCATTTCATGTGCAGTCACCAAAAATAGATGCTGATATGGATGACAGGAAGGGAAAGCTGACAGCAGCCTGATAAGGCTGTCTCCTAAGAGGTCTCCCATAGTCTGACATACCCAGAGGCAGATACTCTCAGCTAACCATTAATCTGATCAAAGATTCCCAATGGAGAAGTTAGAGAGCAAAATGAAGGAGCCTAAAGGGTTGGTGGCCCCATGAGGAGAGCAACAATACCAACCAGCCAAAGCTCCCCAGGGTCTAAACCACCAGCCTAGGAGCACATATGGAGGGACACATGACTCCAGGTGTATATGTAGGGGAGGATGGCCTTGTTGGGCACAAGTGGGAGTGGAGATCTTTGGTCCCATGAAGGCTGAACATTGTGTGTGTGGGGGGGTGGGGAATCTGAGGGTTGGGAGTGGGATGGGGGTAGGTGGGTGTACACCCTTATAGAAGCAGGTAGAGAGGAGATGGGATAAGGGGTTCTTGCGTTGTGGGGGGAATGGGGTAAGGGGATAAAATTTGAAATGTAAATATTATATCCAATAAAAGAGGGGAAAAAAGAAAAGCAGTTAGAACCAACATCCTTAATAAAATGTCAGCCCTCTTAAAAAATTATCTTGATACTAAAATTTGTTTTGAGAATTGTATATTGCAAAATGAGCAGCCTTGGTGTATCTACTCATCAAACAAGCTGGGCAGACCTGCTCAAACCTCTGAGATCCTGGAATTCCATCTGAATTCAGTGAAGACATATCATCAGAGGCTTATCAATTTACTCTTCCCCCTACTCCTCTTCTAATATCTCAATGCCCATAATCAGCTTGAAGAAGCTAATGAAGAGTTAGCGCCCCTATTCCCTGGGCTTGGGGACTAAGGTGGTAAATGTTGGGCTGTCTTTCTAGGGAAAAGTAGTGTTTTGTGGCAATAGAGAGGATTAGCTAGGATTTATTGCATACCCATAAGCTATTAGTAGAAATCTGTACAATTATTATCAAGATGAAGATATAATTTCTTAAATGGCACCAATTTACTTTGATTACAAATTTTAAGGTTTTCATTGGTACAAGCTTCTTATTGATATAAAAGTAAGATGAATAATTTCATATAAGAGCTCCTGAAGACCAAAGAGCATATATGGGCTAGTTTGAGGCCCCGGCTACCAATGTAGCAAAGGACTGCCTTGTCTGACCTCAGTGAAAGGGGATGCACTTAGTCAAGTGAAGGGTCAATGCCCCAGAGAAGAGGATACTAGAAGGCTGTGGTGGGAGTGTGAGCACCCTCTTGAGGTTAAAGGTAGGGGAAATAGGGCGGAGGCTCATGGAGGGGGTGTGAGAAGGGAGATAACATTTGAAATGTAAATAAGTAAAATAATTAAAAGAAAAAACCGCTGTTTCTATAAGAATAAAATAAAAATGTTTTTATTATGTTTTTAAAAAGATATTATAAACAGGCAGCTTTGGTGGAAATTTACCAGCCTGGATAGGAACAAGTAGTCATAGGTCGTGTGGTTAATCATAGACCTTGGGTAGCCTTGGTTGATAGTACCAACTAAGATAAGGACCACTGAATCATAGGAGGAGTCATAGTGACCTGTCCCCTGAACCTTCACCCAGCTGACACTCTGTTCTGGAAGATATCTGTACTCCTCCTGAACACCTATGCTCCTGCGTCATCCCCTTCCCCACATCCTACCTTTTGGTGTATAGAACCCCTGTGTGAAAAAAGTAAAATCTGCGGTTTGATCAGCCTATAGCCAAGCCTCTCTTTCTTTGTGTCCCTTGTCCTCCAGTTCTCTCTTCCAGGTCTTCTACTCCCAGTTCAGTAACCCTGTGGGACTGGGGCAGATATCTTAGCTGAATATGAACAATGTAAGATTTTAAAGACTGGAAAGCCCCCCATGGGATACAGGAGCAACTCTGGCTTGCTGCCTGCCAGGTTTATGAGTCTACTCCTTCCCCTAACCACCATCTATTTGATCCAAGTTATGAAGGTTATTAACAAACATAACCACAAGTCTCTGAAACCTTACTGTAAATGACCTCACACCTTGGTCCTGACCATGCCTAGAGCCATTAAGGTAGATGGGATCAGGATGTAAATACAATATTTGAACATTAAGCCTTCCAAGAGAGATGTCTGAGATGTTGAGGTCTTAACAGAGGAGACTTCCAAAAAAACCACAAGAGAAATGGAAAGTCAACCCACACCTGTCAGTACACTCAGCTCCTAGAAAAGAGACTTGTGGGCTGTTTTATGAGATCCTTTACTATCTGGGTACCCACAGGGGGGAATACAACAACCTTGTCATCAAGTTCACAGTGGCTAGCAAGGCTATATTGGATTGCAGGTAAGATATGGTGATTATACTTTTACATCTCTGGGTATGATCCTGGACTCCTACTTACAGTTCACCTGCTTACTGGATACATGGTGCCATAACAGAAGTGGGCATGGCCACTTGATGAGGTGAAACATGGGGAGCTTGACTGTGTTTCTACAGTGTCACTGCCAGGTGGTCCTTAGGCTATAGGGAAGTGCCTAGAAACTGCTCCTGGGGTATGCAGGCTGAGATGTGGGAAAGCTAAGGCTGGTATTTCTCGACTTTCAAGCCCTTAGTTACCACTGGAGAACTGCACAGTGAAGTCAGGAACTAAGTGTCAGGGGTCCCCAGGCCTGCAACAAGGCTGGGCTGTGCAGCCTCTCAGACTCTTGGATACCCAGGTGTTGTTCTTATTGTTGTTATTGTTGTTGTTGTTGTTGTTGTTGTTGTTGTTGTTGTATAGGTCTCACTAGAGCTGCTAGAGTAGTGACCTCAGATGTAATACTCCAAGATAAAAATTGCAAGGACCTACAGATGGCTGTAAATGCAGATATACAGGAGATGAAAAATCCTTCATGGTCCAGTAGGATCTCCTCTCCTCCATGGCAGAAGTAGTCTTACTGAACAGAAGAGGTCTAGACTTGCTGTTCCTCAAGCAAGGAGGACACTGTGCAGCTTTAGGTAAGAAATGTTGTTTCTATGTTGACCACTCAGGGATGGTCAAAGTATCCATGGCCTTAGTCAGAAAGAAACTACAAGGCAGAAGAATAGAAAGATAACAGTTTCTGGGTTGGTATGAGTCCCTCTTTAACTGGTCTCCTTGGCTGACCACCCTTGACTCCAACCTGCTCAAGTCTCTTATCCTATAAATGTTCACTTTGATTCATAGTCTCTATATAATCAATGCTTTAGTTAAGTTTGTTAAAGAACAGATTTCTGCTGTTAAATTGATTCTGAAATAACATTACCATCTCAGAGAAACATCTCAAGAATTGGAAATGGCCCATTACTGAAGAAGAGAATAAGAGGACTGAGACAGGTTGACCCCTTGGCAGGCTTAATATTGTCAGTTTAGGAGACTAAACCTAGATCTCTCTTTCCAAGAGCTGGGCAAGTTCATAGAAGTCAGTTACTGAAAAAACAACCCAGGCCTTTGGCAGTCAATCAGAAACTGCCCCATCATAAGAAGTTGCCCCATCAACTGATCTTAAGCAAATACATTGGGTCTGCAACAGTTTCCAGGCTTCCCTAGCAACCATTTTCAGAACTGTGCCCCAATGCCCAGCAATTGTACTGGAAAGCCCCTAGATGTAGAGCCAACCAATGAAGAAAAAGGTCACAAACCCATACCTGGACTACCCCTACTGTGCTTTAAATTGAGTCTGTGAGCTTATAGGGGTGTCTTCATCTTGGTAAATGGAAGACACCAGCATGCTGGAATTCTGCAGAATAAAACACTCTTTGCTTTTGCACAATATTATCATTCTTCAGCAAATCATGGACTCTTAAAAGATCTCCACCCCTCTTTCATCTTTGTTGACTACAACAAAGTTCTTTGTCCTAGGCTGGTTCTACTCTGTTAGCAGCTTTCCTCAGCAGAAATTCCATCTAGAGGCCTCCAAAACATATTAAACCTTACACATTCTAATTCCAATATCTGGGATCCACACATGATCTTTTGAGCTCCTCCAAAGTTCTTATCTCCAGCTTTGCTTCATCTTCACCAATGTGTTTCCCTTGCCTTTCACAATGCCAATTCTGAGATGCTCTCTATGACTCCATCTTATCTCCAAAACCAGCACCACTTGGGTGGTTCTTAAATATTACCAAGTTCACCTGAAGCATGGCTACCTCTGGAACACAGCTTCTTTGTTCTCACAGCCATGTACTTTGCCTGCTAACATGTTGATATTGTTAAAGACAAGCTTTACAACAATGGGAAGGAATAAATGTATTTCCAGGACAAAAAAAATCTAGCATGATCAAGCTATATATGCCATTCTTGAAGCTTGACCAAAATAGAAATATTGGCCTAATGCCATGGATAATTTTATCAGCAGTATCTGCTGCATCAATGCTCAGCAGAACAGCATTCTCTAAATTCATAAGCTCACTATGCAAAGTTAAAACATCCCAAGAGGTGTTAGAATTATGCCAAATACACTCCATGTGGCATTAAACTTTTTCCTAATTATAATGAATATCACTGTAAATTTTAGAACAAACATGAATCCAATGGTATTTGGCATGACACTTGAGATGGCTCCTTACCCTTAAATTCTGAACCTCCTTCCAGTAATTTGAATGGGATAAGGAGCATCAGTCTGTTCTTCCAAATGCCTATCTGAATCCTCTGGTATATTCAACACATTAGTTACATTTTTTGCTAAATGATTAACAAAAGTATCTGTCTTAACTTCTTGTGTCAAAGCAATTGCAGAAGCAGTGGTGCTACAAATTAACGTAATTAACGCTGTTATATAAGCAATAATCAAGCCTACTACCATCTTGTTTCTGCTTAAAGCCTGACTCACTTCATCCAGTGCTTGCAAGCTTTTTTTCAGAAGACCAAGGTTCTGTGATACTCAGGGCAATAAAACAAAAGCTGGTTAATAGGCCTCCATAACTAACATGCCAGATTTCAACACACTAACAGAATTAAAACATGTACAATTAATGCAACATACATAAAATAGTGTAGAAGAAACAAAAGTAATTTTAACTTGACAATTAAAAAAGCCTTACCACATGTACTAACGCTTGTTTGAAATCTTGATCCTGCCCCCAGAAAAGAGATAGTTTTTATTAGATATTTTATTTATTTACATTTCAGATGTCATCCACTTTGCCCATTTCCCCTCCATAGAACCCACATCCCATCCCCCCTCTTCCCTATTGCTTTTATACCATTTAAATTACAAGCATATTTTAAGGTCAGTTCTAGGTTGAAGGTCTAGCAATACAGTAGATGCAAATAGTCAAGGAACAAGCAATGCAAGAATAAACACAATTCCATGAACACTGCCATAATCACTGTTTTTAAGGGCTTATAGGGGTTACCAAAATATCTGAGCCAACTTTCCTGTCTTAGCCCAAGGTCATTTTCATGTCTGCAGCCTACTTCCTTATTCTAGCCTAAAATTTAGATTCCTATCTGAAATTACTTCTTTGTTCTATTCTAATGTCACATTCCTGCCTGCAGCCCATTTCCTTGTCCTTGGCCAATGTCAGATTCCTTCCAAGCAGCCCATTTCCTTTGTCTTTTGCCAATGTCAAGTTCCTGCCAGGCAGCCCAAAAAGCTCTCCACATCTCCCCCTTTTTATTGCATAAACAATACTGAGCCTGTCTTAGGTCATTCTGCCAAGAATTCTTTTTTTACCCATAAAAAGCAATATACTTCTGTCTTAGGTTGGTAAAGCTCTGTGTAGAATCTTACCTATCCTTGGCTTCCCAGCGTGTTAATTTAACAACTCTGTCTGGGGGTCCATTTTCAGTTTCAAGTCATAGACTTTGGCTGCCAACTTGTTGATGTTAAAAACAAGCTCTCATGTGATGGGCAGGAATAAAAGTATTCCCAGGACAAAAATGGCTTAGCATGATCAAGCTATATATGCCATTCTTGAAGCTTTACCAAAATGGAAATACTGACCTTAAGCCATGGGTAATTTTACCAGCATTATCTGCCGCATCAAAGCTTAGCAGAGCAGCATTCTTTAAATTCATAATTTCACTGTGCAAAGTTAAAACATCCAGAGAGGTGTTATAATTATGTCAAATAATCTGCAAGTATCTTTAAACATTTCCTAATTATAATGACTATCACTGTAAACTTTAGAAGTAACACAACCAGACTGAGTTCCAGAGTGGCTGTGTCAGTTTGCAATCCCACCAACAATGGAGGAGTGTTCCTCTTTTCTCCACATCCTCACCAGCATGTACTGTCACTTGAGTTTTTGATCTTAGCCATTCTGATTTATATAAGGTGGAATCTCAGGGTCGTTTTGACTTGCATTTCCCTGATTACTAAGGATGTTGAACAGTTTTTTTAAGTGCCTTTTGGCCATTCAAGACTTCTCTGTTAAGAATTCTCTGTTTAGCTCTGTACTACATTTTTGGGGGTCTAACTTCCTGAGTTTTTTTTAAATATTTTGTATATTAGCCCTCTATCACATGTGGGGTTAGTGAAGATCTTTTTCCCAGTCTGTAGGTTGCCATTTCACTCTATTAACAGTGTTCTTTGCCTTACTTTTTGTTTCGTGAGGTACTTTTTTGTCAGTTATTGATCTTAGAGCCATTGCTCTTTTATTCAGGAAAATTTCTCCTCTAATGTATTTGATTTCCAACTTTATCTTATATAAAGTTCAGTATATCTGGTTTTGTGTTGAGGTCCTTGATCTTCTTAGACTTGAGCTATTTCGTCTAGGCCTTCAGAAAATAATCCCTCCCTGCTAAAAAGAATCATTCCCCTTATTTCTTGCAAAATGGACCTATGGCTCTCTTATTATCATATGGTTGTGGTACCTATTAATATCTACTGACAAGGACATGTTATATATTTGAAAATCATCCAGCCCAGCTCAAAGGTTCTACTCTTCCCGAGAAGAGGTTCTGTTCTACCTGTCCCCTTAAATGTTTTATCCTGAATCCCCTTGTATCTCTCTGCTTTTCAGAAAGACATACTTGTCAATTTGAAATAAACATTCCCTGTTTCACCTACAGAACAGCTAATTTTGTTTCTTAACTATATCCATTTCATTCACTGTGGTGCTTAACTCAGCCAGTGAATTTTGCAAGTCAATCGACATCAGTATAAGATACCAAATCTCTCTTGTGTTCATCCACACCATTTATTGTAGTTACTATCATCCCAGAGAACTAACAACCTGAGAAATTCTTTGTAAAGTATTTTCTTAATTTGTATACATTTTCTCATCTTGTCTCACATTTTGTCCCCAAGGACATTGATGTCTTAGTTAATATTTGAGCTTTATTACTAAAACTAAATGTTAAACTTAAAAATATTCTGTTTTAAATTACAAATATATTAATCTTCTTTCAATATTACTAGTATTGTAAGCAATGACATGGAAATGTAGCTTCTAGAAGATTACTTTTCTTCAAAGGTGTGGACCTGTGAATGTGTGGACATGCAAGTATTAAACTTATACTAGAAACTCAGGTTTTACATATTTTCACAATTATATAACTCTGAGGAACTTGCCTATCATTTGTAGTGGGATACCATAAGAAACTTAATCCTGACACATATTGTACAAAATCTTAAACCCAAACCACAACAGTTTGAAGCCTGTGTTAAACCATTAATTATTAAAAGTTAAGGTGCATGGACCCTGCATGTATGGGTCAGAAATGGCACATAATTTTCATCATGTGTAAGGCCCTACTTCCAAATAATTCATATCAGTATGAAAATTTAATCAATACCAAGGAAGGGCCTAAAATAAATAAAACAACAGGTAGGCAGAAAGGAGAGATATTCTCAAGATCATCAAATGTTTGTAAATATTTATTTATTTATTTATTTATTTATTTAATGATTTCATGTGTGTATGTGTGGGTGTGGGTGTGAGAGTGGGAGTTAGTATGTGAGTATGTGTGTAAGTGTGTGACAGTTCCAGCTTGGCTGCATAAGGGGGGAGGAGTGACATAGTTTCTACCCCTGGAGCATCGCCAGGGCATTGATCCCCATGATCCCCACATGTGCTGAAGGTTGCCGTTGAGCTGAAGCTAATCTGTTGTCTAATACTTTACTTTCAATCTTTCTTTCTGGGGAATATACTTCCCCATTACTTAGAGGCAATCATACCATAATAAATGAAACACATGTGGGTCACAGGAATTAGGAATGGAAGTCTGTTGGGTTTTAGTGTGTGTGATTTGGTTTGTGGGTCCCCCATCTGTCTCACCACTTGGATAGGGCCTCTTGTAAGGAAAGAGGCATGGTAGTTTCATTGTGTTTACTCTACACTGGTCCTGAGCAGACATTGGGCTGTGTGAAGCTTTGGAATTCAGTTTGGGGTGAAAAAGCTCAGTCTGAGGTCCAAAGTAGAGCCAGAGCTCTTGGGTTAGGGGTTCCTGGGCCAAAATGGGCAGGTAACCAGTTGGTTCTCAGGGTCCTGGGCTCTCAGGCGCTGCTAAGAGGCCACAGAAAGGTCAAAACCAAAATGGGGGGAGTTCAGGCTAGGTCAGCCCACAGCCAAAGAGGAGAGGGAGAAGTATGAGCTCTGGCTGCATCCCACAGAGATGAGAATCTTGGTCATAGTGACTCCCTTGGTTGAGTCACTCACAGGTGGCTTGGCTTTCTTGCTTGTGTTGCTGGGCCTTCATGGCTGAGAATGTAGAGAGGTCATCTGCGGAAGATTAGACAATGGCTCGGTATTAAAAAACCTTCTCCACTGTTCCCCATGGCAGGCCCCAAAGAAGAGAAATATTCTATAGTTTTAAGATATTTATTGTCATGGAGGAAAATAGATGAAACTATACCCCAATATTTTCAGGGTGGGCCTGAGGTTAAATATTTTTTGCAAGGAAGAGGTTCTGGGAAGGAATATTTAATTGGCTACTCCCCTCTGGCCTTTAGGTATCTCATTAATATGGAGGTCTGTGATGCTGCTCTGTGGCCTGTAGTTATGCCCTCTATCTGTGGAGGAGCTAAGGGGCATTGTCCAACATGACTGGAAGGCCCCACTCTATAGAGGTCTTCAGCCTCATGTCAGTAGCCTGGAGTCTGAGAGAGTCTGCCTGCCATTTCTTGCAGGGAATCCTGCGGGGTTTCCAGAAATTTCCAGCTGGTGCTCGACCAGAAACTATGCTGTCTTTTCACAGTCCTATAGAAGTCACCATGAAGCTGTGGAAAATGAGGAACTGGCCATTAGAATCTTTGGAGCAATGGGAAAGGATCTGAATAACATAACCGCAAAGGTCATAAAAGCCTACATGGTCCTTTGTAGAAAGAAATCAAAGCCAGACTTGGCATTGAATTTGGAACCTTGAGGAGATATATGTATCCTCTGTTTCAATGACTGCTGCATTAATTAACCAGGATGAACTTGGGGACACCAAGAACAGAGAGTTAAAGTGGTCTCAAGAAGAAAAGGCATGAATAGAAAAAAAAATGAATCTATAAAATACAAGTGAGCAATAGATGGGTTTATTTTATAGGAGAAAGACATATATTATCTCAGCCTGAGCTGTTGCTCCAGTCTGCAGGTCAGGGTCTTGCAAGAGAGAGAGTGGGGATGGAGGGGCAAGAGATGCAACGAATGGAGACAAGACAGGCTGTGTGATCAAATCCCGTTTACTAAAAGGAAATCATGGGTATATATACACTTTACCATGTGCCTTGCAGCCATGGACAAGCAGGGGAACACAGCTGAAGACACTTTGCCACGTGTGCCTTGCAGCTGAGTATATTAAACAACAAAACAAGATATGTGAGCAAAACAAGATGTTTATCGCAGTGTGCTCAGCTGTTGTAGGCTATTAAAAACAAATCTCTTGTCAGGGTATATGGCTTGAGATGGCTGCAAAGATGATAGCCGCTTTCTTCTAGGAGTTGGGTCCCAACAATATATGATCTAGAAACAAATGGTATTAGAAGGCGACTACATGAGGCTATGGAATTGTTAAGATTACAAAACAAAAATTAGAGAATTAACAGATGTATAATTATATAAAAGCACTTTCTTCTCTTGACTACTTGAAGAGTTGAAGATTTTAATGCTTGGAGAGATATTCAAGACAGCTAACTCATTTACTTATATAAATTTTAAACTTCGTAAAGAATTATTTTAATTTTAATAGTCTGTCATCTTTCTGTTTTTACATGGAAACAGTTACTAAAGTTTCCTGGCCATCTGTTGTGCCAGGAAAACACAATAGCTATGCCCAACTACCCATGAAGAACAGACTGTGTAAAACCAGTAAGAAAATGTGGTTTTGCTTTGTGCTTAGTTTTTGCTCTATATGGGAGTTGTAACTTTGTATCTGGCACTCATAGAATTTATGCAAATTTAAGATTTTTTTAAAATTATTAACAATGATCAAAGTCTTGATATAATCTTAAAAAAAAAAATAAAAGACTTGACAGAAAGGAGAAGGAAGAATCTCAGAGAATAGAGAGATATTCTGAACTGACAGTTTACATCCACTACTGATTCTGAGTCATTATTGAGTCAGCAGTGCTCCAATTCCTACCTTTCTTATGATCTTCCTCATGTTGAGGCTAAACCTTGACAAGTGTGTGCTTGAGTGTGAATATTTGTGTGTGTGTCTGTGTGTGTGACAGTGTGTATGTGTGTATATTTATGTGTATGACCATCGTTGTGTGAGATTGTGTGTGAATATGTATTTTTGTGTGTTTATCAGTTACAGCATGAGTGTGGCAATTGGAGGAAAATTGTGTAATTTGGTTTATTAGTTCTACTATATATTCCTGAAATCAACTTACATTCTCCATCTTGACATCAGAGACACTTATATTCTGAGCTGTCTAGCTACACAAAAAATCTGACTAGGTTAAAATGTACAGGTCCATGTACAGATTTTATCAGTAACAACAGAAATTTAACTCCAGTTTCTCTCTCTCACACACACACACACCCTGCCCCCAACACTCTCTCCCCTTCTCTTTCATTCTATTGTTTTTATCACTTACCATGTTTTTTATTTTATTTTATTTTATTTTATTTACATTATATTTACATTTCAGATTTTATCTCCTTACCCCATTCCCCCCTCCACCCAGGAACCCCTTATCCCATCCCCCTTCCTCCTGCTTCTATGAGGGTGTGCCCTCACCTGCCCCCCCACTCCCACCTCCCCACCCTTGAATTCCTCCCCATTGGTGTTCAGCCTTCTTGGGACCAAGGATCTCTTCTCCCATCTATGCCCAACAAGGCCATCCTCCCCTACATATATAGCTGGAGTCATGGGTCCCTCCCTATATGCTCTCAGACTGGTGGTTTAGATCCTGAGGAGCTCTGGTTGGTTGGTATTGTTGCTCTCCTCTTGGTGCCACAACCCTTTCAGCTCCTTTGGTCTTCTACTTCTCCTTTGGGAACCCTTGATCAGATCAATGGTTAGCTGTGAGCATCTGCCTCTGTATATGTCAGACTCTGGTAGACCTCTGAGGAGATAGCTATATCAGGCTCCTTTCAACATGCACTTCCTGACATCCATATCAGCATCGATCTTTGATGACTGCACCTGGGATGGATACCAAAGTAGAATGGTCTCCAGATGACCCCTCCTTAAGTTTCTGTCCCACACATTGTCTTCATATTTGCTCCCTTGAGTATTTTGTTACTCCTTCTAAGTAGGACCAATGCATCCACACTTGGTCTTCCTTCCTCATGAGCTTCATGTGGTCTGTGTGTTGAATCCTGGCTATGCCAAGCTTTTGGGCTAACATCTGCTTATCAGTGAGTAAATACCATGTGTGTTCTTTTGTGATTGGGTTACCTCACTCAGGATGATATTTTCTAGTTCCATCCATTTACCTAAGAATTTCTCAAATTCATTATTTTTAATAGCTGAGTAATACGCCATTCTGTAAATGTACCACATTTTTTGTATCCATTCCTCTGTTGAAGGACATCTGGGTTTGAGTATTTAATTACTTTATGTTTTTTTCATAAAATATATTTTGATCAAATTCTTCCTTTCCCCCAACTTCACACACCTCATTCCACCTCACTACCAAGCCAACTTCATTATCTATCTCTCAAACAAAACAAAACAAAAAATGAAATCAGAGAAAGTAAAAAAAAAAAAACAGAAAACACACACAGACACACACACACACAAGTCTCTTTGGTGTTGGCTAACTGTAGATGGGCATGAGACCTGCCTTGGCACCTGGTTGATTGGTATAGGTAGTGGAACTCCATTAGAGAAAATTGATTTTCCATTTTTCAGAAATTATCTATTACAAACAAATTGATTGCTAAAGGTGTGCCATTTTGCCCACTTTTTTCAGTGCTGAAACTGTATTTGGTCTGAACCTATACAGTTCTTGTGCCTGCTATCATAGTGTCTGTGAGTTCACATGTGTAGCAGTCTTGTTGTGTCTGGAAGATTCTGTTTCCTTGTAGTTACCTATCACCAATGGCTCTTATAACCTTCCCATGTCCTCTTTTCTATACTCTTCATAGAAGCCTGAGGGATAGAAGTTTAAGAAACAATCCAAGTAAAAAAATTTCTTTAAACATGCGCCCCTCCACCATGAGACAAATCTCAATTTGGGCTGGTAACTGACCACCTTTCCTTCAGCCTCTTCTCCATTTTTGTCCCTGCTTTTTTATTCATTTTTGTTCCTGTTTTAGACAGGAACAATTCTGGGTCAGGAATTTGACTGTGAGTTGGTAACCCTGTCCCTCCACTTGAACTCTGTCTCATAGAGGTGGGCTCTTCAAGTTCCCTTTCCCCAGTGTTGGTCATTTTGTCTAAGATCATCCCCAATTAATCCTGAGAGTGTCTCACCTCCCTGGTCTATGGTACTTTCTATACTGTCCACCCAATCTCCCACTCTCCAACCTTGTTTATTTCTCTTGGCACTCTGCACATCTCTCTTGTTTTCTCACCCCATCTGATCCTGTTCCTCTTTTCCCCACCCCTCCTCTCTCCCATCCTTCTCTCTTTTTCCCTCTGCCTCCCATGATTATTTTCTTCTCCCTTCTAATTTTGATTGAAGCCTTCTCACTTGGGCATTTCTGTTTGTTATACTTCTTATGATCTGTGGCTTTTATCCTAGGTATTCTGTACTTTTTGGGTAATATCCACTTATCAGTGAGTACATACATTGCATGTCCATTTGGGACTGAGTTACTTCACTCAAAATGATATTTTCTAATTATATTTATTTGCCTGCAAAATTGCTCATTTTTAACTGCTGAATAGTATTCCATTGTGTAAGTTAACCACATTTTCTGTGTCCATTCTTCAGATGAGGGATACATGGGTTTTTCCAGCTTCTGGATATCACAAATAAGGTTGCTATAAACATATCCTTGTGTTATGGTGGGGCATGTTTTGAGTATTTGCCCATGGTTTATATAATTAGATCTTTAGGTAGAGCTATTTCCAATTTTCCAAGGAACAATCAGAATGATTTCCAGAGTGGTTGGACCATTTGCAATTGGACCAAGAATGGAAGAGATTTCCTCTTTCTCCACATCCTCACCAGCTTCTTCTCTCCCTTGAGTTTTTTGAACTTAGACATTCTGATTGATGTGAAGTGTAATCTCAGAGTGATTTTTGATTTGCATTTCTCTGATGACAAAGGACTTTAAACATTTCTTTAAGTGCTTCTCAACTTTTGAAGATTCTTCTGTGGTGAATTCTCCGTTTAGCTCTGTACCCCATTTTAATTGGGTTATTTGGAGTTTTGGGGGTAAACTTATTGACTTTATAATATATTTTGGATATTAGCCTTCTGTCAAATGTAGTTAGTGAAGTTTTTCCTCAATCTCTAGGTTGCTGATTTGTCCTACTGACAGTGTCTTTTGCTATACAGAAGCTTTTTAGTTTCATGAGGTCTAATTTATCAATTGTTATCATAGACCCTGAGTTATTTGTGTTCTGTTCAAGAAATCCCCCACACACACTCTATGCCAGTGAATTTGAGTTTCTTTCCCACTTTCTCTTCTATTAGACTCCATGTATTTGGTTTTATCCTGAGCTCCTTGATCCATTTAGACTTGAATTTTGTGCAAAGTGAAAAATAATGGATCTGTTTTCATTCTAAATATAGACCACCAGTTAGACTAGCACCATTTATTGAAGATGCTTTCTGTTTTCCACTGTATGTTTTTGGCTTCTTTGTCAAAGATATCCATAACTGTATAGGTTTACTTCTGGGTCTTTCAATCTATTCCATTAATCTACCTGTTTGTCTCTGAACCTATACCACATGGTTTTTAATCACTATTCATTTGCAAAAGAGTTTCATGTCAGGGAAGATGATGTCCCAGGAAGTTCTTTTATTTGTTGAGATTTCTTTTGGCTATCTTGAGGGTTTTTTTTTTTTTTTTCATAAGAAATTGAGATTTGCTCTTTCAATGTCAGTGAAGAATTGTGTTGGAATTTTGATGGGGACTGCATTAAATTTGTATATTGCTTTTGGTAAGATGACCATTTTCACTGTGTTAATCCTACCAATATATGATCATGAGAGATCTTTCCATCCTCTGATGTCTTTTTTGATTTCTTTTTTTAAAGGATTTGAAGTCTTGTGGAACAGAGCTTTCACTTGCTTGGTAATAGTTACAGCAAGGTATTTTATACTATTTGTGGCTATTGTGAAGGGTGTTGTTTCCCTTATTTTTTTCAGTCTGTTTATCATTTATATAAAGGAAGGCTACTGATTTGTTTAAGTTAATTTTATATCTTATCAATTTCCTAAAGTTGTTTATCAGCTGTAGTAGTTCTCTGGTAGAATTTTGTGGGTCACTTATGTATATTATCATATAATCTGTAATAGTGATACTTTGACTTCTTCCTTTCCAATTTGTAACCTCTTGATAGCCTTTTGTTATCCAATTGCCCTAGGTAGAAATTTGAGTACTATATTGAATAGATAGGGAGAGAGAGGGCAACCTCAATTTGTCCCAGAAATTAATGGCATTGCTTCTAGTTTCTCTCTGTTTAATTTGATGTTGGCTTTTGGTTTGATATATGTTGCTTTTATTATGTTTAGGCATGTTCCATGAATTCCTGATATTTCCAGGACTTTTAACATGAAGGGGTATTGCATTTTGTTGAAGGCTTTTTCAGCATCTAATGAGATGATCATGTAAATTTTTTCTTGAATTTCTTTATATAGTGTATTATGTTGATAGATTTTTATATATTAAGCCATCCTTTCATCCCTGGGATAAAGTCTACTTGATCATGGTGAAAGGGCATTTTGATGTGCTCTTGGATTCAGATTATAAGAATTTAATATAGTAAAAATGGTCATCTTGTCAAAAGCAATCTACAGATTCAATGCAATACCCATGAAAATTCCAAATCAATTCTTCATAGAGATAGAAAGAGCAATTTTCAAATTCATTTCAAATAACAAAAAACCCAGGATAGCAAGAACTATTCTCAACAATAAAAGAACTTCTGGGGGAATCACCATCCCTGACCTCAAACTGTACTACAAAGCAATAGTGATAAAAACTGCATGGTATTGGTAAAGAGACAGGCAGGAAGATCAGTGGAATAGAACTGAAGATCCAGAAATGAACCCACACACCTATAATCACTTGATCTTTGACAAAGGAGCTAAAACCATCCAGTGGAAAAAGGTCAGCATTTTCAACAAATGGTGCTGGTTCAACTGGAGGTCAGCATATAGAAGAATGCAAATTGATCCATACTTATCTCCTTGTACAAAGCTCAAGTCCAAGTGGATAAAAGACCTTCACATAAAACCAGATACAGTGAAACTAATAGAAGAGAAGTTAGGGAAAACCCTTGAATACCTAGGCACAGGAGAAAAGTTCCTGAACAGAACACCAATGGCTTATGCTCTAAGATCAAGAATTGACAAATGGAACCTTATCAAATTGAAAAGCTTCTGTAAGGCAAAGGACACTGTCAATAAAACAAAACAGTTTGGGAAAAGATCTTTTTCAATCCTACATCCAATAGAGGGCTAATATCCAAGATATACAAAGAACTCAAGAAATTATACTCCAGACAACCAAATAACCCTATTAAAAATGGGGTACAGAGATAAACAAAGAATTCTCAACTGAGGAAACTCGAATAGCCAAGAAGCACCTTAACAAATGCTCAACATCCTTAGTCATCAGGGAAATGCAAATCAAAACAACACTGAGATACCACCTCACATCAGTCAGAATGACTAAGATCAAAAACTCAGGTAATAGTAGATGCTGGTGAGGATGTGGAGAAAGAGGAACACTACTCCATTGTTGGTGGGATTGCAAGCTGGTACAACCACTCTGGAAATGAGTCTGGAGGTTCCTCAGAAAATTGGACATAGCACTACCTGAGGATCCAGCTATACCACTCCTGGACATATCCCCAAAAGATGCTCCAACATATAACAAGGACATATGCTCCACTATGTTCATAGCAGCCTTATTTATAATAGCCAGAAGCTAGAAAGAATCCAGATGTCATTCAACAGAGAAATGGATATAAAAAATGTGGTACATTTACACAATGGAGTATTACTCCGCTATTAAAAATAATGAATTTGAGAAAGTCTTAGGTAAATGGATGGAACTAGAAAATATCATCCTGAGTGAGGTAACCCAATCACAAAAGAACACACATGGTATTTGCTCACTGATAAGCAGATGTTAGCCCAAAAGCTTGGCATAGCCAGGACTCAACACACAGACCACATGAAGCTCATGAAGAAGAAAGACCAAGTGTGAATGCCTCAGTCCTACTTAGAAGGAGTAACAAAAATACTCAAGGGAGCAAATATGGAAACAAAGTATGGTACAGAAACTGAAGGAGGGGCCATCTGGAGACCATTCCACCTGGGTCTCCATCCCAGGTACAGTCACCAAAGATAGACACTGATGTGGATGGCAGAAAGTGCATGCGGACAAGATCCTGATATACCTGTCTCCTTATAGGTCTGCCAGAGGCTGACACATTCAGAGGCCTATGCTCACAGCTAACCACTGATGTGATCAAGAATTTCCCAATGGAGAAGTTAGAGAGAAGACTGAAGGAGCAGAAAGGGTTTGTGGTCCCATGAGGAGAGCAACAATACCAACCAACCAGAGCTCCCCAAGGTTTAAACCAACAGCCTGGGAGCACATAGGGAGGAACCCATGACTCCACCTGTACTTGAAGGGAAGGATGGCCTTGTCTGGCATAGGTGGGAGAGGAGATTCTTGGTCCATGAAGGATGAATACCAAGTGGGGGGATATTCGAGGGTGGGGAGGTGAAAGTGGGGGGGTAGGTGGGAGCTCATCCTCATAGAAGCATGAGGAGGGGGGATGGGATAGGAGGTTCCTTGGTGGTGGGGGAAGGAGGGTTAGAGGATAAAATCTGAAATGTAAATATGATATCCATTTTAAAAAAGAAAAAAATAATTTTATTGAGTATTTTTGCATCAACATTCATAAGTGTAATTGGTCTGAAGTTTTCTTTCTTTGTTCTTTCTTTATGTGATTAAGGTATTAGAGAAACTGCGGCTTGGCTTCATAGAGTAAATTAGGTGATGATCCTATTTTTATTTTGTGGAATAGTTTGAGAAGTATTGGTGTTAGCTATTCTTTGAAGGTCAAAACATTAAATGTACAGAACAAAGAAGGAATATTAAAATCTGTAAGGAAAAAAGTCCAGGTAATTTATAAAGGCAGACCTAACAGAATTATGCCTGACTTTTCAGCAGAGATTTTAACATCCTGGACAAATGTATATCAGACCCTAAAAGACCAAATATGCCAGTTAGGACCAATATACCCAGCAAAATTTTCAGTTCCTATATATGGAAAAACCAAGATATTCTATGACAACACCAAATTTAAAAATATCTTTCAACTTCCAGTCTAGGTCCAAGCACTGAGTGGGATCACCAGCGGCAGTTCTGCACCCAACCTCACAAAACCTAGATGAAGCAGGACTACCAGGAGCTGTAACCCGGGCAGTATCAAAGGTAAGGATTTAGCAATGCTCTCCCCAAACAGGGAGTAACCGGGACACACAGGGACCCAGGAATTCACTCCTGGCCCAGAGCACTGGTATCTTCTGGTCTGAGTCTGAGCGTTCAGCAGATCCCTTGAGATAGCTCTGCACCCAATCTCACAGAACCCAGAGGAAATGGGGTTCTCAGGAGCTCTAACCCAGGCAGTGTCTTGGGTAAGAAGGCAGCAACACTCACACCAAATAGAAAGTAACTGGAACTCACTGGGACCCAGGAATTCACTCCTGGGCTGGAGTACCTGGTTCCTTCATGTTTGGGCCCTGAGCACAGAGCAGATCCCAGGATACAGCTTTGTACCCAACTTCCCAAAACCCAGAGGTGGCAGGGCACCCAGGAGTTCTATCCTGGACAGTATCTCAGGTCAGGAAACAGCAATACTCTACCCAAACAGGGAGTAATCAGGACCCACAGACACCCAGGAATTCACTCCTGGCCCAGAGCACTGGTTCCTTCCTGTTTCCACCTGAGCACGGAGCAGATCTTGGACCTCAGCTCTAACCCCAGCAGCAACACTCATCCCAAACTGTTCTGACACAACCAAGATAATAGGAAAAACAAGGCTCCAGCCAGAGACTGCTCGGGTAGCACCAAGGAGATCCAGATGGCTAAAGGCAAGTGCAAGAACACAAGCATCAGCAACCCAGGGTACTTGGTTTCATCAGAACCTAGTTCTCCCACATCAGAAAGTCCTGAATTACCCATATCACCAGGAAAGGAAGAGTCAGATCTAAAATCACTTCTAATGATGATGATGGAAAACTTTAAGAAGGACATAAATAACACTCTCAAAGAAATTGAGGAGAACACAGATAAACAGGTGAAAGCCTTTAAAGAGGAAACACAAAAAAACCCTTAAAGAATTACAAGAGAACACAACCAAACAGGTGAAGGAATTGAACAAAACCATCCAGGACATAAAAATGGAAGTAGAGACAATCAAGAAATTACAAAGGGAGACTACCAGGGATATAGAAAACCTGGAAAAGAAATCAGGAGTCATAGATGCAAGCATCACCAATAGAATACAGGAGATAGAAGAGAGAATCTCAGGTGCAGAAGATACCATAGAAAATATTAACACAACTGTCAAAGAAAACACAAAATGCAAAAAGTTCTTAACACAAAACATCCAGGAAATTCAGGACACAATGAGAAGACCAAACTTAAGTATAACAGGTATAAAAGAAAGTAAGGATTCCCATTTTAAAGGGCCAATAAATATCTCCAACAAAATTATAGAAGAAAACTTCCCTAATCTAAAGAATGAGTTGTCCATAATCATACATGAAGCCTACAGAACACCAAATAGACTAGACCAGAAAAGAAATACCTCACATCACATGTTGGGAGCTGACTTTTAGCAGAAAGCGGCTAGATTATCTTTGCAGCCATCTGGAACCATATACCCTGATAAGAGATTTGGTTTTCAATAGCCTACAACAGCTGAAGCACACTCTGTTATCCCACATATTTGATGTTGCTGTTTACTGCCCCCAGCTACAAGGCGCATGTGGTAGCCACACCTGCAAGGCATGCGATTCACGTGCTGTCCACGTGCTATCCAGGCCATATATGCCTGTAAGGCGCACATGGTATCCAAGACAGCAAGGTGCATGGTGCACGTGCTATCCACGCTATAGACGCCTGTAAGGCTTACATTATATCAACACCTGCAAGGCACGTGGCAAAAGCATATAAATACCTCAGAATTCCCTTCAATAAAAGAGACTTGGTGTGAGACTTGAGACTTGAGACTTGATCACACACTGTCTTTTCTCCATTCTTTGCGTCACCTGCCCCAAGAGCCCCACTCTCTCTCTTTTGACCAGAGCACTTAGCCCCAAAGTGTTGAGGAAGAGTAAGGTTCTCAACAGTCACATAATAATCAAAACACAAAATGCACAAAACAAAGAAAAAATTTTAAAAGCAGTAAGGGAAAAAGGCCAAGTAACATATAAAGGCAGACCTATCAGAAATACACCAGACTTCTCACCAGAGACTATAAAAGCTAGAAGATCCTGGACAGATGTCATACAGACTCTAAGAGAACATAAATGCCAGCCCAGGATACTATACCCAGCAAAACTCTCAATTGCCATAGATGGAGAAACTAAGATATTTCATGACAAAACCAAATTTACAAAATATCTTTCCACAAACCCAGCACTACAAAGAATAATAGCAGGAAAGCACTAATACAAGGAGGGCAGTTATACCCAGAAAGAGCAAGATAGTAAGCCTCTTTCAACAAACCCAAAAGAAGATAACCACACAAACAAAGCCTCCACTGTTAACAAAAATAACGGAAAGCAACAATCTCCTCTCCTTAATATCTCTTAACATCAATGGACTCAATTCCCTCCCAAAAAAAGACAAAGGCTAACGGGCTGGATACGCAAACAGGACCCAGCGTTTTGCTGCATACAGGAAACCCACCTCAGTAACAAAGACAGACACTACCTTAGAGTAAAAGGCAGGAAAACAATTTTTCAAGCCAATGATCCTAAGAAACAAGCTGGAGTAGCCATTCTAATATTGAATAAAATCAACTTTCAACGTAAAGCTATCAAAAAGGATAAGGAAGGACATTTCATACTCATTAAAGGAAAAGTCAACCAACATGAATTCTCAATACTGAACATCTATGCGCCAAATAAAAGAGCACCCACTTCCATAAAAGAAACCTTACTAAAGCTCAAAGCACACATTGCACCTCACACAATAATAGTGGGATACTTCAACACTCCACTCTCAGCAATGGATAGATCAAGAAAACAGAAACTAAACAGAGATACAGTGAAACTAACAGAAGTTATGAACCAAATGGACTTAACAGACATTTATAGAACATTTTACCCTAACACAAAAGAATATACCTTTTTCTCAGCACCTCATGGTACCTTCTCCAAAATAGACCATATAATTGGTCACAAAACAGGCCTCAACAGATATTTAAAAAATCGAAATAATCCCCCGCATCCTTTCAGATCACCATGGTCTAAGGCTGCTTTTCAATAATGACAAAGACAAGGGAAAGCCCACACTCACATGGAAATTGAACAATACTCTACTCAATGATAATGTGGTCAGGGAAGAAATAAGGAAAGAAATTAAAGACTTTTTAGAATTTAAAGAAAATGAAGACACATCCTACCAAAACATATGGGATACAATGAAAGCAGTGCTAAGAGGAAAACTCATAGCTCTAAGTGCTTACAAAAAGAAACTGGAGAGGGCATACACTAGCGGTTTGACAACATACCTGAAAGCTCTAGAACAAAAAGAAGCAAATACACCCAAGAGGAGTAGATGGGAGGAAATAATTCAACTCAGGGCTGAAATGAACCAACTAGAAACAAAAAGGACTTCACAAAGAATCAATAAAACCAGGAGCTGTTTCTTTGAGAAAATCAACAAGATAGATAAACCCTTAGCCAGATTAATCAGAGGGCAGAGAAACAGTATTCAAATTAATAAAATCAGAACTGAAAAGGGGGACAGAACAACAGAACCTGAGGAAATCCAAAAAATTATCAGATCTTACTACAAAGGCCTATACTCAACAAAATTGGATAATCTAGATGAAATGGACAATTTTCTAGACAAGTACCAGTTACCAATGTTAAGTAAGGAGCAGATAAACTATTTAAACAGTCCCATAACCCTGAAAGAAATAGAAGCAGTCATTAAAAGTCTACCCACCAAAAAAAGTCCAGGACCAGATGGTTTCAGTGCAGAATTCTAGCAGACCTTCAAGGAAGACCTAATACCAATTCTTTTCAAACTATTCCACAAAGTAGAAATAGAAGGAACACTACCCAATTTATTCTATGAAACCACAATCACGCTCATACCTAAACCACACAAAGACCCAACAAAGAAAGAGAACTTCAGATCAATCTCCCTAATGAATATCGACACAAAAACACTCAATAAAATTCTCTCGAACAGAATCTAAGAACACATTAAAACAATTATCCATCATGATCAAGTAGGCTTTATTCCAGGAATGCAGGGTTGGTTCAATATACGGAAGAACATCAATGTAATCCACTATATTAATAAACTCAAAGAAAAAAACACATGATATTCTCACTAGATGCTGAGAAAGCATTTGACAAAATTCAGCACCCCTTCATGATAAAAGTTTTGGAAAGATCAGGAATTCAAGGTCTATATCTAAACATTGTGAAAGCAATATACAGAAAACCAGTAGCCAACACCAAACTAAATGGAGAGAAACTTGAAGCAATTCCACTAAATTCAGGGACTAGACAAGGCTGCCCACTCTCCCCCTACCTATTCAATATAGTACTGGAAGTCCTAGCCAGCGCAATTAGGCAACAAAAGGAGGTCAAAGGGATACAAATTGGAAAAAAAGAAGTCAAAATTTCACTCTTTGCAGATGATATAATAGTATACTTAAGTGACCCCAAAACTTCCACCAGAGAACTCCTAAACCTAATAAACAAATTTAGTAAAGTGGCTGGGTATAAAATTAATTCAAACAAATCAGTAGCCTTTCTCTACTCAAAAAATAAACTAGCTGAGAAAGAAATTAAAGGTATAGTGTCATCTAAAGGTGGTTGAGTAGGTTTCATGGCTAAAAGAAGCTGGGATAGGGAACAGGCAGAACACATAGAGGGATTAGAGTGAAGGTAGATGAATGCTTGGATATAGGGAACCTCTTTCCATTTACCAGATTGCTGGCAGTATGTATGAAGACACTTTAAAATGATTGGGTCTAGAATGCCATGAGGTGACCATTTTGAACCATTATCTAGGGGGTACTAGATAAGATACAATATCTTATTGCAGAGGTGTATCAGTTTGGGAGGTCTCAAACCAGGCGTTAAGTTTAGAGATTTGAGGTTTTTTTTTCAGAAGACAACACAGTGGGGTGTCTGAGGGTACAGTTGAAGACAATTTAGCACCCATTGGGTGATGAGGAGGCTATTATTGAACTATTTGCATTGGCATCCCAAGAGAAAAGTCGTTAAAGGATCAGGCAGGCAGGCTAGATATCAGATTCTCATGAGAATATCTAGGGGCCCTGGTGGTGGTGGTCTCTTGGAGATCGCCAGAAAGCAGCTCAACCTTGTACCAGGGATTTATTGGCTGCTGCAAAGCTTGGGGGATTTATGAAGAGCTTTCAAGGAGGAAAGTCACCCAATGGCCTAAGTCCTAAGTCGCAGGTCAGCCAGGAGGCCAGTCATATGAACTGGAGCATTGAAATGCCAATTCCTCAGCCCAGGAAAGTCTGGCCAGGTGCTATCTGGGCATTTAGGGTTCCTCCCACCAATTGGAAGCTCCTTACCAATCAATATGCTGGTGTGTGTTTGTGGGCTTCTGCAATGTGGTATCAGGAAAGGTGGAAATGTGAAGCATGTGTGGGCCTGTCTGGCTGCCTAGCCCATGTGGCAGAGCACTGCTCCATGTGAGGGGCCACAGTGGCACAGCTCATGTGGTGGAAGTTTCGTGAGCCTTGCAGTGGTGGGTGGAGTTGGTCTGCAGCAGCAGTGGAAATCCATGTGGTTGGTAACAGCAGGTAGCGGAGGATGCAGTCCATGTGGTGTAACAAGTAGCAGCAGTGGTAGTGGCTGTGGTCCACATGACAGTCCTGCATGGTCACAGCAGCCAGTGCCAGCTGCGGTTGGTGGTGGCTGCACAGGTTGGTTCCTGAAGTCTTCTGTTCTTGGCCCAATGCACCAATGATATACATCCACGCTCAGCTTAAAACAGACCACACCAGACCAAAGGGTTCCATGTGGGGTTTATTCAGGAGATAGGGAAAGGTTGGGGGTAGAGAAGAAGAGGAAGAAGAAGAGAGAGAGAGAGATCAGGGGGTTCTGCCTGTTTTATATGGATGATGACGTAGCCTGTCCTAGGTAAAGGTGGGCGGTAGTCAGGTGGATTCTGGGAATGTATGGAGGTTGCCTTGGCAACAATGGGGGTAGGGGTTGCTTAGATGTGATGTCACTGGGTTCAGAGCCTGATACCAACACTTACCATGTCTATGTGGAGGAGGATTACTTAGTGTGGAAGGTAGCCTTGCAGTGTGACTTAGGTTGGGATGAATTCCAAGTTTTTCTCTGTGATTTTCAGTTAGATATACAAGCTTGAGAATGGGTCATTTCCAATCCCAAGAGAGACCCCAAGTTATATAACTGAGCTGTTGGTATTTGTTTAGAGAATTTTCAAGTTCATTTTATGGCATGAAAAAAAGAATCAAATGACTTGGAAAAACAAACCAACCTATGGAGCAGAAAATACCAGCTTTACTTCTTCAGAATGAGAGCAGCCTG
This sequence comes from Arvicanthis niloticus, assembly GCF_011762505.2. NCBI lineage: Eukaryota > Metazoa > Chordata > Mammalia > Rodentia > Muridae > Arvicanthis > Arvicanthis niloticus. Next base: position 5,161,569 of record NC_047669.1, on the reverse strand, counting down.
GAAGTGTGTTAAGCACATACTGGATTGGGTAATTTACAGTGACCTCCTAAGTGCACCCTTTTCTCCTTCGTTTCTTTGTTGGCAGGTATCATGCAAGGCCCTTGTGCCTCTAACTATTTTCCCTTATGAATTTTCTAGGAAAAGGAAGCAAAGGGCTCTAGACGGTTGCTTTTGCTTTCCTTGCCTACCTATGTTCCTTTAAACCTGCTTCAATTCCTTCACTGGAAGAAATTGTCTTATCCTTCGATATTTTTTGATGGATGCTCATGCCCATTAGAGGGCAGTGCTGGTCTGGTCTTGAGATGACAGAGCACCTAGCAAGACCAAGTCATTCAGAAATCACTACTTCCTTCCACACACTTGCAAAAGGATCAATGCCATGGAGGACTATTACCATAAAGCTACACTATGATCCTTCTGGCTTCTTGGTCCCATAGGCCACATGAATAGTGAACTCAGAACTAGACTTCATAATTTCTTAATTCCAAAGGAGTATTGGGCAAGAGAAATATGTTTTCCAACAAAAGAATGCTATATTTTCATGGACAGTATCTACATAGCATTGAGAAAAGACTCAGAAATTAAATATTTTTAATTTTGTTAATGTAGTCTCAGCATACAAATATTGACATATTCTTCTCTATGGATAAGTTTTCCCAGTACTACATATCTTCACATTTTAGACAGGGGCTTCTCTTAGGATGCAAGTTGAAGATTTTGCCAACTGTATTTTCAACATTTCTTCAGAACTAATATGTAGAAAGCAGATGGTAGTCAAATCATATGTTGACCATGTGAGGTGTGTGTGTATGTGTGTGTGTGTGTGTGTGTGTGTGTGTGTGTGTGTGTGAATTTTTTAATAGAAATGTAACAGTAAATTAATCTGGCAACTGCATTTCTTTACCTTAACTTAGTCTCCAGTAATCACAGAGAAACCAAGATTTATTTAAAACTAAATCTCAATAGCTGAGCAATTATATGATCTATCTTTACTTTCTATGAAAACATGGCTGTTTCCAAGCCATCCCATGACACTTCCATATTATTAGTGATCTGGCTTTTTGGGCTTCATGAGTGTATCCATGATCTCTCCCCAGAGCCTTTCTTTATGGCTCCAAATCCTCCATCCTCCTGGCTGAGCTGAATCTCTTGACCTCTATCTCTTTCCTCTTGTTGGTAGACTTCCCACACTATTCCCTATTCTGCCTGCCCATTGAGAAATCAACATTTATTGAAAGGCAGAAAATAATTGAAAGCACTCTTTACACAGTTGAAACTGGAGATTCTTAGTATACAGATTACATTCCATGTCTGAACTGAAACAAGATATAAGGGCAGAGAAATCAGCATTTGAACAAAGATAAGCTGTACAAAAGCATCATTCCTGTGTGTGTGTGTGTGTGTGTGTGTGTGTGTGTGTGTGTGTGTGTATGTGTGTGTTTGCTAATAAGTGCGCATGCAAGCATTCCTGTGTGGCAGTGTGGGTACTTATTTTTCAATATGCAGAATCTTATACCATCAATATTTCTTCCCTATTCCTACTCAGAAAATAAAGGAAATTCATTGTCATGGTACGGTGTGTTTAAAGGACAGCCTGAAGAAATATCACAGAGATACCTCCAGAATCCATATCCTAGATGTTAATTATTACACTTTGTTTATTCATTATCAGTTTAGAAATTGATACTTTTTCATCAATAATATATATAAGTGCTATATGTCTTTTTTACTGTATTTTCCAGTTTTCAGAATTGTGTGTACAGTTACAGAAGTTTATAATTTCTTTTTTTTTCCATATAGAACAGCAAACACCTTTATTACATGAGCTGTGAAGGATGCTTATTTGCCTTTCCGGGCTTTGATCTTCTGCAGATAGAACTCCAGCTCCTTGCCCTCGAGCACATAGCCATCTGCTCTGCCACACTGGCCTGGTCTTGAGGCAATACAGGCGAGAAGCTTGCCCTGCTGGAACTGCTCCTCCAGAAGACTGCTGATTTTGGCATTCTTTTTCCTTTTGTCATATTTCTTTTGAATCTTCTTTGATCATTTTTTGTTTAAAATCTCTTCCTCCTCGGGAGTCAGCTTGGCACTTTTCTTGCGGCCCAGGGACAGTGCACAGTGGGACTCATACCACTGCCGGTAAGGTGTGCTGTCAATAAACACAATGCAGTTCTTCACCGGGGTCTTGGTGCGGACAAGCTCATTATTGGATGCATTGTAGACGACATCAATGATCCTTGTTTTTCTGAGTACAACACTCAGAGCCCCAGGAAAAGTTCCCCACATCCAATCTCAGAGCACAGTACTTCATATTGCCTCCTCGAACTCGGACTGTGTGTATGCGGTGAGGGCCAATCTTAGTGTTGGCAGCAGGCTGTCCCAGCTCATACTTCCGCTTCTTGTGATAGGGTTTTCTCTTACCCCCAGTCTTGCGGTGCTTGTGCCAGTTGTCCCGAGAGATGCCCATCACTCGGCCCGGCTGGAAAGAGGAAGCGCAAAGCTTCCAGTTTCTAAAATGCGACCCCGCCTTCTTTACCTCTCTTACTACGGCTGCCAGGATGGACCTGGGGCAGAAATTTGTAATTTTACACACTTCAATGATCTACTCTTCATTTAAGTCTTAGTCTATAACACCTATTTTCAAATTTTGTATAAAAAATTTAATCTGAAGCAACAGTGGATTCTTGCTTAATATACATTATGTGGTATAATAAAATGTGTACCTTACAACTCTAAAACAAAATGACAAATTAATTTTTAAATGCAAAAGGCACTAAACTTGCAATCAATTCACAATTAAAAAATGAAAAGGAATTCATAGTATTTTCTTTATACGGTATTATAGACCAATATTTCAGTTTAATTTTTGCCAGATACAGGATGAATTTTTTCTCCAAAATCTTTGTTAACTTTCACTGATTTTTTTTTCATTTTTTTTCCAGTTAGACTAAAACTACTCTTTATACTTAATTCTCTTAAAATCAGTCTGGCAGTCCCTCAAAAAATTGGATATAACATTACCTGAAGACCCAGCTATACCACTCCTGGGCATATACCCAGAAGATGCTCCAACATATAACAAAAACATATGCTCCACTATGTTCATAGCAGCCTTATTTATAATAGCCAGAAGCTGGAAAGAACCCAGATGTCATTCAACAGAGGAATGGATACAAAAAATGTGGTACACAATGGAGTATTACTCAGCTATTAAAAATAATGAATTTGAGAAATTCTTAGGTAAATGGATAAAGCTAGAAAATATCATCCTGAGTGAAGTAGCCCAATCACAAAAGAACACACATGGTATTTACTCACTGATAAGCAGAGATTAGCCCAAAAGCTTGAAATAGCTAAGATTCAACTAACAAACCACATGAAGCTCATGAAGAAGGAGGACCAAGTGTGGATGCATTGGTGCTACTTAGAAGGAGTAACAAAAATACTCGAGGGAGCAAATATGGAGACAAAGTGTGGGACAGAAACTGAAGAAGGAGCCATCTGGAGACTGTTCTACCTGGGTATCCATCCCATGTGCAGTCACCAAAGGTAAACGCTGATGTGGATGGCAGGAAGTGCATGCTGACAAGAGCCTGATATAGCTGTCTCCTTAGAGGTCTGACAGAGTCTGACATATTCAGAGACAGATGCTCACAGCTAACCGCTGATCTGATCAAGAATTTCCCAATAGAGAAGTTAGAGAGAAGACTGAAGGAGCTGAAAGGGTTTGTGGCCCCATGAGGAGAGCAACAATACCAACCAACCAGAGCTCCCCAGGGTCTAAACCACCAGCCTGGGAGCACATAGGAAGGGACCCATGACTTCATCTGTATATGTAGGGGAGAATGGCCTTGTAGGGCATAGGTGGGAGAGGAGATCCTTGGTCACATGAAGGCTTTACACTGAGTGGGGGAGAATTCGAGGGTGGGGAGGTGGGAGTGAGGGGGTAGGTGGGGGCACATCCTCATAGAAGCAGGAGGAGGGGGGTGGGATAGGAGGTTCCTGAGTGGTGAGGGGAATGGGGTAAGGAGATAAAATCTAAAATGTAAATATAATAAGCCCCACAAATTAATGTGTGTGTGTGTGTGTGTGTGTGTGTGTGTGTTTGCAAGCACATGAAGGAGACTGGTCTGAGGAGGCCAGAAAAGATCATCCAATCCTCTCAAGCTGTAATTACAGGAGGTTTGAGCTGTCTGACAATGATACTAAGAACCAAATTCACATACTCTGCAGAAACAGCAAGCATTCTTAACTGCTGAGATCCACCATTAATTCCAATCCTCTAATAAATTCTTACCTCAAAATGACCAAAATTATAACCTCTAAACTCCTACAGTTTAATAAGAGTATGCCTCTCAAACCAGGTACTGATTCTCTACATAAAAGTAAAATGAATTACCTACTGCTTTATTTGATATGTACAAAATTATGTTAAGAGACAATTTTTAAATCAGAATGCTGATAGGGGAAATGTAATTTCATGAACGGTTTAACTGTTGCCAGAGGGGGAACCTAGAAACAGGATATAGTTGCATATGGGATGTCATGGCTAAGAATCTCCTTATGCCTCCAGTCCTCTGCTGTTTCCCATTCATTTTTACATTTTTATCGTCAAACTCTTGATGAAGACCACATTCTCCCCATATGTAGTCTTGCAATTTCTCAGTCAGACCCAGTCTGAAATAAAGGCATAGTTTGTACACGCACAGGAAGAGGATATTTGCATGGAGCCAGCATGCACTTAGAATCCCAGAGACATATAAGAAGAGCTGCCTAGCTATCACTATAGCTTGTACTTAGAAAGCAAAATCTGAGTGTTTTCACCATGACTTGGGCTCCACTATTCCTTGTCTTCCTTTGTCACTTAACAGGTGAATGGGTTTATGGAATTATTGGATGATAATTATTTATTGCTTGGGATATTTGGCCCATAGATTCCACTGTGGATAGAGTGGCCTTCTTCTAACTGTTTTTTTATTATTATTTTCTTCTTATAGGATCATGTGCCCAGTTTGTGCTTACTCAGCCAAAGTCTGTGTCTACATCTCTAAGAAGCACAATCAGTCTGTCTTGCAAACGCAGCACTGGTAACATTGGAAGCAGCTATGTGTACTGGTACCAGCAGCACATGGGGAGTTCCCCCACCCTTATGATTTATGAAGATGATAAGAGACCATCTGGAGTTCCTGATAGATTCTCTGGCTCCATTGATAGTTCTTCAAACTCAGCCTACCTGACAATCAATAATGTGGAGGAGGATGATGAGGCTGACTACTTCTGTCAGTCTTATAGTAGTGGTGGTGTTGGTCACAGTGATGTGAACCATAGAGGAAGTATGACAAAATCTCCCCAGAGCACCAGATGTGAAATCGATTGTGAAAAAAACTATTGCTGTTTCATGTCTTCATTAAAAGTACTGCTACTGGGGTTGCCAAGTCATACATTCCTCTAGGTTCACTGTAAGATTCCACATTCTAAGCTGGGCAGTGGTGATGCATGCCTTTAATCCCAGCACTTGGGAGGCAGAGGCAGGTGGATTTCTTAGTTTGAGGACAGCCTGGTCTACAGAGTGAGTTCCAGGACAGCCAAAGCTATACAGAAAAACCCTGTCTTGAAAAATTAAAAAAAAAAAACTATTCCACATTCTATCCACTTATGAATGACTGATCTCTTTTTATATTTGAGTTCAAAACATGGGGAACAATGGTTGAAAAAAAAGGAGTTTGAAAAGGCAATACTACTGACAATTTTTATGTCAGAATTCTTACACATGTGAGGTATTTAGCATCATTTCTGGCCATGAGTCATTTGCATATTTTCATGTTGTTCCTCCATTATGGCATCACCAATTCTCTATAGTGCTGAATGTATTTGTAATATAAAAAACAATACACTTGAGCAAAGAAACTGTGACAATAAGTAAGATAGTAAGAAGACTGTGGCTTTGACCCTTAGTTAGGCTACTGTGCTTCAAACCCCTATTAAAATGGGACTTGTGCCAGGATGGAATTAATGCCTGCTCCTGCATCTATGTACCTGGATCCCAGGGCAAGCATTGTGACTTGGAATTAGATAACAGTGTTTCTTATTCATGCATGATGTGGCTGTACACAGCTAAGGCTTGCATTGCAAGAGGCCATAAAATGTCACTGGTGAAACACAGCCTCAATGGAAGTTGACGTGCCAATTTTGAAGGGGTCATACAAAGGAGCTTAGCCTTGGCACCAAGAAGAAAGGCTATAAGAGGTATTGGTGAAGTCTACATGCAGTGGAAGACCCAAGCACATTGGAGATTTCTGTATTGTGGAATGACCACCAAGAACAGCAGAAGCAGTGGAGTGGAGTCAACCAGAGTCTAGCCTGCTACAGAAGTCAGAGCTAAAGTGATCCAACCCCTTTGGATGAAGTCAGATGTTTCTGTGTGAATCCCAGACATTGGAAAAGGAATCTGTGAAACTGAAATTGGCATGGAGATTCCAAGATGTTAGAGATGCCAAAACCATAAGATACCTGTTGAGGAAAGGTGATAATAAGGAGTAGAATGAGTCCAAAAGAAAGAAGTATGTTAGTGTCATCAAAGCAGAAAGAAGTTGGATACCTGAAGAGCATTTTGACAATAGACCTGGTGATGCAGAGTTTTGAGTTAGCACAGCAGGCTTTTGGTCTTCTTTGGTTCTCCTCTCTATGAAATTTTGAAATTGTAATGTATATCCTGGAGTTTTGAAGGTATATGATTTGCTTTTTGACAGTTAATTGATTAGATGAATCTCAGAAAAGATTTTAAAATTTAGATTTTTTAAACTGTTGAAACTGTTATAGACTATGGGGACTTTTGAAGTTGGACTAAGTATTTTGCATTGTTGATTGGCTAGGTATGGCTTCCATAGTTTCATGTGCCTGAACAAGCCTATGTAGGCTAAGGAGTAGAGTGTGGTAGTTCAAATATTCTTGGTCCAGGAGTGTAACTTTCAATGGTGTGCTATTGTAGATTACCCCAGTAATGTTTGTATTTTGATGCTTCCTCAAGAGGGCCTGCCCCAAGGAGGAGTGGATCACATACTCAGGTAATGTTATGTGAATCTTATCCCCATTTTAACTTGTTAAATAAATGTTAGACCACATGATTGGGCAGTGAAAGGGAAATGTGGGGCTGGAAATTTTAGAGAAGAAAGAAAGATGAAGAAAGAGGAGACAAAAGGAAGATAGAGCTGAACCACATGGCCTGGAGAAACCACAAGTAAGCAAGGGATTTCACCGCTGGGGAATCGAATAGTGTAGTGGTTTATCTGTCCAATCTAGCTGTGCAGCTTATAAATATTGTGACAGAGTTGTGTGGGTTTTTTGCTTGGGCTTATTGAGGTTGGAGATTTACTGCAACAAATTGGCTCCAACATGGATCTAAAACCTAAAGGCAGGAGCTGGAAGAGAAATTTCCAGATGCTAGAATAGAAATTTCAGAAATTGATAGATGACACTGAGAAACAAAGAGATGAGCTTAAGACTTGGCAACATAGACTAGAGGAAACACTAGCACTAGAGGTTCAGGATTTTATTGGTCATAATAAGCAACAGAAAGAGAAGAATGAAGAGTAGAGACAAGAACTGGAAGAGATGCTAAAACAGAAACTTCAGATGTTCAGAGATGACTCTGGGCAACAGAGAGATAAGCTTAAGACTTGGCGACATGACCTAGAGGAAACACTTGAAGTAGAGGTTTAGGATTTTTATAGGTCAAGATAAGCAACAGAAAGAGGAGAATAAAGGTTGGGGGTAGAAGCTGGAAGTGACACTAGAAAAAATGATTTAACAATTCACAGATCAGACTCAACATCAAGGATATAGAAATAAAATTTGAAAGCAAAGTCTAAAGGAAAATTTACTAAAACTAGTAAAACAAAATAAGGCAGATGCTGCAGTATCAGAATTACAACAGAAAGAGAAGCTAAGATTATGGAGGCAGGGCCTAGAACAGGAGATGGAAAAAATTATAGAGCAGCATGAACAACAAGAAGCAAACTTTAAGATTTGGCAACATGGCCTAGAGGAAATACTAGAATTAAAACACAGGAAATTATATATCAGAATAAGAGAAAGAAAGATGAAAATGAAAGTGGGATATGGGAGCTGGAAAAGATGCTAGAACAGAGGATACAACAACAGCTCACAAGTCAGACTGAGCAGCAAAAAGAAAATAATGAGGATTGAAAGAAACAAACTTGGAGAATAACCTTTTAAAATTAATCAATCAAAATAAGTCAATAGAAGAATATCAGAATTGCAATACAAAGAAAAACTTAAAATTTGGAGACAGAACCTTGAACAGAGAATACACAAATTCAAAAAAACAGGAGGAGCAACAAAATTAGAAATATGAAGCATGGACACAGACTAAGGAAGGAATTTAAAATTTCAATTAAAAAAAATACTCAGGTAGAGACAGAAGATAAAGAAAGCCAACCAAAGGTTATTAGAAAACAAACTTTAGTTTATCTGGTTAGTATGCAACAAAGACCAGATGATGATCATCCACAGGGTTATCAGGAATTTGAATGGAAACACATTGATGTGTTAGAACTGATGAAATTTAAGGAAAATGACACTAATTTTGGAATACATTAGCCATTTGTTAAACAAATTCTGACTTTTTGGGCTACTAAAAATAGAATAATACCCAAAGACCAGAAGGATATGACAAAAGCAATTCTAGAACCTGCCACACATTTACAATGGTTCTCATGGTGGAGAGAAGAGACAAGAAAGATAGCATAACAAAATAGATCCAGGGGTATTTCCAAAGATCAGCTGCTTGGTGAAGGTAGAGGTCAAGGTGCAGGCTGTATATGATGAAGAAACTCTGGCATTGTGTTGATTAGCCGCCTTAAGTGCCTGGGACAAAGTCACCAAATCAGGAAAAAGACTTGAACCATTTTCTCAAGTCATGCAAAATTCAGAGGACACATTGTCTGACTTTTTGCAAAGGCTAACCTCAGCTGTGGAAAGGAATGTACCAGATCCAGCAGGCAGCAAGAAAGGCAATAATTGAGTATTTAACCTTTTTAAAAATGCAAATGCTGAATGCAAGGAAGTAATCAGACCACTGAGGGCAAGGTCAGGATCAATAGATGAGTGCATTAGACATACAATTGATGTTAGACCTTGCTCACATCATATGACCTTAATAAGAGAAGCTGCCATTAGAGACCTAGAGATGAACCAAGATTTCAAATGTTTTAATTTTGGTGAGCAGAGTCATCTCAGAATAAACTACAGGAAAAAACAAATTAATCCCCAAAGAGGCCTATGCCTTCTTGAATATGTCAAAGATGTGGCAAAAGCCAACATTCAGATAGGGACAACAGGCAATTGGTTCAACACCTTACCAAAAAACTCCCAGTGGGGGGACCTCTTGCAAACAACAATGCCAGGCAGAAAGCTTTCTCTTAGGCAGGACAATTAAATATCATTCCTTCAAAAAAAGATGTTGTGAGACCACATAACAAGTCTGAGGCAAGTCTTATAGACAATTCAACAAAGCAGGACAAAAACAAGTATTTTGGCAAACTTCTGTAGAGATTAAAAGCCAAAATTAAGAATACTAGTAAACAATATAGAGATTGAAGGAATGGTTGACACTGGAGCAGATGTCACCTTTATCTCTCCAAAATCTTGGCTTGCAAGTTAGTCACTCAAGAAGTAGCCATCTAATTTCAAGGAGTTAGGACTTTATGCCAAATAAAGCAAATCACTAGATGGCTTGATGGCTAGTCTTGTACTAAATGTACAAGACTTGAAGATCAGGTAGGAAAATTGAGGTCATACGTAGCTGATATTGCCATTAACTTATGGGGAAGAGATCTGTTACAGACATGGATAACAAAAATTAATATCCCCTCAGTTTTAGTGTCTGGCCACAAAACTGGTCAGGTTCCTAATTTTAAAAAAATTAAATTAGTTAGGGAATGATTTAAAAGACAGTTTCAGACTGTCCAGGCTATCCACGAACAAGATAGAGCAGAGGCTGACAATTTAGCTCCAACCCAAGGAGCCACTGCTAATAAAACACCAACAGCCTTACCACTAAGGTTGTTGACTAACAAACTCATTTGGATTGATCAGTGCTCTAACAGAATAAAAACTACAGGCATTAGAATAGCTAATTTAGGAGCAGCTTAAGGCTCAGCATATAGAGGAGTCCATGTTCCTTTAGAATTCTCTTGTATTTGTCATTTAAAAAAATTAGCAAATGAAGAATGTTGACAGATCTCAAAATGACTAATAAGAGTATTCAACAACTGCATTTTTTGCATCCTGGAATCCCATTTCCTTCCTTGTTGCCTAAGGAATGGCCTTTTATAGTGATTGATCTAAATGACTGCTTTTTTCACAATTCCTCTACATGAACATGATAAGGAGAGGTTTGTTTTTTCAGTACCTATCTTCAGTAGAGATCACCCAATAAGAAACTATCATTGGAAAGTCCTGTCACAAGGAATGTTAAGTAGCCCTACCCTGTGTCAATATTTTGTACAGCAGCTATTGGAGATGATTCACAATTTCCCCAGTACATTATTTACCATTATATGGATGACTTCCTATTGGCTGATCCAGATATAAATATCCTGGAAAGAATGCATGCTGAAGTAAAAAAAAAATCTCAGAATGGCAAATTACCCCTGAAAAATACAAAGAGGGGATTCTATTCATTACTGTGGATCATATGGAATACCCGTTTTATGTAGTGTTCCCAATTTTTCACAGAATTGATGGAAACTGGAGCTTGTATAACCTGGGCCATTGTCAGTCTTTATCTGTTTAGGCACACCCAGTACAGCAATTGCAGCAAGCATATGAGTGATCACATGCTTGCTTGTTTCTCCAGATTGTAATGTTGCATAAATAAAACCACTGTATGTATCTACATATACATGTATATATTTTTGATTGCCAAATTCATTATAATGAGTAACATCCATTTGCCAGATACTGTTTGGTATCAGTCCCTTTGAATTTACACCCAAATGAGGAACTGGTAAAAGTTTAACACATGATTGACATTGTTTAACAATTTGTCTAGCTTGTTCTCTGGTAATTTTGAACATAATTTTTAAAGTTTTAGAATTAAGGTGAGGTAACTCATGAGCCTTTATGGCCTGATCTAAGTTAGATAATCCCTTCTTCACTTTTTCCTAATCCTTTCCTTGGGGGAAAATCCAGAGTTTATCATTTATGATTACTTCATTAGGGCTGCACATAATCAATCCCAACTGGGATAACAGATCTCTGCCCCAGAGATTAATAGGAAGGCACGGAATGACATAGGGTTGTATATTTCCTGTATTTCCTTCTTTATCCTTCCATGTCAGCACCTTAGAGATTTGTTGTGGATTTTGACTTTGGCCAATACCCCTTAAATTGGTTAAAGTTGGGGTCAGAGGCCAGGTGGCAGGCCAATTGCTTTGTTTTAGGATAGTCACATTAGCTCCTGTGTCAACCAAGCCTTGGAATTCCTTCCCATCCAACCATAGTGTCATGATAGGTTTTTGTTTAACTATAGGCTGTACCCAGTATGCATCAGAGAAACCAAAGCCTTGATCTCCTCTCTTAGGACTCTTATATATGTGATTAGTAGGGAACAATGGAAGTAATAATAGTTGACCTATCCTTCTTCCTGTAGGAATGGTGACTATATTCTGAATTGCCTGTGCCATTACCTTAATCTCAACTTGATAATCATTATCTATTACTCCAGGAAAAATCTGTAGTCCCTGCATAGTAGTACTGCTTCTTCCCACTATCAGGCCAAACACATTTGGATAGAGTGGTCCAAACACTCCAGTGGGTAAGGCCTGAGGTCCCATTTCTGGGGCTAATGCTATGTGGGTGGCAGAACTGAGGTCTAGTCTTGTGCTTCCTGGTGTTGCTTGACTAAGTTCTGAAAGGGATTGGTGTTTGTTGGCATGAAACTGACTGTTCCATAAGCCTGTTTTGGCTTGTGTTGGTTCGGGGCCTGGAGCTGGCCCCTGTTCCCGTTTTCCTGATTATGGGAAAGGATGTTTCCTTGTGAGTCTCTTTTGGACCTACATTCACTAGCCCAAATGCCTTCCACATTTGCAAAGTGGGCAGAGCCCAGGCTGCTTTCTGGGCTGTCTCTGGCTTAACTCATTTTCTGCCTCACAATCTCTTGCAAAGTGTCTAGGCTTGCTACATTTAAAACAGGCCTTTTGGTTTCTACTAGCCAAAAAATCTCTTACTGATTGTCCTTGCATGGCAGCTGCCATAGCTAAGCCCTGTTGGTAGGAGGGACCTATATCAGAACAGAGTCTGATATACCCCGTAAGGTCTGTCTTTTTCCTGTAGGGTCTAATGGCCGCTTGGCAGGCAGGATTGGCATTTTCATATGCAAGTTGTTTCACATAATCCAAACCTGTCTCTGCATTATCAAAACTCCTTCCTGCTGTTGTCATTAATTGATGAACAAAATCAGAAAATCGTTCATCCGGTCCTTGTCTGACTGCTGTTAAGGACACACTAGGGTTCCCTTTTGCTGGGAGTTTATGCTAAGCCTTCATTGCTGCATTTTGAATTTGAGCAAATAAACCTGGATCATATTGCATCTGGTTACACTAGAAGCAAATGCCCTTCTCCTACTAAGGCATCAAAGACCAACCATTGCCTGCCTGAATGTTTCTCCTAGCTGTCTCTTTACAATTCTCATGATACTCTGATTTCCAAATAAAATAGTCACCACTGCTAAGAACTGCTCTCACTAATGTATTCCAATCACTAGGAGTCAGCCACTCCTCTGCATCAGGCTCTAAAATTGCAAGAGTAAAGGGAGCAGTGGCACCATATTGTGATACTGCATTTTTAAATTCCTTAACAATTTGAAAATTAAACCCTGTGTGATGTCTCCAGGCAACCCCTTGAGCATCTCTGGTCTCAGACACAGGGAAACCCTCAGCTTCTCCCTTCTCTGGATGGTCTGTGGCTAATCTTAAGCTAGATCATATGGGCTGCCTTTGGACTCCTGGTTGAGGAACGCAAGGAGCCAGGAGATTTTTGCAGTTTACCTCTGGAGACATCTTTCCTGTCTTTACTTTTTGTAGCTGACTAATTAAGTCTTGATCCTCTTTTTCTAACTGTATTTGTTGTTTAAGCACAGATATTTTTCCTGTAATTCCCATCTGGGATCTATAACCACCATCTCCATTGGGGGAGCACTTGGAGGTGGAGGTGCATAGGAAGGGGGTCTTCCAGAAGAGGGCGATTCAGGGTCATAATGTTCCACTGCCTCTTCCTCTAGGTTAGCACAATCTAGCTCTGACAAATCATCATCAACCTTTGGGTGTATTTTAGATCCTAATTTTGGATAAATATGTTTCTTTTTATTTTGAACATGAAAGACAGCATTCAAACGATGAAACAAAAGCAGACAATTAACACACGTGAGCAGCAAACAACAAGATAAAAACAGAGAGTTGAGTTCAGGCTGACTTATTTCTTACCCCATTTTCATTAATATGACTTACCTTTCTCATTGCAGCAGATTCCTGTGATGATCACCTTCATTTCACTTCTGAATTTTCGGCAGATCCTTCTTCCAGTAACGTCCCTCACTGGGTCTCTTGTTCTTGCTGCCCCACGTTGGGTGCCAAAAATGTTGCGGCCCAAGCTGCCCCATATTTGGGGGCCAAAAATGTTGGGGACTGTTCTATCAATGTTGGGATCCGCACTGCCAAAAGCCTTGGGGACTAATTTGTTACTGCTCCAAGCAGCTCCGGTCTGCAGGTCAGGGTTCAGCAAGAGAGAGAGTGAGGGCAGATGCAAGGAATGGAGACCAGACAGAGTGTGATTCAATCCTGTTTATTCTTCAGTCTCTCTTCTCTCCAAGTCCCAAGTCTCGAGTTCCTAGTCCCTAGTTCCTAGTCCCTAGTATCTAGTGCCTCCAAGTTCCAAGTTACTTCTTCCAAGTGCTAAGTGCCTAATGTCTAATTCCGAGTTCTTCCTCCAAGTGCCAAGTGCCAAATACCTAATAATTCTTCCGAGGTCTCTAGTCCAAGTGTCTTCTTCCTCAATGCCTAATTCCTACTCCAAGTTTTACTCCAAGTTGTACTGTCTAACCTAATTCCTAGTTCCAAGTTGTACTGTCTAATGTCTAATAACTAACTCCAAGTTGTACTTCTGAGTGCCTAATAATCTGTTGCTTTCTTCTGTCTGCCTCTCGCCTTTTATATGTCTCACTTCTAAGCCATGCCTCTAAGTCACACCTTTAAGTCATGCCCTTAGGCCTTCTCTCTAAATCTGATCTCTAAGTCACGCCCTTAAGTTACACACCTTTAAGTCTCACACAGCCAAAGAAAGATTCTAGGTATCTAAACCAAGATGTTATCAGAGTGTGCTCAGCTGTTGTAGGCTGATGTAATCAAGTCTCTTATCAGGGTATATGGCTTAAGATGGCTGCAAGGATGATAGCTGCCTTCTGTCGGCTCCCCACACCCTTGCATTATGTAAATGTTAAAATCTACATACAGTTGGTATGAAAATGTAATAGAGCTCTTTCATCCCATGAACTATCCTTTATTTCTAAAGCTCTGAATTGCATACCACTGGAATAGTGAAAGGTGACAAAGAATGCTCCGTGAAAGAGTCAAAGAAAATCACAAATCTATATTATTAAGAATTCTATCTATACAATTATATTAACTGTCTACGCTCACATCAGAAGAATAAGTAGTAGTTAAATTCAAGGTACACCATGTTTTGCTGTAATTGGATGTCAGTGAAAATGGAAACATTTTAAAAACTAAGTAAGATGTACTCATCCTCTTATTGATTATAATAACAAAATAAAAACAACTGTCTGGGACAAATGGATTACTCACACAATTTCCTTCATCACAATTTTTCAGTTTCTTCTAAATTTCTATTTTCTGTATTATTAAACTGCCAGGTTTTTGGCATGGTCAATGGTAGGAAAGAGTGACTTTGTTCCTACCTTAGTTGAGAGCCAGCAAGGCATGAGCATACATACATAAGTGTCAATGTTTGCAGTGGGCATAAGGCTGCTTTATATAAAAATATGATTTTGTTTACTTTGTATTTCTCCTTCAGGAAGTATCTCCCTGACACATTTATTGGATGACTGTTGCAGTACCAAATTAATCTATTTAGTTAATCCTAAAAGCATCAGCTTACTTCTCATTACCTGCCCCAATGCTATGGGTTTTTAAATGAAAGATGTATATACTCAGGCTTTATATTTTTATATAACTTAAACAGCTCAATATCTAGGCCATTTCCTAACCTCCACATGGCTAACCTACCTCTCTCTGCTATTCCCAAGTTATTACTAAAACCTATATTGCATCTTAGCTTCCCTGGACCCAGACATGCAACCCTCTCAGGCTGTATTTTACCTGCTCCTACATGGTGTCTATGCTTTCTGTCCCATATCTCTCAGGCATGGTGTCTCTCCTCTTCTTCTCCTATCATGACAGATCTCTCACTCTTCTTCCTTTCTTTGTCTTTTGCTTGGGATTCATAAAAGTCCTGTCTCTTTCTCCCTGCCCAGACATTGACCACCAATAACTTTATTAACAAATCAAAATTAACTGGGGGCAGGGTTCCCTCAGTGTATTCTTATGCAATTTTGGAGTCCCAGATTAACATAATACAAGCAGCATTAGACCAACCCCACAACAAATTCTCCTTTTGTCCATTTTAAATGGCACTTTTCTCTGACATACATTGAACATAATTATAACAATTATGTAAATTGAAAGATATGATATGCACTTATAAAATCCAGTCCACTGAATTTGATCATTAAGATAAATTACTCTATCATCTATCCTAATTTAAAGAATTTATAATTCTGTGCCTGCGTTTTATTAATTTTCACTTGTATTGCTATCTGAAAACCATTCTTTTAAACCTAGATCTCCTTCCTTAATGCTAAACAACTTAAGTTTATGAGATTATAATTGTTCTTCAACACTGTCAGAGAGCTGAGAATGAATTAAATATTAATTGAATATAAAGGAAGCACAAAAACATAGGTAGAAAAAATACAATTTATTAAGGACAGCCGACCACCTGCACCATTCCCTATATTCTTCAAAATGTTGGAGCATCTATCTTCAGCCTTCTGGCTCAAAACCATCTGACCAACATTAAGTGAGGCAGGACTTATTAAGGACTAGCTTACCCTGTATTGACAGAGCTAAGCTGTTGGCTATCCTGCATTTTGTGTACTTTCCTGAACAGTATATTTTTATCTGCAATTTTGAATTAGGGCAATGTTTGTCCAGTGGCTACCTTGCCACAACTGGAGCAACTCCATATGAAGGTAATGATGCTCAGTATCTTCTTTGAAGTATGGAAAGGGGTACTGTCAGGAGCAGACATATCTCCTAGTCAAAAAATCTATTAGTAATGAAATGATTTTGCATGCCATATTTTGTGAATCTCTGGTGCCTTTAAGGCTATCTGTCTATACAGGGTATATCTTAACTGATAAACCTTGACTACTCTTAGCTACTTCTATTTGAATTATACTATTATTATATATTGAGATTAATATTATTCTATTTGAATAGTATTAATAGATCTTTTGACTAGGAAACATGTCTGCTTTCTCTTTATATGAATTGAAATAATATTCTTCCCTATTTAATGTTAATTAAATTCACTTCTATTTACTGTGTAAGCCTGTTCTCAGGCTACTAATAAGTCATATGCCAGGCTAAGCAATCCTAGAATATTTTTGAAGACTATGTTCAAAGAACCCAGTTGAGTGTGATAGCATTGACTTCCTTTAAATTTCCATTTATCTCTCTTCTTTTTATTTGATTGTAAGAGAAATTCAGCTTCACTCTCTGCCCTCTGAGTAGCTTGTTTCCTTGCACAGTAGGAGCTACCAACACCTCTAAGCTCAAGCCCTCTAAGGCAGCTTAGGTTTTGAGAAGGGCTCAGGCTGGACCACAAGTCCACCACTCAATGTTGTCTGGGTCAGTTTATGCCATGAACCCAAAAATTATGAATGCCAACTTAGACTGTGTATGTCCTAGTCCTGAACCCACACTACTTGGACAAAATTGTGTTCCTCTGCTAAGAAAAGAATAGTTCCCACCTCCTAATCTTAAAGGCACAGCAGTGGTTTCCATTCAGGAATTTTCAATTAATTTTTAAGAGTGAGTTTGTGCTAGCACATTGGATACCAGGTAATGTCTTTTCTGCGAAGGTTAATGAACTCCAAGAATATCAGAGACAACATGAGTCTGAGAGGCAAGTGTGAGGCTAATATCTCAGCAAAATAGTAAATGCTAAGACATTCAGGACAGCCCTCAACACTGTGGAAAAGAACCTTAAAACATGAGTTCAAAAATATATAATTTTATATAATTTATCAACTTTGCCAAATATAAAGATGCAATATGACTTTTATAAGGAGCTTCACAGCTCTGGAAGGGCAGAGGCAGCTGAACTATATGCCAGCTCATCAAAAAATAAAAACACATGCAGATACAAAGGCAGAAAGATTCCTGAGTTTAAGATCTGCCTGAACCAGAGGAAAATTAGATCTAGTAGTGGTCGGAATGATAATCTTAGAAAATGATCCCACACAACTAAATTTACAAAGGCAGGCAAATCTCTGATTTTGTTGTTGTTTTTGTTGCAATAACAGAAATTGTGCTTGCTGCCCTTTTCCTAAGAGTCAAGGAGCTAAGGTCATGAAATGCTGGTTTCTTGAATTGTCAAGAAAGACCCTGGAGAAAAGGACTGAATTGATATGTAAATAAAAGACTGTAATTTGGTCTGCATGAGATGAGCTGTCAGACAAATTTATTTAAAGAAATTTCTCAAGCAAAAATTGAGCTGTCTGGAGATCTCCAGAGAGAACAGGTCTTTTAGAATTTCTTCTAGCAGCTATCCAGAGAAAGCTATCTAAAGTGTGAATGCAGCTATTTTAGAATATTTTCTAGCAGCTACCCAGAGAACTGCTTGAAGAGCTATTACAAGTCTTTTAGAATTTATTCTGGCTTGCTTATTTTGATGAGAAAGCACAACAATTACTTTCAGATAATCCATGAATTTTTTCTAGCATTTCTGACTGAGAAAACTCACAAGCTCTCCCACAAGCTTTTAGAAGTTTTTCTAGCATGAGAGAGCTGCCTCAACTTATGTCCTGATTTATAAGTCATGTCCACTATCTTTGTTGTCCTCCCACTTTCTAATGCATTTAGCCATTCTTATTCTCTTTTGTAAATGATGTACTGATCCCATATCTGTGTAAATTTATATGTTATTGGCTAGAGTCTGCATATGAGAAAAACTATGAGGTGGTGTGACTTTGACTAACATTGTACATTTTAAGTTCACCAATTTTCCTGCAAGGATTTAAACTTTATTTCTCTTTAGAGCTAAATAGTTAGTGTGTGTGTGTGTGTGTGTGTGTGTGTGTGTGTGTGTGTGTGTATGTGTGTGTGTGTATGATTCTGTATGTTTATAAAATTTTCCCATTCAACTTATTTATTGATGTACACCTATGTTGATTCCAGTATTTTTCTATACTGAATGAAGCTGTAATAAACATGGAATGTAAATATTTTTCTAGTATGTTATGGAGTTCTCTGGGCATTTGCCCAGAAATAAAATATCTGTATCATAGTGTTGTTCTATTTTTCTTTTTTCCTTTTCCTCTTTTTTTGAAAAATCTCTGAATTGATTGCTACAATATCTTAATGAACTTGTGTACTCAACCATAAGAGTTCCCTTCTCTCCATATTCTCTCCAACATTCATTGTTACTTGCTGATGGCAGCCATTCTGAGTGGGTGATGTGAAATCTCAAAGAAGTTTTATATTGAATTTTCCAATGACTAGGGATACTGAACACTTTAAGAAATAGTTATTAGCAATTCGTGTTTCTGTTTCTCAAAACTTTCTATGCATCTCATTTGCTTACTTGCTAATTGACAGTTTGATTTCAGTGTTATTTAATGTCTTCAAATCATTGTAAACTCTTAAGAATTAGCCCCTTCTAAATTGTAGCTGGCAAAGATTTTTCTCCCGTTGTGTGAGTTGTTTGCTCTACTGTGTCTTTCCTTTGTTGCACAGATACTTTTTGTTTTCAAGTATACATCTACCAATATTTAAGGTTAGCCCCTGTGCTGTTTGTATTCTATATAAAAATTACTTGTCCATTTCAATTATTTTATTAACCATTCCATTCATTTACATCTCAAATGATATCTCACTTTCCAGTTAACCCCTCCACCCACCCCATCCCATATCTGCCCTCCCGCTCTCTTTTGCCTGTATGAGAGTGCTCCCTTACACCCACACTCTCCCACCCCACTGCTCCAGCATCCCCCTACTCTGGGGTATCAGCTTCCCTAGGACCACCAAGGCCCTCCCCTTCCATTGTTGTAGGAAAAGGCCACCCTCTGCTACATATGTATCTGGAGCCATGGATCCCTCCAGGCATAATCCTAGGTTGGTGGTTTAGATTTTGGGAGAACTGAGGCCAGCCTATGTTGCTTTTCCAATGGGGTTGCAACCATCCCCCTCTACTCCTCCAGTCCTTCTGCCAGCACCCCCACCCACACTCTCCTGCCCCACTGTTCCAGCATCCTCCTATGCTGGGACATCAAACCTCCCTGGGACCAAGGACCTCCCCTCTCATTGCAATCTGGCAATGCCATCCTCTGCTACATATGAATCTGGAGGCAAAGGTCCCTTTAGGTACACTCCTTGGTTTGTGGTCTAGTGTCTTGGAGAAATGGATGGTCTGGCCAGCCTGTGTTGTTTTTCCAATGAGGTTGCAATCCACCTCTGCTAATCCAGTCCTTCTGCCAACTCCTCTACCAGGTTCCCTGAGTTCAGCCTGATAGTCGGCTCCAAGTATCCACCTCTGCATTGATCAGTTGCTGGCCGGACTTCCCCAGGAACTGCCACACTTGGTTCCTGTCCACAAGTGCCTCTTGATCACACCAACATGGTTGGGTTTGTTGTCTATAGATATGATGTACTCCAGGTGGGGATGTTCCTGATTGCCCTTCCTTCAGTCTCTGTTCTATATTTTGTCCCTGGTTTTCCTTTAGACAGGAACATTTTTGGGCTAAAAACTTTGAGATGGGTGGGTGGCCCCATCCCTCGACCAGGGGTCATGCCTATCTACTGGAAGTAGTCTCTATATGTTCTATCTCCCCCTTCTCTATGCATTATGGCTAAAGTCAATCCCATTGGGTCCTGGAAGCTTCATGTTTCTCTGGTGCCTGGAACTGTCCAGTGGCTATCCCCAGTTCTTCATCCTCCCTACTACCTGTTTTTATTTGATTTCCTGACCCTCTTTACCTCTCTCACATTTCCTTCAGTTTCTGATACTATCACCCTTATTTGCTCCCCCTCCTCCTTTCTCCCTTCCTCCCTTGTTCCCCTCCACTTCCACCTCCTACAATCATCCTGTTTCCCCCTCAGTGTAGGTCCAAAAAATCCACCCCCTTGTCTTCCTTCTTTCTACTCTCCATATGGTCTATAGGTTCTATCATAGGCATTGTGAGCTTTTGGGCTAGTGTCCAATTATTAGTGAGTACATACCATGTGTGATCTTTTGTGCCTGGATATCTCACTCAGGATGATATTTTCTAGTTCCAGTCATTTGCCTGAGTATTTCAAAAAGTCATTGTTTGTAATCACTGCATAGTACTCCTGTATGTGTGTGTTGTGTGTGTGTATCACATTTTCTGTATCCATTCTTCTGTTGAGGGACATATGGATTGTTTCCAGCTTCTGGCTATTATAAATGAGGTTGATAAGAACACAGTGGAGCATGTGTCTTTGTTATGAGTTGGGTATATGCCCAGGAGTGTTATATCTGGGTCTTCAGGAAGAACTATTTCCAGTTTTTTCAGGAATCACCAGACTGATTTCCAAAGTGGTTTTGCTAGCTTGCGATCCCACCAACAATAGAGGAGTGTTTCTCTTTCTCCACATCTTTGCCAACATTGCTGACACCTGAGTTTTTTATCTTAGCCATTTTGACTGGTATGAGGTTGAATCTTAAGGTTGTTTTAGATGTGTTTATAAAAAAGATAAAGAGAAGGAAGATATGCTTTGGTAAATGTGTGGTGAGTTATTACAGCTGGGGAGGGAGTATCTCAGTGGGCCTATGCCAAGGCATCCCTTCCCCATGAGGGATCAGCGACATTATGGTATAATATAGAATAGAGTTTATTCAGGGCATGGGGAGGGGAGTAAAGAGGATAGGTAGTAGAGGCAGAGAAAAGCAGACAGAGTAGAGAAGTAGGAGAGTAGAGGCCACCCATGAGCACATAAAGAGATGGCAGCAGGAAATTTGGAAGGAGGGGGAAGGGGACAGAGTGGGAGCAAGGAGGCAAGAGGCCAAGAGAACAAGAGAGCAAGAGAGCAAGAGAGGGAGGAGGGGGCAAGCAGCCCCTTTTATAGTGGGTCAGGCCTATCTGACTGTTGCCAGGTAACTGTGAGGTGGGGCTTAGACAGAATGTTAACAGTTTTGATTTGCATTTCCCTGATGGCTAAGGATGTTGAACATTTCTCTAAGTATTTCTCAGCCAGTCAAAATTCCTCAGTTGAGAATTCACTATTTAGCTCTGTACTGCACTTTTTAATAGCATTATTTGGTTCTCTGGAGTCTACCTTTTTAAGTTCTTTGTATATTTTGAATATTAGCCCTCTATAGAATGTAGAGTTGGTAATGATCTTTTCCCAAGCTGTGGGTTGCTGTTTTGTCCTATTGATAGTGTCCCTTGCTTTACAGAAGTTTTTAATTTTAAGAGGTCCCATTTGTTGATTGTTGCTCTTAAAGCATAAGCCGTTGGTGTTCTGTTCAGGAAGTTTTCTACTGTGCCCATGTATTTGAGGCTTTTCCCCCACTTTCTCCTCTATTAGATTTGGTGTATCTGGTTTTATGTACAGGATCCACTTGAACTTCAGCTTTGTGCAAGGAGATAGGTATGGATCAGTTTACATTCTTCTACATGCAGACTTCCAGGTGAACCAGCACCATTTGTTATAAATGCTGTTTTTCCCACTAGATGGTTTTAGCTTCTTTATCAAGAGACCATAGGTATGTGGGCTCATTTCTAGGTCTTCAATACTATTCCATTTATCTTCCTGCCTGTCTCTGTACCAATACCATGCAGTATTTATCACTATTGCTGTGCAATACAGCTTGAGGTCAGGGATGGTGATTTCCCCCAGAAGGTTTTTTTTTTTTTTTTTTTTTTTTTTTTTTTTTTCTGTTGAGAATAGTTTTTGCTATCCTAGGTTTTTTGTTATTCCAAATGAATTTGAGAATTGTTCTTTTTAACTCTTTGAAGAATTGAGTCTAAATGGTGATGAGGAGTTCATTGAATCTGTAGATTGCTTTTGGGAAGATGGCCACTTTTACTATATTAATCCTCCAATCCATGAGCATGGGAGATCTTTCCATCTTCTGAGATCTTCAGTTTCTTTCTTCATGGATTTGAAGTTCTTGTCATACACATCTTTCACTTGCTTGGTTAGAGTCACACCAAGATATTTTATATTATTTGTGACTATTATGAAGGGTGTCATTTCCATAATTTCTTTCTCATGCCTTTTATCCCTTGAGTAGAGGAAGGCTACTGATTTGATTGAGTTAATTTTATGTCTAGCCAATTTGTTGAAGCTGTTTATCATCTATGGGAGCTCTCTGGTAGAATTTTTCAGGTTGCTTAGTATACTATCATATCATCTGCAAATACTGATATCTTGACATCCACCCTTCCAAATAGTATCCCTTTGATCTCATTTTGTTGTCTAATTGCTCTGGCTGGAACTTTGAATGTTTTATTGAATGGGTAAGTAAAGAGTGGGCAGCCTTGTCTTTTCCCTGATTTTAATGGAATTGCTTTGAGTTTCTCCCCACTTAGTTTGATATGGCTATTTGTTTGCTGTATATTGCTTTAAAAGCAATATATTATATGTTTATATATATGTATATATATATATATATATATATATATATATATATATATATATATTTAAGCATGCACCTTGAATTCCTGATCTCCCCAATACTTTTAACATGAATGGGTTTTGAATTTTTTCAAAGGCTTTCTCTGAATTATATGAGATGATCATGTGGTTTTTTCCTTTGTTTACCATATAGTGGATTACACTGATGGATTTTCATATATTGAACCATTCCTGTATCCCTAGAAGGAAGCATACTTGATTATTGTGGCTCAGGAGTTTCTTCTAAAAAGTTCTATATTTTAGGGTGTAAATCTTTTTTATCCATTATGAGTTTATTTTTATACAAGATCAAAGACATAAGTCAAATTTCATCTTCTGCAAGTACAGATCCAGATTGGCAAGCAGCAATTGTTGAATAAGTTATTTCCACTGCAAGCAGATTGTTGCTTTGTTTGTAAAATTTAAGTAGACATTTTATTTCTGGTTCCTCTATTCTATCGCCTTAGTTCATGAGTTTGTGTATAATAATGTCTGTCTTTATAGTATAATTCGAGAAAATATTCATATTGATTTTTTCTAAAGGTGAGAAATATGATATGCCAATTTTGGTAGTTATTGAATTAATTCTGTAAATTAATTTAGATAGATAGACATTTTTACAATATTAATTCTGCCAGTCCAGGAGCACAGGGTATTTTCCATATTCTAATATCTTCTGTGGTTTCATTTTCTAGTATCAAGAAACTTTGATTGTACAATTACATTTTTAAATACTTACTTTAGTGGAAGTTAGTTCTGATAAAATATTTTTCTGAATCTCTTTTTTGAGAGTAGAATGGTACTAAAAATTTGCTCCTTAAATACTAAATTTGTGACCAGATCCTTCCAGTCTGCACCTGAACACTAAGCAGATCTTGAGCTTCAGCTCTGTACCTAATCCCACAAAACCCAGAGGAGGCTGGACTCTGAGGAGTTCTAAACCTTGGGTCTTAGGATCTTAAGTAAGGAGGAAGCAACACCAGTCCCAAACAGGGAGTAACTGGGACCCACCAGAACCAAGGAACACTGATTCATTTCAGTCTGAGCCTGAGCACTGAGCAGATCTTGAGAGTCAACTCTGCACCAAACTCCAAAATCCCAGAGGGGGCAGAGCTCCCAGGAGCTCTAACATGCTCAAGGACATAGATCTCGTACAATCACTGGATCTCAGAAGATTAGTCACACCAGGATTTCTGGATTCCAGAGGCAGTCTGACTCCCAGGAGCTCTTACACCCAGGATCTCAGGATCACAGGATAAGAGAGACACCTGGATATGAGGAGTTCTTACACAAACAGGATAACAGGATAGACAGTCTCCAGTCATAAATAGTGAGTCCAGGTAGCACTAAAGATGACAAAAGGCAAGTATAAGTACATAAGCATCAGCAATCAAGGTTACTTGGCATCCTTAGAACACAGTTTTCCCACCATACCAAGTCCTCGATACCCCATCACACCAGAAAAGCAACATTCAAATTTAAAATCACTTCTCATGATGGTTATAGAAGACTTTAAGAAGGACATAAATAATTCTCTTAAAGAAATTAAGGACAATACATTTAAAAACATACAGGCTCTTAAAGGGGAAACACAAAAATCCCTTAAAGAATGACAAAAGAAAACAACCAAACAGGTGAAGGATTGAACAAATCTATCTAGGACATGAAAATGGAAGTATAAACAATTAAAAAAATCTCACCCTGGAGACAGAAAAACTAGGAAAGAGATCAAGAGTCGTAGATGCAAGAATCACAAACAGAATATAAGAGATAGAAGAGACAATCTCAGGTGCAGAAGATACTGTAGAAAATATTGACACAACTGTCAAAGAAAATGCAAAATGCAAAAAGTTCATAACCTAAAGCAGCCTCAGTACCCTTCCTCTACTTAAAGGATAAACAGGCTGAGAAAGAAATTAGAAAAATGACACCCTTCACAATAATCACAAATAATATAAAATACCTTGGTGTGAATCCAACCAAGAAAGTAAAAGGTCTGTATGACAAGAACTTCAAGGCCCTGAAGTAAGAAATTGTGACAGATCTCAGAAGATGGAAAGATCTCCCGTGCTCATGGATTGACAGGATTAATATACTAAAAATGGCCATCTTGCCAAGAGCAATCTACAGATTTAATGCAATCCCCACCAAAATTTCAACTCAATTCTTCACAGAGATAAAAATGGCAATTCTCAAATTCATTTTGAATAACAAAAAATTCAGGATAGTGAAAACTATTCTCAATGATAAAAGAACTTCTGGAAGAATCACCATCCCTGACCTCAAGCTGTACTACTGAGCAACAGTGATAAAAACTGCATGGTACTGATACAGATACATGCAAGAAGATCAATGGAATAGAATTGATAACCAGAAATGAACCCACACTTGATCTTTGACAAAGAAGCTAAAACCATCCTGTGGAAAAAAAGACAGCATTTTCAACAAATGGTGCTGGTTCAACTAGAGGTTAGCATGTAGAAGAATGCAAATTGATTCATTTTTATCTTCTTGTACAAAGCTCCAGTACAAATGGATCAAGGACCTCCACACAAAACAAGTACACTGAAACTAATAGAAAAGAAAAATAGGGAAAAGCCTTGAACACAGGGGAAAGTTCCTGAACAGAACACCAATGGCTTATGCTCTAAGATCAAGAATTGACAAATGGGACCTAGTAAAACTGCAAAGCTTCCATAAAGCAAAGAACATTTGTCAATAGAACAAAGCAGCAACCAACATATTGGGAAAAGATCTTTACCAGTCCTACATTTGATAGAGAGCTAATATCTAAGGTATACAAAGAACTAAAGAAATTAGATTCTAGACAATCAAATAACCTGATTTAAAATGGGGTACAGAACTAAATAAAGAATTCTCAACTGACCAAACTGGAGTGGTTGAAAAGCACCTAAAAAAATGTTCAACATCTTTAGTCATCAGGGAATTGCAAATCAAAACAACCCTGAGATTCCATCTCACATCAGTCAGAATGGCTATGATCAAAAATGCGGGCAATAACAGGTGCTGGTGAGGATGTGGAGAAAGAAAAAATACATTGCTGGTGGGATTGTAAGCTGGGATAACCACTATGGAAAGCAGTCTGGCCATTCCACAGAAAATTGAACATAGTATTACCTGAGGACCCAACTATACCACTTCTGGGCATATACCCAAAAGTTGCTCCAACATATAACAGGGGTACATGCTCCACTATGTTCACAGCAACCTTATTTATAATACTCATGACTAGAAAGAACCCAGATGTCCTTCAACAGAGTAACAGATACAGAAAATGTGATACATTTACACAATGAAGTACTACCCAGCTATTTAAAACAATGAATTCGTGAAATTTTTAGGCAAATTAATAGAATTGGAAAATATCATCCTGAGTGAAGTAACCAAATCACAAAGAACACCCATGGTATGCACTCACTGATAAGTTGATATTAACCCAAAAGCTCACAATACCTAAGATAAAACTAACATACCATATGAAGCTCAAGAAGAAGAAGAACAAAGTATGGGTGCTTTGGTCCTTCTTAGAAGGAGTAATAAAATGCTCATGGGAACAAGTATGGAGACAAAGTGTGGAGCAGACACTGTAGGAGGAAATGTCTGGAAACAGCCCCACCTGGGGATCATTCTATGTGCAGTCACCAAATGCAGACACTGTTTTGGGTGCCAGGAGGTGCATGCTGACAGGAGCCTGAAGTACCTGTCTCCTGAGAGGCTTTCCCAGTGCCTGACACAAACAGAGGCAGGTACTCACAGTTAACTATTGAACTGATCACAGGGTCCCCAAGAGAGAAGTTAGAAAGAAGACTGAAGGAGCTAAAGGGGCTGGCAGCACCATGGGTAAAGCAATAATACCAACCAATGAGAACTTCCAGGTTCTAAACCTCCAGCTTGGGAACAAAAAGGGAGGGACCCATGGCTCCACCTGGATGGCCTTGTCAGGCATCAGTGGAACTGGAGGGATGTGGTCCCTGAAAGTCTGGATGCCCTAGTGTTGGAGAATTAGAGAGCAGGGAGGCAGGAATAGGTAGATTGGTGGGGGCACACTCTCATAGGATAAGGGTGAGATTATATAAGGGGTTTGGGGGAGCAATGGGGAGAGGGGATAACATTTGAAAGGTAAATAAATAAAATATCCAATAAAAAAAGATAATGGAACTTGCAATTATAATCAAGCAGTTGAGACATTTTGTCAATAATTTATTAGGCAGATTCCTTAAAATGCTCAAGGACAAGATATTGTGAATGGGACCCATGGAACTTTGAAACAATATGTTCATAAAATAAAAAGGGAGAAGGTATATCCCTGTACACCACAAATTTACTTAAATCATACTCGTTTTATTTTAATTTTTTTAAAAAAAATTGGATGCCAAGGAACTTTCTGCTGAGTGTCTATGGCACCCTACAACTAGGCATACTTATGCCTAGGTGAAAAGAAAGAATCCACTTACTGGTATAGGGCATGATCCCAACCAGATATCTAATATGAGGAAGAGGGCATGTTTGTGTTTTTCCTGCAGGATGCTGAAGGTACATGGTGGCTGCCAGAATGATGGTGAGACATGCTGTTGTTGAAACAAAGAATGATGCTGATCTATGAGCTTGCTGAGTGCCCTGACAATGGTGACTGGGAAACTGTATTGGACATATATTCCTGACCCACCTTTGCTTCCCTATATCCCAGATGGAACAAGCTGCCTTGCCTCAAGTTTTTAGACCTTGTGGAACAGAGAATCAAAAGGGGCAATTATAATGACTCTTGTATTTTTTAAATGTGACCCAGTTATTCTGACTCAATCATTTACTGGTCTAGAAATCAATCCAATATTGAAAATAACAGTCTTCATTTGAAAGGTGGGATCTGGACATTTTCAGAGACATATTTGGAAGTTAGCTGCAGTTCTCTATGATGTAATGATAGCAAGAGATAAAGTTGGGACAGGATCTAGATTTCAAACAACTGTTAGTGCATGTGGTAAGGCTCTTTTAATTGTCAAGCTAAAATTGGTTTTGTCTCTTCTACACCGTTTATCATAAGTTGCATTGACTATATACTTTTTAATTGTATTAATGTGTTGAAACCTGGCATGTCTGTTATGGGGGGGGGGGTCTATCAACCAGCTTTTGTCTTACTACCCTGAGTATTAGAAAACCTTGATTCTCTGAAAAAAGCTTGAAAGTGCTGGAAGAAGTGAGTTAGGCTTTAAACAGAATCAAGAGGGTAGTGGGCTTGATTATTGCTGGTATAACAGCTTTCATTACATTAATTGCTAGCACTGCTGCTTCTGCAATTGCTTTGACACAAGACATTAAGACAGCTACTTTTGTTAATCATCTAGCAAAAAAAATGTTACTAATGTGTTGAGTATACAAGAGGATTCATACAAGTGTTTGAAACAACGCTCTATATCCTATTCAGATTATCTGAAATAAGTTCAGGGTTTAAGAGTTAGGAGCTATCTCGAGTGTCATGACAAATACCGTTGGAGTCATGTTACTCCTAAAATTTACAATGATAGTCATTATAATTAGAAAAAACTTTAAAGGCATTTGCAGGATATTTGGCATAATTCTAACACCTCTTGGGATGTTTTAACTTTGCATAGTGAGATTATAAATTTAAAGAATGCTGCTCTGTTGAGCTTTGATGCTGCAGATAATGCCAATAAAATTACCCATGGCTTGATGTCAGGATTTCCATTTTGGTCAAACCTCAGGAATGGCATATATAGCTTGATCATGCTAGCCTGTTGTCCTGGGAATACTTTTATTCCTGCCCATCATACTAAAGCTTGTCTTTAACTACATCAACAGGTTGGCAGACACAGTACATGACTTGAAACTGAAAATGGACTCCCAGACAGAGTTGGCAAGCCAAGTACAGGTAAGATTCTGCACAGAACCATACAAACCTAAGACATAAATGCATTGCTTTTGATAATGCATATTTTACAATGGGTAAGGAAGGCATTCTTGTCAAAAGCACCTAAGACAGGCTCAGTATAATTTATGCAATAAAAAAAAGACTGTGATGTGGAGAGCTTTGGGGGCTGCCTGGCAGGAATCTGACATTGGCCAAGAACAAGGAAGTGGGCTGATTGGAATGAATCTGACATAGACCAAGCACAGGGAAATGGACTGCAGGGAGGAATCTGACATTAGGCTAGCACAAAGAAGTAATTTCAGGTAGAGATCTAAATTCTAGGCTAGAACAAAGAGGTAATTTCAGGCAGAAATCTAAGTCCTAGGCTAGAACAAAGAAGTAATTACAGGCAGGACTCTAAATCTTAAGCTAGAACAAGGAAGTAGGCGACAGGCATGAAAAACGACTTTGGCCAAGACTTGGAAGTAGGCTCAGATATTTTCGTCATCCTATTAAGTCCTTAGAAATAGTGATCATGGGAGTGTTCATGGGACTCTGTTTATTGACCTATGTGTTCTTTAACTATATGGGTTTATTGCCTTGCTTGTTCCTTGACTATTTGCATCTATTGTATTGCTAGTTCCTCAACCCAGAACTGACCTTAATACTTCCATGTAATTTAAACGGTATAAAATCAAAAAAGGAGGAGGAGGGATGGGATAGGGTATTAATGGGGTTCTGGAATGGGAAAAGGGGATAACATCTGAAATGTAAATAAATGAAAGATCAAATATAAAAATTTTTAGAAATGCTAAATTTGTATCTTACAAATTTCATGTGTTTAAGTCTAAGAATCTTCAAGTAGACTCAATATGGTCTTTGAAATAAAAAAATCATCTTTACAGCTGAATAATATTCCATAGTATATATGCAACACATTTTTCATTAGCATTTATCCATATATATAGTTATATGCTGTTATAGTGATATATAATAGCTATATGACTATATGTAGAGATATAGTTATATAGAGATATAAATCTATAGATGAAGTAATATGTATATGACAAAGATTCCCAGTCCATCTGTTTCCTCTTCACTAAATTAATTGTTGCCTTAGGTATACAGAAACATTTTAATTTTATTAGATTTCTGTTGTCAATTGTTAACTTTAATTTCTTAGCTACTGGACCCTGCTAAGAAAATCTTCTACTATACCTGTACAATTTAGAATACTGCCTATGTTTCCTTCTAGCAGTTTAGAATTGAAGACTTGATCCACTTAGATCTAATTTTAGTGCAAGGTGATAAATATTTGTAACATTTCAATCTTCTACATGTAGACATCCAGCACAATTTATTCAATATGCTCTATTTTCTTCATTGTATTTTCCCTCTTTGTTAAGACTTTTTCATATCTAAAGATGCCTGTATTTATAAGTACTCATACTTGTGTCTACATGTTGGTTTTTGGTCCTGTGCTATATTCATTTTGTTATAAAGGCCCTATAATCTATTTCAATGCCCATAACAGCAAGCCCTCTAGTATTCTTCATTTTTCTAAGGACTGTGTTTGATACCTTCATTTTTTTCTTACTTTATATGTAGGTTGGGAATTTTTTAAACCTGTTTTTGTGAATTAGATGAAGGTGTTTATTGAGATTACATTAAAGTGTGAAATGTTTTGGGTGGGATGTCATTTTATAGTATTAATTTTACCAAACTATGAATACATGGTATCTACCTTAGTGTGGATTTCCATTGCTATGAAAAACACCATGACTAAAATAACTCTTATACAGGCAAACAATTAATTGGGGCTGGATTACCATTTCAGAGGTTCAGTCCATTATGTTCATAGTAGGAAGCATGGAAGAAGTATGCAAATAGACATGTTTTAGGAGATGGAGATGAGAGTTCTCCACCTTGTTACTAAGGCAGCCAAAAGTAGATTGTCTCCCACAGGTAGCCAGATGAGGGTGTCTCTTCTGTATTAGGCAGAGCTTGATCCTAGGTGCTCTCAACACCCACCTACACAGTGACACATTTTCTTCTACAAAGCCATATCTACTCTAGCAATTACAAATCTACGAATAATGACACTTCCCATGAGACAACCATATTCAAACCACCACAATGGTTTTTTGTTTGTTTTCTCTTTGTTTGTTTGTTTGTTTTTAGCTTCCTCTCATCCCATTTCTTCAGAACTTTGAAGTTTCCCCTGTCTATGTATTTTACCCCCTTTGTTACTTTTTTCCAAGATATTTGACTGTGTGTGATGCTGTGGTAAATGGGACCATGATTTTCTTACCATTGTGTTTATTATTATTTTATAAAAGTTGTACTTATTTTTATTAGTTGGCTTTGTTCTGTGCCATTTTGGTGACTTTGGTGATTGTTTCCCAACGTTTTCTGGTGGTGTTTTGGGATGTTTCTATGTATATTGTATTTCCTATTATGTCATTTGTAAATTTAAATCTATTTTCTTATCTTAGACCCTTAATTTCCTTCTCTTGCCTTATGGGCATCAGCTAGTATTTTGAACACTATATTGAAAAGGAGTGAGGCTGCTTAGAAACCCTGTATTACTCCTGTTTTAATGGAATTGCTTTTAGATTTTAATGTATGTCATAAATCTTGCATCTACAGCTCAGGTAACAGAGCAGAAGGAGAGGTGGAAGGAAATACTATAAAAGTCAGAATACTAGGAAGTATGCAATATCCCAGAGAAATAACTGCAGAAATAAAACTGAAACAATGTCAATACCAATGGACATGTATGTATGGAAGGAGAAATTTTTCACAAGATCCTGCTCCTACACAAGAAATTCCAGGCAACTAATAACTGCTGTAAAAAGGAAAATTATCCTATCCCAGGGATGACCTACCTTACTGGTTGTCCAATTCAGAGTAGTCACCCTTGAAACCATAAAAAAATCACAAACAATAAGGGATCAAGCAAGTTGCATATACACACACATACAACACACTGAGAAACAGACACACATACACACAAGCCACATACACACAACACACACACAAGAAAATAGTAGTTAAACAAAAAACAGCTACTGACATAATATTGGGGAGTATTTGGGAGAAGGTTAAAATAAGGAAGGACAACTGGGAGAGAAAATGTTTTATCATGAAGAAATGTAGATTTCTGTCAAACAACACATCAGTATGTGCTGGATAATTTTATGTCAACTTGACAAAAGCTAAAGTCATTTGAGAGGATGGAACCTTAATTTTAAAAAATGTATCCATAAGATCAGTCTGTAGGCAAGTCTATAGGGCATTTTCTTCATTAGTGATTGATGTGAGAGGACTCAGTCCACTTCAGGTAGAGCCATGCCTGGGCTACTGTATCCTTAGAATTATTGTGCCATGCTGATCATTGTTATGGTCCATAGGTGTCACAGCTATGTAGAATTATTGGTTGGTTGTTTTCCTCCATCAGAGAAAAAGAGGGCTGGTGGCACTGGGTTCTATAAGACCGTAGGCTGAGCAGGCTAGTATGCAGCATTGCTTTATGGCCTCTACAATATGGCTGCCTCCAGGTTCTTCTTCTGCTTTATTTCGTTTCTTCCTGTGATGATAAAGACTAATATAGAATATAAGCTCAATATAGTTGTGAAGTTGGGACTGATATCAATAACTCTATATGTTGACTGTGATTTTTTTGTAATGGTCTTAAACTGCTTCAAAGAGCTGTTTCTATGATAAGGGGCAAGATTACACCAATCTGTTGGTATAAGAACAAATATTTAGGAGGTTGTTTGAATTATGTTTGTTTAGTAAACCAGTGTTGTGGGTTCTCCTTCAAGATTAATGACTTCATTAGGCCTGGGAAGTTGGCTAAGTTTTTTGTACCAGGAACATTTACTCATTGTTGATTGTATAGTGTCAAGGTATGCATGCAGCTACTGTATCCTTAGAATTATTGTGCCATGCTGATCATTGTTATGGTCCATGGGTGTCACAGCTATGTAGAATTATTGGTTGGTTGTTTTCCTCCATCAGAGAAGACTTTCAGGTCAAATCCAGAATTCTTGACCTGGTGTCTGAGTGCATGGCTTATTCAGCAACAGAGACTTACCTCTGGGGTGGGGGGCAGAACCAAGGGCAATAGCAATAGACTATAACATTTTGGGAGTCTCTTGGACAATTCTGAACAGCAACATAAAATAGTTTCTCCTAATGGTGTTGGGGTTTTTATTAAATGGTATTTGGATCTTGGTGGAAACATTGCTAGTTCATATAAGACAAGTATATTTATATACTAACTCAAATTTATATACATGTTTTAAGTAGAAAGATAATAGTTTAATTTCTTAATATTTTGTGCTATACTTATGACTATTTTACCCTCCTCCTCCTCCTCCTCCTCCTCCTCCTCCTCCTCCTCCTCCTCCTCCTCCTCCTCCTCCTCCTCCTCCTCCTTCTTCTTCTTCTTCTTCTTCTTCTTCTTCTTCTTCTTGTTCTTCTTCTTCTTGTTCTTCTTCTTCTTCTTCTTGTTCTTCTTCTTCTTCTTTTCTTCTTCTACTTCTTCTGTATTTATCTCCCTTCTTATCACTAAGTAGAGCCATGTGTCCCCATTTTTCCATTTCCCCATTTTCCCATCTTTTCTATTAGATTACTTAAACATTGCTATCTTCCTCACTATAACCTCTCTACCACTTTCTCTGGCAAAGATTCCTTTTTACTTTTTTTATTTCTGTAGTTATTCTTGTTTATGTACTTACATGTTCAGATTTTGAGCTAGGTGGTTTATTACATTTATTGACATATATCTTGAAAGAACCCTGCATTTTAGAGACAAAGCCAACTGAATTATAATGGATAATCTTTCCATGAATGTTTGTTTCTGTTTTCAAGGGTTTTTGTTTTTGAGCAATTTTGAGTCTATATTCATCAAGATCTTATCTTGTAGTTATTATTATTATTATTATTATTATTATTATTATTATTATTTGTTATTATCAATTACTGTGTCTTTACTTGTTTTCATATTAATATGATACTGGCTTCATAGAATGAGTTTGGGAGTGCAACCATGTTTCTCAGGTGAGAAGATCATTCCCAAGATGTCCTTCTACCTTGTACAACAAGCCTCACTAGAAACAACAGAGGAGGTGGCTCTGGTTGCAGGGGTTCTGTCTAGGCCACTCAGGAAAGCACCAGAATTGGTATCTTGGGAAAGCTGGCACTGATGGTAGTAGAGCAGGAGACCTGGGCCTGCCTTTCAATGACTGTGCAATGGTGTGGGCACAGGAGAGGTAACACCATTTTTACCACCTAAGGCAGATGGAAGAGCTGCCCCTATACCTTGGCTGGGAATTGTGAAAGAATTGGACCCAATGGGATGAGAACAGGAGAGCTGGAGCTATCTCACCCTGGTTTCAGCACTTGGGAGCGTACCTCCTTGAAATTTCCTGCACAGCATTGTAGACCTTGCCTTGGTGGTGCCATCACAGGATAGCTGGTCCCAAGGATATGAGACAGGGAAAGCAGAACCAACCCATTGCTAGCTGCAGCAGGGCTGGTCATACTGGTGAGCTCGTACTGGTGGTGTGGGTATGGAAAAGTTGATAGACTGAGAAACTCTGCAAATACTGAAGCCCAGACCAGTGCTTTGAGTAGCAGCATCCCAACATCTACTCCATTTATTAACTGCTGGATAGCACAAAGGAGGATGCTCCAGATCCAAAGATGAGAGGTCTCCATAGCACAGGGCAACAACAGAATATATGAGAGAAGTCCCAATGAGGATCCTGTACTGAGTAGCAGATTTACTGCAAAAAAATTTTGAAAGAAAAGCTATTTGGGCAAAATGGTAGTGCATGCACGTGTGTGTGTGTGTGTGTGTGTGTGTGTGTGTGTGTGTGTGTGTGTGACACTGTGATACATGACAAGTGTGGAGTGCAGATATGGCAGGACAGGGAGATGAGTAAGATTGGGGTTCATAATGTTAGATTCACAATGGATTGATAAAATATTAAAAAACAAAACAGCCTTTGGAAATACTTCTTCTGTTTCTATTTCTTTGTTTCTTTGTTTCTTTCCTGTTTGTTGTTGCTTTCTTTTACTTGAAATGATTTAAGAAGAATTGGTTATAGGTATTCTTTAAAGGATTGATAAAATTCTGCTGTGAATTGATCTGGACCTAGTTATTTATTTATTTATTTATTTATTTATTTATTTAGTGGCTGAGTATTTTCCCTATTGTTTCCATTCTGTCATTTGCTATGTATATATTTAGACTCTTGATTTCTTATTGTTTTAAAGCACACCTGAGCCCCTCTGTAGTGGGTTAACCTGATGCTGTTTGTATTCTAATGATAATTTGAGTCCCCAAAACTGGTTACCCCAGAAAGAAGGGGGTCTAGATGTACATATTAACAGAGTGACCCAACCCCCAGTTAATTGTGATATGTAAATAAAGATGCCAACAGACAAAAGCTGGGCAGAGGTTTTGATGCTTGCTGAAAGAGGACCATGAAAAAGAAAGAGAAGAAGCCACCATGAGATAAAGGAGAAGGTTTAGGAGAGGAAAAGAAGTGGCCATGGGTTAAAAGAGAGGAAATCATTTCCCCAAGGGCTGCCCAATTTGAGCTAAGAGCAGTACAGATAAAACATAGTGAGAAAAATAGATTCTAACAGCATGGAGGGTAGGCAGCTGCTCAGTTCTGGTACTTTTTAAGATTTATTGAAAATATAAAGGCTATATGTGTCTTTCATCTGTGAACTCAATGACCAGATATCATTGAGTGGTAGAGGCCCCAGGTCCAAATTTTAAATATTTAATACTACACCCCTGAGCATAGTAAACCTCCCTGCCTGGCTTCCTGAGCAAAACTCTTAAAAAACCATAGATATGTTAGAAAACTGTTCATAATGTGCATAACAATTTGAATAAAACTTAGAAAGATTGTAAAAAAAATAGGCCTATAGGCCTATGCTTCTACCCATATTCACATTTTGCAAGCCAGTCTACAAAACAGGTCTAGCATTCCTTGATACTCACTCTGCTATTCCCACTCTACTGGGAACTTGGTATTATAGACATTTAAGCCATTTCCCCCTACTGGTCAGGTAGGGCTAATTCTTTTGTGTTGATCAAATCTAGAAATCCATCCAGTAATTTTAGGTGTTCCAACTAAATGGCACATTCATTTTTTTAAAATATTCCCTAATA
The DNA here is from genome assembly GCF_011762505.2 of Arvicanthis niloticus. Taxonomy (NCBI): domain Eukaryota; kingdom Metazoa; phylum Chordata; class Mammalia; order Rodentia; family Muridae; genus Arvicanthis; species Arvicanthis niloticus. The sequence continues at coordinate 5,125,463 of NC_047669.1, read as the reverse complement.
ATATGCTAAATTACATTGATGCTTATTATTGATGCTGATTATTAATAATGTTGTTATTTTGAGTCCTCTGTTCATTTCTTTATTTTTTCCAATCTGTTTTGTCTACTCTAAGAAAAAGTTCCAAGATTAGTTGATTCTTTGTATTGATTTCTGTTTTTCCATTTCATTGATTTCTCTTTGACCTCTAATATTTCTTCCAATTGACAGTGTTTGCATTTAGTTTGTTCCAGTTTTTCTAATCACTTGAGTAGCATCTTTAAGCCATTGATCTGTAACTTTTCCATGTAGTACCACTTCCAATGTCTCTCAGAAGTTTTGTCCTATTGTGTTTTCATATTCATTTAATTCTAGAAAAGTTTTACCTTATTTTGTGATATCTATTTTGACCCATTCAACATTGTGAAGGGTTGTATAATCATCATGCCTGTGGACGTTCTAGAGATGAGTTTTCTGTAAATTATAAATTTTATTGCATTATAGCCAGAAAGAATGCAAGAAGTGACTGTATTATTTTCATTTTGTAAATATTTGTTTGTATCCTAGAAATGGATTTATTTTAGAAGAGTTTCCACATGCTACAGAGGAGAATGTATATTATCTGGCATTTGAGGAAGAATATTTTGCAAATATTATTCATTCCATTTAACATATTGTATCATTTATCCAATGATTCCCTTTATTTTTATTTTTTTGTTGTTCGTGTAGGATGTCTGTTGAGAAAGGGGGTATAAAATTTTATACTATTAAAGGTTTAGCGCTACTATGTTTCTTTAAACAAATAAATTTTTATGAAATTGTGTTTAAAAAAGTTTGGTCAATATATATGTTTAGGACAGTAATCTTTTCTTGGTTAAGTGATTCCTTTCTAAGAATGAATTGTTTCTATTTCTCTCTTGTGATTAGTTTTAGTTTGAATTCTATTCTACCCCATATGAGTATAGTAATTTCTGCTTTGCTTTCTGATCCTATTTGTTTATAGTTCTTTGTCTGCCCTTTTATTCTAAAGCATTGTCTACCTTTACAACAAAAATGTGTTTCTTTTAGACATGTGATTTTACTTTGTGATTCATTCAATATGTAATTTCTTGATTGGAAAAATGAGATCATTGATACTTAAAGTTATTATTGAGATGTGTCAGTTACTTGTCATTTTCTTGTTTTTTGTTGTTATTGTTATTTATGTTCCTAGAGTTACTGTTTAATTTTTAATTTTCTAAATCTATTTTAATTAATAAAATTGTTATTGAAAATAAGTTGTTTTGTACAATATGCTGTAATAATGCTTTCCCATTCCTCATTTCCTCCAAAGTCCTCCCCACCTCCTTAACTATTGAATGTCATTCTCTTTTCCTTTCTTATTAGAAAACAAAGAGGCCAAAAAAATAAAGAAATGAATGAAAAAACAAAATATCAAATGCAGAAGAAAGACATACACAGATATATATGCACACACATAGACGCACACAAACACACACCATAAAAACAAAATATTGGTAATCATGCATTACTTAAAAAATCTCCAAAAATACTGCCAAGTTTGTTTTGTGTTGTTCAGTTACTGCTGGGCATGGTGGTATGTATAGTGAAAACTATCCATTTCTTTTAGGTTTTCTAGTTTGGACATATACATATTTTTAAAGTACATTCTTAGGATTCTCAGGATTTCTTCAGTGTCTTCTTACGCCCATATCTGTTTGATTTCATCTCTAGTTTTGTTAATTTGAATCTCCTCTCTTCACATTTTAGTTAATTAGGCTAGAGGTTTATGAATCTTGTTGATTTTATCATACAGGACATTGTTTGTTTCACTGAAATTTTGCAATGTTTTTGTTTGTATGTTTCTATCCTACTGATTTAAGTCTTGAGTTTTATTATTCTTTGTCATGTAAACTTTTGTTGCGGCCTGAACTGCCCCACGTTTGGGGGCCAAAATGTCATGGACCACTATATCAATGTTGGACCCACACTGCCAAAAGCCTTGGGGACTAAAGTGTTAGAGCCTGCACTTCCCCAAGCTGCTCCGGTCAGTGGGTTGGGGTTCAGAAAGAGAGAGAGTAAGGACAGATGAGTGGAATGGAGACCAGACAGGGTATGATTCAATCCCGTTTATTCTTCAGTCTCTCTTCCTAGTCCAAGTCCCAAGTCTTGATTTCCTAGTCCCTAGTGCCTCCAAGTTCCAAGTTACTTCTTCCAAGTGCTAAGTACCTAATGTCTAATTCCAAGTTCTTCCTCCAAGTGCCAAGTGCCTAATACCTAATAATAATTGCCTGTCTCAAGCCTATTACCTAATGCCTAATAACTGACTCACTTCTTCTGTCTGCCTCTCACCTTTTATATGTCTCACTTCTAAGGCATGCCTTTAAGTCATGTCCTTAAGTCACACACCTTTAAGTCTCACACACCCAAGGGAAGATCCTGGGTATCTAAAACAAGATGTTATCAGAGTGTGCTCAGCTGTTGTAGGCTATTGTAATCAAATCTCTTGTCAGGGTATATGGCTCAAGATGGCTGCAAGGATGATAGAAGCCTTCTGTCGGCTCTCCAGAGTATTACTTGTTTTGTGTGTGTGCAGGTATGTGGGGGTTGGGGTTAAGTCTTTCATGTGGTCACTTATTCTTATAAATTTGCCTCATAAAATCACCTTCATTGTATCATGTTTGTGCATGTTGTGCTTTTATTTTTATTTAATGTGAATTTCTTTCTCTAAATTTCTAGCTTAACCCACGTTTTAGTCAAAACTGAGATATTCAATTTACATGAGTTTCTAAAATTTTTTGCTGCTCCTGGTGTTTTTGAGATCCAATTTTAACTCATGTTTAAATTGTGGTCAGAAAATATATTTCAAATTTTTGTATCTTTTGAGACTTGTGTGAGAAATATGAGAGTCCCATGAGTGACTAAAAAACAATTTTTTTTTGATTGGGTGAAATATTCTATAAATATCTGCTAGGTTCAGTGTTTTATGACAGAGCTAGTTCAAGCATTTGTCTGTTTAGTTTTTGCCTGAATGGCCTGTCTGTTGGTGAGTGTATCATATTGAAGCCATCTATTATTAATTTTTGAGGGTAATTTTGTAGTTCTTCTTGTATAAAGTTGTTTGCCCATCTAACTCATTCATAAATGTTGAGAACTGCAATATCCACTTGTTAGATTGTCCTATGGTGAGTATGCATTATTTCTCCCATTTGTTTTTTATTAGTTTTGGTTAGAATTTTTATTTTTATGATACTAACATGATACACCTGCTTATTTCTTGTGTGTGCTTGCTTAGAATCTTTTTTTCAGTCTTTTGCTCTAAGGTGATATCTGTAATTGATGTAAGGTATGTTTCCTGAATATAATAAAAGGATGGATTCTGCTATCAAATCTCTTGTTATTCTTTGTAATTTTAATTCGTAATTGAAATTATTTTTTGAATAATATTAATTAGCAATGCTCATTGATTCCTATTGTTCTGTGGTCCTGTGTTTTTTCTCACTCTTTTATTTACTGGTCTGAGTTTATTATTTGTGTTCTTGGCTATAGTTAACATCTTCTGATTGATGTGTTCTCTACAGTGCCTTTGGTTGATCTGCAATTGTAGACAGTTATCTCAAAATTTGTTTTTCATTACAAAAGGTTTAATTTTCCTCAGCTATTGTGGTTGAAGATTAATGTTTGGTTTAATAGTCTGGTATAATTAGTATTTTGATTATTATGTGCAGTGAGGAATTATTTTTCTGGTCCATTAAATTCTGTGTTTTGTATGCTTTTATCACCTTCACAGAAATTTTCTTCTTTAGGTTAGGAAATTTTACTTCTATGATTTAACTGATGATATTTTTGTGCTTTTGGTATGGGCTTCTTCTCATTTCTCTTTTACCACTTGGTCTCTTTTAGTGTCTCATAGTTCATAGCATTTCTGTGCCTGGAATGCACATAGATTTTTAAAGTTTTATATGATTAAGGTATCCACTGCTTCTTTCTTGTCTTTAATGCCACAGATTCTTTCATCTATCTTTTGTATTCTCTTGGTGTAGCTTACCTCTAAGCTTTTTGTTTGACTTCCTAGATTATTTTTATTTTCAGGTTTACTTCAATTTAGGTTTCTTTAGTGATTATTTCTCTACTTACAATGGATTATTTTTTTCATTTTACTTCTTTTAGCATTCATAGACTTCATAAGTGGTTTTACTCATCTCTCCTTTAGGTCACTTGAACACATTAATAAGAGATAATTTGCAGGACCTGTAATGTGTTTCATCTCTGTTGCATTATACAAGATCTATTGTAGTAGGATTTCTAGGTTCTGGTACAGAGAGAGATATAGTACTGGCTGTTGTTAGTTTTGTTTATTTATTCATTTATTTATTTATTTTTGCTGCTGTCTGTGTTTGGGATGAGTATAGTTATAGAATTTGAATATGAATATATATATATATATATATATATATATATATATATATATATATATATAATCTTCTTTTCTTTCATGGATTCTGCTGTTTTCTCTAGCTTTTAGGGGATAGTGGTAGCTTTAAGTTGCCTTGTAGAGAATGTTTCTGAGTCCTTGTCACACTTAGCCACTGGGGAGCTGTGTAGAATTTGTTTCTAAGAATTAGTGGATGGCATAAAGGCATGAGTATAGACTGGTTATAAAGAGGTAACTGAGAGAGTCTATAGGAAGAAAGAAACTAGGTCTTCAAAGAAAGTCTATGAATTACCCAGTGATTGGAATCAGACAGGGAGGCAGACATCTGTAGTTGTTATGTTACTAGGCTAGAATAAGACTGAGCAATTACAGTGGAGTACATGAAGGAAAGTAGTAATTACTCAACTGATTCATGGCCAGCATGGCCAGAAAGTTCCCAGTAGCCAATGCCATAGTGTTGATGGCTAGCAGAAATTGGTAGTGCAAGGAAAGAAGACTGGGTCCTGAGAATATTTGTATAGCCTACAGGAAATGAAGACCAGAAGGAAGGAAGACTCATACAGCTGGTCTGCCAAAGGGCTGGAAGAAAGCACTCTTAGTATTTTAATTACTATGTAGTCTAGGGAATTCCTTTCCTGATCTTCTATTTTGGTGTTATTTGCACTTCTTGTACCTCAAAAGGGTTCTTTCTTATTTATGTTAGAAAATTTTCCTATTATTCAGTTGAAAATATTTCTTGTACCATTGGCCTAGATTTCTTTTCCTACATCTATTCTGATTATTGTAGATTTCCTCTTTTCAAAGTATTCCAGACTTTCTGAGGAATATTGCTTGAATATTTTATGTTCAAATTTCCTTTGATAAAGGCATCAAAATCTTTAATCTTGCCTTTAGTGATTAAGGTTTTTTGCATGTCTTAAACTCAGTTGGTGAGGCTTACCTCTGAAGTCTTGGTTTGACTTTCTAAATTTTTCATTTCCAGTTTTATCTCAGTGTGGGGCTTCTTTAGTCATTCTCCTTTTTTTTATTAAATTCTCCTTTCATTGACTACTGGATGAAGCCTCTAACTTGACAGTTATGCTAGGACTCTGTCTCTGAGCACAACAGAATATCATTAACAGTGTCAAAGGTTAACTCTCTCCCATGGGTCTAAATTTGGGCCAGTAATTGTTTGGCCATTCACTTAAATTCTGCTCCATCTTTATCCCCATACATTTTGAAGCCAGGCCAAATTCAGGGTCAAAGATTTTGTTGGTAGTTCGATACCTCCCTTCTACCCTGGAAGTCCTGCCTTACTATAGAAAAGTAGCCAATTCAGTCTCCATATCCCCAGTTGCCAGGAATCTCAGATATGGCCACTCTTATAGACTCCTGGAAGCCACCCCAATCTCAGAACTCAGGATACTCCCAAAGTTGCAAACCATGGACTTCTCTTCTGTCTTCCAACCTTCTCTGATTCTCCCATCCTACTCCTGATCCTCATCCCGGTTCCTCTCCTCACCCCCACTCTTACCCAGTACACTCCCTCCATTAATATGTAATGTCTCTTTTATTTAACTTCCTGAGTGAGATTCAAACTTAGTCATGAATTTTATATTTTGATTTTACGATTAAACTTTGTCCCAAATTATTAAACTTCTGGTCTGGCTCATTTTTCACTATTGGTGACAATTAAGTTGATGCCTGTGTGTTCTGTCAGGTCCTTATTTATAAAGTTAGAAGAAGAAATATCTAAGAATGTTTTCCAGAAACACTGCTGAGTTATAAATCATATACATATTTACACCTATGAAATTTTACAATTGTATTGTTTCATCTTAAACAGAAAGGATAGAACAACTGCAAATAAATATTGAAGCAATCTGTATTTCACTTTAACCATTGTAATCTATTCATACTCCAGCCTAGAGATCATTTACCAATATTATTCTTGGCTTTAAAATTTATTGTGATTTCCTGTTCATTCTCTTTTCTTTCTTCCCTCCTCTTTATCTCAAACTAAAGACTTATGTCCATATTTCATACAGAGAAATGGCTTCATCTTCAAAGAAATCTATATTCATGCCCTGAGTTCTTTTCATTATTTCATTCCAAGTTTTGCTTGTGTTTTCATAGGCTTCTTTAAAGGATTCATTCATATTCTCTTTAAGGTTCTTGAACTTATTCATAATAGATATTTAGAAGTCCTTGGTTTTGGTTTGAGCTATGTTGCATTTCTCAAAGTCTAACCTAGTAAATTTACTGGGTTCCTGTGGAGACTTATGGTATTGGTGGTTAATCAATGTGTCTTTAGTCTGCTGTCTAGGCATCTAGGTGTAAATGTTGTGATTCTAGATATCTCATCTTTTCTTTCTTTTGTATGTGTTCCATTTCTTAGTTTCTACTGCCTCCATGATATACTGTGAGTCTACAGGTTGCACAGAAAAATAGAGTTAAACTAAGAAAAGAGACTGAAAAAGAATTCAGAGAAGAAGTAAGGGTATCCTCTTCTTACCTAAAGTTGATGTGTATGGGTATTAGAGTTGTGATAGAAAAGAGGGGATCTTAAGTGAGTAGGATGCAGTAAGACAAAGAATTATCTAGAGAGACATAGAGAATGGGATATGTGAAACATGATTGTGAACTACAGGTTAAAGTCTTTAGTGAATAAAATTAAAGTGAGAATAGTGGTGAAATTATTCAAGTTGTCACCAGGCCAAAAGTGAGAGTGTCAAGATCATAATGGAGGAAAGGAAGGACAGTAAAATTTACCTACCCAAGTCCCTGCTGGGTATGATCCCTGGTATAAAGTGTTTCTAGGTATTGAGAGTTGACAAGAAGTTAGAGGGGATGGGCTATATAGAGGATCTGAGAAGACACACAGGAAGAAATAAATCTGAGTATACTCCAAGGTTTTGTGGAGTCCCTCAGTAACTAAGGTTTTGTGGCATAATTTATCCCTACAACAGTCTGATACAAATCATGGGATAAGAAGTAGGAAGTAGTAAAGGAAGACTAGCAAAGCAGATCATGAAATTGAGTCCTAGCTTGGTGTGGCTACTACTAAATACAGATGAGATTATTTCTAGGTATCTGTGCCTTACACTAAATCATGGTATGACAGAAAATGTCTGGGTCCTCCTCAAGATGCAGCAGAGTTCCCAGGTAGTAAAGACAATGTAGGAAGACAAGCCTTTCAAACAGTTTGCTTTAGGGCTGGAAACAAAACTGGAGAGACTTAAATGGAGAACAGGAGAGATAATAGAAATCACCTATTCTATTCAAGGTCCAGTTGTACTGATAATGATCCCAGGTCTAAAGTGTTTCAGGGTATTAGTGACTGACAAAAGAAATAGGAATCTGCTCTAAGGTGGCATGGTGAGGGTTCACAGGAAAAAGGAAATTTGGGTTGCTAAAAATATCATTTGAAAACCCAAAGAATATAAGTAGAGTCAGAGGACAGTACCTAAAAATGTGCTACATGGCTAGGGATAGACCTGGAAATTGTATTAGAGGACAAAAAAGAGAATAAAGTTTGTCTACTTGATTCAAAGCAAAGTATCAGTATTTTATCACATAATTATGGTATCATATTTTAACATAATACTCAGCTATTCTAATTTGACTCATTAGTATGAAATATTAATTCTTAGATATAATTTAGGTTTCATTTTTCTAATATAATCCTCCAGGTTGACTATAACTTTGAATGTTTTTATTTCTGCTTCAAAATTGGTGATTATATTTGCTGGGTATATTTGACTAGGTTGGCTTTAATATGTTTTAGGGACTGTTACACCTTGCTTGATGTTCTTCTGGATATCAAATTTTCCATCAAGAAATCTGATGGTATTCTGGCAAGTTTTTCTTCATTTGTGACTTTCAATTTTTTCTTCCAACTTCTAATGTAATTTATTTGCTCTGTATACTTGGTGTTTTACTGTGATATGCAGTCAGAAGTTTTATTTTTGTTACTTTGGTGATTTGATATTTGATATTCTATGTGCTTCTTGTATATTTAATATGTTTCTGTCCAGTTTGGGGGAAGTGTTCATTTAATATCAAGTTGAAGGTCTTGTGTGTACCATTGTCTTAGAACTCTTTTTCCTCATCTTTGCTTATAATTAAAACTTTGGTATTTTTCTGATGTCCTAAATATTCTACATGTTTCTATACTATGATTATTTTTATATATATACTCTTTACTTATTTAATCTAGATCTTTTATTCTGCCTTCAAGTCCTGTTTGATTTACCCTGCTAGTCAGTTTGGTACCTTTATCTCATTATTGAATTCCATTCTAATGGCTTGAATAGTTTTCATCATTTCTATCAGCCTACGTTTGCATTTTCTTCAGCATCTCTGAGGTATTTATTCAGTATTTTTCTCAATTTCACTAGACAGTTTCTTTGTGTCTTCTTTAAATATCTTGAAATCTTTGATAAAATTTGTGATTTCTTTTTAATTTTGGTATCCCCGGGTTCATCTAGGTAATTCTTCTTAAGGGAGGGGGGTTTGGGTTGTTCTGGTGTTGTTTATATTTTATGATAGTTTTGTTTCATCAAGAGGGGTCCATAACATACTCAGGTGATCTCATGTGAAGCTTCTCTCCATTTTACCCAGTCAATAAAGGCTTGAGCCTGTGATTGGAAAAAGTGGGACTGGAGGTTTGAGGGTGGGGGCAGGTAAAGAGGGAGAAAAGAACAAGAGGTGGGAAGAAAGAACTGGAGAAAAAGAGTGGGAAGCCATGATTGAAAAGAGCCATGTGGTTAGGGAAACCATAGCTAATAATGGGTTCTATACCTGGAGAATAAGTTAGTGTAGTGCTAGATCTGTTTAACCTAGGCATATAGCTTATTATTGCAATAACTGGATTGTGGTTTATATGGGTTTGTTGAGGTAGGAAATTCCAGCAACAAACTGGTATCCAACATGGAGCTTAGAACCAAACTAACCTGAGATAAAGGTCCACTTCCCAATACAAAAAACTAGGGCTGTGCTCTAAAGCTATAGCAGGGTGGAAATTTAAATCAAAGTGGGTCTAAAGGGTCTACAGGGAACTGAGAATTTCTCTCCCAAACCCCAAGCAAACAGCGACAACCAGAGGCAGCACATAAGCCCTAGGCTGGAACATGGGCAGTGCCAATGCCACAACACAGTTGGGATTCTCTGAAGCTAAATAAGGACCAAGGACCCTGGGGCATGACTGCATATGAAGCAGTCTACACAGTTGAGAATCAACAGCTGAAAACATGATAGCTACCTTTCCAAAGCCTTCTCATAGGCAAATCAGGCTGATCTGGGCATTTCTGCCCTAGGTAGCTTTCCCCTGCTCACTTTTCTGTATCTTCCATGTCTAAACTTGACATGGAACAGCCAGACCTGCTCTACAGACTGTGTACTTTGCAGGTGGCCTGAGACTGGTGTACACACTGCTGGGTACAACCCAAACAAAAGACAGATATGGCTCCAAGTTATAGAAACTGTCTTTCTAGAGTTCTCCCCTCCCTTTGAATAAAATAATTAGAGAGGACTGTTGTGTTTGAGTTGAAAACCAGAGGAAGACAAAGGTACAAAAATCTCTGGATAGGGTAATAAGAATCATAAATTGATTTTGTGTGTGTGTGTGTGTGTGTGTGTGTGTGTGTGTGTGTGTGTAAGAGAGAGAGAGAGAGAGAGAGAGAGAGAGAGAGAGAGAGAGATTGAGAGAGAGAGAGACTGTGTTGGATATATAAAGATGAGAAAAACACATCCCATAGATTTTATGGAATGCTATTTTGAATTGTTAAAAGGGATAAATTTAAAGAAAATTGACACCTTGCAACTTATCATTATTCTAATGTTAAACGTCTTGATTTACTATGACTTCTCAAAATATAGGTCCCTAGATAAAATATCATAAGCTTTAGAAAAGGAATTAGAAAATTTATAGAACAAAAAAAAATACAAGAAAACAAAGGTTGGAGATGTGAGATGGAGAAGATGCTAGAACAAAAAAATATAAAACTTCAAAAATAAGACTAAACATCAGAGAGAGAAATATAAGACATAACAATATAGCCTAGAGAGAAGAGTAAAACTGAAATACAAGATTTTCTAGGCCAAGATAAGCCTAGAGGGAGGGGAACATGAAGGTTTAAGAAGGGAACTAGAAAAGATGCTAGAACAAAAAATAACAGAACTTTAGAGATCAGACTAAACAACAGGAAAGTACTGTCTTAGGCTTTTACTGCTGTGAACAAACACCATTACCAAGGCAACCCTTATAAGAATAATATTTAATTGGGTCTGGCTTACACTTTAATAGGTTCAGTCCATTATCATCAAGGTGTGATCATGAAAGGATCCACACAGGCATGGTGCAGGAAGAGCTCAGAGTTCTACATCATCTAAAGGATGGTAGAAGACTGGCTTCTAGGTAGAAAAGATGAAGGTATTAAAGCCCATTCCCACATTGACACACCTACACCTCCTAATCATGCCACACCCTACACCAAGCATAAACAAACTATCACATTCTACTCCATGTCCCCCACAGGCTTATTCAAACACATGAGTCTATGCAGGTCATACCTAGCCAATGTATAATTTAAAAGTATATTTAGTACAACTTTCAAAGTCCCCATATAGCAGTCTCAGTGATGTTAAAAGTTCAAAGCCTCTTTTGATATTCATTCAATCACTTAACAGTAATCCCCAAAGGAAGACAGGAAATCAGATGAGTAAACTCCATGTCTGACATCAAAGCAGTCTTCACCTTGAAAGGACTGAGACAGGCAGTGACTGCCTATTTTTCTCTTTCTAAGAACTGGGCAAGTCCAGGTTACTGGAAAAACCCCAGGCCTTGTGCAGCTAATCTGAAAACCATCAGAAGCTGCCCCATCAGTTGGCCTGTGGCAAGGGCGATGTGTCAGCAAGTTTCCTGGCTTCCCCAGCAAGAGTTTATTGATCTCCAGTCCCCAGCAAGGGATCTGAAATGTCCCTAAATATAAAGCCAACCAATTAAGATAAAGGGCACCTACCGCTCCCTAGAATTTTCTTAATGTGCTTTAAATTGGGCCTGCAAGCTCAGATGAACATCTGCATCTTGGTAAATGGAAGACACAAACATATTAGACTTCTGCAGAATAAAATGCTCTTTGCTTTGCATACTATTTGAGTCCAGGGTATCATTATTTGGTGAATCATAGATTCTTCCATTTGGGGTCTTTGGTCCAGGATTCATTGGAACCCCCTTGACCCAAATAGAGGAGTGTTTTTCTGATTGAAAAGTCTGAGCTCTCAGTTGCCTTTGGTCTTGTCCATCTCTGTGTTTCTGTTTCAAGTTTAATCTCCAGGCTGAGAGGGACAAAGTGGACTCATATTTTTTCACCCAACCAGGGTCAACCAAGGACACTCCCAAACCCCTTCCAGAAGCAGGAGACCATCTTAAGTTTCATCTGAATTCTGAACTGAATTGTGAATTCTGTGGGTCTGTGGGACTTTCATGTGCAGGTAGAAAGACTGTCTAAGACATCCTTCTCACTTTGTTTTCATTTTCCATGGAAAGTGTTTGTCTGTGTGTATTGTGTTTGTGCCTTTTGTCTTCTCATGCAAATATTTTTGATTCCTAAAATGGGACAGGAACAGAGCACCCCACTAGGCTTGGCCCTGAATCATTTTAAGGACTTTCTCCAAGGTGCAAAATATGACTCAGAACTGGTTGTTTGTCCCTATATACTATCTTTTGCGGAAACAAATGCCCCACCTATAAAGTAGGATGACTGGAAAAGAGAACTTTTCATCTTCTTACCAATTACAGGGTAAAGGCTGTAGTTTATGAGACAACAGGCCAACTAGACCAAGTGCCATAGATCAACATGAGGCAATAACTGATGAAAAAGCCCCCTGTTTGGATAAGAACTTTTTTGTAACCAGACTCACCACTCCCTGTGCTTCTTCCTCTAAAGGAGGGTCAGCATTAGCCCCCTGCCTTGTTTTCTCCTTCTGCTCCTGAAAAGGATCTATGTCCACCTCCTTATATTCATGTTTTTGCTACCACTACTCCAGCCCAGCCAGCACAGAAAGGAGGAGCAGCCCCTGATTCCCCTGACTTGCCTGACTATGTTTGGAGGCCACCTCACACGCAGGCCCATACTGCCCAGAATGCTGACTCTAATACAGTCTTACTCCTCTGGGCTGGGGGACTCAGGGAAATGCTCAAATGCTCAGGGAAGACATTTCATTACATATATTCCATTTTCCAGTGCTCATCTTTAAAACTGGAAGTTGCAGGAATACCCCCCCCTTCCATATTGAACTAGACCATCAGATCTCACAGGTGTTCTAGATTCAATAATGCTGACTCACCTGACAACCTGGAGTGACTGTCAGCAATTGCTACAGTCCCACTTCACAACAGACAAGAAAGAGAAGCTTGGGGACCACCTGGAAATTGGTTATAGGAGCAAATGGGCTGCCCAACCAAGTACAGCTGATACTTATAAAGCCTTTCCTTCAACTAAATCCAACTGGAATTTCAACACTGATGAAGATAAAGACTCTGGATCTACCCCCATTTTCTGATGGAGGAGCTCTGAGAGGGCACCTGATAGATGACCCTAAATTTATCTAAGGTAAGCCACATGATGCAGAGAAAGAATAAGATCCCCAAGGAATATCTAGAAAGACTTTTTGAAGCATATGGGACCTACAATTCTTTGACCCAGAAGCCAGAGAGCACCAGTAAACTGTAAACATGGTTTTTGTTAACCAAGCTACCATTGACATTAGTTGGAAGCTTCAGTACCTGGACAAATTTTCAGTTAAGCAATTGATTATGTTAGTAACCATAGCTGAGAGGGCTTCAACAACCAGGAGACCCCAAGGATTAAGAGACCAGAAGACTGACAAAAAGTGCTACTTGCAGCCATGAGCTATAGTAGTTCTGATGAGAGAGAGCTGAAGATCCTAGTTTGAGAAAGGGGGAAGCCTTCCTCTGGTATCAAAAAGCTAAACTCTATTTACCCTCAAATGGCAAGATTTAGAGAGATGCTTCAAGGGACAACTGACTTGGACATGCCTGCCTCAAGGATGATTTACTTACCACTCTTCATGAAGCAATCCATGAGAACTTGGATGGGCCCACCCCAACTTCTGTTGCAGTAAATCTCCAACCCAAATTAAACCAGTAAACAAAAACACAACTCAATAATTCTGAATGCATGCTGCACACCTAGATTGGGAAGATTTACCACTACACTACTCCGTTCCCTAGCTATGAGACCCTTATAACTTGTGGGTTTTCCAAGTCACAAGCTTCTTTCTCCATCATCATCCTCCTCCATTGTCTTCCTCCTCTATCATCCTCTCCTCTTTCTCTCTCTCTCTTCCCACAAACCTTTATTTCTCAACCTCCCCTTTTACTGCCCAATCACTGGCTCTAGCCTTTATTTTAGAAATTAAGGTGGGCAGAAGGTTCACTAGAATTCACCTGTGTACTGATTCACTCCTCCTCTGCAGCCCTTCACAGGAAAGGGGAATTGGCATCAAAATACAAGGCCAGGGCTATCCAAAACACCCCCCCCCCAAATAACTCTGTTCCAGTATGTAGATGTCATCCTGATTGCAGCCCCACACTTGGAGACATGTCAGGAGGTGAGGCCACATGGAACCTGCTGTAAGAGGTGACTTAAGTTGGCTATCAAGAGTCTGTTAAAAAGGCCCAACTTTGTCAACTTGAGATCACCTATCTGGGGTATCTGGGGTAAATACTCATGGGCCAGAAGCAAACATCCTTAGCATCCCCATTTCATTAACCCAAAGGCAAGTAAGAGAGATACTAGGATCTGTCAGATTTTGTAGATGCTGGGTGGCAGGGTTCACTGAGATAGCTAAACCATTTTATGATGTCACCCTGGGCAAAGAAGATAAAATAGAATAGACCACTGAGATGTACATGGCTTTTAAGACTTTAAGAAAAGCATTACTTGAGGCACTGGCCCTGGCCCTTCTGAATGTTCACAAACCTTTCTACTTATATGTGGATGATACAAAGGACATATCAAAGTGGTTACTCACCCAAATTTTGGGACCATAAAAATGCTTGTGGCTTTTTTTTAGAAGCTGGACACATCTTGGGTATTGCAAGCTTTTGGGCTAATATACAATTATTTTCTGTATCCATTCCTCTGTTGAAAAACATCTGGGTTCTTTCCAGCTTCTGGCTATTATAAATAAGGCTGCTATGAAGACTCCCCAGAAGGAGTCTTCCAGAAATACTCTCCATCATGCCTTGTTCATTCTCAATCTTCTAAATCTGAAAGCTCATGAAAAACTTGCTGCTGATTGCCATTGACATTCTGAGACTAATAAAAACTATGCCACAGTTATGTGGAAGGACCATCTTACCCTTAAATAGAATGGCCTAGACCCAATTCTCATATGGGGCCAAGTACTGATATGCCTGTTTGATACCAAAGAAGGTGCAGCTAAATGGCTGCCAAAAAATTAATGAAATAAAATGATACCCCCCACACACACAAAGACAGGCCCAATTATAAATAAAATGAGTAACAATTGACATCCAGAGAAGAGAAATCTCCCTGAGAATCCCCTTCCTCTTCCTTTCCAGGTAAAAATGAATCACCTGTAGTATTTGTGGTTGGAAGTTCTAATCCTGATGCTGGCATCTGAACTTACAGTACTCAGATCTTTGATGGTCCATTGATAAAGACATCAAACAGCTAGATGGAGAAATCCCTCATTTGGCTGTCTGAAGTGATCTCTAAAAATTACAAAGGATTTTATTGGACTTGATTTACTCTCTTGAAACAGAAAAGACTGTGTACAGCTCTAGACTGTGTATAGCCCTTAAAGAAGAATGTTGCTCTTACATAGATAAGATATGGATGGTTAAAGAAAGCATGAAAAAGGTCAGAGAAAGCCTTGAAAAAAGATAGAAAGAGAAAGAAAAATATGAGAGCTGGTACAAGAATTGGTTTTCAATCTCTCCATGGTTATCAACCCTATTTTATATGTTGAGACCATTGATTGAATTACTTCTGCTTATTTCTTTTGGTCCCTGAGCCTTAAATAGGCTTACTAATTTTGTGAAACAATAGGTAGATGATTTGATAGCAAAACCTATTCAGGTACATTATCATAAGTTAGCTATGGAGGACCATGAGACTCAAGATGAGGTTGTTACTCTATCCAGGATGTTCCCAAAACCCATCTCCACCCAACCTAAAAGAGGGGACTCCTGCCCCTAAACCAAGCAGAGAGAGGCCACCAAGAACCCCCTCTGACTAGTGATCTAAATTCTTGCTTAGGCTGCAAGGCTAAGCACTGCAAGGGAATATAACATTTAAAGTATCTTTCTAGATTCCCGGAGGGACAAGCCTGACTGCATAGGGGTTGATGTCAAAAATATCCCCTCTCCAGGAAAAAGACATCGGGATGGGTATGGCTCTCACGCCTCACTGAACAACAACAGGAGGACCAGAGCCATTACAAAGTCCCCTTTAATTACTGGAGGTAAGGCCTCTGTCCCCACCTTTTCAAGACTGGAATCACCATGGTTCCTTTTTGCTTGGAGAAGGGGGAAGATGTCAGGGGAAGCTTTGCTTATACACTGAAGGCCTAAAATCAGCCATAGGCCTAAGTCAGCCTGCTAACACAAAGTCTCAGGTCTCTGTGGAAAAACACTGAAGCAGATAACTATAAGATATTGTAAACAGAAATATAATTCTTTATTAATAATTTCTTTTATCAAAGGACTATTATAAAACAGCCAACAATTAATCAATCTATATCAATCTATATAATATATAAATTAATGAGAGCTTCTTTTCCTTTTTGTAAAATTACTCCTCTTTTGTCAATTAATTGTTGAGAGAAATTAGGATTTGCATCTCTCTTGAGAATATTAAACAGAGACATAAATTCTTTTGTGAAGAGCTTAAAATAAGATCTTAGCCAATAAGCATCTCCTGGAAACCTTTGAAAATCGTTTGAAATAAGTAAACTATCTTTTTTTTTCCAGACCCATTATCTGGGTTTTTTTTTTTTTTTTTTTGGATATTTTACACATTTACCTTTCACTGTTATCTCCACTTCCTTTCTCCCCCAAAACCCCTAATCCCATACCCCCTCTTCCAATTATTATGAGGGTGTGCTCCCACCATTCTCCCAATCCCACCACCCTGCTCTCAAATTTCCCAACACTATGAATCCAATCTTTCGGGGAATGTGGCCCTCCACTTCCACTGTTGCCTAATGAGGCCACCCTCAGTTACCTATACAAGTGGAGCCATGAGTCCCTCCCTTTCTGTTCTCAGTCTGGAGGTTTAGACCCTGGGAGCTCTGGTTGAGTATTTTGCTACTCTTTCTAAAAAAAAAGAATAAATTAATAAATAAATTAATAAAGATTTATATTTCTTTAAATAGTGTCTTCATGACTCTCTGAGGGTGGAAGGTGCATGCCTTGTTTACTCTTAACTTTCTAAAACTGAAAGTTCATGGCAAATCTGCTGCTGATTGCCTCTGGCATCGCTGAGACCAATAAAAACTAAGCCACAACTATGTGGAAGGACCCTTTTACTCTTAAATGGAATGGCCAGGACCCAGTTCCTACATGGGGATGAGGATCAATATGCATGTTTGATACCACAGAAGGCACAGCTAAATGGCCACCAAAAAGATTAATGAACTAAATAGATACCCCCACAAAACCAGGTCCAATTATAAATAAGATGAATAACAATTGACATCCAGGGAAGATACATTTCCCTGAGAATTCCCTTCTTTTTTCCTTTCCAGATAAAAAATTAATCACTGGTGATGTCTGCTGTCAGGAGTTCTAATCCTGTCGGGCGGTGGTGGCGAACGCCTTTAATCCCAGCACTTGGGAGGCAGAGGCAGGCGGATTTCTGAGTTCGAGGCCAGCCTGGTCTACAGAGTGAGTTCCAGGACAGCCAGAGCTACACAGAGAAACCCTGTCTCGAAAAACCAAAAAAAAAAAAAAAAAAAAAAAAAAAAAAAGAAAGAAACAAGAAAAAAAGAAAAGGAATTCTAATCCTGATGCTGGCTTCTGGACTTACACTACTCAGACCTCCAATGGGCCTTTGACAAGGACGTCAAACAGCTATAGACTGACATCACTAATCTGAAGAAATCCCTCATTTCGCTGTCTGATGCAATCCCCCCAAATTGTAAAGGACTTTATTGGACTTGATTTTCTCTTTTACAGTAGAAAAGACTGTGTACAGCTCTAGACTGTGTACAGCCCTTAAAGAAGAATGCTGCTTTTACATAGACAAAACAGGGATGATTAAAGAGAGCATGAAAAAGGCCAGAGAAGGTCTTGAGAAAAGACAGAGACAGAAAGAGAAAAAGGAGAGCTTGTAGAAGAATTGGTCTTCAACCTCTCCATGATTGTTAACCCTACTTCCTTCCATCTTGGGACCATTAATTAGGTTATTTTTGCTTATTTCCTTTGGTCCCTGGGCCTTAAATAGGCTAACTTTGTGAAACAACAGATAGATAATCTGATAGCAAAATCTATTCAGATACATTATCATAAGTTAGCTATGGAAGACCACAAGACTCTAGATGAGGATGTTACTCTATCCAGGGTGCTCCCAAGTCCCATCTCCACCCAACCTAAAAGAGGGGACTTCTGCCCCTAGACCAAGCAGTGAGGGGCCACCCAGAGCCCCCTCTGTCTGGAGATCTGAATTCTTGCTTAGGCTGCAAGGCTAAGCACTGCAAGGGAATATAAATAAAAGTTAAAAATATGTTTCTGGGTTCCCTGAGGGACAAGCCTGACTGCATAGGGGTTGATGTCAAAAGTATCCCCTCTCCAGGAAAAAGACATTGGGACGGGTATGGCCTTCATGCCTCACTGGACAATGACAGAAGGACTGGAGCCATTACAAGGTCTCCTTTAATTACTGGAGGTCAGGCCTCTATGCCCTGCCTTGGCAAGATTAGAATCACCATGGCCCTTCTATATTTGCAGAAGAGAGGAGATGTCAGGGGCAGCCCTGCTTATACACTGAAGGCCTAAAATCAACCATAAGCCTAAAATCAGCAATAGGCCTGACTTACATGCCTGCTAACACAAAGTCTTGGGTCTCTATCAAAAAACACTGAAACAGATGGCTATAAACTATTGTAAAAAGGCAGCTTTTGTGGAAATCTACCAGCTTGAGTAGTTATAGACCTTGTAAATAGGCAGCCTTGGCAGATAGTACCAACTTAGATAAGGACAAGTGAAGCATAGGCAGAATCATAGTGACCTGACCCCTGAACCTTCACCCAGATGATACCCTATTCTGAAAGATATCTGTAGTCCCCCTGGACATCTATGCTCCTGTGTCATCCCCTTCCCCACATCCTGCATTTTTGTGTTTATAACCCCTGTGTTAAAAAGTAAAAATTATGATTTGACAATAATAAAAAAAAAAGAAATAACACACAGTGTCACCCTGGATCTGCTGACATAGCTTCTGACAATCCATTTTCTTGTTCTCAGAAATACTTTGAATTATAAAATGTTATTGCGGTTTTTGTTAGTATGCTGGATAAAATAATATTTATTGATTTCATTTAAAACTTCAAAGTTTGTAGTGAGTTAAAATGTCCTTCAACATAATTATAGGTCATATTGATTTTCATTTTTTTAATTTTTTTGCTTTTATTTTTTTCTTTTATTTAATATTTTATTTACATTTAAGATGCCATCCCCTTTCCCCATTTCCCCTCCCTAGAAAACCCCTGTACCATTCCCCTCCTTTCCTTTTTGCTTCTATACAATTTTTTAAAATGTTAATCAAGGATTTGTAAGTTTGGTAATGCTCAATCAGAAGCGTAACCCAATACCCAACCTAGATATAAAAACCATCTTTGACTGGTGTAGACCAGTGAACATCTGCCTCCATGCCCCCTCTCTCTTTTTCTCTCTCATCACCTAGCTTCTCCTCTCCTTCATCTTCTCTCCTTACTCCATCTCTTCCTCTCAATACTCCTTCCCACTTAGCTCCTCCTACATATCACTCTTCCTGTTAAAGGAAAACTTTTCTCTCAAAATACAATTAGAGCATACTTATTCCTAATTGTACCAGTGAGGTACAAGATAGTCCTAATACCCAGTCCATCATTTTGTTGACTAACTAGAACCTCTGTCATCTCTTCTAACTAAAACACTTACTTTTGATCCTGGCTTTTTGGCTTTAGAATGAATGTCAGCTGAAAACCATCTACTCAGATCTTTTCTCTCAAAGTAAATAGCCAGGATTGGCTATGAGACTATAGGTCTTCATCCCCATCAGAAATCCAGAATGACTGACAACAGAAACAGAGGAAATTTAAATAATCATCAGATACTACTACAAAGGCCTATACTCAACAAAATTGGAAAATCTGGATGAAATGGACAATTTTCTAGACAAATACCAGGTACTAAAGTTAAATGAGGAGCAGATAAACCATCTAAACAGTCGCATAACTCCTAAAGAAATAGAAGCAGTCATTAAACATCTCCTCACCAAAAAATGTCCAGAGCCAGATGGTTTCAGGGTAGAATTCTATCAGACCTTCAAGGGAGACCTAATACCAATCCTCTTCAAGCTATTCCATTGAATAGAAACAGAAGGAACACTACCTAATTCGTTCTATGAAGCTACAACTACACTCATACCTAAACCACAAAAAGACCCAACAAAGAAAGAGAACTAAAGACCAATCTCTCTTATGAATATTAATGCAAAAATACTCAATAAAATTCTCGGAAACTGAATCCAAAAACACACCAAAACATTTATCCATCAAGATCAAGTAAGTTTTATCCCAGGAATCCAGAAATGGGTCAATATTTGGAAATCCATCAATGTAATCCACGACATAAATAAACTCAAAGAAAAAACCATATGATCATCTCACTAGATGCTGAGAAAGCGTTTGACAAAATTCAACATCTCTTCCTGTTAAAAGTCTTGGAAAGATCAGGAATTCAAGGTCCATACCTAAACATAGTAAAAGCAATATACAGCAAGCCAGTAGCCAACATCAAACTAAATGGAGAGAAACTTGAAGCAATCCCACTAAGATCAGGGACTAGACAAGGCTGTCCATTCTCACCTTACCTATTTAATATAGTACTGGAAGTCCTATCTAGAGCAATTACACAACAAAAGGAAGTCAAAAGGATACAAATAGGAAAGGAAAAAGTCAAAATTTCACTATTTACAGATGATATGATAGTATACTTAAGTGATCCTAAAACTTCCACCAGAGAACTCCTAAACCTTATAAACAACTATAGCAACAGTGGCTGGATATAAAGTCAACTCAAACAAATCAGTAGCCTTCCTCTATTCAAAGGATAAACAGGCTGGGAAAGAAATTAGGGAAATGACACCCTTCAGAATAGCCACAAATAATATAAAATATCTTGGAGTGAATCTAACCAAGCAAGTGAAAGATCTGTATGACAAGAACTTCAAGTCTCTGAAGAAAGAAATTGAAGAAGATCTCAGAAGATGGAAAGATCTCCCATGCTCCTGAATTGGCAGGATTAACTTAGTAAAAATCGCCATCATGCCAAAAGCAATCTACCAATTCAGTGCAATCCCCATCAAAATTCCAAATCAATTCTTCATAGAGATAGAAAGAGCAATTTACAAATTCATTTGGAATAACAAAAAACCTAGGATTGCGAGAACTATTCTCAACAATAAAAGAACTTCTGGGGGAATCACCATCTCTGACCTCAAACTGTACTAAGGATCAGTAGTGATAAAAACCGCATGGTATTGGTACAGAGAAAGGCAGGAAGATCAATGGAATAGAATTGAAGACCCAGAAATGAACCCACACACCTATGGTCACTTGATCTTTGAGAAGGGAGCTAATACCATCCAGTAGGAAAAGGTCAGAATTTTCAACAAGTGGTGCTGGCTCAACTGGAGGTCAGCATGTAGAATGTAAATCAATCCATTCTTATCCCCTTGTACAAAGCTCAACTCCAAGTGGATAAAGGACCTTTACATAAAGCCAGATACACTGAAACTAATAGAAGAGAAGTTGGGGAAGACCCTCGAATACCTAGGCACAGGGGGAAAGTTCCTGAAGAGAACACCAATGGCTTATGCTCTAAGATCAAGAATCGACAAATGGGACCTCATCAAATTGCAAAGCTTCTGTAAGGCAAAGGACACTGTCAACAAGACAAAATGGAAACCAACAGATTAGGAAAAGATCATTACCAATATTAGATCCAATAGAGGGCTAATATCGAATATATACAAAGAACTCAAGAAATTAGACGCCAAACAACAAAATAACCCCATTAAAAAATGGGATACAGAGCTAAACAAAGAATTCTCAACTGAGGAAACATGAATGGCTGACAAGCACCTTAAGAAATGTTCAACATCCTTAGTCATCAGGGAAATGCAAATCAAAACAACACTGAGATACCACCTCACACCAGTCAGAATGGCTAAGATCAAAAATTCAGGTGATAGTAGATGCTGGCGAGGATGTGGAGAAAGAAGAACAGTCCTTCATTGTTGGTGGGGTTGCAAGCTGGTACAACCACTCTGGAAGTCAGTCTGGTGGTTCCTCAGAAAATTGGACATAGCACTACCTGAGGACCCAGCTATACCACTCCTGGGCATATACCCAGAAAGTGCCCCAACAAATAACAAAGACATATGCTCCACTATGTTCATAGCAGCCTTATTTATAATAGCCAGAAGCTGGAAAGAACCCAAATGCCCTTCAACAGAGGAATGGATACAAAAAAATGTGGTACATTTACACAATGGAATATTACTCAGCTATTAAAAATAATGAATTTGAGAAATTCTTAGGTAAATGGATGGAACTAGAAAATATCATCCTGAGTGAGGTAACCCAATCACAAAAGAACACACATGGTATTTACTCACTGATAAGTTGAGATTAGCCCAAAAGTTTGAAACAACAAAGATTCAACTAATAGACCACATGAAGCTCATGAAGAAGGAAGAACAAGTGTGGATGCCTAGGTCTTTCTTAGAAGGAGTAACTAAATACCCAAGAGAGCAAATATGGAGACAAAGTGTGGGACAGAATCTGAAGATGTTGTATGGAGACCATTCCACCTGGGTATTCATTTCATGTGCAGTCACCAAAAATAGACGCTGGTATGGATGACAGGAAGAGAAAGCTGACAGCAGCCTGATAAGGCTGTCTCCTTAGAGGTCTCCCATAGTCTGACATACCCAGAGGCAGATGATCTCAGCTAACCATTAATCTGATCAAAGATTCCCAATGGAGAAGTTAGAGAGTAAACTGAAGGAGCCTAAAGGGTTGGTGGCCCCATGAGGAGAGCAACAATACCAACCAGCCAAAGCTCCCCAGGGTCTAAACCACCAGCCTAGGAGCACATATGGAGGGACACATGACTCCAGGTGTATATGTAGGGGAGGATGGCCTTGTTGGGCACAAGTGGGAGTGGAGATCTTTGGTCCCATGAAGGCTGAACATTGTGTGTGTGTGTGGGGGGGGAATCTGAGGGTTGGGAGTGGGATGGGGGGGTAGGTGGGTGTACACCCTTATAGAAGCAGGTGGAGAGGAGATGGGATAAGGGGTTCTTGCGTTGTGGGGGGAATGGGGTAAGGGGATAAAATTTGAAATGTAAATATTATATCCAATAAAAGAGGGGAAAAAAGAAAAGCAGTTAGAACCAACATCCTTAATAAAATGTCAGCCCTCTTAAAAAATTATTTTGATACTAAAATTTGTTTTGAGAATTGTATATTGCAAAATGAGCAGCCTTGGTGTATCTACTCATCAAACAAGCTGGGCAGACCTGCTCAAACCTCTGAGATCCTGGAATTCCATCTGTATGCAGTGAAGACACATCATCAGAGGCTTATCAATTTACTCTTCCCCCTACTCCTCTTCTAATATCTCAATGCCCATAATCAGCTTGAAGAAGCTAATGAAGAGTCAGCGCCCCTATTCCCTGGGCTTGGGGACTAAGGTGGTAAATGTTGGGCTGTCTTTCTAGGGGAAAGTAGTGTTTTGTGGCAATAGAGAGGATTAGCTAGGATTTATTGCATACCCATAAGCTATTAGTAGAAATCTGTACAATTATTATCAAGATGAAGATATAATTTCTTAAATGGCACCAATTTACTTTGATTACAAATTTTAAGGTTTCCATTGGTACAAGCTTCTTATTGATATAAAAGTGAGATGAATAATTTCATATCAGAGCTCCTGGAGACCAAAGAGTATATATGGGCTAGTTTGAGGCCCCGGCTACCAATGTAGCAAAGGACTGCCTTGTCTGACCTCAGTGAAAGGGGATGCACTTAGTCAAGTGAAGGGTCAATGCCCACGAGAAGAGGATGCTAGAAGGCTGAGGTGGGAGTGTGAGCACCCTCTTGAGGCTAAAGGTAAGGGAAATAGGGTGGAGGCTCATGGAGGGGGTGTGAGAAGGGAGATAACATTTGAAATGTAAATAAGTAAAATAATTAAAAGAAAAAACCACTGATTCTATAAGAATAAAACAAAAATGTTTTTATTATGTTTAAAAAAAGATATTATAAACAGGCAGCTTTGGTGGAAATTTACCAGCCTGGATAGGAACAAGTAGTCATAGGTCGTTTAGTTAATCATAGACCTTGGGTAGCCTTGGTTGATAGTACCAACTAAGATAAGGACCACTGAATCATAGGAGGAGTCATAGTGACCTGTTCCCTGAACCTTCACCCAGCTGACACTCTGTTCTGGAAGATATCTGTACTCATCCTGAACACCTATGCTCCTGCGTCATCCCCTTCCCCACATCCTACCTTTTGGTGTATACAACCCCTGTGTGAAAAAAGTAAAATCAGCGGTTTGATCAGCCTATAGCCAAGCCTTTCTTTCTTTGTATCCCTTGTCCTCCAGTTCTCTCTTCCAGGTCTTCTACTCCCAGTTCAGTAACCCTGTGGGACTGGGGCAGATATCTTAGCTGAATATGAACAATGTAAGATTTTAAAGACTGGTAAGCCCCCCATGGGATACAGGAGCAACTCTGGCTTGCTGCTGCCAGGTTTATGAGTCTACTCCTTCCCCTAACCACCATCTATTTGATCCAAGTTATGAAGGTTATTAACAAACGTAACGACAAGTCTCTGAAACCTTACTGTAAATGACCTCACACCTTGGTCCTGACCATGCCTAGAGCCATTAAGGTAGATGGGATCAGGATGTAAATACAATATTTAAACATTAAGCCTTCCAAGAGAGATGTCTGAGATGTTGAGGTCTTATCAGAGGAGACTTCCAAAAAAAAACCACAAGAGAAATGGAAAGTCAACCCACACCTGTCAGTACACTGAAAATATGACCTCAGTACTCCTCTTCCTGCTTGTTTCTGCTTATGCTTTGCTGCACCAACCACTAGTCTCCCATGAAAGATGACCTATGACTCTGACCCAGTTTGGAGATACACAGACACTTAGGGCCTGTTTATACATAAGAAATGACACCCAGCTCCTAGAAAAGAGACTTGTGGGCTGTTTTGTGAGATCCTTTACTATCTGGGTACCCACAGGGGGTAATACAACAACCTTGTCATCAAGTTCACAGTGGCTAGCAAGGCTATATTGGATTGCAGGTAAGATATGGTGATTATACTTTTACATCTCTGGGTATGATCCTGGACTCCTACTTATAGTTCACCTGCTTACTGGATACATGGTGCCATAACAGAAGTGGGCATGGCCACTTGATGAGGTGAAACATGGGGAGCTTGACTGTGTTTCTACAGTGTCACTGCCAGGTGGTTCTTAGGCTATAGGGAAGTGCCTAGAAACTGCTCCTGGGGTATGCAGGCTGAGATGTGGGAAAGCTAAGGCTGGTATTTCTCGACTTTCAAGCCCTTAGTTACCACTGGAGAACTGCACAGTGAAGTCAGGAACTAAGTGTCAGGGGTCCCCAGGCCTGCAACAAGGCTGGGCTGTGCAGCCTCTCAAACTCTTGGATACCCAGGTGTTGTTCTTATTGTTGTTATTGTTGTTGTTGTTGTTGTTGTTGTTGTTGTTGTTGTATAGGTCTCACTAGAGCTGCTAGAGTAGTGACCTCAGATATAATACTCCAAGATAAAAATTGCAAGGGCCTACAGATGGCTGTAAATGCAGATATACAGGAGATGAAAAATCCTTCATGGTCCAGTAGGATCTCCTCTCCTCCATGGCAGAAGTAGTCTTACAGAACAGAAGAGGTCTAGACTTGCTGTTCCTCAAGCAAGGAGGACACTGTGCAGCTTTAGGTAAGAAATGTTGTTTCTATGTTGACCACTCAGGGATGGTCAAAGTATCCATGGCCTTAGTCAGAAAGAAACTAAAAGGCAGAAGAATAGAAAGATAACAGTTTCTGGGTTGGTATGAGTCCCTCTTTAACTGGTCTCCTTGGCTGACCACCCTTGACTCCAACCTGCTCAAGTCTCTTATCCTATAAATGTTCACTTTGATTCATAGTCTCTATATAATCAATGCTTTAGTTAAGTTTGTTAAAGAACAGATTTCTGCTGTTAAATTGATTCTGAAATAACATTACCATCTCAGAGAAACATCTCAAGAATTGGAAATGGCCCATTACTGAAGAAGAGAATAAGAGGACTGAGACAGGTTGACCCCTTGGCAGGCTTAATATTGTCAGTTTAGGAGACTAAACCTAGATCTCTCTTTCCAAGAGCTGGGCAAGTTCATAGAAGTCAGTTACTGAAAAAACAACCCAGGCCTTGGGCAGTCAATCAGAAACTGCCCCATCATAAGAAGTTGCCCCATCAACTGATCTTAAGCAAATACATTGGGTCTGCAACAGTTTCCAGGCTTCCCTAGCAACCATTTTCAGAACTGTGCCCCAATGCCCAGCAATTGTACTGGAAAGCCCCTAGATGTAGAGCCAACCAATGAAGAAAAAGGTCACACACCCATACCTGTACTACCCCTACTGTGCTTTAAATTGAGTCTGTGAGCTTACAGGGGTGTCTTCATCTTGGTAAATGGAAGACACCAGCATGCTGGAATTCTGCAGAATAAAACACTCTTTGCTTTTGCACAATATTATCATTCTTCAGTAAATCATGGACTCTTACAAGATCTCCACCCCTCTTTCATCTTTGTTGACTACAACAAAGTTCTTTGTCCTAGGCTGGTTCTCCTCTGTTAGCAGCTTTCCTCAGCAGAAATTCCATCTAGAGGCCTCCAAGACATATTAAACCTTACACATTCTAATTCCAATATCTGGGATCCACACATGATCTTTTGAGCTTCTCCAAAGTTCTCATCTCCAGCTTTGCTTCATCTTCACCAGTGTGTTTCCCTTGCCTTTCACAATGCCAATTCTGAGATGCTCTCTATGACTCCATCTTATCTCCAAAACCAGCACCACTTGGGTGATTCTTAAATATTACCAAGTTCACCTGAAGCATGGCTACCTCTGGAACACAGCTTCTTTGTTCTCACAGCCATGTACTTTGCCTACTAACATGTTGATGTTGTTGAAGACAAGCTTTACAACAATGGGAAGGAATAAATGTATTTCCAGGACAAAAAAAATCTAGCATGATCAAGCTACATATGCCATTCTTGAAGCTTGACCAAAATAGAAATATTGGCCTAATGCCATGGATAATTTTATCAGCAGTATCTGCTGCATCAATGCTCAGCAGAGCAGCATTCTCTAAATTCATAAGCTCACTATGCAAAGTTAAAACATCCCAAGAGGTGTTAGAATTATGCCAAATACACTCCATGTGGCATTAAACTTTTTCCTAATTATAATGAATATCACTGTAAATTTTAGAACAAACATGAATCCAATGGTATTGGGCATGACACTTGAGATGGCTCCTTACCCTTAAATTCTGAACCTCCTTTCAGTAATTTGAATGGGATAAGGAGCATCAGTCTGTTCTTCCAAATGCCTATCTGAATCCTCTGGTATATTCAACACATTAGTTACATTTTTTGCTAAATGATTAACAAAAGTGTCTGTCTTAACTTCTTGTGTCAAAGCAATTGCAGAAGCAGTGGTGCTAGAAATTAATGTAATTAATGCTGTTATATAAGCAATAATCAAGCCTACTACCATCTTGTTTCTGCTTAAAGCCTGACTCACTTCATCCAGTGCTTGCAAGCTTTTTTTCAGAAGACCAAGGTTCTGTGATAATCAGGGCAATAAAACAAAAGCTGGTTAATAGGCCTCCATAACTAACATGCCAGATTTCAACACACTAACAGAATTACAACATGTACAATTAATGCAACATACATAAAATAGTGTAGAAGAAACAAAAGTAATTTTAACTTGACAATTAAAAGAGCCTTACCACATGTACTAACGCTTGTTTGAAATCTAGATCCTGCCCCCAGAAAAGAGGTAATTTTTATTAGATATTTTATTTATTTACATTTCAGATGTCATCCACTTTGCCTATTTCCCCTCCATAGAACCCACATCCCATCCCGCCTCTTCCCTATTGCTTTTATACCATTTAAATTACAAGCATATTTTAAGGTCAGTTATAGGTTGAAGGTCTAGCAATACAGTAGATGCAAATAGTCAAGGAACAAGCAATGCAAGGATAAACACAATTCCATGAACACTGCCATAATCACTGTTTCTAAGGGCTTATAGGGGTTACCAAAATATCTGAACCAACTTTCCTGTCTTAGCCCAAGGTCATTTTCATGTCTGAAGCCTACTTCCTTATTCTAGCCTAAAATTTAGATTCCTATCTGAAATTACTTCTTTGTTCTATTCTAATGTCACATTCCTGCCTACAGACCATTTCCTTGTCCTTGGCCAATGTCAGATTCCTTCCAAGCAGCCCATTTCCTTTGTCTTTTGCCAATGTCAAATTCCTGCCAGGCAGCCCAAAAAGCTCTCCACATCTCCCCCTTTTTATTGCATAAACAATACTGAGCCTGTCTTAGGTCATTCTGCCAAGAATTCTTTTTTTACCCATAAAAAGCAATATACTTCTGTCTTACGTTGGTAAAGCTCTGTGTAGAATCTTACCCATCCTTGGCTTCCCAGCGTGTTAATTTAACAACTCTGTCTGGGGGTCCATTTTCAGTTTCAAGTCATAGACTTTGGCTGCCAACTTGTTGATGTTAAAAACAAGCTCTCATGTGATGGGCAGGAATAAAAGTATTCCCAGGACAAAAAGGGCTTAGCATGATCAAGCTATATATGCCATTCTTGAAGCTTTACCAAAATGGAAATACTGACCTCAAGCCATGGGTAATTTTACCAGCATTATCTGCAGCATCAAAGCTTAGCAGAGCAACATTCTTTAAATTCATAATTTCACTGTGCAAAGTTAAAACATCCAGAGAGGTGTTATAATTATGTCAAATAATCTGCAAGTGTCTTTAAACATTTCCTAATTATAATGACTATCACTGTAAACTTTAGAAGTAACACAACCAGACTGAGTTCCAGAGTGGCTGTGTCAGTTTGCAATCCCACCAGCAATGGAGGAGTGTTCTCTTTTCTCCACATCCGCCCTAAACAGGGAGTAACTGGGAACCAAAAGGACCCAGGAAGTCACTCCCGGCCTGGAACACTGGTTCCTTCCAGTCTGGGACAGAGCACTGAGCAGATCTTGGGTGGCAGCTCTGTCCCCAACCTCCAAGAACCCAGAGGAAGCAGGGATCCCAGGCGCTCTAACTTGGACAGTGTCTTAGAAACTAGTTCCCAGATCTGAGGCCTGGATCAGACCTCTGCCAGGTCTGCCGTTGTGTCGACCCCGGATTCCACCTGAGACATACTGGAAGGTCCACTCAATCCAGAGCCACAGAGGAACAAATGAACTCAGAGCTTCAGACAACATATCCTGAGATATTCTAGAGGAGACACTGCACCCAGAACAGCAGACACCTAGCTGGACTACTACCTTGGAGGCACCATATCCTGAGGCATCCTAGAGGTACCACTATAATCAGTACAGCTGGAAAAGATCACAGAGACATCTGGACCCTAGGAGATCAGACACAAGCTAGATAACTAGAAAGACAGGCTTCAGTCAGAGACAGCAAGTACAGGCAGCACTAGAGTTAACCAGATGGCAAAAGGCAAGAGCAAGAACATAAGCAACAGAAACCAAAGTTACATGGCATCATCAGAACCCAGCTCCCCCATCAGAGCAAGCCCTGAACACCCCATCACACCAGAAAAGCAGGAATCAGAATTAAAATCACTTCTCATGATGATGATAGAAGGCTTTAAGAAAGACATAAATAACGCTCTCAAAGAAGTTAAGGAGAGCACTGGTAGACAGATAGAAACCCTTAAAGAGGAAACACAAAAATCCCTTAAGGAATTGCAAGAAAATGCAACCAAATGGGAAAAGGAATTAAACAGAACCATGCAGGATCTAAAAATGGAAGTAGAAACAATAAAGAAATCACAAAGGGACAATACCCTGGAGATAGAAAACCTAAAAAAAAGATCAAGAGTCATAGACACAAGTATCACCAACAGAATACAAGAGATGGAAGAGAGAATCTCATTTGCAGAAGATACCATGGAAAACATTGACACAACTGTCAAAGAAAATGCAAAATACAAAAAGCTACTAACCCAAAATATACAAGAAATCCAAGACACAATGAGAAGGCCAAACCTAAGGATAATAGGTATAGATGAGGGGGAAGACTCCCAACTAAAAGGACCAGTAAATATCCTCAACAAAATTATAGAGGAAAACTTCCCTAACCTAAAGAAAGAGATGTCCATAAATATACAAGAAGCTTACAGAACTCCAAATAGTTTAGACCAGAAAAGAAATACTTCCCGCCATATAATAGTCAAAACATCAAATGTACAAAACAAAGAAAAAATACTAAAAGCAGTAAGGGAAAAAGGCAAAGTAACGTATAAAGGCAGACCTATAAGAATTACACCAGACTTCTCACCAGAGACCATAAAAGCCAGAAGATCCTGGACTGATATCATACAGACCGTAAGAGAACACAAATGCCAGCCCAGACTACTATACCCAGCAAAACTGTCAATCATTATTGATGGAGAAACCAAAATATTCCATGACAAATCCAAATTTACACAGTATCTCAACACAAATCCAGCACTTCAAAGAATAATTGGTGGAAAACTCCAACACAAGGACGGAAACTATAACCTAGAAAAAGCAAGAAAGTAATCTTCCAAAAACCCCAAAAGAAGATAGTTACACAAACATATCTCCACGAATGTTAGCCCAAAAGCTTGGATTACTGAAGACTCAACCCACAGACCACATGAAGCTCATGAAGAAGGAAGACCAAGAGGGGATGCCTCAGTTCTACTTAGAACGAGAAACAAAAATGCTCAAGGGAGCAAATAGGGAAACAAAACATGGACACATAGGGAGGGACCCAAAACTCCAGAGGTATATGTAGGGGAGGATGGCCTTGTCAGACATAGGTGGGAGAGGAGTTTCTTGGTCCCATAAAAAAAAATGAACACACAGTGGGTGGGGGGAATGATGTGAGGGTGGGGAGAGGATAGTGAGGCGGGGTAGGTGCAGTCACTGCCTCATAGAAGCATGAGGAGGGGGATGGGATAGGAGGTTTCCAGGTGGTGGGAGGAAGTAGGCTAAGAGGATAAAATCTGAAATGTAAATACTACAACCAATTTTAACAAGCGGGGGAAAAAAAGTCTTCAGAACCAACATCTTTAAAAAAAAATGTCAGCCCCCTGGGGGTGGGAATTTTTTTTTTTTCTTGATACTAAAACTTGTTCTGAGAATTGTATATTGCAGAATACAAAGCCTTGGTGTATCTACCCATCAAGCATACTGAGCAGACCTGCCCAAACCTCTGATGTCCTGGAATTCCATCTGGATTCAGTGAAGACACAGCATTAGAGGCTTATCAACTTACTCTCCCCCCAACCCCTCTTCTAAAATCTCAACGCCCTTAATCAGCATGAAGAAGTTAAAGAAGAGTCAGCGCCCCTATTCCCTGAGCTTGGGGACTAATGTGGTTAATAATGGTCTGTCTTTCTAGGGACAAGTAGTGGTTTTGTTGGAACAGGGGGGATTAGCTAAGACTTATTGCATAGCCATAACCTATTGGTGGAAATCTGTATAATTATTATCAAGATGAAGTTATAATTTCTTAAATGGTACAAAATTTACTTTGATCTCAAATTTAAGGTTTTCATTGGTACAAGCCTCTTATTAATATAAAAATTAGATGAATATTGATACGCTCATGGGCATTGTGCCTGTATAACACATTTAGGAATACAGGGCCTAGACCCAGCCCTTTTTTAATCTTTTTAACTGATTTGGGACGCTTAACCTATGAGTTAAGGGACTATAGCAAATTCATATTTTTGAGTTTATTGTTAGGGTGTTTCCCATATTTTATTTAGAAATAGCTGAGAGGAGTGAACAGACAACAGTCCAGGTTACCTTACATGGATAGTTGGTTTTCAAAACATCAGAAGTTCATAGAACTGATGCTACAAATATTTATATATTAATGTTCATATTGATTAGAGACCTGTCTGCTCCTGACAGCTTCCTGTCGTGGATTCTAAGAAGAAACTGAGCATCCTTGGAGTTACTCCAGTTGTGTGGTAACAGCCATTAGGCAAGAATTGCCTCTCTCCATGTACAGACAAATTACTGTCCAGAAAAGGACACACATGCAGAATAGTCGACTGATTATATCTGCCTAGACAGAGTAATCAGTCCTTAATAATCCTGCATCACCAAGGTCTGTCAGATGATTCTGGGCCAGAAGGCTGAAGATTTGATGCTCCAACGTTCGGTAGTATAGGGGCTTTTCAGGTGTTCAGAGGTCTCTATATATTGGCTAAGTTTTAGAAGCTATGCTTTGTGCTTCCCACAATTATAGTTAACTCAGTCATTCTGGATTTCTGATGGGGTTGAAAACTTACAGCTATTTACCATAAGAGAAAAGATTTGAGTGGATGGTCATCAGCTGACATTCATCCTAAAGCCAGGTTCAGAACTAAATGTTTTAGTTAGGATAAATGACAGAGGTGCTGGTTAGTCAACAAAAGGATGGATGGGGTATTAGGACTATCTTGTACCTCACTGGTACAAATTGGCATAATTATGCTCTAATTGTATTTTGAGAGAAAAGTTTCATTTTAACAGGAAGGGTGATGTGTAGGAGGAGTTAAGGTAGGAGGAGTACTGAGAGGAAGAAAAGGAGTAAGAAGAGGAGAAGGAGGAGAGGAGAAGCTAGGTGATGAAAGAGAGAAAGAGGGGGGAGACAGGGAGGCAGATATTCATGTATCTCCACCAGTCAAAGATAGTTGTTATATCTAGGTTGGTCAGTGGGTTACACCTCTGATTGAACAATTCCAAACTTATAATGCTTATGATTAACATTATTTAAAAAAAATGTATAAATGCAAAAAGGAAAAGGGGGCATGGGATAGGGGTTTTCTAGTGGGGGGGAATGGGGAAAGGGGATGGCATCTGAAGTGTAAATAAAATATCTAATTAAAAAAAAAGGTGGAATCTCAGGGTCGTTTTGACTTGCATTTCCCTGATTACTAAGGATGTTGAACAGTTTTTTTAAGTGCCTTTTGGCCATTCAAGACTTCTCTGTTAAGAATTCTCTGTTTAGCTCTGTACTACATTTTTGGGGGTCTAACTTCCTGAGTTTTTTAAATATTTTGTATATTAGCCCTCTATCACATGTGGGGTTAGTGAAGATCTTTTTCCCAATCTGTAGGTTGCCATTTCACTCTATTAACAGTGTTCTTTGCCTTACTTTTTGTTTCATGAGGTACTTTTTTGTCAGTTATTGATCTTAGAGCCATTGCTCTTTTATTCAGGAAAATTTCTCCTCTAATGTATTTGATTTCCAACTTTATCTTATATAAAGTTCAGTATATCTGGTTTTGTGTTGAGGTCCTTGATCTTCTTAGACTTGAGCTATTTCGTCTAGGCCTTCAGAAAATAATCCCTCCCTGCTAAAAAGAATCATTCCCCTTATTTCTTGCAAAATGTGCCTATGGCTCTCTTATTATCATATGGTTGTGGTACCTATTAATATCTACTGACAAGGACATGTTATATATTTGAAAATCATCCAGCCCAGCTCAAAGGTTCTACTCTTCCTGAGAAGAGGTTCTGTTCTACCTGTCCCCTTAAATGTTTTATCCTGAATCCCCTTGTATCTCTCTGCTTTTCAGAAAGACAGACTTGTCAATTTGAAATCAACATTCCCTGTTTCACCTACAGAACAGCTAATTTTGTTTCTTAACTATATCCATTTCATTCACTATGGTGCTTAGCTCAGCCAGTGAATTTTGCAAGTCAATCGACATCAGTATAAGATACCAAATCTCTCTTGTGTTAATCCACACCATTTATTGTAGTTACTATCATCCCAGAGAACTAACAACCTGAGAAATTCTTTGTAAAGTAGTTTCTTAATTTGTATATATTTTCTCATCTTGACTCACGTTTTGTCCCCAAGGTCATTGATGTCTTAGTTAATATTTGAGCTTTATTACTAAAACTAAATGTTAAACTTAAAAATATTCTGTTTTAAATTACAAATATATTAATCTTCTTTCAATATTACTAGTATTGTAAGCAATGACATGGAAATGCAGCTTCTAGAAGATTACTTTTCTTCAAAGGTGTGGACCTGTGAATGTGTGGACATGCAAGTATTAAACTTATACTAGAAACTCAGGTTTTATGTATTTTGACAATTATATAACTCTGAGGAACTTGCCTATCATTTGTAGTGGGATACCATAAGAAACTTAATCCTGACACATTTTGTACAAAATCTTAAACCCAAACCACAACAGTTTGAAGCCTGTGTTAAACCATTAATTATTAAAAGTTAAGGTGCATGGACCCTGCATGTATGGGTCAGAAATGGCACATAATTTTCATCATGTGTAAGGCCCTACTTCCAAATAATTCATATCAGTATGAAAATTTAATCAATACCAAGGAAGGGCCTAAAATAAATAAAACAACAGGTAGGCAGAAAGGAGAGATATTCTCAAGATCATCAAATGTTTGTAAATATTTATTTATTTATTTATTTAATGATTTCATGTGTGTATGTGTGGGTGTGGGTGTGAGAGTGGGAGTTAGTATGTGAGTATGTGTGTGTGTGGCAGTTCCAGCTTGGCTGCATAAGGGGGGAGGAGTGACATAGTTTCTACCCCTGGAGCATCGCCAGGGCATTGATCCCCACGATCCCCACATGTGCTGAAGGTTGTCGTTGAGCTGAAGCTGATCTGTTGTCTAATACTTTACTTTCAATCTTTCTTTCTGGGGAATATACTTCCCCATTACTTAGAGGCAATCATGCCATAATAAATGAAACACATGTGGGTCACAGGAATTAGGAATGGAAGTCTGTTGGGTTTTAGTGTGTGTGATTTGGTTTGTGGGTCCCCCATCTGTCTCACCACTTGGATAGGGCCTCTTGTAAGGAAAGAGGCATGGTAGTTTCATTGTGTTTACTCTACACTGGTCCTGAGCAGACATTGGGCTGTGTGAAGCTTTGGAATTCAGTTTGGGGTGGAAAAGCTCAGTCTGAGGTCCAAAGTGGAGCCAGAGCTCTTGGGTTGGGGGTTCCTGGGCCAAAATGGGCAGGTAACCAGTTGGTTCTCAGGGTCCTGGGCTCTCAGGCGCTGCTAAGAGGCCACAGAAAGGTCAAAACCAAAATGGGGGGAGTTCAGGCTAGGTCAGCCCACAGCCAAAGAGGAGAGGGAGAAGTATGAGCTCTGGCTGCATCCCACAGAGATGAGAATCTTGGTCATAGTGACTCCCTTGGTTGAGTCACTCACAGGTGGCTTGGCTTTCTTGCTTGTGTTGCTGGGCCTTCATGGCTGAGAATGTAGAGAGGTCATCTGCGGAAGATTAGACAATGGCCCGGTATTAAAAACCTTCTCCACTGTTCCCCATGGCAGGCCCCAAAGAAGAGAAATATTCTAAGGTTTTAAGATATTTATTGTCATGGAGGAAAATAGATGAAACTATACCCCAATATTTTCAGGGTGGGCCTGAGGTTAAATATTTTTTGCAAGGAAGAGGTTCTGGTAAGGAATATTTAATTGGCTACTCCCCTCTGGCCTTTATGTATCTCATTAATATGGAGGTCTGTGATGCTGCTCTGTGGCCTGTAGTTATGCCCTCTATCTGTGGAGGAGCTAAGGGGCATTGTCCAACATGACTGGAAGGCCCCACTCTATAGAGGTCTTCGGCCTCATGTCAGTAGCCTGGAGTCTGAGAGAGTCTGTCTGCCATTTCTTGCAGGGAATCCTGCGGGGTTTCCAGAAATTTCCAGCTGGTGCTCGACCAGAAACTATGCTGTCTTTTCACAGTCCTATAGAAGTCACCATGAAGCTGTGGAAAATGAGGAACTGGCCATTAGAATCTTTGGAGCAATGGGAAAGGATCTGAATAACATAACCGCAAAGGTCATAAAAGCCTACATGGTCCTTTGTAGAAAGAGATCAAAGCCAGACTTGGCATTGAATTTGGAACCTTGAGGAGATATATGTATCCTCTGTTTCAATGACTGCTGCATTAATTAGCCAGGATGAACTTGGGGACACCAAGAACAGAGAGTTAAAGTGGTCTCAAGAAGAAAAGGCATGAATAGAAAAAAAAATGAATCTATAAAATACAAGTGAGCAATAGATGGGTTTATTTTATAGGAGAAAGACATATATTATCGAAGCCTGAGCTGTTGCTCCAGTCTGCAGGTCAGGGTCTTGCAAGAGAGAGAGTGGGGATGGAGGTGCAAGAGTTGCAACGAATGGAGACAAGACAGGCTGTGTGATCAAATCCCGTTTACTAAAAGGAAATCATGGGTATTTATACACTTTACCATGTGCCTTGCAGCCATGGACAAGCAGGGGAACACAGCTGAAGACACTTTGCCATGTGTGCCTTGCAGTTGAGTATATTAAACAACAAAACAAGATATGTGAGCAAAACAAGATGTTTATCACAGTGTGCTCAGCTGTTGTAGGCTAATAAATACAAGTCTCTTGTCAGGGTATATGGCTTGAGATGGCTGCAAAGATGATAGCCACTTTCTTCTAGGAGTTGGGTCCCAACAATATATGATCTAGAAACAAATGGTATTAGAAGGCGACTACATGAGGCTATGGAATTGTTAAGATTACAAAACAAAAATTAGAGAATTAACAGATGTATAATTATATAAAAGCTTAGCACTTTCTTCTCTTGACTACTTGAAGAGTTGAAGATTTTAATGCTTGGAGAGATATTCAAGACAGCTAACTCATTTACTTATATAAATTTTAAACTTTGTAAAGAATTATTTTAATTTTAATAGTCTGTCATCTTTCTGTTTTTACATGGAAACAGTTACTAAAGTTTCCTGGCCATCTGTTGTGCCAGGAAAACACAATAGCTATGCCCAACTACCCATGAAGAACAGACTGTGTAAAACCAGTAAGAAAATGTGGTTTTGTTTGTGCTTAGTTTTTGCTCTATATGGGAGTTGTAACTTTTTATCTGGCACTCATAGAATTTATGCAAATTTAAGATTTTTTTAAAATTATTAACAATGATCAAAGTCTTGATATAATCTTAAAAAAAATAAAACTTGACAGAAAGAAGGAAGAATCTCAGGGAATAGAGAGATATTCTGAACTGACAGTTTGCATCCACTACTGATTCTGAGTCATTATTGAGTCAGCAGTGCTCCAATTCCTACCTTTCTCATGATCTTCCTCATGTTGAGGCTAAACCTTGACAAGTGTGTGCTTGAGTGTGAATATTTGTGTGTGTGTCTGTGTGTGTGACAGTGTGTATGTGTGTATATTT
Organism: Arvicanthis niloticus; assembly: GCF_011762505.2. Classification (NCBI taxonomy): domain Eukaryota; kingdom Metazoa; phylum Chordata; class Mammalia; order Rodentia; family Muridae; genus Arvicanthis; species Arvicanthis niloticus. Next base: position 5,088,216 of record NC_047669.1, on the reverse strand, counting down.
ATGTGTATGACCATCGTTGTGTGAGATTGTGTGTGAATATGTATTTTTGTGTGTTTATCAGTCACAGCATGAGTGTGGCAATTGGAGGAAAATTGTGTAATTTGGTTTATTAGTTCTACTATATATTCCTGAAATCAACTTACATTCTCCATCTTGACATCAGAGACACTTATATTCTGAGCTGTCTAGTTACACAAAAAATCTGACTAGGTTAAAATGTACAGGTCCATGTACAGATTTTATCAGTAACAACAGAAATTTAACTCCAGTTTCTCTCTCTCACACACACACACCCTGCCCTTAACACTCTCTCCCCTTCTCTTTCATTCTATTGTTTTTACCACTTACCATGTTTTTATTTTATTTTATTTTATTTTATTTACATTATATTTACATTTCAGATTTTATCTCCTTACCCCATTCCCCCCTCCACCCAGGAACCCTTTATCCCATCCCCCTTCCTCCTGCTTCTATGAGGTGTGCCCTCACCTGCCCCCCCACTCCCACCTCCCCACCCTTGAATTCCTCCCCATTGGTGTTCACCCTTCTTGGGACCAAGGATCTCTTCTCCCATCTATGCCCAACAAGGCCATCCTCCCCTACATATATAGCTGGAGTCATGGGTCCCTCCCTATGTGCTCCCAGACTGGTGGTTTAGATCCTGAGGAGCTCTGGTTGGTTGGTATTGTTGCTCTCCTCTTGGTGCCACAACCCTTTCAGCTCCTTTGGTCTTCTACTTCTCCTTTGGGAACCCTTGATCAGATCAATGGTTAGCTGTGAGCATCTGCCTCTGTATATGTCAGACTCTGGTAGACCTCTGAGGAGATAGCTATATCAGGCTCCTGTCAACATGCACTTCCTGACATCCATATCAGCATCGATCTTTGATGACTGCACCTGGGATGGATACCAAGGTAGAATGGTCTCCAGATGGCCCCTCCTTAAGTTTCTGCCCCACACTTTGTCTTCATATTTGCTCCCTTGAGTATTTTGTTACTCCTTCTAAGTAGGACCAATGCATCCACACTTGGTCTTCCTTCCTCATGAGCTTCATGTGGTCTGTTAGTTGAATCTTGGCTATTTCAAGCTTTTGGGCTAACATCTGCTTATCAGTGAGTAAATACCATGTGTGTTCTTTTGTGATTGGGTTACCTCACTCAGGATGATATTTTCTAGTTCCATCCATTTATCTAAGAATTTCTCAAATTCATTATTTTTAATAGCTGAGTAATATGCCATTCTGTAAATGTACCACATTTTTTGTATCCATTCCTCTTTTGAAGGACATCTGGGTTTGAGTATTTAATTACTTTATGTTTTTTTCATAAAATATATTTTGATCAAATTCTTCCTTTCCCCCAACTTCACACAGCTCATTCCACCTCACTACAAAGCCAACTTCATTATCTATCTCTCAAACAAAACAAAACAAAAAATGAAATCAGAGAAAGTAAAAAAAAAACAGAAAACACACACACAAACACACAAACACACACACACACAAGTCTCTTTGGTGTTGGCTAACTGTAGATGGACATGAGACCTGCCTTGGCACCTGGTTGATTGGTATAGGTAGTGGAACTCCATTAGAGAAAATTGATTTTCCATTTTTCAGAAATGATCTATTACAAAGAAATTGATTGCTAAGGGTGTGCCATTTTGCCCACTTTTTTCAGTGCTGAAACTGTATTTGGTCTGAACCTATACAGTTCTTGTGTCTGCTATCATAGTGTCTGTGAGTTCACATGTGTAGCAGTCTTGTTGTGTCTGGAAGATTCTGTTTCCTTGTAGTTACCTATCACCAATGGCTCTTATAACCTTCCCATGTCCTCTTTTGTATACTCTTCAGAGAAGCCTGAGGGATAGAAGTTTAAGAAACAATCCAAGTAAAAAAATTTCTTTAAACATGCGCCCCCCCCCCATAAGACAGATCTCAATTTGGGCTGGTAACTGACCACCTTTCCTTCAGCCTCTTCTCCATTTTTTTCCCTGCTTTTTTCTTCATTTTTCTTCCTGTTTTAGACAGGAACAATTCTGGGTCAGGAATTTGACTGTGAGTTGGTAACCCTGTCCCTCCACTTGAGCTCTGTCTCATAGAGGTAGGCTCTTTAAGTTCCCTTTCCCTAGTGTTGGTCATTTTGTCTAAGATCATCCCCAATTAATCCTGAGAGTGTCTCACCTCCCTGGTCTATGGTACTTTCTATACTGTCCACCCAATCTCCCACTCTCCAATCTTGTTTATTTCTCTTGGCACTCTGCACATCTCTCTTGTTTTCTCACCCCATCTGATCCTGTTCCTCTTTTCCCCACCCCTCCTCTCTCCCATCCTTCTCTCTTTTTCCCTCTGCCTCCCATGATTATTTTCTTCTCCCTTCTAATTTTGATTGAATCCTTCTCACTTGGGCATTTCTGTTTGTTATACTTCTTATGATCTGTGGCTTTTATCCTAGGTATTCTGTACTTTTTGGGTAATATCCACTTATCAGTGAGTACATACATTGCATGTCCATTTGGGACTGAGTTACTTCACTCAAAATGATATTTTCTAATTATATTTATTTGCCTGCAAAATTGCTCATTTTTAAAAGCTGAATAGTATTCCATTGTGTAAGTTAACCACATTTTCTGTGTCCATTCTTCAGATGAGGGATACATGGGTTTTTCCAGCTTCTGGATACTACAAATAAGGTTGCTATAAACATATCCTTGTGTTATGGTGGGGCATGTTTTGAGTATTTGCCCATGGTTTATATAATTAGATCTTTAGGTAGAGCTATTTCCAATTTTCCAAGGAACAATCAGAATGATTTCCAGAGTGGTTGGACCATTTTGCAATTGGACCAAGAATGGAAGAGATTTCCTCTTTCTCCACATCCTCACCAGCTTCTTCTGTCCCTTGAGTTTTTTGATCTTAGACATTCTGATTGATGTGAAGTGTAATCTCAGAGTGATTTTTGATTTGCATTTCTCTGATGACAAAGGACTTTAAACATTTCTTTAAGTGCTTCTCAACTTTTGAAGATTCTTTTGTTGTGAATTCTCCGTTTAGCTCTGTACCCCATTTTAATTGGGTTATTTGGAGTTTTGGAGGTAAACTTATTGACTTTATAATATATTTTGGATATTAGCCTTCTGTCAAATGTAGTTAGTGAAGTTTTTCCTCAATCTCTAGGTTGCTGATTTGTCCTACTGACAGTGTCTTTTGCTATACAGAAGCTTTTTAGTTTCATGAGGTCCAATCTGTCAATTGTTATCATAGACCCTGAGTTATTTGTGTTCTGTTCAAGAAATCCCCCCCACACTCTATACCAGTGAATTTGAGTTTCTTTCCCACTTTCTCTTCTATTAGACTCCATGTATTTGGTTTTATCCTGAGCTCCTTGATCCATTTAGACTTGAATTTTGTGCAAAGTGAAAAATAATGGATCTATTTTCATTCTAAATATAGACCACCAGTTAGACTAGCACCATTTATTGAAGATGCTTTCTGTTTTCCACTGTATGCTTTTGGCTTCTTTGTCAAAGATATCCATAGCTGTATAGGTTTACTTCTGGGTCTTTCAATCTATTCCATTAATCTACCTGTTTGTCTCTGAACCTATACCACATGGTTTTTAATCACTATTCATTTACAATAGAGTTTCATGTCAGGGAAGATGATGTCCCAGGAAGTTCTCTTATTTGTTGAGATTTCTTTTGGCTATCTTGAGTTTTTTTTTTTTTCATAAGAAATTGAGATTTGCTCTTTCATTGTCAGTGAAGAATTGTGTTGGAATTTTGATGGGGACTGCATTAAATTTGTATATTGCTTTTGGTAAGATGACCATTTTCACTGTGTTAATCCTACCAATATATGATCATGAGAGATCTTTCCATCCTCTGATGTCTTTTTTGATTTCTTTTTTTAAAGGATTTGAAGTCTTGTGGAACAGAGCTTTCACTTGCTTGGTAATAGTTACAGGAAGGCATTTTATACTATTTGTGGCTATTGTGAAGGGTGTTGTTTCCCTTATTTTTTCAGTCTGTTTACCATTTATATAAAGGAAGGCTACTGATTTGTTTAAGTTAATTTTATATCTTATCAATTTCCTAAAGTTGTTTATCAGCTGTAGTAGTTCTCTGGTAGAATTTTGTGGGTCACTTATGTATATTATCATATAATCTGTAATAGTGATACTTTGACTTCTTCCTTTCCAATTTGTAACCTCTTGATAACCTTTTGTTATCCAATTGCCCTAGGTAGAAATTTGAGTACTATATTGAATAGATAGGGAGAGAGAGGGCAACCTCAATTTGTCCCAGAAATTAATGGCATTGCTTCTAGTTTCTCTCTGTTTAATTTGATGTTGGCTTTTGGTTTGATATATGTTGCTTTTATTATGTTTAGGCATGTTCCATGAATTCCTGATATTTCCAGGACTTTTAACAAGAAGGGGTATTGCATTTTGTTGAAGGCTTTTTCAGCATCTAATGAGATGATCATGTAAATTTTTTCTTGAATTTCTTTATATAGTGTATTATGTTGATAGATTTTTATATATTAAGCCATCCTTTCATCCCTGGGATAAAGTCTACTTGATCATGGTGAAAGGGCATTTTGGTGTGCTCTTGGATTCAGATTATAAGAATTTAATATAGTAAAAATGGTCATCTTGTCAAAAGCAATCTACAAATTCAATGCAATCCCCATGAAAATTCCAAATCAATTCTTCATAGAGATAGAAAGAGCAATTTTCAAATTCATTTCAAATAACAAAAAACCCAGGATAGCAAGAACTATTCTCAACAATAAAAGAACTTCTGGGAGAATCACCATCCCTGACCTCAAACTGTACTACAAAGCAATAGTGATAAAAACTGCATGGTATTGGTAAAGAGACAGGCAGGAAGATCAGTGGAATAAAACTGAAGATCCAGAAATGAACCTACACACCTATAATCTTTGACAAAGGAGCTAAAACCATCCAGTGGAAAAAGGTCAGCATTTTCAACAAATGGTGCTGGTTCAACTGGAGGTCAACATGTAGAAGAATGCAAATTGATCCATACTTATCTCCTTGTACAAAGCTCAAGTCCAAGTGGATCAAGGACCTCCACATAAAACCAGCTACACTGAAACTAATAGAAGAGAAAATGGGGAAAAGTCTCAAACACATGAGCATAGGGGACAGGTTCCTGAACAGAACACCAATGGCTTGCTCTCTAATATCAAGAATTGACAAATGGAACCTCATAAAACTGCAAAGCTTCTGTAAAGCAAAGGACACTGTCAATAGGACAAAGCAGCAACCAGTGGAGTGGGAAAAGATCTTTACCAATCCTACAACTGACAGAGAGCTAATATCCAAGGTATACAAAAACTCAAGAAATTAGACTCTAGACTATCAAATAACCCTATTAAAATGGGGTACAGAGCTGAACAAAGAATTCTCAACTGAGAAATCTCGAATGGTTGAGAAGCACCTAAAGAAGTGTTCAACATCCCTAGTTATCAGGGAAATGCAAATCAAAACAACACTGAGATTCCACCTCACACCAGTCAGAATGGCTAAGATTGAAAACACAGGTGACAGCAGATGCTGGTGAGGATGTGGAGAAAGAGGAACACTCCTCCATTGTTGGTGAGATTGTAAGCTGGTACAACCACTATGGAAATCAGTCTGACGATACCTCAGAAAATTGAACATAGTATTACCTGAGGACCCAGCTATACCACTCTTGGGCATATACCCAAAAGATGTTTCAACATACAACAGGGACAAATGCTCTACTATGTTCATAGCAGCCTTATTTATAATAGCCAGAAGTTGGAAAGAACACAGATGTCCTTCAACAGAGGAATGGATACAGAAAATGTGGTATATTTACACAATGGAGTACTACTCAGCTATTAAAAACAATAAGTTCATGAAATTCTTAGGCAAATGGATAGAGCTTGAGAATATCATCCTGAGTGAGGTAACCCAATCTCAAAAGAACATACATGGCATGCACTCACTGATAAGTGGATATTAGCCCAAAAGCTCACAATACCTAAGACACAATGCATAGACACATGTGCATGCTTTGGTTTTATTTTAGAAAGAGTAGCAAAATACTCAACCAGAGCTCCCAGGGCTAAACCTCTAGCCTGAGAACAGAAAGGGAGGGACTCATGGCTCCACTTGTATAGGTAACTGAGGGTGGCCTTGTTAGGCAACAGTGGAAGTGGAGGGCCATGGTCCCCGAAAGATTGGATCCCTAGAGTTGGGGAATGTGAGAGCAGGGAGGCAGGATTGGGAAAATGATGGGAGGACACCCTCATAAAAATAGGAAGAAGGGGTATGAGATAATGAATTTTGGGGGGGAGAAAGGAAGAGGAGATAACAGTGAAAGGTAAATACGTAAAATATCCAATAAAAAAAATAACAGATAATGGGTCTGGCAAAAAAAAAAAAGATAGTTTACTTACTTCAAACGATTTTCAAAAGTTTCCAGGAGATGCTTATTGGCTAAGATCTTATTTTAAGCTCTTCACAAAAGAATTTATGTCTCTGTTTAATATTCTTAAGAGAGATGCAAATCTTAATTTCCCTCAATAATTAATTGACAAAAGAGGAGTAATTTTACAAAAAGTAGAAGAAGCTCTCATTAATTGATTTATTATATAGACTGATTAATTGTTGGCTGTTTTATAATAGTCCTTTGATAAAAGAAATTATTAATAAAGAACTATATTTCTTTAAAGAGTGTCTTTATGACTCTCTGAGGGTGGAAGGAGCATGCCTTGTTTACTCTTAGCATTCTAAAACTGAAAGCTCATGGCAAATCTGCTGCTGATTGCCTCTGGCATTGCTGAGACCAATAAAAACTTTGCCACAACTAAGTGGAAGGACACTCTTACCCTTAAATGGGATGGCCAGGATATATGGGGCCGAGGATTGCTATGACTGTTTGATACCACAGAAGGCACAACTAAATGGCCGACAAAAAGATTAATGAATTAAATAGATACCTCCACAAACCAGGCCCAAATATAAATAAGATGAATAACAATTGACATCCAGGAAAGAGAAATTTCCCTGAGAATTCCTTTCTTCTTTCTCTTCCAGGTAAAAATTAATCACCCATGATGTCTGCTATTAGGAGTTCTAATCCTGATGCTGGTCTCTGAACTTATACTACTCAGACATCCGATGGGCCTTTGACAAGACTATCAAAAAGCTATAGATTTGTTGGGAGCCGACATTTAGCAGAAAGCGGCAATCATCCTTTCAACCATCTTGAGCCATATACCCTGATAAGAGATGTGATTACAATAGCCCACAACAGCTGAGCACACTCTGATAATCTTGGTTTAGATACCTGGGGTGTGTGAGATTAAAGGTGTGTGAGATTAAAGGTGTGTGACTTAAGAGTGTGACTTAGAGATCAGATTTAGAGACAAGACCTAAGGGCATGATTAAAGGTGTGACCAAAAGGCGTGGCTTACAAGTGAGACATATAAAAGGCTAGAGGCAGACAGAAGAGAGATGAGAGAATCAGACACTTTAGAGAGTAGAACTTAGAGAAAAATTTGGAGTAACAGAGAATCAGACACATTAAGAACAAGGAGGAGTACAACTAGGAACTAGGAACTCAAGATTTGGGACTTGGACTAGGAAGAGAGACTGAAGAATAAACGGGATTGAAACACACTCTGTCTGGTCTCCATTCTTCGAGTCCATCCTCACTCTCTCTCTTGCTGAACCCTGACCTGCAGACCAGAGCAGCAGCTTGGGCCGGGAAACAGAGGCTGCCAAGCGTGGAGTGGAGAGGCCCGAAACATTTTTGGCCATCCAAAGTGGGGCAGCTCAGGTCTCAACATAGATTGACATCACTAATCTGAAGAAATCCCTTGTTTCACTGTCTGATATGATCCTCCAAAATTGCAAAGAACTTTATTGAATCTGTTTTTCTCTTTTACAATAGAAAAGAATGTGTACAGATCTAGACTGTGTACAGCTCTTAAAGAAGAATGCTGCTTTTACATAGACAAAACAGAGATGGTTAAAGAGAGCATGAAAAGGTCAGAGAAGGTCTTGAGAAAAGACAGAGACAGAAAGAGAAAAAGGAGAGCTTGTACAAGAATTGGTCCTCAACCTCTCCATGATTGTTAACCCTACTTCCTTCCATCTTGGGATCATTAATTGAGTTATTTTTGCTTATTTCCTTTGGTCTCTGGGCCTTAAATAGGCTAACTTTGTGAAACAACAGATAGATAATCTGATAGCAAAATCTATTCAGATACATTATCATATGTTAACTATGGAGGACCACGAGACTCTAGATGAGGATATTACTCTATCCAGGGTGTTCCCAAATCCCATCTCCACCCAACCTAAAAGAGGGGACTTCTGCCCCTAGACCAAGCAGAGAGGGGCCAATCAAAACCCCCTCTGTCTGGCGATCTGAATTCTTGCTTAGGCTGCAAGGCTAAGCACTGCAAGGGAATATAAATAAAAGTTAAAAGTATGTTTCTGGGTTCCCTGAGGGACAAACCTGACTGCATAGTGGTTAATGTCAAAAGTATCTCCTCTCCAGGAAAAAGACATCGGGATGGGTATGGTCCTCATGCCTCACTGAACAACAACAGGACTGGAGCCATTACAAGGTCCCCTTTAATTACTGGAGGTCAGGCCTCTATCCCCGCCTTGGCAAGATTAGAATCGCCACAACCTTTCTATATTTAGAGAAGGGAGGAGATGTCAGGGTCAGCCCTGCTTATACACTTGAGGCCTAAAATCAGCCATAAGCCTAAAATCAGCAACAGGCCTGACTTACATGCCTGCTAACACAAAGTCTTGGGTCTCTATGGAAAAAACACTGAAACGGAGGGCTATAAACTATTGTAAACAGGCAACTTTTGTTGAAATCTACTGGCCTGAGTAGTTATAGACCTTGTAAATAGGCAGCCCTTGGCAGATAGTACCAAATTAGATAAGGACAAGTGAATCATAGGCAGAGTCATAGTGAACTGACCCCTGAATCTTCACCCAGCTGATACCCTGTTCTGAAAGATATCTGTACTCCCCCTGAACACCTATGCTCCTGTGTCATCCCCTTCCCCACATCTTTCATTTTTGTGTCTATAACCCCCATGTTAAAAAGTAAAAATTATGATTTGATAAAAAACACACACACACACAGTATAACCCTGGTTCTGCTGACTTAGCTCCTGACAATCTATTTTCTTGTTCTCAGAAATACTTTAAATTATAAAACGTTATTGTGGTTTTTGTTAGTATGCTGGGTAAAATGATTTTTATTGATCTCATTTTAAACTTCAAAGTTTGTAGTGAGTTAAAACGTTCTTTAACATAATTATAGGTCATATTTATTTTCATATTATAAAATGCTAGTTGATCTGTTGAACAATCCAGTTTAAACAATCCAGTTTAAAAAACTGGATTCCTTTTTGAGAATTTCATATATGAACACTGTATTTGCATAATTTTCCCCTTTCTCTTCTTCCTCCCACTTTTCCCAACCCCTGTACTTTTAAAATACATCTTATTATTTAATTATTGTTTATATGTATACGCGTATAAGTTTATATGTTTATACAAATATTAATAAAGTATTTTGAAAAAATATCTTTTAATCTAGCTATACAGAGGATACTAGAAGAAAAACATCAACTAAAGGTGGCTAACTACACCCAAGAAAACCGAAGAAATTAGTTCACAACAAACCCAGAAGAAGAGAAGCACACACACATAGTACCACCTCCAACAACAAAATAACAGGAACTAACAATCATTGGTCATTAATATCTCTCAGCATCAATGGACTCTACTTCTCAATAAAAATACACAGGCTAACATACTGGATATGTAAACAGGATCCATCATTCTGCTACATACAAGAAACACATCTCAGCAACAAAGACACTATCTCAGAATAAAAGCCTGGGAAAAAGTTTTCCAAGTGAACAGTTGCAAGAAACAAGTTGGAGTGGTCATTCTACTGTCTAAGGCAATAAATCTTCAACCAAAATTAATCAAAAGAAATAGGGAAGGACACTTCATACTCATCAAAGAAAAAGATCCACCAAGATAAAGTCTCAATTCTGAACATCTATGCCCCAAATAAAAAAAGCACCCGCATCCATCCATTACTAAAGTTCAAAACACACATTGAACCTCATTCCATAATTGTCATAGACTTCAACACCCTACTCTCACCAATGGGCAGGTTTTCAAAACATAAACTAAACAGAATAAAATCAACAGAAGTTATGAACCAAATGGATTTAACAAATATTTACACAACATTTCACCACAAAATGAAATATTATACTTTCTTCTTTTCACCTCATGGAACCTTCTCCATAATTTTCCTTATACTCAGACACAAAACAAGCCTCCACAGAAAAAAAAGAAAAATTGAAATAACCCCTTGCATTCTATCAGATCACCATGGACTAATGCTAGACATCTTGGTTTTTATGTGCAAACAACTACATAAAAAACCTTAATCAACAATAATCAACAACCAACAACCCACTCTGACTCTCCAGGCCTGAGCATTTATACACCCTCTAAAAAGTCCCCTGAATTCCAAATGTCTCATGGTCATAGAAATTATTGGTTGCTAGCAAAATCATTCCTCTGCTAGAGCACAAGGCAAATCATAATCAGCTGTGGCTGGCAGTATGAAGCAGTGTCGTATCTCATACCTGGAATTAAAACTAAAACATAATCTTATAATATTTCTGCATTTTTAAAAAAAATCAAAGTTTCAAAATTTTCAGTACATTGATACCTATTGATGTCACTCTTGTTCAGCTCAGGTTTAGGCAGTCAAGTTGATGAGACTTTATGGGTAGAATTTCTGATGCTCCTAGAAGACACAAGCACATATCAAACTATATATATATATATATATAAAAACATATATATATGTTAATGAGAAAGACTGGGAGAAGCAGGCTTGCTGCAGCCACCAGACAGTGAAAGGCAGTGGACCAGAAAGGCCTTCTGGAGCTAAGGAATTTCTGGCCATAGTTCAGAGTTTATTAGACAAGTTGGAAAAAGTAATAGGTGTGCTAGTCAGATGAGAGCCAGTGACAGGTAGACAGGTATGCTCTGGAGCTCTGTAAGCTCTCATGGAATATATGTATATTCCACATTGGTTGGCCATTAAAAGTCCTCTTCAAAGGGAGAAGCTAATTTTATGCATATAATATATATGGAGAGAGAGAGAGTTTATGTTAGTATGTGCCTATGAGTGACAGTAAAGTTCCAGAACATTCTTGTCTGGTACATCGGAGTGGTGAGTAAACTTGCAAGGACATAGGTATATGCTGATGAGTACAAATATTCTGAATATTCTTGCCTGGCACATGGGTGTGGTGAGTTAACTTGCAATAGCAGTCAGAGGTCTTCTTTCTTGCCCTAGATTTGTATTTTCCGATGCTTTAACACCACCTTTAGAATCTTCCTGGCATCATTATTAACATACCAAATAAATACAGGATTTGACATTTTTTTATTTTAGGTTAAAAATCATTCCTGAAAACTGAGCCTACCTCAATAAAAGGGAATTGTCTTGTAATACTCTGTATTAATTTCTATTTGAGAACCCATATTTACCTTGATAAAGAGTGGTTTTTACTCCCATAGCATCTTATACTTTATATGGCAATGTACTATTTTCTTATCTTAAGATTTTAGGTACAAACAAATTAACATATTTAATAAATTTGACTTGGGTTTGTGTAGGGGCTGGGTGAAAGCATGGGAAACTAATTGGTCATGTGTATTTCAAATGAAAGTGTCTCTTTTTTATTTTTTACTTATTTTTCTGAGACAGGGTTCCTCTGTGTATCCCTGGTTGTCTGGGAATTCATTCTCTGGACCAGAATATCCTCAAACTCAGAGGTCTACCTGCCTCTGCCTCCCAAACCTGGGATTAAAGGTGTACATCACCATGCCTGTTTCCTTTTTATGTTTTAAATTGAAGTAGATTCATGTAACGTCTCCCCTCACTTTCCTGCCTGGAGTATCCCACAGCAAATTTCCTTGAACATCTCCCTTATTCCCTCCACTCTTAAGTTGATACCCTATTTTTCTTTTATTATTTTTGTTTTACACACATGTGTGTGTTCTCTAAGTAACCTGGAGCAGGTAGCTGCTAATGAGAAAAACTGGGAGAGGCAGTCTCACTGCAGCCACCAGACAGTAAAAGGCAAGGAACCAGAAAGGCCTTCTTTAGCTAAGGAATTTTTGGCCACAGTTTGGAGTTTATTAGTCAAGTTGAAAAATGTAATAGGTGTGCTAGTCAGTTTGGAGCCAGTAACAGGTATGCTCTGAAGCTCTGCAAGCCCTCAGGGGATACATGTATATTTCACATCGAATAGCCATTAAAGGTCCTCTTCAAAGGGAGGAGCTAATTCTTCTTGTTATAGCAGTCTACAGTTTTCATTCTAAGCAAGGTGGATCCCCCAAAATGTCCCCACTTCCACATTTATGTGTTCATTGGTATGGCTATTATTCAGTTCTTTAGACATTTATAGGAGAGATTATTTAACTGGATTTTTTAGTATTCTGGCTCTTCAAATATTTATGTATCCATCTTTTCCCATGTGATGTATGTGTCCTCTGGTACTGTGCTCTCCAACATCTGCTGATCTCTTCTTTATGTCCAATTGTGGTTTTCAATGATGATCTACATTTACTGCAGAGTACAGCTTCTTTGGCTTCTTTGGTGAGGGGCAGTAGTGTTATACTATAGGAGTTACGATTGAATTTATTTCCTTTGCCAGTTAAAGAATTAAAAGATAGGAAAATAATTTAAGAGGCAAAACTATCAGTGGAGAAATACTAAATGCCACAAACAGAAACAGCTCCTGAAGAAAATCATGTATTGGTGTTGAGGAAATACACTCAGAAAGCAGACATATAGAAAAGAAGACCCTCTACAAAGCAGGTGAGGCTCTGCAAGACAAACGCTTTGACTCTTTTTTTAAGCCCTGGGTTGAGATCTCTAATGTGTTTTAAAGAAACAGAAAAAGCCTACAAACCTATGAAAACTGAAAAACTCTCTACTCAATCCCACACATCAATAGTAGGAGAATTCAACACTCCACTCTCAACAATGAATAAGTTTTCAAGACAAAAACTAAAAAGAGAAATAATTAAACTAACTGAGCTTATATATTAAATGAACTTAACAGACATCCACAGTAACTTTCTTCTTCTCACCACCTCATGGAAACTCCTCCAAAATTGATCGTACGGTCTGTCCCAAAGCAAGCCTCAACAGATACAAAACAATTGAAATTACTTTTTCTATCTTATCAAGTCACAATTGAATAAAACTGGACTTCAAAAACATCAGAAACAACAGAAAGCCTACAAACTCCTGGAAACTGAACAACTCTCTACTCAGTGATCACTATGTCAGAGAGGAAATGAAGAAATTAAAGCCTTCTAGAATTCAATGAAAATAAAGACAGAACATACCTATTTTTTGGGACAAAATGTAAACAGTGCTAGTAGGAAACACCATAAAGTTCATCAAGAACTTAGATGGTTCTCGTGCTAGCAATTTAAATTTTCTCCCAAACACTATAAAAAAGTAAGGAAAAATGCTCAACACAAATAAACAGCAGGATATAATCCTTGTGGAAATTTATATAAAAACAAAATCAATAGAACTGATTCTGGTAAGAAGGTATATATTGGTGCCACTGAAGAATCTCTGCTTAGAACACAAATATCTATCTCTTTGTAACTGCTTGGGATCAACAGGTCCAGCAGATGGACCCACTACCTTGGGAAGCCTCAAGCCAAAACCAACACCCAGACCTTTCATACTTCATACACTTAAAAGGGATTTGGTTGAATAAGAAAAATTGCATAAAGGCCATTCTTATTTTCATGAGACTTTTTGAAGAGTAAGAGAGACCTACATCATGTCTGTCTCAGAAGATCTCAGTACTGTCTGCACCATGGTCTAGACTCCCCTCTTCCTTTTTCATTACAGGTCAGGAGAGACACCTGCACCCTGATCCTAATTCATGGAAACCATCAGGCAGTAAGATATATTCTACACTTATCTATCAACCCAGGAGTTAAGTCTCTATATTTTCAAATATTTTCCCCAGCCTGTGCTGACTCAGTTACTCTCAGCCTCTGTCTCCTTCAGATCCTGAGCCAAACTCACCTATATCTTGATTAGTGAGCACAGCATCTATAAAACTGAATGGTACCAGCAATAGCCAGAAAAGGCTCTTAAGTATGTGATGTATCTTACTAAATATGGAAGCCATAGCAAGACTGACTGGATCCCTGATTGCTTTCTTCGATCCAGTTCTGAGGCAGATTACTACCTAAGCATCTCCAACATCCAGCCTAACAATGAAGCTTTCTATATCTGTGGTGTGAAGGTTAGCATTGGAGGACAAGATGGATGACCACACTGAACTAAATGAAGGAGGAAGGAGAACAGAAACTATTTTTTCTTTCTTCTAAGTTCTTAGCTATCAGAATCATTAGATGTTTATTTGTTTGTTTGTTTATTTATTAATCAAGTGTCTACACCACTGATCTAGCAGTCCTCTTGTACTCCTATAGAAAGGAATGAAAGAGGCAGGAGTTGTATAGCATGCACAACTATGTAACAATAATGAGTATGTAAAAGTCAAATCTAATATGTGTATTCTACAGCTTAGGGGCTGAGAATATTGTCCTTTATAATTGTAACAGTGGGTCTGAGGCTCTCATTGTTACCTCACCCAAGTTCATAATAATGACTGTTCATGAGCTAGCTTTATTGTTTCCAAGTGTCTTTCAACTCCAGAAATTTTCCAAGAAGAACATTTAAGAACAATTAATTGTAAGAACATTTAAAGAGATAGCGTAATTGGAACTCTCTATTGCCAGGGAACAAATAATATAAGACAGCAATAATGGCTGAGCAGTGTATTTGAATATATATGACCTTCTCCATGTTGCTATTTCAGTTTTCTCTTTACTTAATAAGCATTACCTAAGAGGAAAAAAAAAACATGATTGTCTTGTGATTTATTCTCAGCCAAAATGCTTATAAATAACCGTATGTTTTTTTGAGATCCTCCCTTACTCTGCATTGAGATCATCTTTAGAATCTCACTTAATGTTTTAAAATAACCAATGAAATCACAAGAGATCAGGTATAGAAAACAAATACCCTAAAATCCTACTATATGCTTCTCTTTTATAAGGATCTATATAGTCAAAAATATTTGCAACCTCCTTTTAATAAGAGTTCAACCTCTCCACTAGCCCACCATCCAGTAGAGGTGGTAAAAGAAAAAAAGTTATTAAAATATGGAGGAAGTAGATCTGTTCAGCAATAGTTTTTAGAAGACAAACTCTACCTTCTTTCCTTCTTTATCAGCAGTTCAGTTCTGTAGCAAACATTAAATAGGACTCAGCAGCTGCAAACCAGTCCTCTAGGTAGGCAAACGCCAGACATGAAGCAGCAGCTGTAATTAAATCATGTAGAACCCATAAGGCTGGCCAACTTACCTTAGGTAAGGCTGTAGAAGAGGCAGTCTTCCACAGGAAACTCACAAACAGTTCCTGGCAAACTTCTCTCAATAGCAGTGTTGATCACAACTTGAGCTCAACAACCCTATTTAATCCATGTGTGTAGTTAGTGAAGAATAGTGAGGCAGAGCAAATCGTATTAATGCTCATCTACCATCATCATTATTTTACTTCCTTCTTGTTTCTTTCTTTCTGATGTTGGCAGAACCCTACAGCCTGCTTTATCTGATTCTTTGTACTTTCAAACTCTTACTATAATATTCCCTTCCCTATCAGGTGGCTGGTCATCTATTGAATTAGTTTCATTTCTGTTGCTTTGATAAAAGACTATAACCAAGGAAACTCATTGAAAAGACAGTTTTGAGCAGGGTTTATTGTTTCAGAGGAAAATTCATGATGTGTTGCGGCCCAAGCTGCCCCACGTTTGGGGGCCCAAGTGTCTCAGACTGTTCTGTCAATGTTGGACCCGCACTGCCAAAAGCCTTGGGGACTAAACTGTTAGAGCTCGCACTGCCCCAAGCTGCTCCAGTCCACGGGTCAGGGTTCAGCAAGAGAGAGAGTGAGGATGGATGTGAAGAAGGGAGACCAGACAGAGTGTGATTCAATCCCGTTTATTCTTCAGTCTTTCTTCTTCTCTCCAAGTCCCAAGTCTTGAGTTCCTAGTCCCTAATGCCTTCAAGTTCCAAGCTTCTTCTTCCAAGTGCTAAGTGGCTAATGTCTAATTTCAAGTTCTTCCTCCAAGTGCCAAGCTTCTTTCCAAGCTCCCTTCCAAGTGCCCTTTCCAAGTTGTACTCTCTAACCTAATTCCTAGTTCCAAGTTGTACTCTAAGTTGTACTCTCTAACCTAATTCCTAGTTCCAAGTTGTACTGCAACTTGTACTCTATGTTGTCTCCAAATTGTTCTCTCTAATGTCTAAGAACTACTCCCAAGTTGTACTCTAAGTTGTTCTGTCTTAATGCCTAATTCCTACTCCAAGTTGTACTCTCTGAAGTGTCTGATTTCTACTCCCAAGTTGGACTGTAAGTTGCATTCTGAAGTGTCCGATTCTCTGTTCCTCCAAATTGTTCTGAACTCTCCTGTCTGCCTCTCGCCTTTTATATGTCTCACTTCTAAGCCACACCTCTAAGTCCCGCCCTTAAGTCACACACACCCAAGGGAAAATCCTGGGTAATAAAGCAAGATGTTATCAGAGTGTGCTCAGCTGTTGCAAGCTAATGTAATCAAGTCTCTTATCATGGTATATGGCTCAAGATGGCTGCAAGGATGATAGCTGCCTTCTGTCAGCTCCCCACAATGATGTTGGAGAACTCACTGCCAGGGTTATTGGACCAGAAGCTGGTGGCTCATATCTTAATGTCAAGCAAAAAAACGCATGCTATGCAAGGACTTGAAATTGCACACCCCCAGCAACATAATCCCTCTAAGAATATCACATGTCTTTAACTTATTCAAACAGAAACACCAACTTTGGAAAATACTAACTGGTCAAATACCAGAGCCTATTGGGAAAATTGTCAATCAAATAACCACATCCCCCATGTAGCTGATCTTCATGCTTACTTGTCTTAAACATGAGGCCTTCTTTCCTTTCTCTATTCTCATACTTGACAGCTACACAGATTAACATTTTCCATTCCCTGGATGTTTTCTTTAATCCTCTAGTCAAATTATCTTCAAGCTTAAAATTGTAAAAAGGACAGGTAAAAAAGAAGAAAATATGACTGGGATAGGGAGAATTGAATAGGAGAGGGAGAGAGAAACAGAAGAATAGAGGTAGAGATATAGGTACAGACAGACAAAAAGACAAACTAATTGATTCCATTTATATTTAAAGTATCTCACTGGGCACTGGTGGCACACACCTTTAATCCCAGCCCTTGGGAGGCAGAGGCAGGAGGATTTCTGAGTTTGAGGCCAGCCTGGTCTACAGAGTGAGTTCCAGGACAGCCAGGGCTCCTCAGAGAAACCCTGTCTCACAAAAACAAAAAAAAAAACTCAAAAATAAATTTGTGAATAATCACAAAGGACTGTATGTCCTTGTATAAAGATACTAGCTTATCTAGTCCATTAATGCTATATTCATAATAAGCAACAAGGAGAAAAACTATATTTGAAACACCTGATGAGAAAATAATGAAAATACGGTACATTGAAACAGTGTGATTTTTTTCAGCTCTTACAAATATGGAACTATTAAATGTTAGGTAAATGGATCAAAAAATAGTCCTCAATGAGTTAATCCACACATCAAAAGACACATATTGGTTTTTTTCTTATATTTAGATGTTACCTTTTAA
The DNA here is from genome assembly GCF_011762505.2 of Arvicanthis niloticus. Lineage (NCBI taxonomy): Eukaryota > Metazoa > Chordata > Mammalia > Rodentia > Muridae > Arvicanthis > Arvicanthis niloticus. The sequence goes on along the minus strand of NC_047669.1, from coordinate 5,070,361 downwards.
GCTTCAAATCTGTGTACCAAAATAATTTTCCACAAAAGATAAGGAAGGAATGAAGAGAATGTTTCCCAAAGAAACATTTTTATTGTTGCTGTTGTTGCTTTTATTTCTATTGGATATTTTATTTATTTATAATACAGATGTCATCCCCTTTCCCCATTTCCCCTCCCTAGAACTCTCTATCCCATCCCCTTCCTCCTTTATACTTTTATACCATTTTGATTACATGCATGTATTAAGGTCAGCTCTAGGTTGAGGGTCTAGCAATACAATAGATGCAAATAGTCAAAGAACAAGCAAGACAATAGACACAAATAGTCAAAGGAAAAGCAAGGCATTAAACCGAATTACGTGAACACTCCCATGATAACTGTTTCTAAGGGCTTATCAGGATGACCAAAGTATCTGAGCCTACTTCCCTGTCCTAGCCCAAGGTCATTTTCATGTCTGAAACCTGCTTTTTTTGTTCTAGCCCAAAATTTAGATTCCTGTCTGAAATTACTTCTTTGTTCTAGCCTAATATATAAGTTTCTGCCTGAGATTACTTCTTTGTTCTAGCCTAAGATTTAGATTCCTACCTGAAATTATTTCTTTGTTCTAGCCTAATGTCATATTCCTGCCAAGCAGCCCCAAAGGCTCTTCACTTCTCCCCCTTTTTATTTCATTAACAAGACTGAGCCTGTCATAGATCATTCTGACAAGAATGCCTTCCTTACCCATCATTGAATATGTATTATCAAAAGCAATGCACTTATGTCTTAAGTTAGTAAGGCTTTGTGCAGAATCTTACCTATCCTTGGCTTGCCAGCCTGATAATTTAATAACTCTGACTAGGGGTCCATTTTCAGTTTCAAGTCATATACTTTGGCTGCCAACATGTTGATGTTAAAAACAAGCTCTCACATGATGGGCAGGAATAAAAGTATTCCCAGGACAAAGGGGGCTAGCATGATCAAGCTATATATGCCATTCTTGAAGCTTGACCAAAATATACTGACCTCAGGTAATAGGTAATTTTTTTCCCATGAGACGTGGGAGGAGACAAACAGAATGCATGGGTAGAGAGAGAGAGCACAGAGGGCCCGCGCCCTCTGCAGGCTGGCACCTTACAAGCTGCGCCACCACCAGTTTGCTGGCAATAGGTAATTTTATCAGCAGTATTTACCACATCAACATTCAGCAGAGCAGCATTCTTGAAATTCATAAGCTCCCTATGTATTGTTAAAACATCACAAGAGGTATTAGAATTATGCCAAATATACTGCATGCGTCATTAAATTTCATCCTAACTATAATGAATATCACTGTAAATTTTAGAGCTAACATGAATCCAATGGTATTTAGCATGACACTCAAGATGGCTCCTTATCCTTTTATTCTGAACCTCCTTCCAGTAATTTGAATGGGATAAAGAGCATCAATCCATTCTTCCAAATGCCTATCTAAATCCTCTGGTATATTCAACACATTAGTAACATTTTTTTTTGTAAATACTAGCAAAAGTATCTGTCTTAACTTCTTGTGTCATAGCAATTGCAGAAGCAGTAGTGCTAGCAATGAATGTAATTAAAGCTGTTATACCAGCAATAATCAAGCCCACTATCCTCTTGCTTCTGCTTAAAGCCTGACTCATTTCTTCTAGTACTTGTAAGCTATTTTTAGAATACCAAGGTTCTGTGATACTTGGGGTGCTAAAACAAAAGCTGTTTAATAGACCTCCATAACTGACATGATGGACTTCACAACACAAACACAGTTAGAAGGTATACAATCAATGCAACTTACATTAAAAACTGTAGAAGAAACAAAAGTAATTTTAAATTGACAATTAAAGAGCCTTAACACATGTACTAACACTTGTTTGAAATCCAGATCCTACCCCAACTTTATCTCTTGCTAACATAACATCATAGAGAACTGCAGCTAAATTCCTACATATATACATACACACACACACACACACACACACACACACACACACACACACACACACACACATATATATATATATATATATATATATATATATATATATATATATATAAAATCTCCAGAACCAGACTTCCAAATGAAGACTGTTATTTCAAATATTGTATTGATTTCTAGACCACACCATGACTGAGTCTGACTAACTGGTCACATTTAATAATAATACAAGAGACATTATAATTTCTCTTTTGGATTCTCTGTCCCACAAGGTCTAAAAACTTGAGGCAAGGCAGCTTGTCCCATCAGGGGTATAGGTAAGTAATGGTGGGTCAAGAACTTATGTCCAATACAGCTTCTCAGTCACCCTTGTCAGGGCACTCAGCAAGCTCACAGGTCAACATCGTTCTTTGTCCTGGCATCAGCAAGTCTCACTCATCATTCTAGCGGCCATGTTTCTTCAGCATCCTGCAGAAAAAAAAAACACAAACATGTCTAGTAAAAAGTTTAATATTATTATTCTCCTAAAATAATATGGCAATGAAATAACTACTAATGCTATACTGTTATTTCTAATGATCATAGCCTCATTAGGGAAACTTCTTTCAGTAGGTGTCAAACAGCCTAGAAACTTACATGTATTTTTTAATTAATTTATTTTTATTGAATATTTCATTTATTTACATTTCATATGTTATCACTTTCTCTGGTTTCCCCTCCAGAAAAGCCCTATCCCATCCTCCCTGTTCCTGCTTCTATGAGGGTGCTCCCCTACCCATCCACCCACTTCAGCATACCCAATCTCACATTACCCTACACTGGGGCATGGAGCCTTACCGGGACAAAAGGCCTCTTCTCCCATTGCTGTTTGATAAAGCCATCCTCTGCTATATATGCAGCTGGAGCCATGGGTCCCTCCATGTATGCTCTTTGGTTGGTGGTTTAGTCCCTGGGAACTCTAGGGAATCTGTTTGGATGATTGATATTGTTGCTCTTCCTATGGGTTACAAACCCCTTTAGATCCTTCAGTCCTTTCTCTAACTCCTTCATTGGAGACCCTGTTCTCAATCCAATGGTTGGCTGCAAACATCTGCCTCTGGATTTGCCATGATCTGTGTAGAGCCTCTCAGGAGACAGCTATATCAGGCTCCTGTCAGCAGGCACTTTGTGACATCTACAATAGTGTTTGGGTTTGGTGTATAAATAAACGATGAATCCACACATGGGACAGTCTCTGGATGGCCTTTCCTTCAGTCTCTGCTCCACACTTTGTCTCTGTATTTGCTCCCTTGAATATTTTATTCTCCTTTATAAGAAGAACTAAAGCATCCACACTTTGGTCTTATATTTTCTTGAGCTTCGTGTGGTCTATGAATTGTATCTTGGGTATTCTAAGCTTTTGGGCTAATACTCATTTATCAGTGAGTGCATACCATGTGTGTTCTCTTGTGATTGGGTTACCTCACTCATAATGATATTTTCTAATTCCACCCACTTACCTAAGAATTTCTGGAATTCATTGTTTTAATTGCTGAGTAGTACTCCATTGTGTAAATATACACATTTTCTGTATCCATTCCTTTGTTGAAATACATTTGGGTTCTTTCCAGCTTCTGTCTATTATAAATAAGACTGTTACAAACATAGTGGAGCATGTGTCCTTCTTATATGTTGGAGAATCTTTGGATATATGCCCAGGAGTGGTATAACTGGGTCCTCAGGTAATACTATGTCCAATTTTCTGAGGAACTGCTGGACTGATTTCCAGAGTGCTTGTACCAGCTTGCAATCCCACCAACAATGGAAGAGTGTTCTTCTTTCTCCACATCCTTGCCATTATTTGCTCTCACCTGAGTTTTTGATCTTAGCCATTCTGATTGCTGTGAGGTGAACTCTCAGGGTTGTTTTGATTTGCATTTTCCTGGTGACTAAGGCAGTTAAACATTTTTAGGTGCTTCTTAGCCATTTGGTATTCCTCAGTTGAGAGAACCCACACACCTATGGTCACTTGATCTTTGACAAAGAAGCTAAAACCATTCAGTGGGAAAAAAGACATTATTTTCAACAAATGGTGCTGGTTCAACTGGAGGTCATCATGTAGAAGAATACAAAACTTATCTCCTTGTACAAAGCTCAAGTCCAAGTGAATCAAGGACTTCCACATAAGACCAGATACACTGAAACTAATAGAATAGAAAGTGGGGAAGAGCCTCAATCACATGGGCACAGGGGGGGAAATTCCTGAACAGAACACAAATGGCTTATGCTCTAAAATCAACAATCGACAAATGGGTCTCATAAGATTGCAAAGCTTCTGTAAGGCAAAGGACACTGTCAATAGGACAAAATGGCAACCGACAGATTGGGAAAAAAATTTACCAACCCTACATCTGATAGAGAACTAATATCTAATATATACAAAGAACTCAAGAAGTTAGACTCTAGAGAACCAAATAACCCTAATAAAATGAGGTGCAGAAACTTACATGTATTTATAATGAATCTTTGACGCACCTAACCCAAAATGGGGTGCTTTCATCAAACCCCTTCTTCTAAAATTCAGGGATCTATATAGAAGAAAATGCAGAAAGACTACAAGAACAGAGATAAAGAACTACTCTAGGAAACTGTGTCTTCCAAATTCAACAAAAATAATGAATATATGAAAGTAGAAAGACTAGCTGAGTTCATAAAAGGCCTGTACAGATTCAAGGTGCAGAGATATCAAGCCCTGAGGACAAGGAGTCCCATGCCTAACAAAGAAGGAATTTAAAGTTAATACTTGTGAAAATCTGCAAAGGAGAAGTCTCTGTTTAGATAGTGTATCTAAAGAACAGGGAACTAGAGAAGTACCTGTGGTGGCTTCTACTATTCCTGAGTCTCTAGTATACTACATGACATGTATTGGGGTACACACTGGAGACACACAAAATTATGCTGAAACCAAGAGCTTGCCAGCTTTCTAATCTTTGTCCACAAACACAATAGTAGGTTAGGCTGTTTCTCATAAATATTCTCTTAAGACATTCATTGCATGCCATTAGGCATCATTGTATATTGTATCCTTAGCTGATTAAATGATGTATGTACATATGTTGATAAATGTCCACATCAAACTAGTTCTGTACCCTGATGCTATTCTCCAGTGTTTGTTTCCTGGGTTACCTATTGAGACTCTGCAGCCCTCACCCCCTAAGCCACCAGGACAATGCCCCACAGCTGGGGCAGAAACAGGGAGCCCTAAAGAAAAAAAGTCACTTAGTCCTGAGTGCCAACTACTTCCTCTCCACTGTTTCCTATTTATGAGGCCATGATAAACCCTCTCTCACAATCCTCACTTAGATTCTTCTCCAAAAACAGGTAAAACAGCAGAGAATTGAGCCATAAACTATGGAAATCTCACAAAGGATATGGAAAGTGGTCATAGAAAATGAGCTGTACACACCTTTTGATGCCCAGATATTTGAATCTATGAAGGACTAGAAAACTATAAGGGAAACTATCTCTGGAAGGCTGATCCTCCAATGAAAGACTGCCTTTTACTACTATGAGAGAGGTTCTAAAACATGGAAATTCTTATACACAGTTTCCAATACATCTGATGCCTCTAAAAGGCAAAGCAGTATAAGCTTGCCTGCTACACTGATGCAAGGGATGCCTCACTACTTTGAACAAGTGAGGCTTTTTAACATGAAAACAATTATTTGCAGCAGGGAAGAAACTTTTTTCTGTGTAGGGACTCAAGCAATATCAGGGGAGCATTTTGCAAATATTCACTACCTGTTACAAGAGGCAGTTAACTGCCAGGTTCAACACCTGGGAGTCAGTGAAGCTCTAGCAAAAGAACAAATTTTGGATAGATTGATAACTGAGGGACGAAAGATTGTTGCCCCCATCAAAAATGGGGAGCTTGAGGACTGGATAAATGCTACAAGGTATCTAGGGACTCTTTCTAACCAAACAGAGGAGAGGCCCTCAAGACCACTTGAGCAACTCAACTTAAGACAAATGAATTTTTGGTCACCAAAAAATGGCTGCTGTGTATGTCAAAGTCAGGAACGGTTTAAAAACAGTGCCCAAACAAAACTTAACATGTCAAATGGAAAAACACCTCCATTGGTTTGCAACAAATGTTACAAAAGGATTTGAATAGGCTAGATTTAAAACCACCAAGGATTGACACACTTTAAATTTCCAATGGGACAACTCCAAGATCTGAAAGTAAGGGGAACCCCCCAAATACTCTATACCATTACCATAGACAACCACCAAGTGAGAATGAGACATAAAATAGATGGCACTATATTGGAGGCATTATTGATATGGATGCTTAAAGGAGGAGGAAGTTCCTTCTTCATGGAATTTCTACCCTGGCCCAATGGTCAAGAATATTGGCAGACAGTCAGTCATTATTTTGGCAATTTTCTTGACTGGTGATATGGGCAGATAAGTAAGGCAATTCAGGGACAATTGCCCCCATAATTTTGCTAGCCCTTCCCAGTAATTTATGAGGAAGAGATTTTTTGGAGGATATAGATCTGATGTTCATGATAAAAAAGTAAAGCCTTTTATCAATGGAAAAAAAAGCTCAGGAAAATCTTAGAATGAAAGGCTAATCTAGTTCTAATGGACGCTGATAATAAGGAGCTCCCCTTCCCCCTAAAGCTATCCCGGAACTCTAACACCCTAAATTGGAAACATCAATAGCCAGTTACATGGGGAAAATATCAGGAAATTAAAATCTAGTTAAAGAAAAATTAGAGATGGGACATGCTGAGCCATCTACTAACCCCTTAAATTCTTCAGTTTATGTTATAATGAAAAAATTCAAGCAAATTCAGATTTCCCAATGCTTTAAGTACATTTAATGCATCCATACAGGTCATAAGGTGTACTCAGCCCAGCCTTTCTGCTCTCTTAGCCATTACCAATGTCTAATATAAAATAACTAGTGACATAAAAGACTGCTTCTTATCCATCCTTCTGCAACATTATGACAAGCAGAGATCCACTTTCTTAACCCGAGCTGAGAACATTAAGCACCTAATGCAGAGACATCACTGGAGAAAGCTTACACAGGGAATAAAAAATTGTCCACGAATTTGTCAATTTTGTGTATAACAGGCATTAAAACCAATAGTAAAGTTTCACTTCCCATTATAAAAACAGCATTCTAATTGGATATTCTAATGAAGACCATTTGAGAATTTTGCTGAGAACTTGCCCTACTTATAAAGGGCTATATAAAGCAGCTGAACAGATACAATGTCAGGAGCCTTATATGTTTTGGGGTCATAGTATACATAATAATACAATAAAGGCACAAAAGTTGCAATTTGATTCCCAACTCCCCCAACCCCCCAACTTCATTGACTATGCACACATTTTTTGGAAACCTTGCCTGTGTACAGCCTTGTCTTTCCTTTACCATTGGCTAACTGATCATGTTTTTGCCCTTTCGAAAGATACAAAGACCCAAGGAACTGTTGTCTAATACAAAGGAAGCTCAAAAAATATAAAAATAGCCATCACAGGCTTAAAACAGACTATGATGCATAGATACAATTCAAATAATGAGCCCTGATGACTGGTTTTCCCAACACATTGGTTACCAATCTGGCTGTATACTACCCTCCAGATAGTCTGCTGAATACAGTTAGCATATTCCTCCACCAATGTGATTACCCCCTTCACAGTGGTATCTTTACATTGGCTTGTCAAGTTTCTAATGACCTCTCAGCTAATAGTAGGAAAAGACTCAGAACAAATCGGATTTCCCATATTCCATGACTTATTAGCTTGTAATTTCTTTTCTAATTCTAAAACACAAACCTTTTTATTGATGTTCCACAGTCAATTGATAACCATTATCCAAAGAACAAGGTTTTTCTTATCTTGCAACCAATATTATACCTATATATTGGGTTTTGAAGTTGCACCCCCATTCTAGATGCAGCCTCACTATTCACAGTTGAATCCAAGAAAAAAATCTGCAATGTTTTACACTTAATAGGAAACAACCTAGTAGCATACACTCAATCATTTGATGGATCAGTTCAGCTTACTGAATTTCTGGCATTCTTGACACTCTTTCAGGATCATCAGGACCCTCTCAATATTTTTAGTGATAGTATGCTATTATTATAAAAAAAAATCCTTCCCCATGCTACATTAAATCCAGCAGAGGACCCAGTTTTATGGCTATGACTCAGCTACAGATGCTAACAGAGAAATAATATACTCATTTCTATTTTCAATATGTTCGCTCCCACCAAAACATCCCAAGATTAATTTCTGAGGAAAATTCATTGGTGGATCAAGCTCTGTCTGTCCTGTGGGTTCACTATTAGACCAAGTTAGAGAGTTATCTATTCACTTTCATAATTCTGTGTGCTGAATCCACAAATTATACCCAAATTTAACATAAGTCACCTGAAAACATTAGTTCCTAACTATAACTTCTGCAGACCAATCCTCCTACTAGGTCCTTTAAAGCTCACAGGTGCCTATCCTTGAGGACGTGCACTACCTCTCTTTAGCAAATGAATGCTAAACATGTTTACTTTTTTGGACATCAGAATTATATTCATGGAGTTATTAATACTTACACTTCCTTCATTTTTGCTGTATGTCTGTCTTTTAAAAAAATTTCAAAAATGGCCATATGTGCTATGAAAACTGCCTTGTGAATTCCTTATGCAGTTAAGATGGTCAATGGTCCCACCCATACAAGATTCCAACTGAAGGCCTTTTGTGCCCGATTGTATATCACTCATAACATACACACTCCCTACTGTCCCCAAGTACAAACCATAATTGAGCATGCAAATGCTTCTCTTAAAAAATAATTACAAAAAAAGGAAATGAGACTCTTATATGCACATAGGAAACATAAATATTAACTTTACTTACATTTAATTTAAAAAATTTTGACAAACCTTGCTTAACACCTGTTTACAAGCACTGGAAAAAATTCTATAAAATCAATGGAGGGGTTGTACCTGCTTCTAACAATAGGGTGAGTTTTTGTTTGTGTTTTCCCATAAGGAGTGGGCAACCTATTTGTGTACCTGGCCAAGCCAACAAGTCAAACCAGGAGAATAGATAGATGGATGGTGAAAAAAAAAAAAAAACTTGGAACTGGAAGAGAGGGAAAATGATCCAATCCAGAGACCTAATACCTACCAGAGATATACATGTCTGGAAACCAGGAGAAAGATTATAGAGGCAAAGAAATCACTAGCACAGATTACCTACACCAGGCCCCTGCCCTCCCTACCTTGGGGGAAAAGCCTTAATAACTCAGACCCAAAACATATCCTCAGAGGGGCTTGATACAGGACTTTTAACCCTACTGCTGCCTATGTGTGCCATTATTACTGATAATTTTCAGGCCTATGCTCAGCATTTGTTGTAGGCCACAATTAGAGCCCCTCCATTTCTGATGCCAATTTTCTGGAACTTTTGAGTGCCAAATATCTACTGTGACAACCCAAATGTATATGACCTCCACTCATCAGAAATTCATCTATATCTTATCCTTATTATGGTTCTTTCCATCTTGAGTTCATTTTGGTTGAGTTTTGCTTCAAAGCTAATGCCTCTCCCAAGCACACCACCTCAATTTCGGTATCCTGGACAAGATAATGACAGGAGATTTTGTCATACAATACCAAGGAGAGGAGTCTATACATTGCTATAATCCTCAAGCTAGGCTGATGGCATATAAAAAACCCCATTCAGAAACAGATCCATGGCCAATTATTGCATTCCAGGGCACAGACAATAACAGAATCAACTTGGACATGAGAGTTTTCTAGTAACAGCAGAAACATATGAGAAAGTTTGCTCATAAAGACAGACTAGACATTTAATAGTTACCTAAGTCTTAACATTTTACCAAGGCCTTAACATTTTACCTGCACTTTAACATTCCATCTCTACCTAAATAGTTTACTTAAACCTTAACTATACATATACACACATATATGTATGTGTATGTATACATGATACATATATGATATATATGATGTATATGTATATATATGATGTATATGTATATGATATATACATATGTATGTATATATGATACATATGTATTTGTATATACATATGTGTATTTATATATGTATACATATATGTGTAAATATGTTTATGTGTGTAAATATACATGTATTTATACATACACATGCAAATATGTTTTTGTAGGAAATATTAATAATGTAGAGATCATGAAACCGGGAAATGAGACATGATTGGAATTCTAAGGGATAGAGAAAGGAATGCTCATTTATGAAGTTCTCAAAATTATTAAAATAATATATAATTTATTGTATATATTACCAATAGTTTCCTTGGTGAGCCCCTCCTAAGAATTTCCAGCTTTCTGCCTGTCTCCTCTAGTGACATGGTTGCATAAGACTTAGAATGTGATACAAATATACACGTACACACAAATACACATACACACATGAAAGACAGATAGCATCAGAAAAAGAAAGACAGAGAGAGAAACACAAAGATACAGAGAGAGAGAAAAACACAGACAGACACAGATTCAGATCGAGAGGGAGAGGGAAGGATGAAGGGAGAGGATAAGGGAGAGGGAGAGAGACATGGAGAGGGAGGGGGAGGGGGGAGGGGGAGGGGGAAGGGGAGGGGGAGGGGGAGGGGGAAGGGGGGGGGGAGGGGGAGAGGGAGGGGGAGAGGGAGAGGGAGAGAGATGGAAAGAGGGAGAGGGAGAGAGAGGGGAAGAGGGAGAGGGAGAGAGAGGGGAAGAGGGAGAGGGAGAGAGGGGGGAAGAGGGAGATGGAGAAGGAGATAGAGATGGAGACAGAATTTGTCAAAGGATTCTGGCCTCATGTACTTTTCTGTTCGTGTCCTAGGATGTTAGATTGTGTCTCCAAACACCCCTTGAGGCTGAACTCACTTTTGAGATCAAAAGACTTTAGAGTGAGTTAAAGAGAGATGATTTTGTATTACAGCTTGAGGTCAGAGATGGTGATTTCCCCTGAAGATCTTTTATTGTTGAGAAAAATTCCAGCTATCCTGGGTTTTTTGTTATTCCAAATGAATTTTTCAATTGTTTCTATCTCTATGAAGAATTGATTTGGAATTTTGATGGGGACTGCATTAAATCTGTAGATTGCTTTTGGCAAGATGGCCATTTTTACTAAATTAATCCTGCCAATCCATGAGCATGAGAGATCTTTCTATCTTCTGAGATCTTCTTCGACTTTGTTCTTCAGAGACTTTAAGTTCTTGTCATAAAGATCTTTCACTTTCTTGGTTAGAGTCACACCAAGGTATTTTATATTATTTGTGACTATTGTAAAGAGTGTCTTTTCCCTAATTTCTTTCTCAGCCTGTGTATCCTTTGAGTAAAGGAATACTACTGATTTATTTGAGTTGATTTTGTATACAACCACTTTGCTGAAGTTGTTTATCAGGTTTAGAAGTTTTCTGGTGGAGACTTTGGAGTCACTTAAGTATACTATCATATCATCTGCAAATAGTAATATTTTGACTTCTTCCTTTCCTATTTGTATCCCTTTGACTTCCTTTTGTTGTCTAATTGATCTGGCTAGGACTTCCAGTACTATACTGAATAGGTAGGGTGAGAGTGGGCAGCCTTGTCTAGTCCCTGATCTTAGTGGGAGTGCTTCAAGTTTCTCTCCATTTAGTTTGATGTTAGCTACTAATTTGCTGTATACTGCTTTTACTATGTTTAGGTACAGGCCTTGAATTCCTGATCTTTCTGAGATATTTAACATGAAGGATGTGGAATTTTGTCAATTCAAGCTGTACTACAGAACAATAGTGATAAAAACTGCGTGGTATTGGTACAGAGACAGGCAGGAAGATCAATGGAATAGAATTTAAGACACAGAAATGAACTCACAAACCTATGGTCACATGATCTTTGACAAAGCAGCTAAAACTGTCCACTGAAAAAAAGACAGCATTTTCAACAAATGGTGCTGGTTCTGTAGCTGCTGGCAGCCATGGACAAACTGGGTTCACCTGAAAAGGAGGCGGAAATGAAAAAAGGAGATATAGAGGCAAGAGAAGCATGAAGCCAAGACTAAGTTTTCTAATCAAGGCTCAAATTTTAATATTCAGCTCTTCTATTTAAAGGGAAAGCCCCACTGAACCCATCCTTTGTTTCAGCAAGAGAATCCATGCTTTTTCTCAGCTGGATTATGTCTCAAGGCAAGCTCAGCAGGCAGTCTATTCGTCTAAGTCTCGGTAGAAAGTTGTACATGCAGCCAAGGTGGATAACTCCACTCAGGTCCTATTATTAGGTCTATTGTGGTAAACAAGGTCTTTCCAGCATATTCAAGGCTGGGGGGAGGACACAGTTTCAACTGGAGGTCAGCATGTAGAAGAATGCAAATTGATCCATTTTTATTTCCTTGTACAAAGCTCAAGTTCAAGTGGATAAAGGACCTTCACATAAAACCAGATACACTGAAACTAATAGAAAAGGTGGTGGGGAAGACCCTTGAATACCTAGGCACAGGGGGAAAGTTCCTGAACAGAACACCAATGGCTTATACTCTAAGATCAAGAGTTGACAAATGGGACCTTATAAAATTGCAAAGCTTCTGTAAGGCAAAGGACACTGTCAATAGGACAAAACAGCAACCAACAGGTTGAGAAAGAGATCTTTACCAATCCTACATCCAATAGAGGGCTAATATCCAATATATACAAAGAACTCAAGAAATTAGAGCCCAGACAACCAAATATTTCGGTTAAAAAATGGAGTACAGAACTAAACAAAAAATTCTCAAATGAGGAAACTCGAATGGCCAAGAAGCACCTAAAGAAATGTTCAACAACCTTAGTTATCAAAGAAATGCACATCAAAACACCCTGAGATACCACCTCACAACAATCAGAATAGCTAAGATCAAAAACTCAGGTTATAACAGATGCTGGCAAGAATGTGGAGAAAGAGGAACACTCTTCCATTGTTGGTGGGGTTGAAAGCTGGTACAACCACTCTGGAAATCAGTCTGGTGGTTCCTCAGAAAATGGGACATAGCATTATCTGAGGACCCTGCCATACCACTCCTGGACATATAACCAGAAGATGTTCCAACATATAACAAGGACACATGCTCCATTATGTTCATAGCAGCATTATTTATAATAGCAAGAAGCTGGAAACAACCCAGCTGCCCCTCAACAGATGAATGGGTACTGACAATGTGGTACATTTACACAATGAAGTATTACTCTGCTATTAAAAACAATGAAATCATGAAATTCTTAGGCAAATGCATGGAACTTGAAAATATCATCCTGAGAGAGGTAACCCAATCACAAAAGAACACATAAGGTATGCACTCACTGATAAATGGATATTAGCTCAAAAGCTTGCAATACCCAAGATACAACTCACATACCACATGAAGCTCATGAAGGTGGAAGACCAAAGTGTGGGTGCTTTGGTCCTTCTTAGGAGGAGTAACAAAATACTCATGGGAGCAAATATGGAGACAAACTGTGGGACAGGAACTGAAGGAGGAACCGTCCAGAGTATCCATCCCATGTACAGTTGCCAAAGGTAGGTGCTGATGTGGATGTCAGGAAGTGCATGCTGAGAGGAACCTGATATAGTTGTCTCCTTAGAGGTCTGCCAGAGCCTGACATATACAGAGGCAGATGCTCACAGCTAACCATTAAACTGATCATGGGGTTCCCAATGGAGGTGTTAGAGAGAAGACTGAAGGAGCTGAAAGGGTTTGTGACTCTATGGGGAGAGCAACAATACCAACCAACCAACCAGAGCTCTCAGGGTCTAAACCACCAGCCTGGGAGCACATAGGGAGGATCTCATGGCTGTATATGTAGGGGAGGATGGCCTTGTTGAGCATAGGTGGGAGAGGATGTCCTTGGTCCCTTGAAGGCTGGATACCCCAGTGTGGTAGAATTCAAGAGAGTAAGGAGGTGGGTTGGTAGGGGCACATCCTCATAGAAGCAGGAGGAGGAGCAATGGGATAGGAGATTTCTTGGTGGGGAGAAATGTGGAATGAAGATAATATCTGAAATGTAAATAAAATATCCAATAAAACAAAACAAAAAGAAACAAAAAACAAGAGAGAGAGAGAGAGAGAGAGAGAGAGAGAGAGAGAGAGAGAGAGAGAGACTGAATGTTCCTGTCTTTGCACTATTCCACCAGCAGAGGGTATCAGGTTGGCTGCCGGGAGCAGCTATTGGGTACACCATGAAGTTGAACTGGTACTTCTAGGCCAGGGGTTCTACAAGAGTCAAGAGACAGATTTTTGTTAGGGTGTTGTTGTGTTTGTTTGTTTGTTTGTTTGTTTCTGCCAGTGATCAAATCTTGAGAATCAAGTAACACTGTCATTCCTGGACACAAGCAAAATCATAGGCATAATAAGGAACTCACTCAAAAAAAATGCTCTAGAAGAGTACAATCCTATGTGTGAGTCTGGGTAGCTCCATCATGGCTGACATTCATTGGGAGAGTACCCTGAGTCAAAGGGAAATTTTCACTGGGAGAGAACTGACCCCCAGAATTTCTTCTTTCAGTCAGGGGCAGGGTCTTCTCCCTGTGGTTGAGAGTTACCAATGACAGAATCACCATCACCTGTCACTTATCTTTCACTCTTGGACGTTTTTAGACAAGGGTGTTCCTAGGCTTTAGCTTCCCCCTCTCACTTACAGGCATATTTTGGATTAGACTAAAGCATCTGAGCTCTAATGTTTTCTAATGTGGGATAGGTGGAAATCACGTATCTGTCCATGTATGAACAAAATTTCTTTAGAAATACTGTGAATGACCTGGACACTTACTTAACTCAGAGCATACCTGTCACTCTTGTTGTATTGGGTCAGTTTCAGTATGCCGTCTGACATGACCTCTAATAAAACACCTTCCAGAGGATATAACTGGGCAACCCTGATCCTGATGCCTTTCACAAACATAGGAACTAAAATGTGTTTTTCAGAAAGGTCTTGGAGCTGGCAGTTTTAACAAAACCTTGAAAGTCACTGATGCATAATTTTTAAATTAATTCCTGATGCTCAAAACTATTCTAAGAAGAATTAAATAAGAGCTAAAAGAGAGTCTATATGAGAAATTATGTTGGACTTTTGGTGACTCCATAAAAAATGTTTCTATAACAAGACAAATATCACATAAGAATGTATTCAACACCAATTGTAATAGGATAGGATTACATCTTATTGGAATGACATGAGTGGAGCAAAATTATAAGCTGGTGATCCAAAATTAGGAAAGAAAATGAAGGTGACAAGTCCCACTACACCTTCTTCTGACTCTGTTGTCTGTAGAGGTATATCAGCAAAACCATGTACACATAACAGAGAAGGTAAAGGATGCAACACAGAGTTACTCAGACCAGTTCACCACAGTTAGGAGACTGATCATGGAAAAATCAATATAATTTTACTTTGATCAGGGACTACAGAAGCTTAGGATGATTACCTGAGCCAAGGTACTATTGATGAACTGAGGCTTCACCCCTCCTCATCAGTTTCTATACCACAGTTTGAAGAACTTTCTTCAAATAGGCCTCCAGCCCCCCCTTGAAAGGGAGTAAATTTGCATAGTCAAAAACATCCACTTCCTCAATATGTCTAAAAGAGTAAAAGGCCTAAGGAGAACAGTTGTGCTGGATTTTTGAAACCCAGAACTCTGTGGCATTCTCACCATGGCTTGGTCCTTTATCTTGCTTGCCTTCCTCTCTCTCTGCACAGGTAACATACCCAGACTCAGTCTCAAGTTTCAGCTGGCACAGGCCAGTCCTAAATCATAGGATTGGTTTGGGTTAAATGTTTAGCTTGCTCCATCAAGGGCATTGATCAATGTTGTCAACATCCTTCTCACTTCTTCTGCAGGTTCCATGGCCTCCTATATACTGACTCAACCTCCCTCGGTGTCAGTGGCCCTAGGTCAAAAGGTCTCAATAGGCTGCTCTGGAGATGAACTGTCAAATAAATATGTTCATTGGTACCAACAGAAGGAAGGCCAGGCCCCTGTGCTGGTCATATACGAAGATAGTACACGCCCCTCTGGCATCCCGGACAGATTCGCTGGCTCCAACTCAGGGAACAAGGCCACCCTGACCATCAGTTCAGCCCAGGCTGCAGATGAAGCTGACTATTACTGTCAGTGTTGGGATAACGCTGGTAAGCTGCACAATAACACAGGCAGATGAGGAACTAAGACACAAACACTTCTTCACCTGGGACAATGACAATTCTTTTGCTATTTAACTACCCTGACAGTTGGCAAACATGAAATCTAAGGTAAAATGAAGAAATCTACACTACTCAGATGTGAATTGCTAAGTATCTTCCTTTAGACATTACTATGTAGAATATGCACTGATATTCAGATCACATCTCATAAAAATTTTTCTTCTAAATTTTTTATGATTAGGTAATAGATTTATTGCTATTACTCTCTTTTCTGTCTAGGCAGCCAGAAGCCTCTTTGGCTAGGCTGGTTAACTCTTTGTGAACCAGAGAGGAAGGAAAGGAAAATAATGAAAATTCTTTGTACAGCCAAATATGCACAGATTCATATATATTCATGAATACATTTACATTTTCATTCACATTATCATTTACATATTAACATATTCACATTTTTGTTGGGACCAACCACCAGTCTCATCCACTCCACAAGTATCCATGGATGGTTTCATACATAGATGTTTGGGTATAGCCTTAATACAGGATCTGGATTCTCAACTAGAAGCAGGGATATCTGGAAGACACTTAAGAAACACACACACAGACAACTTTTTTGGGTACAAACTGACAGGCAAGTTTCAAGGCCTGAGGTTGCTCTCTCTCCTTTTATTTAGACATACACACACATACACACACACCTCTCACACATCACACACACACACACACACCTCATACATACATTTTCCTTGTGTTCTCCTTTCACTCATACTCAAACACCTCACACAATCTCTCCTCACACTGTCTCTCTTGTCTTTAACTTGCCCCAATCTTTTACTGTTACTCCAAAAAGCAAGTAGAAAAAAGACATTATATAATCATTACCAAATCTAATTCAAAAAATAACCACATGTCACAAAGAATTAAGAGTTACAATATTTCCCCAAAGTTTCAAGTTTCTCCTATTCAGAGGCCCATGGCCAAAATGATAATCACAAACTTAGCATTATTTAAGATTTAACTTTTGACCTTATTATACTTCAGACCTCAGAGCTCTGAGGTCAGCTACCTTCATTTTCTTTTTTTTTCTTTTCTTTGGATATTTTATTTATTTACATTTCAGATGTTGTCTCCTCTCCCTATTTTCCCTCCATAACCCTCCTATCCCATCCCTCCTCCTCCTTTTTGCTTTTATGTCACTTTAATTACATGCAAGTATTAAGGCCAGTTCTAGGTTGAGGAACTAGCAATACAATAGATGCAAATAGTCAAGGAACAAGCAAGATGATAAACACAAATAGTCAAAGAACAAGCAAAGCATAGTTCCGTGATCATTTCTGTGATCACTATTTCTTTTTTTAATATTACTTATTTATTATTATATATACAAGTACACTGTTGCTGTCTTCAGACACACACCAGAAGAGGGCATCAGATCCCATTACAGATGGTTATGAGCCACCATGTGGTTACTGGAAATTGAACTCGGGACTTCTGGAAGAGCAGTCAGTGCTCTTAACCACTGAGCCATCTCTGCAGCCCGTGATCACTAATTCTAAGGGCTTATCAGGAACACCAAAATATCTAAGCCTACTTCTCCATCCTAGCTCAAAGTTATTTTCTTATGAAACTCTAATGATAAATGACATGGGCAAAGCTGCCAGGCAGTGGCCAAAAAAAAATTAGGTTAATGTTGGGCCTTGGAAGAGGTAACTCCATTTAACCTGTTAATTTCAGTCATGTAGGACAGGTAGAGGGCGTGATTAACAAGTCTCTACCTCCAGAGATTTAAATATTAATGAATTATCAAAAGGCCAGGGGTGTAGCTAATTAAGTTATTCCCTCCCCTTTCTCCCTTCCCTATAAGACTGGTCTCCCCTGGCCTTTGGCGGGGGAAGCGCACAACACCTGCATCCATTCACCATGCCATGAACAATAAAAGCTTTGGAAAACCGGACTCCACGTGTCCATGGTCTCTCCGCCTGATTCCCAGCTTTTGGAACCCTGGAACCTTGCCGATGCAGCCGCCAGCCAGCCCACTGACAGCTGCGTGAATGTGGGATCATCCGCTGGCGGCACGGGAAGCTCTGGTGCCCGACCACCCTGAGACTCTGTCGCTGGACTCCCTCCCTTCCCCCCGCCCGCGAGATTCGGCCCCACAGGTTAACCCTTAACTCAGCAGTTCTGCTAGCTTCTGCTTCAGTATGATGCACACAATGACTCTCTTAAGAGTCCCAGTGTTGTAACTTAGTTTTATTAGTATAAGATATTATGTATTCTATATTTGCTTATTCATACATATCAAAAGGAGACAAGGAACCACTTTCAAAAATTGTGCAAAACTCATTTCATAACTTCAATAGCTTTTTCCTTTTTGAATTAAAGTATTGAGTGTTTGTGTTCTCTTATTCCATTTTCTCATATCCCATAATTGTGTCTCTCATACTAATGCTTTTTCATGATTTCAGTAAATTATTTCACTCTCTGGTAATGGACCCTGTATGGCTCTTACAGTATGTGGCTCTGTTTCATTTTCTAATAATTTCTAAATATCTTCAAACGTTCTTTGCTAATTAGATATTAATCTGGAACTACCATTGCGCACATTGTTTCCAAGATGAGAGCACACAGCATGCACATGGGCCATTAGAGGAACACTCCTTAATGGTTGGTGAAGTTGTAAGCTGGTACAACCACTCTGGAAAACAGTCTGGTGGTTCCTCAGAAAATTGGACATTGTTCTACCTGAGGACCCAGTGATACCACTCCTGGGCATATACCCAAAAGATGCTCCAATGTGTAGCAAGGATGCATGCTCCACTATGTTCATAGCAGATTATTTATAATAACCGGAAGCTGCAAACAACTGAGATGTTCCTCAACAGATGAATGGGTACTGACAATGTGGTACATTTACACAACGGAGTACTACTCAGCTATTAAAAACAATGACTTCATGAAATTCACAGGCAAATGGATGGAACTAGAAAATATCATCCTGAGTGAGATAACCCAGTCACAAAAGAACACACATAGTATGTACTCACTGACAAGTAGATATTAGGGAAAAATCTTGGAATACCCCTAATATAACTTATAGACCATATGAAGCTCAAGAAGAAGGAAGACCAAAGTGTGGATTCTTTAGTCCTACTTAGAAAGGACAACAAAATAATCATGTGAGGTATAGGATAGAAGGGACTTAGGAGGAAGAAAGAAGGGAGAGAGGACAAAAGGGGACAGGATCAGGTGTGTAAGTACACAGGACAGATGTACAGATGGTCAAAAAATTGAACAGAGGTATGTGGCAATGGGGGATGGGGAATACAGAGAACCAACAGAAAGCCCAAAATGACAGGAAAGCAAAAGGCTCCCAGAACTCAACAGAGATAACATTAGCTGCAATACCCAACAAAGAGGAAAGAGAACCTGTAGAGACCATATAGAGAGGTTAGGTACTGCCCATAGTTGAGAGATGGGGCCACCCATCCTTCTAAAAAATTTTAACCTAAAATTGTTCCTATTTAAAGGAAATACAGGGACAAACAGCGGAGCAGAGACTGAAGGAAAGACCATCCAGAGATATCTTCACCTGAGGACTTATCCCATATCCAGCCACCAAACCCAGTCACTATTGCTGATGCCAAAAAATGCTTGCTGACAGGAGCCTGATATAGCTGTCTCCTGAGAGTCTCTGTGAGAGCCTTACCAATGCAGATGCTTATGCTTGCAACCAACCATCAGACTGAGCATAGGGAATCCAATGGAGGAGTTGGGAGAAGGACTGAGGGAGCTGAAGGGGTTTGCAACTCCATAGGAAGAAAAACAATTATCAACCAATTAGACACCCAAGAGCTTCCAGAGACTAAATCACCAACCAAAGAATACACTTGGAGGGGCCCATAGCTACAGCTGAATATGTAGTAGAGAACTGCCTTATCTGGCATCAATGAGAGGGGAGACCCTTGGTCCTGTGAAGGCTTGATGACCCAGGGTAGGGGAATGCTATGGTGGTGAGACAGGAGTGAGTGGGGGGAGCATGATCATAGAAGCAGGGGGAGGGGTGGAATAGGGGGTTTGCAGAGGGGAAACCAGGAAGGGGGATAACATTTTAAATGTAAATAAATTAAAATAACTAATAAAAATTTTTTAAAAGGATCATGATGTGATGTGCTCCTATGCCTTAATTTTTGATTGTTTAAGAATCATTATATCAAGGAATATGTAGTTTCACAGAATTCACCAGAGCAGGAGAAAAAAATAGGAAAGTCAGATATAATAGAATAATTATGCACACCAAAGCCAACTGAAAGCAGTCATGCACAAGTGAAATCTATACAGCTATTGTCCAGAGCTATGATTAGGAGAAATGGAAAAACTTTTTTACAAAGAGCTGCCTGTGGGCTTTTGAGATGTCTTCATATAGGCCTGCTGCAAACAATTCCTTATTTCTGATGGCCAGTCCCCTGGCAGGATGTGTCTCCTCCTGCTTCTCAGGGTCCCAGGCACAATCTATGTCATGATATGCTGTCCCAAGCATACACACACACACACACACACACACACACACACACACACACACGCATACATGCATGTACAGACAAACAGATATATAAATAAATATAATATAAATGGATGGATGGATGGATGGATGGGGCAGAGCCTCTCAAGCCAAACCATCCAACAAACAGCTTTGTTTCTTTTCTCTTTTTTTCAATATGATTTCAAATTTTACTGTTATTTAGAGAAAGTCTGTGCTCCCTTAAGAAAGAAAGCATGTTTTCTCGATATCAAATGTATATTAATTTGGTTTGTATTTCTTGAGGACATGGTTGTACTGCACTTCTCTCCTACTAGACCTTCTTTCCTTGTTTGTGGCTTATTCCCAAGATCCAACTTTTCTTCATGCCCCCCCCTACCTTTTTTTTAAAAAAATCCAATCATTGCCTCCTTCTGGATCCTCCCTTCCTCATCCCATTCCTCCTCCCCCCATTCTTCAGGAGGATGTCCCCCTACCCTCACCAGGTCTTTACATTCCCTGATGCCTCAAGCTTTTCCAGGGCAAATCATGTCTTCTCCCACTGAAGCCAATCAAGGCAGTTCTCTGCTATGTATGTGTCAGGGGCTTAGACCAGGTCATGTATGTTGCCTGGCTGGTGGCTCAGTATCTGAGTGATCTCAGAGTCCCAGATTAGTTGAGACTTCTGGTCTTCCTATGGAGTAGCCATCCTCCTCAGCTTCTTCCAGCCTTTCCCTAATTCAACCACAGAGGTCCCTGAGTTCAGTGCAATGGTTGTATGTAGGTATCTGCTCCAGTCTCAGTCAGCTGCATATTGGTCCTCTCAGACAACCACCCTGCTGGGCTTCTGTCTGGCACACCATAGCATCAGTAATAGTGTCGAGCCTTGGAGCCTCCCCTTGAGATGAATCTCAAGTTGGGCCAGTCACTGGACTCCTTTCTTTAAGTCTCTTCTTTTTTCTCCCTGTAGTTCTTTTAGATAGGAACAATTCTGGTCAGGGTGTTTAACTGAGAGATGGCAACCCCATTCCTCCACTTGATGTCCTGTCTTTCTACTGGAGAAGGACTGAACAAGAACCATCTCTCTACTATAAGGCATTTCATCTAAGGTTCCTCCCTTTGAATCCTGACAGTTTCTTACCTCCTAGGCCTCTGATACTTTCAAGTGGGTTCCCCCACCTTCCACCCCTAAATGCTGCATATTTCCATTCATTCTGCTGGCCTATAGGGCTTTCTCCCTTTTCCCACACACACTTGATCATGTTCCCCTTTTCCCTTCCCCCTTCCCTCTCCACCCAGGTCCAACCCTCCCTCTGCTTCCTGTGATTGTTTCCTTCTCCCTCTCAAGTGAGATTGAAGCATTCTCACTTGGGCCCATCTAACTATAAACCTTCTTTAGCTCTGAGGATTCATGTGGTTCATTTACACAGTGAAACACTATTAAGCTATTAAGAACAAGGACATCATGAGTTTTGCAGCCAAATGTATGGAACTAGAAAGTATCATCCTGAGGGAGGTAATTCAGACCCCAAATGACATGCATGGTGTGTACTCACTAATAAGTAGATATTAGCCAAATTCACAGAATACCCTTCCAATTTTTTTACAAATTTATTAAGATATATTCATTGTGTAAAACACAATATGTTTTGTTATTTGATTAAGATTTTATTCAATTTTTGACATCTACATTGATTATATACACATTCCCTGTCACTTTCTCTTGCAAAGTTCTCCCTCTAAATGTATTATTAATGAATTTGTAAATTATAAGAAACCTTCTTGAATCCTACCAAGTGTGAAGTTAGGGCTAAGAAGACAGGTAAAGAAGGAAAATTAGTTTCCCTCTCTCCTTCCTGTTCAACTGCAAAGGTCAATTCTACCAAAAACCCACATAAGAGAAATCAGGTTATATATTTTTCACTGACCCAAAGAGTATATATGGCTGCAAGGATAACCTTGAATGATAGTAATATGTTTTGTAAAGACTTTCAGAAAATTGAATAAGGAAGTCAGGGGAAACTGCATCTTCCCCTAATAAGATAGCATCTTCCTAATGGAGCTTAAGCATTAGACAAAAGTAACAACATACTGCCCAGAAAAATTCCTCACTTCCCATTTTCCATTGATCTTATATTCTATCTTCCTAACAGTATGTCCTATACTGAATGGCATGAACAAGCCTCTCTCGGCATTTGCTTTAGGTGTAGAACCAGGAAAAAAACTTGTTTCCCTTGACAACAGTTCTGCCTCCATAATATGGACTTTGAATATCTGTTGCACATATTTAGAATTCCCAAAATTCTCTTTGCTATAGGCTTTCCTAGCTTCCCTAGGCACAATAAAACCAGTTCTAATCATACACAACTCTGAGACATCAAGTTGCCCCATTCCTTCTATGACCTATCATCTTAGTACAAAAGTGTGTAGGTACACTATATTCAATAGGAAAGTGGAGCAATATGGGTGTGAACAACCTCAATGTACATGGCATACTTATCTGAAAAGAACCTCCAGTAAATAAGCATATTCCCCAGTAGAGGGATGGGACACTCACCAAGCTCAAAGTTTTTAACCCAGAAATGTTCCTGTCCAAAGGAAAGACACGGATACAAAATGGAGAAGAGATTGGAGGAAGAGCCATCCAGGGACTGCCCCACCTGGGGATTCATCCTGTCTGCAGTTACCAAACCCCTACACTATTGATATTACCAAGAGGCACTTGCTGACAGGAACAAGGTATGGCTGCTCCCTGGGAGGTTCTGCCAGTACTTGACCAATGCAGACACTGATGCTAGCAGTCAACCATCAGACTGAGCTTGGTGACTAGGTGGTGGAGCCAGTGGAAGAACTGGAGGAGCAGAGGAATACTGCAGCCCCACAGGAAGAACAATGTTGGCTGGCCAGACCACCCAGTGCTCCCAGAGACTAGACCACCAACCAAGATGTGTACATGGAGGGATCCATGGCTCCAGATACATACATAGCAAAGGATGGCCTTGTCTGAAATCAGTGGGAGGAGGCCCTTTGTCCAGTGGAATTTTGAGTCCCTAGTGTAGGGGATGCTGGATAGGTGGGGTGGAAGTGGGTGGGTGGGTTGGGGGAGCACCCTCATAGAGGCAAAAGTGAGGGGGGAAAGGGCAGATGGAATGGGATGGTTGTGGAGTGGTAACTGGGAAGGGGGATATTATTTGAGACATAAACAACAGAAATGACTGATAAAATAATCTTTAAAACAAAACACAACCTTGATGTCATTTTCAAAGGCATGTAGTATTTGTGCTGTGGGTAATTTAACAAGACACTAAACAATTTGCTAACAGATTTCCCACAGTTCATTGACATCAACAAAGAGGCTTTGTGTTGACACAATCACCTTCACAGCATTTCTATATAAAGTCTGCTTACTGAGGACTGGTAAACATTTATCTCTGCACAGTGAACTGGCACTTGCTTCACACCCTAGTATCAGAGAAGAGTTTTTACACTTAGACTACATGCATTGGAATCACTCGTTATTCTTGTATTACCAGCATTCCAGGTACAAAATACCTTTGGTATCACTGTTGAAAACAAGTCATCTGAGTATAGCTCAGGTTTTCTCACTATTCCAATGACTTTCAGATCACACCTACCTTAAAATTACACCTTTGGTCCCACTGGAATATTTTTTTTTCCTTTAATTTAGAAGTATACCAGTTACCCTAAATTGTTATCTCTGGAAAACGGTGTATAATTCCTTTCTTTCTCCCCAAAGCATACAGTTGACCAACATCAGATTCCCATATCAAGTAATAATGAAAGATTCTTCACAAAAGTAACATACCACCACATAGAGATGTGAAATCATATATTGCCAATAAAGTCATGTGACACCCTGAATAATTAGAAAAAGTTATGTAATATAGCACTTAATTGGTCAAATAAAAATTATCTTATGATATACTGTATTAGAAAGTTTTCTATGATTAAAAGTTAGCTTCATTTCAAGCTGTTTCAAACTAAGTTACTGTGCAAAAAAGAAACACCTGCAAGTCAGCAGGACTTTATTCTTAGTCTAAAAATTGTTAATCTCATGGTATTTAGCCCACAAGCAGTTGAGCTTGACAGCAACCTAAAGAGGTGACTGATCTCAGAGCCAACTAGTTCATTTCCCCTTCTTGTGTAATTGTTATCCAAAATATCGACCCGACTCTCATTCTGCTTATGTAATCTCACATAACTTCTGCTTTCTTAGAAAAAATCTATGATAATTCTTCACATAGTAAAAAATCACCAGAGTTGAGACAAATCTGGTCTGTGCCTTAAAAATCTCCAGACCCTGTGTTCCTCTTTGATAGCACCACTCAGATTGGCAAAGAAAGGTGTTTCTCAAAATGTCGCTATAAAGAAACTTTTAATTTTTTTAAATTGAAAGAAGTGTTGCCTATTTCCTTTATGCTTTGGAACTCTGCAACAATTGACCACAATAGAAACAGCTGGTGCTGTCCACAACATGTGCCTGTAGTTCTTACAGTGTATATGAAGTATATATTATGTCTTGAAGTTTGATAGTGATATGTTAGGAATCTGTGATATACTCTATAGCATTATTTAATAGTGTTTTTAAACATCAATGTGACAAATCTGATAACTGAATTAATAAGCATACTTTATAAGAAGAGAAATAGTAGGCAATACCATCCAAGTGAAGATGCCTGAATGAAATGGCAGGGACAAATCCAGCTTTGAAAACTGAGCACAGTAAAGAGGTAGACATAATGAAGATGAATCAAATTCCAATAAAGATGAAATAAAAAAACTGAATATCACATTTATAAAACCCATATGAAAGGTAGAATATCAGTATTAACAATAAAGTTGGAATATTGGACCACTCAAGCAAAGAACATAAATTTTTTTAAAGAAGCAAATAAGGACATGCAAAAATGATGGGACATCATGAAAAGATTAAATATTAGGATCATAGTTATAGATAAAGGAGAAGAACAATGGCTTAATTGTATAGAAAAAACTGTTATCAGTATTAAACATTGCCTACATTTCTTTATAAAGAGTTTTTTTGCATCTATATTAACATGTTTTATAACTCTGGTAGTCTTGGATAAATGAGCATGTTTTTGAGATTTTGTGAGTCCAACATCCTTATATACCAAAGATACTATCGCACATCTGGAGATGGAAAACCTAGGAAACAGAACAGAAACTACACATGCAGGCATCACCAACAAAACACAAGCGATGGAAGACAGAATCTCAACCATAAAAAATACCATAAAAGAAATTTATATGTCAGTCACAAGAAATGCAAAGTGTAAAAGGTTCTTAACCCAAAACCTCCAGGAAATTTGGGACAACTGCAAAGACCAAACTTAAGAATAATAGAAATAGAAGACAGCGATGCTTCAAAGATCAAAGGGCCAGAAAACATCTTCTACAAAATCATAGAAGAAAGCTTTCCTTACCTAAAGGATAAAGTTGTCATAAATATACAAGAACCCTACAGAACACCAAATAGATTGGACCAGAATAGAAATTTCTCCTGCAAGATAGTAAACAAAACACTAAATGTAAAGGACATGAAAAATTTGAAAGCCATGACAGTGAAAAGGCCAAGTGCCATATAAAGGCAGACATACTAGAATCACAAATGACTTCTCAACAGAGATTCTAAAAGCCAGATGATCCAGGACAGATATTTACAGTCCATAAGAGAACACAGATGACACCCAAAACTACTATACCTATCAATGCTCTCAATCACAATAGATGACGGAACCAAAATCTTCCATGACAACCAAATTTAAACAATATCTTCCTACTAATCCATTACTATAGAGGATACTACAAGGAAAACTCCAGCACAAGAAGTGTAACTACACCCGAGAAAACACAAGAAATTAATCATCTCATAACAAACCCAAAAGGGGAAAATCACACACACACACACATACACACACACACACACACACATAACACCACTTTCAACAACAAAACAATGGGAACTAACAACCATTGGTCTACAATATTTCACAAAATCAATGAACTCAATTTCTCAGTGAAAAGACTTAGGCTAAAATAATGGTTTCATAATAGGATACACCATTCTGCTGCATACAAGAAACACACCTCTGCAACAAATATATACACTACCTCATAGTAAAGAGCTAAAAAAAGTTTTCCAAGCAAACAATTCCATGAAACAAGCTGAAATAGCCATTCTAATATCCAACAAGATACGCTTTCAACCAAAAGTAATCATAAGAGATAGATGAGGATACTTCATACACATCAAAGGAAAAATCCGCCAAGATAAAGTCTCAATTCTGAACATCTATGCCCCAAATGCAATGTCACCCACACTTGTAATAGAAATTTAACTAAGACTCAAAACACACATGGAACCTCAGGAAATAATAGTGGGAGACTTCAATACATGATTCTCACCAATGGACAGGTCATTGAAGCAGAAACTAAACAGAGACACAGTAAAACTAACAGAAGTTATGGACCAAAAGGATTTAATTGATACCTACAGAACATTTCACCCCCAAAGAAAAGAATATACCTTCTTCTCAGTACCTCATGGAAACTTCTCCAAAACTGACACATATAATCAGACACAAAAGAAGCTTCAACAGATAGAAACAAGAATATTAAAATAATACCTTTCATTTTATCAGACCACCACATCTATCTAAGGCTAGACTTTAATAACAACAAAAACAACAGTAAGCCAATATACTCAGAAAACTGAAGAACTCTCTAGTCAGTGATAACTTGGTCAGAGAAGAAATAAAGAAAGAAATTAAAGAATTTCTCTAATTCAATGAAAATGAAGACACAGCATACCCAAATTTAAAGGATAGAATGGAAGCAATATTAAGAAGAAAAATTCATAGCACTAAAGGCCTTCATAAAAAATTGTAGAGATCCTATTCTAGCAACCTAACAGCAGACCTGAAAGCTCTAGAGCAAAAAGAAGCAAACACAACCAAGAGGAGTAGACAGTAGAAAATAGCCAAAGTTAGGCCTGAAATCAACAAACTAGAAACAAAAATAACTATATAAAGAATTAACAAAACCAAGAACTGGTTCTTTGAGACAATCAATATGATAGATGAGCCCTTAGCCACACTAACAAGGGCACAGTAACAACATCCAAACTAACAAAATCAGAATTGAAAGGGAATACCTAAGAACAGAAATTTCATAAATCAAGAAAATCATCAGGCCTTGCTACAAAAGCCTATACCATAGAAAATCTGGAAAATATAGATAAAACTGGTGACTTCCTAGGCAGATAACTCATACCAAAGTTAAATGAAAATGAGATATGATATTCTATCTAATCTGTCCCATAACCCCCAAGGAAATAGAAGCAGTCATTAATGAAAAAAAAAAAAAAAAAAAAAACTCCCAACCAAAAAAAGCCCAAGGCCAGGTGGTTTTAATGCAGAATTTTACCAGAACTTCAAAAAAGATCTAATACCAATACTCCTTAAACTATGTCACAAAATAGAAACAGAAGGAACACATTGCCTCATTCACTCTGTGATTTCACAGTTACCCTGCTCCCTAAACCACACAATGACTCAATATAGACCGAGAATTTCAGACCAGTTTCACTTATGAACATTTTTGCAAAAATACTCACTAATATCTCACAAGCCAAATACAAGAACACATCGAAAACATCATTCACCATGATCAAAGTAGTCTTCATTCCAGGGATAGAGATGATTCAATATATAAAAAACCAAGAACTTAATCTACTGTATAAACAAAGTCAAAAAATCACATGATCATCTCATTAGATGATTAAATAAAAGCCTTTGACAAAATCCAACATTTAACATTCATGTTAAAAGACTTAAAAAGAGTAGGGATACAAAGTGCATACTTAAACACAATAAAGGCAATATTCAGCAAACCAATGTGCAACATCAAATTAAATGGAGAAAAACTTAAATCAATTCCACTAAAATCAGGACAGGGCAAGGCTGTCCACACTCTCCATATCTCTTTTATATAGTTCTTGAAAGTCTTGTAGAGCAATAAGACAACTAAAAGAGATTAAAGGGATAAAAATTGTATGCAAATAGGAGCCTACCATGGCTGTCCTCTGAAAGCCTCTACCAGCAGCAACTGGAGACAGATCCAGATTCTTACATCCAACCATTGAAATGTGGTCAGGGAAGGATTGAAGGAACTGAAGGGGATGGCTTAGAAAGACTAAAAGTATCTAATAACCTGGAACCCCAGGATATCCCAGAGACTAAGCCACCAACCAAAGATATACTTAGGCTGGTTTAAAGCCTCAACCACATATGTAGCATAGGACTACCTTGTCTGGCTTTAGTAGGAGAGGATACACCTAATCCTATAAAGACTTGATGTCCCAGGAAAGGGGGATGCCAGAGGGAGGAGCATTTGTTCAGAGGCCAAGGAGGGCCATGAGGGGAAGAACTCTTGGGGGCGGGGGAACATTTGGGATGTAAATAAATAAAATAATTAATTTAAAAATATGGAAAAATTGAAACCAGTTAAATGGGTGAAAAAGAAGCCCACATTTTTGGATAGAATATTTGCCAACAATACTTCTGGCAGAGGAATCATATCCAGAATGCATGAAGAACTTAACAAACAAAGCTCCAAATAATTGGGCCACAGCTCTGAATAGAAAATTCTTTAAATAATATGAAAAAATCAATAGTACAAATTAGAAGTTCTCTTTTGAGTTGTGGGCTATTATTCCCAAAAGACAACCTAAATATACAGTCATTTGGTACTGCCTTAGGTTAAACTGTAGAGGTAGAAGAGTATTGCTGGGGACAATATATACTACAAAAACAGGTTCCAGATGTTGTAGAGCTAGAATTGATCTAAATTCCCAATCCCTGATGGCAAACATTTATGGAATCAGAAGGTGACATGCAGATTTTCAAAGAAGCAATGCAACCATCAGTCTGACACAACTATGATACTTATGAACTACATCAAGACCAGCATGTCGCAATAGCCCTATGGATGCAATAGTGGCTCATATACATTGGGAAAAACCAATACATCTCTAATGACATTTCAAACTTTCTCAATAAATGACAGAAGATGACGGGTACTGGAAACCAGGCTAACAATTCAGTGCTTGTGAACCATGGTTGTTGGAAAAGAATCTACAACAACAAATTTACTAACCCAGCATAATCCTTAAGAACAATTTGTAAACATTTAACTTTATATCCACAGATAAGTGTAATTTTCTCCCCTTATCAAGGAAACTTCTCTTAGCAACAGATGGAGAGCACAAACAATCAAAATAGAATTGTGGAATGCTCTCCCAATGAGAGCATCTACAAAAAGCTTTCTCACTTAAGGTTCAAAGAATATTATATAAGAGGAAGTTGATAGATTGTAAGAATAAGAAAATCAGAATATGAGATTGTATGTTCTAGAAATATGAAAAGATCCTCCCATAAAGTATCACCCACAAGACTTCCTAAATGTGATCTGAATAAAGACAAGACCCATAGACATGCCAAAGTAGATGGGAAATAGCCCACAAGAATCCAAACACTACAAAGAAATTATTGACAACTAAAGAGAGCTGGGAGCATGACAAGTAGCCTTCCCTAGGAAAGAACACATCAAGAAATTGTTCAGTCAAATTATAAGCTCTAAAATACACATACATGTATCAACACACAAATAGGACAAATTATATTTATAGACACATATGTAATACCAATTTTTAAAAAATATACCATTGATTTGGAGGTTACTGGGGAGTTTTATCTGGGAGTGTTCAGAGGTAGAAAAGGGAGAAACAAGTTGAACCTAAAGGGTAACACTAAACAGACTCAAAAGATTTAATAAAAGTATGTGTATATATAGGAATGATTATTAAAGAGGTCATGAATTTGAAAAGAAGTGAAGAAACAGAAGTTAGCAGGGAAGAAATTCAGGTTCAAATGATGTAAATATTGAACTCATCTAATATTCTCAAAAATTAAAAAATTAAAAATAGAAATGCCTATTACAAGATCATTCATTGATTTATTAACATTACTTTTTAAGCAACTAAACAATAAATGACTCACTATTTTGAAACAAAAACAGGATTAAAATGACCATTTAATTTGTGATTAATTTACTCATTATTCCTCACTCAACACATGGGCCATTCTTCTAAATTTCATGTCCACCGTTAAATTGTGCCCTTTGCAGAGTTGGTGAATCTTGAAAGACAGTTCTGGCCTGGAATATAGAGGTATATTAATAGTATACTTCAGGAAAGCCTACTCACCTAACTGACACAGATCCTTGGGAATATGAATCAGAACTGTGTTTCATTACTGCCTGTCTAAGAGCCAAACATACCTTGATTACCTACACTACTGCCTGAAGACCTCAGAAACAGTTTCCTTTCTCTTGGTACATGGAACCATTACAGATGATCTTCTAACCCAAGTTTCCAAGTCTTTTCAGGACCCTGAGCTTCTAGGGTGCTACAATAAAAAGGAGAATCCACCATTATACTGGCCTTACAGAACTCAGATTTGTTAGGATATCAATGTTCCCAGTAGAAGAGAACATAAAACTCCTGGCTCTCACATGGCCAAAAGAGAAAAAGGGAGCAACAGTGCAGAAATGTGAGCAAGAGGCATGCCAGAACTACCTAACACAGTGGACATCCAATGTCCTATAGGTTCTCTAGCCCTAATCTGGACTCAGTTCTAGTGACATCTACAGGGTACAATGGAAACCTCGCCATTGCCAAGAGAAGCTTGGGTTTGTGAGTGGGTTGTCTGGGACACAATCTCAGCCATCCAGTCATAATATTTTATCCTTTCTTTCTTCATTCTACCCTGTACCATAGGGACCCAGGAATTAATTCAGGACACATGTGAAAACACTGTAATATGGAAACTATGGCCTCTCTTCTGTGTGCTAACCTTGCCTGTTTGTTCACTTTGTGTTTTTTTGAAGTATGGGTGTCCATCAAAAAGCAAAAATAGTTTTCTTGCTGTTGAAAGTCATGTGCTACAAACATATGAAGGGCACTGATGTATTAAACTTAAATGTGGTGTTGGGAAGAAGCCTAGGCCCTGGAATCCCTGGAAAGGTATTTCTTCTTTGAGAATCCAGAAACAGGAGCTCAAAGAAGTGTGTTCTCTCTCTGGTAGAAGCAGGCCTCCCTCCCTGGCAAAATAGAGAACTACTAGTTTTATGTAAAGACACATGAGGATATTCCTGGCTGAACTATGAAATATATGATGTAACAATGATAGTAACAGATGTTAATGATGATGATATTTAAACACAACAATATTAGTGACAGAAGGTTTACCCCCTTCTCATGGAGATGCCAATGGCTCAGTCTTTGGCTTAAAAAACTTAAATGTCTCGAATTGATTTTAAAATTTAAGGTCAGGTATAGTGTCTTTCAATTACTCAGGTTTTGTGACAGTTATACACAATATTCCTTCTACTATGTATTAGTTAAAATGGAGCTTGACGGAAGAACATTTAAAGAGTCTTAAGGTTTTCCCTTCCACAACCCCTTGATCAGTATGAATATCTCCTCTCTGTCCTGTTCTAAGCATGCCAGAGTGGGTAATCCTAGTATAATCAGACTGGAATCCCAGGCCCTCTCTCTGACACTGTTAACTCATATAGGTTGCGATCAACTGAGACAGAAGTTTCTGTTATGAAACCTGTATGAGAGCTGGAGCTGAGAGAGCTGCAGCAAAGACTACCCGGGTTCTTTGTAGATGGCAGCCCTGGAGTTCAAAAGACATCAAGTCAAATGAATCCATTCTATGATCTGTACTGTAGTGCTTACATTGGGTTATATTTATATTATAAAACCGAAAGATACTCTCAGATTTACAGGAAACATCAAAGAAATGCATGGAAGAAAGATGGTCCTAGGAACCATCCTGGGCAAGCTTCTACATAACTGAGAATCCCTGGAGATACACCTGGAGGTTCACATACTCAGGAAGAAAATTCTGTAAGAGGATGAGTTCCTTGTGTTCTTTATAGAAGATGGACCTGTGTTCTTTACCTAAGATGGCTGCTTATGTATTGTCCCCACTCTACAGGCATTCCAACAGTTACTTCTTTTCCACCTGACCATTTTCTTAAAGTCCTACCCACTCCTCATTTTCAACTTTCCACAGACACCTGATGTTAGGCTGCAGCACCTGTGCCCACATGTCGTCTCAGACCAGGGAGGGAACAGTCCATGTCTTTAGACTCTGGAGAATAGTGTGGGCTCTCATGCTGCTTCAGCTCTTAGCTCGGATGCTGAGGTTTTCTCTGTGTCAGACACAGGTGCTTTCCTCCTAGAGGATGTCCTTACAACTTTATCCCTAAGGACCTCCATAGAACAGATAAAAACTGAAGGGTTTTTCTCAGTTGGGTCTGATAAACTAGATTCTCAGTGTGTACCTTCAACTAGATCATTTTAAACCCTGATAAAATAAGAAAAAATGAATTCCTCATGATAGTTGTTCCTCTACTCTGGTAATGAAACAAACCACTGTAGGAGAAAGCAGTCACCATTTCTGAAATAAAACATAAAATCATGAAGAGTCTACAATAGCATTTGATTGCACATTTTCCAAGCAAAGAGTTGTATAAGAAAAGAATTAGGCAATATCCTAATGAAAAAGGACACTATTCTGGTAAAGTGAGCACTTTCTTAACCCTATACCGGGAGCACTAGGGATGGAATATATTTTCATAAGTCCCTAATGTTATCCCCAAAAGACTAGAGATGCTATAAGAAAAGTCTACAGGGAATAAACTGTGCAGTGATTTCAGGACATAAAGCTATGAGGCACCTTCATCATGGCCTGGTCCCCTCTCTTTATACCTTTACTCTTTCTATATGCAGGCAAACTCTTCTAACTGTCCTGAGGGAAACACTAGACCATGAACTCTGACAGAAATCCAGAGGATTAGTCTTTATTGCCCTCTCTACCCACTCTTTCTTACAGTTTCTATGTCCACCTATGAGCTGATCCAATCACCTACAATATCAGTCACAGGAGGACAGACTGTCACAAACACTTGTTCTGGAGATAAATTGCCAAAAAAAGATATGTTTATTGGTTTCAGGAAAAGCCAGGCCAGACCATTGTTGGAGTGATATACAACGATAATGAACAGCCATCAGGGGTCTCTGACCAATCCTTTGGGTCCAGTTCAGGGACAACAGCTACTCTGATGATCCATGGAGTGCAGGCTGTCGATGAGGCTGACTGTTACTGTTTGTCATTATACAGTGATGATGATCTTCCACAGGGATTTAGACAGATGGGAAAGTGACTCACAAACACTTTCTCTGTAACTTACAACATCTTCCTGTAGTCACAGGAGAACTAGAGACAACCCCATAAATATGTCTGTCACTAGACCATCCACATCTGAGATTTCTAAGCTATCCTTTCCTCTTAGTTCTACAGTAGGCACTGTAGTGAATGCATTGGGTAGATTTCAAATTTGTCAGGATACCCTGTCACAATGTTTATTTAGGTAAAGGTTAATTAGGAAAAGGTGACATGAGTGGAGAGAAAGATGAATGAAACATTCATCAAATTTCATTTCATTATTCCCTTATTGGGATGTATGAGCCTACATTGGGCAAATGTTGTGGGTTACTTCCTTCAGAAGATCAACTAGTTGTTGCTTCTGAAGTCCTAGGACTTAATGACAGTCCGGTATATTGAACAGAGGATTTCAGAATAGTGAATATAAAGGGATTTCTATCAGAGTAGACACACCCAATGAAGACATACTTTCAGTGGTATGAGCAGTTATAAGCTTCATCTGCAGGTTTGTGGCCTTCACAGGAAGTCTTGCTTTAATGAATTCTTGAAGATAAAAAAAATCTTCAAGGTTATACAAACCCAGTTTATAATACCCCAGATAATACCCCAGTTAGGATATTATCAAAAGTGACCTCTTGTGTATTTACTTTTTCTTCTTCCAACTGCCTCATCCTCATTGTTGTGAGATGACTGTGGCTCAATTTTTTTCTCTCAGAATTTTGTTCAAGAAACCAAACAATAAAGACCATCATCAATGTATAACATTGGTGAACTTAAAGACACTTCTCTATCCAGAAGGAATTCATGCAACTATTGTAAATATCCAGATGTTCAATGTGCTATGAGTTTGTGCATTGTCCTATTGTAAAACAGAAACTTGTCCTGACATATTCAGTACTATGGGTTATGGAAGAGAAATAGGTGCATCCTGGGGATATGTGGACAAATCTACACAATGTATCAGAAAACAAATAGGTGTAAGATACAGAATGTAAGTTGTGCTCTGTACATTTTTCACATTTTGGTATACACATGGTTTATAGGAGTGTAAACAAGTGAAGTCATTTTGTGTAGTCTGGACCCTTCAACAGAAAAAACTCTAGAAATCATCTATTGTATGACCCAGGTATAATACCACTGGGTGTGGTAGCTTGGGAAAAATGGCTTTACTGACTCATATTTAAATGTTTGGTCATAGAAAAGTAATGCTAGTTGGCAAGGATTAGGAGGTGTGGCCTTGTTGGAGGAAGAATGTCACTGGGGTGGAATTAACTCTTCCAAAGCTTAAAGCTTAAACCAGATCCAGAGGTTTGCCCCTTCCTGCTGCTCACAGAAATGGGTGTAGAACTTTCAACTCCTTCAACACTATATTTGCCCATGTGCTTCCATGCTTTCTGCCATGATAATAATAGACTAAACCTCTGAAATATTTTTTAAATAAAAGTTTTATGTTTATAAAAATGTTACATCCCTATAATCAGAAATACAGATGATTTCAGGTAAATAAATATGAAACTTTTATTTAAAAATGCTGCTGTAGCTCATAATGTAGCTGTTGTTATAATACACATCACATTCCTTGATTATATAGCACACTCCTACGGTCTAAAAAGTTGTATATAAGTTTTGTACTGAATAATATATATTATATCTGCATACAGATGCTGGTCTCCAGGATTTGAAATCTCTAAGAACCCTGTCTCCATTCCAAACTCTGCCCCCATTTCTTGGTCTTAGTTGTGACAATAGTCAGTGAGGCAAAGATCTTCACTAAGAACAAACAGTCCCAATACCTAAACTGGTTTAATTTGTAATGTTGGACCTAAAGATCTAAAACCAGGGTACATGTTCCCCCAGAAACACTCATGGATGGAATTCGCTGCAATAGCATGAGGTTTATTGATAATGATAATTATAACCAGTACACTGGGCTTCTCTTGCATTCAGGCAAGAAAAACCCCAAACTAAAGTTAAGGGCAGCTTATATAACATTTTTACAAAGTGTACAAGGACAGTTAATTATTTCTTAGACAGTAACCATGAAAGATTTCAAACAGTTGTTCCCAGGCCCAGTTTCCATTCCCAGGTCCAGTTTCTAAGTAACTCAAATTTGCACCTAATCTTTTACAACAAAGAGAGTCAGCTTAAGTGGCTTCTGTTTATCCAGGTTTACTGTGTTAAGGGCTCATCTCTCTAATAAACTCCTATCTTGGGTCTTTCTTCCTGGAATGTTTGTTTGAGTCTTTGAAATGTGCTTCTCCTGGGATGTGCCTCAGGGGCAGCTAATATTTAAGTATAAGCTGAAACTCAAATCTAAGGATCTCTTAACTTTAAGTTAAAGCTAAGACCTGAAATTACATTGTTACATTCAAAGTACATTCTTACATTCCCCCCCTTCTTCTTGTGGCTGATTCCAATCTTGAAATCACAAGTCATCATCTGGGTGTACAGCGTGATATTGTTGTCTAAGCATTAAACTATATCTTTGTTGTTGAAACTTTAACTATCTTTTTTTCACCCCATGGATGGTCTCCAGTATGTACTTCTCAATTTTCTACACTCTTAGGTAACACAAAAAAGTAGCTATCTCTTTACATACACACACTGATGGGCCTACTGCCAGCTTTTCTCATCTTGGGAGCACACATATATGGGATTTCTCTAAGGACATTTTTCAACTTTGGGTGTATGCACCCTAAGCTCCACCCTCTAAGGCTCTGTCTGGGATGCAGTTTAGATTCAAAAGTCTCTTATCTCCAACATTTGGGTAATCTCCACCCCTGTGTCTCTAAGGTTGGGATACCCCAGGAGTCAAAGCCTGCTGTTCTTTGGCCTTGTGGAACAGCAGCTGATCTTAAGCTTAAGGGGGTTGCTCAGGTGTCTGGCTGCTCTCCAGTTGGCATCAGGTATAGGTGCTAGTCTGAGTTATGTGAAGTCAGGCAGTTACTCTATCTACTTCAACGGAGGTCAGGATGGTCAACAGCACCAGGAACATTCATTTAGCCTGAAAAGTCATTGGGGGGGGGATGAGTCAAGAGCTGGAGTCAAGGGAGTGGGAGTCCCACACAAGAGGGGCATTCTGGGCTTGAAAAGGTAACAGGACAAGGGACACCACCCAGCCAGTGCCAATTTCCAAGGGCAATTTAGTTAAGGTCTCATTTTAGGTTTCTGTTTACTTTCTTTACCTGCTCTGAGCTCTAGGGACAGTACAAACAATGAAATTTCTAATTAGTCCCAAATATCTCTGACAATCTTTGTTTCTGACTTACTTTAGAAACAAAAACAAGATCTGATCCAATTATCTCGACACTCAAAACCTTGGGAAGATTTCTTCTGATATCTTCTTGGTTATTACAGTAGCTGGTTTTTTTTGTTTTTTGTTTTTTGTTTTTTTGTTTTTTTGGTTTTTTGGTTTTTTCGAGACAGGGTTTCTCTGTGTAGTCCTGGCTGTCCTGGAACTCACTCTGTAGACCAGGCTGTCCTCGAACTCAGAAATCCGCCTGCCTCTGCCTCCCAAGTGCTGGGATTAAAGGCATGCGCCACCACTGCCCGGCTCAGTAGCTGTTTTCTGCATGGTGGGGAAAGCCCCAACTCATCTAGAGATAATATCTACAAATATTAGAGGGTATTTATATTTTCCTGGCCTAACTTCTGTAAAATTTGTCTTTCAATATTCTCTAGGCTGTTCTCTCCTAGGTATCTTTTTCTGTTTACTCTAAGCCTCTGCCTTGCTGGCATACCTTACACTGTTTTACTATCTCTCTGGCTCAAAACCTGAGATCCATTACATACCTTAGGTCTCCTGACTGCTTGTTGGATGCACTTATCTCTCAAGAGTCCGTCTGTACATTTAGCCTAGTCTTTTTTTTTTTTTTTTTTTTTTTTTTTTTTTTGCTTTCTGGGGAGCATAGTTCTCCCTTTTTGTGTGTACCATTGCTCTTTTTTCTCTAGGTAATAGTTGGTAGGGTGGCTAGCAATCTGAGTCCTTTCTTCTTCTCTGTGTTCTAAGTGAGGCCATCTCTTTTTTTTTTTCCCACGAGATAACGCGGGAGAGACAGACAATCGGGAGAGACAGACGGTGGGACTCGAACCAGCGCACCAAGAGACCGGGCGCCCTCTGCGGGCGGGAGCCTTAAGGGCCGAGCCACCGGCGGTTCGCTGTGAGGCCATCTCTTAATCTAGTTTCATTTCTTAGTGGGTGTCTCTTGCAGGCCCATAACCAAGATAGGCTCTTACATAGCCACTTCTTGCGCCACTTGATCTGTCTGGTTATTGCCTTGAGCCACTGAGTCTCTTCCCTTCTGGTGTCCTAGACAAACAATAGTACTCACCATTGCTGACTTCATGAGGGCATCCAAAAGATCTAAGATTTCTTCTGATGTGAGCAGTCCTCTCTCTTGGTATATAGCCCTGTGGACATGGGCTGTGACAAAGGCAGACCTGCTGTCCGTATAGATGTTGATTTTCTTGCCAGCTCCAAGCTTTAAGGCTGCTTTCTGCACCAACAAGCCCAGGGGTGGAGAGTAGAAGTTCAGCCCAGATGACATTTGTACCATCCACCACAGCAGCACGAGCTTGTTTCTGACCAGCATAGAGAAAACTGCTCTCATCTTGTAAAACAGGTTGCCTTGGCTCCCTGCAGGGTTCAGTAGGAGTAGTCTTTTCTCCACCCATGGGTTCTCCTTTTGGGCCAGTTAGTTGCAGCCCATAGGGCAGGAAGTGTATCTGGGCCCCCATCCTGGGAAGTAAGTCTTGACCCAAGAGAGGATAGAGACAGTCTGGGATGAACATAAATGAATGGGATACCCAGCCCATCTTTTGGTCCACCAATTTTTGGGTAGTCCATGAATATATTTTGGTATCAGTGGCTCTTTGGAACCAAGATCTTTTCTTGGAAATGGGGCCATTGGCTTGGAGGAGGACTGAATGTTGAGTCCCTGTGTCCACCAAGAGTTGGGTGGGTCCAAGCTCCATTTACTCCAATCACTGCCTTTACTCAGAGCTAATACCTTTGCCACTTGGGGTGTTTTTCTCAAGGCCTGGAATTTCCTGACCCCAGCTTCTATTTGTTAGGGCACTCTCAGGCTCAGCACCTGGCTCCTTTACTTGCAATGTGAACACTGGTCCTTTTCAAAGCGGCTTTTTCTCTCTCTTTGATTAGAGTCTCTCTTCTATGTTTTCCCTTAACTATTATAACCAAGCTTTTCTGTAAATTTCGTTCCTGTCACCTTTCTTTTTCTCATCTCTCTTTCATATTCTTCCTATCTCTTTCTCTGCTCTTTCTCTTTCTATGTCTACCTGTTATGGTAGACTTTCTCAGCAACTTACACTAAACTTTTTAATGACTTATCCTGAAGTCCTTCTAGCCTCTGAAGCTTTTTCCTGATATCTACTAGCCTGGTCTAAAAAGCACACAGTGTGTACTGACAGAATGCCTCTATGAGCCATTCCAGAAAAGCTGTGGGTAACTCATCTGATTCCTGCTTAACCTCATGTGTCTTGGTCAAAATTGGTGGGGCTTCATGTAGCCCCCTTGAGACCTGCCAATGGAATCTGGCATAGGCTTTTAGATGTCTCTTACCTTCTGCCACATGAAGGTCTCAGTAATATCTGGTCAGAAGCAACCCGATGTTGACCATGGTGTGGTCGGTTGATGGCGCCCCCATGTCTGAGGGAACATTCTTTTTTCTGGTATCTTCTCTTGCTCTTCAGTCCTAAAGACCACTTTTGATGGCCAGAACCTACAAGGGTCTTGGGAAAGAAAGGCTTTTTATGGGGGGGAAGGGTGTTCTTCTAGATTCATCTAGGTAACTATATTGGGCAATTGGTCTGGGTGCCTGAAGGATCATGCCCTAAAGACTCTTTCCTCTACTGTTTTGATTACCTGTACAAAGAGTGACTAACTTACCCTTTTTAGTATAAATTAGTATTTGCACCAAAATAGAGGTCTATTCTTTTGGTTCTCTGGCTCAGAGCAGCCTGTAACTTTTCACAGCAGGTGACCTGCCTGCAAGCAGTTTCATTATTTCAGAGTTCCCAAACTGAAGTCACATGACTCTCAGCGCTACTCACTCGCTTTTTTTCAAAAATTCTAGTGAATTTCTGCCCAAAATTGGTGTGCCACCTGAAATGGGTGATAATTTGAAAAGCCGCAGCTCTACCTATTCTCGTACCAGAAGCAGCCAGCAGCCAAAGTTTCTGCAAGCAGCAGGTGGGAAGCCAC
Source organism: Arvicanthis niloticus (assembly GCF_011762505.2). Lineage (NCBI taxonomy): Eukaryota > Metazoa > Chordata > Mammalia > Rodentia > Muridae > Arvicanthis > Arvicanthis niloticus. The sequence continues at coordinate 5,030,166 of NC_047669.1, read as the reverse complement.
TGGGGATGTCTTGTCCGGCAACCATGGCTCACAGAAGTTGCCTTTCTCATCCACCAGGTTCTTAACCACCTGGGCCCAGCCTATCTTTTTGTAGATGCCCTCAGATTCCTGAGCACCAGGGCCATGAAGAGCTGGGAGTGGGAGCTTCAGCCACTGTGCTGTGGCTCCTACTCCCCTCCACTGCTGGCAGCCACAAGAAGGGGCCAGAGGCCAAGGTCTTCACAAGCAGCATGTGGGAAGCCACCAGGGTGTCACAGCAGTGACCCCAGTGTTGGGGGCCGACTTTTAGCAGAAAGCGGCTATGCTTTGCAGCCATCTTGAGCCATATACCCTGACATGAGACTTGTATTACAATAGCCTACAACAGCTGAGCACACTCCGATAATCTTGGTTTAGATACCTTGGGTGTGTGAGATTAAAGGTGTGTGAGATTAAAGGTGTGTGAGATTAAAGGTGTGTGATTTAAGAGTATGACTTAGAAGTATAGAGATCAGAGTTAGAGACAAGACCTAAGGGCATGATTAAAGGTGTAACTTAGAGGCGTGTCTTAGAAGTAAGACATATAAAAGGTAGAGGCAGACAGTAGAGATTCAGACTATAGAGGGAGAATCAGACAGGAAAACACTTAGAGGAAGAGAGACTGGAGAATAAACGGGATTGAATCACACCCTGTCTGGTCTCCATTCTTTGAGTCTGCCCTCACCCTCGCTCTTGCTGAACCCCGACCCGCAGACCGGAGTAGCAGCTTGGGCAGGGATACAGTGGCTGCCCAAACGTGGATCGGCCTGGACCTCAACATTTTGCCTGGGCTGCGACGTTTTTGGCCGCCCCAACGTGGGGCTAGTGTGGACCCCAACACCCCAGGGTCCTCAACCCAGACACCCCATAGCTCCAGGCTGTTCCACAAATGCTAGGCTAAGCAGTTGTCATTGCGTGCCTTCGCTGCCCAGCCACTGCCTAGCTCAAGCACCCTGTTCTACGGGGCCTTGCTGCTCACCTGCTGCAGGGTGCAAATGGGAAGGACAGAGCTTCCTTCTCTTGGCACTGTGCTAGGGGAGCTGTGAACTGTCACCTTCCAAGCACGGGCTGGGCAAGGGCTCCCTCTGTGCAGTGCCACCTGGAGAACACCCTACATGTGGTGGGTAGGCTGCCTGAACTGAGGTGGCTGATCTCTAAAGGACCGGCCTCTCTGCTCTGCAGCAGCTCTTTTGCACCACCTCTGTCTTTTTCTCTGCCAGTGGCCATGTTTCCTCCTTTTAACTTTTTTTTTATTAATTGGGATGTTTGACACAGTAGATTCAGTCCAGAATAACATCAGTCAAAGTCCAAGAACACAAAAATATGACAACCAACACACAGACAGTTCACCAAGAAAACAAAGACAACACAGTCAGCTCACCCCTGTCACAGGTGCATAAATCAGGTGACACAATCAAGACACAAAAAACTGTTGGTAGAAGAATCCAATAACCAGACTACTTGGCCAGCCTATGGTGGACCAAATATAACAGACTTCTAACACCACCAGCAATGAACAACACCAACAGAATTAGACACAAACACACTGCCATGCAAGCACAACGAACACTGCCCCAGGCAACAGTGGCCAAGGACCACCTTAAGAGGGAAGAGGATCATTTCCAAGCCTATCTTCCATATAAACGAACTCTGGAGCATCCTCAAGAGAACTGTGGCCTGCGCCATGCCAACACGTCTGTCCCATCGCTTCCACTACCCATGAATTCCCTCTGGGAACTCATAGCCCGACCCTATCCCAGGGTCTCAAACAGAGTACTTTCCATGGCTTACTCAGTTCTTGCCCCTGCCACAAGCACAGAAACCAGGCTACACAGACAGTTGCCCCTGCAATGGGCACAAAGACACTTCACAGATACAAAAACAAAAAACAGACAGACAGCACACAGACCTGCTCAAGCAAGTGGATCTCTGATCTCTGGAGCTGTGGGGTCTGAGAGACTGAATCTCGGTGGAACCTCCAAAATGTTGGACCTAAAGATCTAAAACCAGGGTACATGCTCCCCCAGAAACTAGGACAGGATTTGCTGCAATAGCATGAGGTTTATTGATAATGATAATTATAACCAGTACACTGGGCTTCTCTTGCATTCAGGCAAGAAGAACCCTGAACTAAAGTTAAGGGCAGCTTATATAACATTTTTACAAAGTTTACAAGGACAGTTAATTATTTCTTAGACAGTAACCATAAAGGATTTCAAACAGTTGTTTCGAGGCCCAGTTTTCATTCCCAGGTCCAGTTTCTAAGTAACTCAAATTTGCACCTAATCTTTTACAACAAAGAGAGTCAGCTTAAGTGGCTTCTGTTTACCCAGGTTTACTGTGTTAAGGGCTCATCTCTCTAATAAACTCCTATCTTGGGTCTTTCTTCCTGGAATGTTTGTTTGAGTCTTTGAAATGTGCTTCTCCTGGGATGTGCCTCAGGGACAGCTAATGTTTAAGTATAAGCTGAAACTCAAATCTAAGGATCTCTTAACTTTAAGTTAAAACTGAGACCTGAAATTACATTGTTACATTCAAATTACATTCTTACATTAATTGTACTCTAAATACTAATATTTTATACTTACTCTCTTAGATTGCCTTCTAGTTCTGTGATAAATAACATGATCACAAGCAACAGAAGGAGTAAATTATTTGTATCACATTACAACTTATAGTCTATCAAGAAGTAAAGTCAAAAAAGGACTTCAGAAAAAGGAACTGGAGGCAAGATCTGATGCAGAGACCATGGATGAAGATGCTTACAATATTGCACTTTCTGGTGTGCTCAGCTTGTTTCCTTAAACAACCCAGTACAACCTTCCTAATGGTGATACCACCCAGAGCTGATTTGACCCTCACACATTAATCCTTACCCAAGGGAATGCCCTAGAGACTTGCCTACAGACCAATCAGATGGGAAAATTCTCATTTCATTTGAGATTATTAGAATTATTTCCAAATAACTCTAGTTTATCTAAAGTTGACAAAAACCTTACTAGGTCACTCAGAATTATGTGTGGCTCTCTACCCTTATCAAAGAATCTTTTTTCCACCATACAGAGACTATAACAACAAGCTAGTCAAAATGTGAAAAAAAATTACTTGGGATTGCCAGAAGTAATAACTACATCTACAGTAAATGGATATCTCTAAGACTCAGTGAATATCATGAAAATGTGTCAAGAAATAGATGATAGAACTCTCATAAGAGACAAAAGACCCCAAAGTCAACTACAAGATTTTATGTTATAGATATGACAAGACTTCACCCAAAACAGTTTAACAATATGGATATATAAACTAGAAGTGAACAAGGACACCAGTTGACATGCTAACATGGATGGGGAAATCATTGGGGTGTCATCTCTAGATTAAAAACTACAAAAACATAAACACTGCTGTGAATGGGAGAAATAGTAATGGTGGTACCACTTTACCACATCCAGCCTCTACATACATCCAGATTTCCTACATTCTTCTCCAGGGTGTATCTCCCTGCTCCCTCCCATCCTTATACCCTTGTAAGCCCACCATATCTAATCAAAGTCCACGTCTAGTGCTCTAGTTCAGCCTTCCCTGATGTACAACATCTTGTTTCTAGGCTTCTTCCAAAACTCTCCCAAGTTAACAACCATCTCTTCCCATGATATACTCTACATTTCTACATGTCTTTTATTTCTATTATTCCTTGTGATTGACATGGTTTTGAGATGGTTTATTCTTGTTTTTTTCCAATTTTTTGAATTTCATATTTAAGCCATTTACTTGTAGTCTTGTAGCATGTAGTTTTTGTTGCTCCACTCTAAGCTCTGGGCAAATCAAGCTACCAGCCCCACCAAGATTCCCTTGGATGCATGGATAAATCTTAAAATGTCTTTGCTAACTCAGTGCCTGGACACCCCTAAACATCCCCTGCCACACATGCAAATTGGATAAAAAAAAAACTCACATGGTTGTTTGCTTTTACTCCTGATGCTACTGCCTTCATCTTTCCCCTTTCTCCTGAGTCTCCCTGTCTCCTCCTTTGAAACTCTAAGTTTCCTGCCTTGTCCTCACTCATTGATCACTGGTATATTTTTAATTGGATATTTTATGTACTTACATTTCAAATGTTGTCTCCTTTCCCAGTTTCCCCTCTGGAACCCCCCTATCCTATACCCCCTCCCTCTGCTTCAATAAGGGTGCTTCTCCTCCCATCCACCCACTTGCATATCACTGCCTTGGCATTCCCCTACACTAGGGAATTGAGCCTTCATAGCACCAAGGGCTGTGGAAGGGGAAAGGGGATAACATTTGAAGTGTAAATACATAAACTATCCATTAAAAATGGGCAATACCAAAAAAAAAAAAAAAAAAAAAACCAATTGGGGAATAGAACTTTAGCATCAGAACCACCCTCTGTAGGTCCTTCTAATTTTTCTATTAGGTTTTTAGGGATATAAATTTCTGTCATAGCACAACATTCAGTGTGTCCCAAAGAGGTATATCCAGACACCTTTGTGTTTCCAAAAAACAGACTTGGACATGGAGGTAGACCCTATAGACCACTCAAGACTCCTCTTTACATATGATTTTATTTCACACAAGGCTTTTCCAATATCTAGGCCCAAGCTGCTGATGCATACTTTCCTTTACCACAATCTGATCATCCCATACCATATTAGAACTAACATATAAATGCCCAGATCTCATCATAAAAGTACCAATAATATGAAAGATCTAACCAGGATCATCTTTCTAAAACTTACCAGTTTTGTAGAAACACTTGCAATGAGAATTAGCCAAACAAACTTGAGGACTAATTATAAATTTTATTTAAAATTCCAGAAATTTAAACAAGACACTAAGATGCAGCTCAAAGAAATTAAGGAGAATTTAAGAAGAAGAAATTCCTGAGAGATGCCAAAGAAAACACAAACAAAAGACTGATGGAAATTCAGTAAGGAAACAGATATATTAAAAAGGAGTCTGGCCATTGTTTTTGCCAGCCTCCACGAGTCTCACCAAACAAAGAACAACCAGGTTAGATTTCTTCTTCCCAATTCTCCTACTTGACCCCCAGGGCATGTCTAGCTGCCCCGGGCTAGCTGCAGGCTGTCCTCAGAGCTCTTGCCACTGCTCTGGCCTCCAAGAGGTCAGCCAAACAAGGAATATTCAGGTTATATCCCTCCTGCCCAATTCCCCTGACTTTCCCCTGGGACATTCCCTGCTGCCCTGATCTAACATGAGGAGTTCCCCTGGAGTTTTATTGTTTGGCACTGATCTGCCATTCTCCATAAAAAACACTGAACATGGAATATCCAGGCCCATAGCACAAGGAACATCTAGGCCAGTTAATCAAGAATATGCAGTTTAAGGGCATCCATGAGAGACCTGATGTTTGGGGAACATTCAGATGAGGTCTGCCTTCCAAATACTTCCAACACTAGAAACACCCAGGAACAATCATATGGCTAAAGTGTACAAACACAAAAACCAAGACTCAGGGCAATATAGCACCTTCAGAACAAAGCTATTATGTTGTAGAAATCATTTAATACCAACCTGAGGTTTCCACCCTGCCTTATACCATTTACTTCCTGGATAAAAAAAACACACAACCTTTATGTTTACAATAAGCATTAAACAACACAAGAGCTAGGCAGATACTATCCTATATGCTATTGGAATCAACTATTCTATTGATAACCCTGAGTTATTACTTACTATGTTTCATCTGGGCTGCTCTTAACTTTAATAGACCAGCCCTTGGTGCAACATTCTCTTGACTCCCAATGCATGGTGCCTCTCCTTCCTTCTCCTATACTTGCTTCTTCTTCTTGATCCCTCTCAGTCCCCCAACACCAGGAAACCTAACCCCCGCCTATGTTTCTTTTCTCAATTAATTGGCTATTGGAATCTTTATATACCAATCAGAAATAACTAGGAGCTAAGGTGTACTTGTGGACTCTCTCCTCTCTGGGACAACCAGATCTTCCAGAACTTACCATTACAATAAATAGCAAAAGACCTAACCTCAGCAATCCCACTACAGCAAGCCCTGGACATCCTAACACAACTACAGCACAAAAAAATGACCCTACGTCCAAGACTATAAAGATGATAGATGCTTATTCACTGAAGCCCTGAGGGTCAGTAGAAAGAATGGAAACCAGGAACTACAGGAGAATGTACCAGAGACCTGGAAGGTGAGAGATTTCAAGACTCGAAGATAGGGACCTTAGATGAAATGCCTACAGTGGGGAGAGGAACTTGTAGAGTCCTCCTCCAGTAGAAAGACAGGACATAAAGTGGAGGGATGGGGTTGCCATCCTACAATCCAAAACCCTGATCCAGAATTGTTCCTGTCTGAAAGAACTGCAGAGACAAAAATGGAGAAAAGCCCAAGGGAAAAGAGGTCCGGTGACAAGCCTAAATTGGGATTCCCTAAGGCCTGACACTATTACTGATGCTATTGTATGCTTACAAACAGTAGCCTAACATGTTTGCCTTCAGAAAGACTCAACAAGCAGCTGAGTCAGATGCATATACTTACATTCAGTCAATGGATGAAAGCTGGGGACCCCTGTAGTTGAATTAGGGAAAAGCTGAAAGAACCTGAGAAGGAAGGTGACCTCACAGGAAGACCAGCAGCATCAACTAACCTGGACCCCCCACACGAGGTCTGTCAGACACTGAGCCACCAACTAGGCATCATATGCCAGCTGATATGAGGCCCCCAACACATATACAGCAGAGGACTGCCTGGTCTGGCCTCAGTGAGAGAAGATGCGCCTAACCCTTAAGAGACTTGAGGCCCCAGGGAGTGGGGATGCCTGGTAGGGTAGGGGTAGAGGGTAGGGGTGGGGACATCCTCTTGAAGACTGGGCAGGAGGTACTGGATGAGGAACAGTCAGGGGCAGACTAGTAGGGGGGATAAAGACTGGACTGTTTAAAAAGATTAAAGGTTTTTTTTAAAAAAAAGAAAAGAAAAAAAATACAGGAAAATACAATCAAACAGGTAGGGGCCATTAAAGTGGAGAATTATAAATCCCTTAAAGAAATACAGGAAAATACAATTAAACTTGAGGAGAAAATGAATAAAATTGTTCAAGAACTGAAAACAGAAATAGAAGCAATTGGTGAAAAATAAACTGAGGCAGTTCTGGAGATGAAAACCTATGAAAGAAAACAGAATCAATGGTTCCAAGCATCACCAACAGAATATAAGAGACTGAAGCAAAAATCTCAAGAGTAGAAGATACAACAGAAGAAACTGACATATTAGTCAAAAAAAATTAAATCTATAAACATCCTAACAAAAAACTGCTAGAGACAGCATACCATGACAGGGACTGTGGGTTTCTTGTGGGTTTTCAGTTTTACAGAAGATAGATAGATAGATAGATAGATAGATAGATAGATAGATAGATGATAGATGGATAGATGGTGCAGTTGAGTTTAAATAGGTAGATATTTGGAGAGAAATGGGAACAACTGAGGGAAGGAGAAAACAGGATCAAAACATATTGTATAAAAATATATTGTATTCCTTTAATGTGAATTTCTATTATTTTACCCATAGATTTGTTTTTACATATTGCCCCAGATTTCCTGCATATTTTATGTATGGAATTTTTATATGTTTAACATACTTATGGCTAAGATATTTATTTCAACATTTTTCAAGTCCAGAAATTCTAGCTTCCATGTCTCTTAATCAATTGATAAGTCTTAAAACTGAGGTTATTATTTGACACCCTGAATTTTTAATTTCTAATTTCCTTTCTTTTGGGTTTTTCACTAGTAATTCTATTTCTTTGTTGACATCAGTGTTCACATCCCTTGTTTACATTATTTAACAGTTTATGTTTTTATGATCCTAACTAAAGCATTTATTAAAATCCTCTTCAGGATCTTTGAACACAATCATAATTAATAATTTTAAGTCCTTGTTTGGGTTTCAGCTTAAATTGGTTACTCAAACCCTAATACAATAGAAACCCCAAATTCTGTAAGGAGTATAATGTCATGGTTATTCATGTTTGTATTTTTATGCTTTGGATCTATGCATCTGTAGTTATGATGATTGAAGTGTTTCTAGGTGTACATATTTGGTCTCATCTGTTATGGAAGAGTGTTCCTTCTTGGTTGCTGTTAACCATTATAATTCAGAGTAAAATGTGAGCTTTAGACCAGAAACCCTGAAATCATTTAAGAAGCCTGTTCTGACCACACATGACTTTGCATCTCCAAACATGCCGCAGCATTTGTAAACCAATTGGTACTAACACTTCTTTCTTGTTTTAGGAACTTGTAGATGAGTAAGCAAAATGAACAATTAATACCAATTTTAATAATCATGATCAGTTCTAAATCATCAATTTATTAATTCTTTTACCTCATACCTTGTTAAAGGGTCTACATTTTAAAGAATTAACTAAGAAATTTGAAAGAAGACACTGAACCAAACAATCTAAAATCAAGTTAATTTGTTCGTTATTCTTATGTAAAATTTGGATTCTTACATTTATTTTATGGTCATAATTATCTCATGCTTAGTAAATGGTCATTGTGGGCGTAGAGTCCTATAGGCATCAGCACATTCAGGACATGAGCCCCAGGCACAAGATATTTAAAGAGATGCTGTGAGGCAGGAGTTAAAATACAGGTACCTCTCTCTACTTCTGAGGGAGCATGGGAGATTAGAAATAAGTTTAGAAAAAGAAACCCCTCCCTATTGTCCTCTGGGTTGGGTCCCTGTAGAGAAAATTTTGTGGACACTTTGTAAGGATTATTCCTGTAGTATGCAAATGCTGAAACATGTACTGGCAGAGATCAAGTGACAGATGGGACATTAGTATTGTCATTATAATGAAGCATATACTGCCTTAGTATTTTGTAAATATTTTTCTCCATCAACTTCTGACTGGTCAGATAAAGAGCTGAACAGACCCAGTAGCTGGGCTGGAGAGTTTAGACAGAAACTCTGGAGAGAAAGATTGGGTCTCAGGTGAAAATCAAAGGAGTAGAGAATTCCCTGCTGGACACTGATGAAGAATCAGGATGAGAAGAAGATGGACAGGTAACAGTCCACATGGTGGTATATAGGCCAGACCAATAGTGTGGGGTTAGAATAGTTGTGAATCTGTCTATCTATAGTGCTTATACTAAGTATAATAAGTCTCTGGTATTCTTATTTGTGAGCTGGGCAGTCCCCAAGAAAGTTACAGTTACAGTCCATTCACATTCTATGAAACCATATATAGCTAAACCTACATAAAAAATGTTAATGTCAATGTCCTGTATTCTTGGGTGGGTGACAGAGAACAGGGGATATCATTAACTCTGGACACAAACTAGAGTGCCTCCAGCATGGACTGGACACACTCTATCAGCTCTTACTTTCTCTCATTTACAAGAAAATTTCCAAAGCTTTAAATTTTGGTCAGCCAAAACAGAACTCATGGTTGGCAGTGACTCTGAGATTATTGCAGGTGATGTTATTTGGTAGGGAACATGACAAAGTCCAGAGATTTCTGACCTGGATTTCTTTGAAAACTCACCTTTCCCTGCAGTGCTGATTAAGTGATATTTATCCTCTGCCTTTCTCAGGAGTAGGAGCAGAAATAATGCACTGAGAACGAGCAGGGTAAAGGCAAACCCTGACCCATACAGCAGCCTTCTTTCCCCAACAGGCAGCCCAACTTCTACCTGGGCGCATAACAAAATATACCATTATGTGAAAGCTAAACTGTTATTTTAGTGACAGCTAGGCCATGACATGGATGGTGTTTAGTTGCATGGGTCATAAAATTCTTGCAAAGTACTTACCTTGCTACATTGATTAATGTTAGTTAACCTTCCTAAACTTATAAATTATGCTATTGATGCTGTTAACACTTTTGTAAGCATCTCGCTTATTTGCAAGTGAACTAATTTTACTGATCACTTTTATTTTTAACAAAATTAATTAATTAATTAATTAATTAAAAAGCATCACATGGTGTTTCATGCCTGGTGTTCTAGTATTCATAAATCTGATGCAGAGTGTTCAAGATAATTAGAATGAAAATACATTACTCTTTATCAAAAAACTTGAAATAAAGTAAAAATAAACAAGGATGCATGTACTCAAGTTATATATTTACATTTGCCAAAATATATTTATGTACATATGTACATATATGTATATATACATGTATATGTATATATAATTCCATATACATATGTTTATATATGAAGAGATAAATAATTGGTTGGCAGGATTAATATAGTAAAAATGGCCATCTTGCCAAAAGCAATCTACAGATTCAATGCAATCTCCACTAAAATACCAACTCAATTCTTCACAGAGTTAGAAAAGAAATTCTCTAATTCATTTGGAAAAACAAAAAACCCAGGATAACAAAAACTATTCTCAACAATAAAAGAACTTTTGGAGGAATCACCATCCCTGACCTCAAGCTATACTACAGAGCAATAGTGATAAAAAAAAAAAAGTGCATGGTATTGGCACAGAGGTAGGCAGGGAGATCAACTGAATAGAATTTAAAACCCAGAAATGAACCCACACACCTTTACACACTTGATCCTTGACAAAGCAGCTAAAACCATTCAATGGGAAAAAAAGGCATTTTCAACAAATGGTGCTGGTTCAACTGGAGGACAACATGTAGAAGAATGAAAATTGCTCCATTCTTATCTCCTTGTACAAAGCTCAAGTCCAAGTGGATCAAGGACCTCCACATAAAACCAGATACACTGAAACTAATAGAATAGTAAGTGTGAAAGGGCCTCGAGCACATAAACAAAAGAGAACATTTCCTAAACAGAACACCAATGGCTTATGCTCTAAGATCGAGGATTGACAAATGCGACCTCAGAAAATTGTACAACTTCTCTAAGACAAAGGACACTATCAATAGGACAAAGCAGCAACCAACAGATTGGAAAAAGATCTTTACCAATCCTACATCTGATAGAGAGCTAATATTCAAGGTATACAAAAAAACACAAGAAATTAGACTCCAGACCATCAAATAATCCTATTAAAAATGGGGTACTGAGTAATCAAAGAATTCTCAACTAAGGAAAATGAAATGGCCAAGAAGCACTTAAAGAAGTGTTCAAGATCCTTAGTCATCAGGGAAATGCAAATCAAAACGACCCTGAGATACCACCTCACACCAGTCAAAATGGCTAAGATCAAAAAATTAAGGTGACAGCAGATGCTGGCAAGGATGTGGAGAAAGAGGAACACTCCTCCATTGTTGCTGGGACTGCAAACTGGAAACTCTGGAAATCAGTCTTGTGATTCCTCAGAAAACTGAACATAGTATTACCTTAGGATCCAGCTATACCACTCCTGGACATACACCCAAAAGATGCTCCAACATACAATCCACTATGCTCATAGCAGCCTTATTTATAATAGCCAGAAGATGGAAAGAACCCAGATGTCCTTCAACAGAGGAATGGATACAAAAAAATGTGATACATTTACACAATAGAGTATTACTCAGCTATTAAAAATAATGAATTTGAGAAATTTTTACTTAAAATGGATGGAACTCCTCTGCCAGGCCGGCTTGTGGGGTACCGCGGATTCCACCAGACACATTCTGGGGGATCCATAGAACCCATAGTCAGCACTAGCACTCCCCTGCCGCTGCGCGCCCCTCTTCCAGTCTGAGGCCTGGGCCGGACCTCTGCTCTGCCAGCTTGTGAGTACAACCCGGATTCCGCCAGACACATTCTGGGGGATCCATAGAACCCATAGCCAGCGCTAGCACTCCCCTGCCACCGCGCGCCCCTCTTTCTGTCTGAGGCCTGTTGGTGAGTGCACCCCGGTTACTGCTGCCAGACACATTCTGGGGCTCCACAGATCCCACAACCAGCTTTAGGTAGGAAAACACACATACTACCCTGAGCTCATAGCTGGGTGCCCTGAGTGCTCAGAATCCAGCAGATACCCCCCCTCCCCCTGCCCCTGCCGGCTAGCACCCCCCTTCTGCCCATCTCCGGGATCTAAGGCCTAGACCAGACCTCTGCCAGGTCTGCAGTTGTGTGGACCCCGGATTCTGCCTGAGACATACTGGAAGGTCCACTCAACCCAGAGCCACAGAGGAACAACTGAACTCAGAGTGTCAAACAACATATCCTGAGATATCCAAGAGGAGACACTGTACCCAGAACAGCAGACAAATAGCTGGACTGCTACCTTGGAGGCACCATATCCAGAGGCATCCTAGAGATACCACCATAATCAGTGCAGCTGGAAAAAATCATAGAGACATCTGGACCCCTAGAAGACCAAACACAAGCGAGACAACTGGAAAGGCAGGCTACAATCAGAGACAGAAGCACAGGTAGCACTAGATTTAACCAGATGGCAAAAGGCAGGCACAAGAACGTAAGCAACAGAAACCAAAGTTACATGGTATCATCAGAACCCAGTTCCCCCATCATAGCAAGCCCTGAACACCCCATCACACCAGAAAAGCAGGATTCAGAATTAAAATCACTTCTCATGACGATGATAGAGGACTTTAAGAAAGACATAAATAACACTCTCAAAGAACAGATAGAAACCCTTAAAGAGGAAACACAAAAATCCCTTAAGGAATTGCAAGAAAATGCAACCAAACGGGAGAAGGAATTAAACAAAACCATGCAGGATCTACAAATGGAAGTAGAAACAATAAAGAAATCACAAAGGGACAATACCCTGGAGATAGAACACTTAAAAAAACGATCAGGAGACATAGACACAAGTATTACCAACAGAATACAGGAGATGGAAGAGAGAATCTCATGTGCAGAAGATACCATGGAAAACATTGACACAACTGTCAAAGAAAATGCAAAATACAAAAAGCTACTAACCCAAAATATACAAGAAATCTAAGACACAATGAGAAGGCCAAACCTAAGGATAATAGGAATAGATGAGGGGGAAGACTCCCAACTTAAAGGACCAGTAAATATCCTCAACAAAATTATAGAGGAAAACTTCCCTAACCTAAAGAAAGAGATGTCCATAAATATACAAGAAGCCTACAGAACTCCAAATAGTTTAGACCAGAAAAGAAATACTTCCCGCCACATAATAGTCAAAACATCAAATGTACAAAACAAAGAAAAAATACTAAAAGCAGTAAGGGAAAAAGGCAAAGTAACATATAAAGGCAGACCTATAAGAATTACACCAGACTTCTCACCAGAGACCATAAAAGCCAGAAGATCCTGGACTGATATCATACAGACCCTAAAAGAACATAAATGTCAGCCCAGACTACTATACCCAGCAAAACTGTCAATCATTATTGATGGAGAAACCAAAATATTTCATGACAAATCCAATTACACAGTATCTCAACACAAACCCAGTACTTCAAAGGATAATTGGTGGAAAACTCCATCACAAGGGGGGAAACTACAACCTAGAAAAAGCAGGAAAGTAATCTTCTAAAAACCGTAAAAGAAGGTAGCTACACAAACATATCTCCACTGCCAATAACAAAAATAACAGGAAAAAACACTCATTTTTCCTTAATATCTCTTAATATCAATGGACTCAATTCTCCAGTAAAAAGACATATACTATCAGACTGGATACGTAAACAAGACCCAACATTTTGCTGCATTCAGGAAACGCACCTCTGTGGAAAGGACAGACACTACCTCAGAGTAAAAGGTTGGAAAACAATCTTCCAAGCAAATGGTCCCAAGAAACAAGCTGGAGTAGCGATTCTAATATCAAATAAAATCAGTTTTCAACCAGAAGTAATCAAAAAAGATAAAGAAGGACACTTCATATTCATCAAAGGAAAAATGTACCAAGAGGAACTCGCAATTCTCAACATCTATGCCCCAAATGTAAGGGCACCCACATATATAAAAGACACTTTACTAAAGCTTAAAGCATACATTGCACCCTACACAATAACAGTGGGAGATTTCAACACCCCACTCTCAGCTATGGACAGATCATGGAAACAGAAACTAAATCGAGACACAATGAAACTAATAGAAGTTATGAACCAATTGGACCTAACTGACATCTATAGAACATTTCATCCTAAAAAAAAAGAATATACCTTCTTCTCAGCACCTCATGGTACCTTCTCCAAAATAGACCATATAATTGGTCACAAAACAGGCCTCAACAGGTACAAAAAGATTGAAATAATCCCTAGTACCTTATCAGACCACCATGGGTTAAGACTTGTCTTTGACATAGACAAAAACAACAGAAAGGCCACATACACTTGGCAACTGAACAATGCTCTACTCAATGATGACTTGGTTAAGGAAGAAATTAAGAAAGAAATTAAAGACTTTTTAGATTTAAATGAAAATGAGGACACATCATATCAAAACATGTGGGACTCATTGAAAGCAATACTAAGAGGAAAAATCATAGCTCTAAGTGCTCACAAAAAGAAAGTGGAAAGAGCATACATTAACAACTTGACAGCAGACCTAAAAGCATTAGAACAAAAAGAAGCTAGTATACCCAAGAGGAGTAGACGGCAGGAAATAATCAAACTCAGGGCTGAAATCAACCAAGTCGAAACAAAAAGAACTATACAAAATATCAACAAAACCAGGAGCTGGTTCTTTGAGAAAATCACAAGATAGACAAACCCTTAGCCAGATTAACCAAAGGGCGCAGAGACAGCATTCAAATTAATAAAATCAGAACTGAAAAGGGAGACATAACAACAGAAACAGAGGAAATTAAAAAAATTATCAGATCCTACTACAAAGGCCTATACTCAACAAAATTGGAAAATCTGGAGGAAATGGACAATTTTCTAGATAGGTACCAGGTACCAAAGTTAAACGAGGAGCACATAAACTACCTAAACAGCCCCATAACGCCTAAAGAAATAGACACAGTCATTAAAAATCTTCCCACCAAAAAATGTCCGGGCCAGATGGTTTCAGTGCAGAATTCTTTCAGACCTTCAAGGAAGACCTAATACCAATCCTCTTCAAGTTATTCCATGGAATAGAAACAGAAGGAACACTACCCAATTCATTCTATGAAGCTACCACTACACTCATAACTAAACCACAGAAAGACCCAACAAAGAAAGAGAATTACAGACCAATCTCTCTTATGAATATTGATACAAAAATACTCAATAAAATTCTAGCAAACCAAATCCAACAACACATCAAAACAATTATCCATCAAGATCAAGTAGGCTTTATTCAAGGAATGCAGGGATGGTTCAATATTCGGAAATCCATCAATGTAATCCACTACATAAATAAACTCAAAGAGAAAAACCACATGGTCATCTCACTAGATGCTGAGAAAGCATTTGACAAAATTCAACATCCCTTCATGTTAAAAGTCTTGGAAAGATCAGGAATACAAGGCCCATATCTAAACATAGTAAAAGCAATATACAGCAAGCCAGTAGCCAACATCAAACTAAATGGAGAGAAACTTGAAGCAATCCCACTAAGATCAGGGACTAGGCAAGGCTGCCCACTCTCACCTTACCTATTCAATATAGTACTGGAAGTCTTAGCCAGAGCAATTAGACAACAAAAGGAAGTCAAAGGGATACAGATAGGAAAGGAAGAAGTCAAAATTTCACTATTTGCAGATGATATGATAGTATACTTAAGTGAACCTAAAACTTCCACCAGAGAACTCCTAAACCTGATAAACAACTTTAGCAATGTGGCTGGATATAAAATCAACTCAAACAAATCAGTAGCCTTCCTCTATTCAAAGGATAAACAGGCAGAGAAAGAAATTAGGGAAATGACACCCTTCACAATAGTCACAAATAAAATAAATTATCTTGGAGTGAATCTAACAAAGCAAGTGAAAGATCTGTGTGACAAGAACTTCAAGTCTCTGAAGAAAGAAATTGAAGACAATCTCAGAAGATGGAAAGATCTCCCATGCTCCTGGATTGGCAGGATTAACTTAGTAAAAATGGCTATCCTGCCAAAAGCAATCTACAAATTCAATGCAATACCCATCAAAATTCCAAATCAATTCTTCATAGAGATAGAAAGAGCAATTTACAAATTCATTTGGAATAACAAAAAACCTAGGATATCGAGAACTATTCTCAACAATAAAAGAACTTCTGGGGGAATCACCATCCCAGACCTCAAACTGTACTACAGGGCAGTAGTGATAAAAAAAAAAAAAAAAAAAAAAAAAAAAGCATGATATTAGTACAGAGATAGACAGGATGATCAATGGAATAGAATTGAAGACCCAGAAATGAACCCGAACATCTATGGTCACTTGATCTTTGACAAGAGAGCTAAATCCATCCAGTGGGAAAAGGACAGCATTTTCAACAAGTGGTGCTGGCTCAACTAGAGGTCAACATGTAGAAGAATGCAAATTAATCCATTCTTATCCCCTTGCACAAAGCTCAACTCCAAGTGGATAAAGGACCTTCACATAAAGCCAGATACACTGAAACTAATAGAAGAGAGGTTGGGGAAGACCCTCGAATACCTAGGCACAGGGGAAAAGTTCCTGAACAGAACACCAATGGCTTATGCTCTAAGATCAAGAATCGACAAATGGGACCTCATCAAATTGCAAAGCTTCTGTAAGGCAAAGGACACTGTCAACAAGACAAAACGGCAACCAACAGATTGGGAGAAGATTATTACCAATCCTACATCTGATAGGGGGCTAATATCAAATATTTACAAAGAACTCAAGAAATTAGACACCAAACAACAAAATAACCCCATTAAAAATGGGGTACAGAGCTAAACAAAGAATTCTCAACTGAGGAAACTCGAATGGCCGAGAAGCACCTTAAGAAATGTTCAACATCCTTAGTCATCAGGGAAATGCAAATCAAAACAACACTGAGATACCACCTCACACCAGTCAGAATGGCTAAGATCAAAAACTCAGGTGATAGTAGATGCTGGCGAGGATATGAAGAAAGAGGACACTCCTGCATTGTTGGTGGGGTTGCAAGCTGGTACAACCACTTTGGAAGTCAGTCTGGTGGTTCCTAAGAAAAGTGGATATAGCACTACCTGAGAACCCATCTATACCACTCCTGGGCATATACCCAGAAAATGCCCCAACAAATAACAAAGACATATGCTCCACTATGTTCATAGCAGCCTTATTTATAATAGCCAGAAGCTGGAAAGAACCCAGATGCCCTTCAACAGAGGAATGGATACAAAAAATTTGGTACATTTACACAATGGAATATTACTCAGCTATTAAAAATAATGAATTTGGGAAATTCTTAGGTAAATGGATGGAACTAGAAAATATCATCCTGAGTGAGGTAACCCAATCACAAAAGAACACACATGGTATTTACTCACTGATAAGCGGAGATTATCCCAAAAATCTGAAACAACAAAGATTCAACTACCAGACGACATGAAGCCCATGAAGAAGAAAGAACAAGTAAGGATGCCTGGGTCTTTCTTAGAAGGAGTAACTAAATACCCAAGGGAGCAAATATGGAGACAAAGTGTGGGACAGAATCTGAAGGGGGGGTTGTAGGGAGACCATTCCATCTGGGTATTCATTCCATGGGCAGTCACCAAAAATAGATGCTGAAAGAAATGTCAGGATGGGAAAGCTGACAGCAGCCAGATAAGGCTATCTCCTTAGAGGTCCCCCAGAGTCGGACATACCCAGAGACAGATACCCACAGCTATCCATTAATCTGATCAAAGGTTCCCAATGGAGGAGTTAGAGAGTAAATAGAAGGAACCTTAAGGGCTGGTGGCCCCGTGAGGAGAGCAAAAATACCAACCAACCAGAGCTCCCCAGGGTCTAAACCACCAGCCTAGGAGCACATATGGAGAGACACATGACTCCAGCTGTATATGTAGGGGAGGATGGCCTTGTCGGGCATAGGTGGGAGACAAGATCATTGGTACCCTGAAGGCTGAGCACAGAGGGGGGAGAATCTGAGGGTGGGGAGGGGGGCTGGGAGTAGATGGGTAAACACCTTCATAGAGGCAGGAGGAGGGGGGATGGGACAAGGGGTTCCTGGGTGGTGGGGGAAATATGGTAAGGGGATAAAATTTGAAATGTAAATATTATATCCAATAAAAGGGGAAAAAATAGAAAAGCGGTTAGAACCAACATTCTTAATAAAATGTCAGCCCTCTTTTAAAAAAAAAAAAAACAAAACTATCTTGATACTAAAATTTGTTTTGAGAATTGTATATTGCAGAATGATCAGCCTTGGTGTATCTACTCAACAAGCAAGCTGGGCAGACCTGCTCAAACCTCTGAGGTCCGGGAATTCCATCTGGAGGCAGAGAAGACACAGCATCAGAGGATTGCCAACTTGCTCTCCCCTCCCCACTCCTCTTCTAATATCTTAACGCCCATAATCAGCTTGAAGAAGCTAATGATGAGTTGGCGCCCCTATTCCCTGGGCTTGGGGACTAAAGTGATAAATGTTGGGCTGTCTCTCTAGGGAAAAGTAGTGGTTTTGTCGGAATAGAGAGTATTAGCTAGGGTGTATTGCATAGCCATAACCTATTAGTAGAAATCTTTATAATTAATTTCAAGATGAAGATATAAATTCTTAAATGGCACAAATTTACTTTGTTTACAAATTTTAAGATTTTCATTGGCATGAGCTTCTTAGTGATATAAGAGTGAGATGAATATTGTTACTGCCATAGGCATTGTACCAGTATAACACATTTAGGAATACAAAGCGTAGACCCAGTCCTTCTTTAACTTTTTTAACTGATTTGAGATGGTAAGCCTGTGAGTTAAGGGACTATAGCAAATTCATGGCTTGGAGTTTATTATAAGGGTGCTCTCTATGTTTTATTTAGAAATAGCTGAGTGGAGTTAACAGGCAACAGTCCAGATTACCTTAAATGGATAGCTGGTTTTCAAAACATCAGAAATCCTTAGAATTGACATGACAAACATTTCAGTATTAATGTTCATTTTCATTAGAGACCTGTCTGCTCTGGACAGCTTCCTATATTGAGTTCTAAGAAGAAATCGAGCATCCTTGGAGTTACTCCAGTTGTGGTGAGACAGCCACTAGGCAAGAATTGCCACTTTCCTTCTACAGACAAATTACTGTCCAGAAAAGGACACACTTGCAGAATAGTCGACTGATTATATCTGCCTAGACAGAGTAATCAGCCCTTAATAATTCTGCAGCACTAAGGTCTGTCAGATGATCCTGGGCCAGAAGGCAGAAGAACAGATGCTCCAACGTTTTGAAGTAGAGCGAGTGTCCAGGTGTTCAGAGGTCTCTATAAATTGGCTAAGTTTTAGAAACTATGATTTGTGCTTCCCACAATTACAGTTAACTCAGTCATTCTGGATTTCTGATGGGGTTGAAAACATATAGCTATTGACCTTAAGAGAAAAGACTTGAGTGGATGGTCGTCAGCTGACATTCATCCTAAAGCCAGGTTCAGAACTAAATGTTTTAGTTAGAATAGATGACAGAGAAGCTGGTTAGTCAACAAAAGGATGGACTGGGTATTAGGACTATCCTGTACCTCACTGGTACAAATTGGCATAATTATGCTCTAATTGTATTTTGAGAGAAAAGTTTCATTTTAACAGGAAGGGTGATGTGTAGGAGGAGCTAAGGTAGGAGGAGTACTGAGAGGAAGAAAAGGAGTAAGAAGAGGAGAAGAAGAAAGAGAGGAGAAGCTAGGTGAAGAAAGAGAGAAAGAGAGGGGAGACAGGGAGGCAGAGGTCCAAGTATCTCCACCAGTCAAAGATAGTTGTTATATCTAGGTTGGTCAGTGGGTTACACCTCTGATTGAACAATTCCAAACTTATAAAGCCTATGATTAACATTATTTTTAAAAAATGTATAAATGCAAAAAGGAAAAGGGGGCATGGGATAGGGGTTTTCTAAGGGGGGAATGGGGAAAGGGGATGCCATCTGAAGTGTAAATAAAATATCTAATAAAAAAAATGGATGGAACTAGAAAATATCATCCTGAGTGAGGTAACCCAATCACAAAAGAACACACATGGTATTTACTCACTGATAAGCAGATGTTAGCCCAAAAGCTTGGAATAGCCAATATTCAACTCACAGACCACATGAAGCTCATAAAAAAGGAAGACCAAGTGTGGATGCCTCAGCCCTATTTAGAAGGAGTAACAAAATACTCAAAGCAGCAAATATGTAGAAAAACTGTGGGACAGAAACTGAAGGAGAGGCTGTCTGGAGACCATTCTACCTGGGTATCCATTCCATGTGCAGTTACCAAAGGTAGACACTGATGTGGATGGCAGGAAGTACATGCTGACAAGAGCCTGATATAGCTGTCTCCTTAGAGGTCTGCCGGAGTCTGACACATTCAGAGGCAGATGCTCACAGCTAACCACTGATATGATCAAGGGTTTTCCAATGGAGAAGTTAGAGAGAAGACTGAAGGAGCTGAAAGGGTTGGTGGCCCCATGAGGAAAGCAACAATACCAACCAACCAGAGCTCCCCAGAGTATAAACCACCAGTCTGGGAGCACATAGGGAGGGACCCATGACTCCATCTGTACACGTAGGGGAGGATGGCCTTGTCGGGCATAGGTGGTAGAGAAGATCCTTGGTCCCATGAAGGCTGAACATCAAGTGGGGGTGGGGGGAATTCGAGGGTGGGGAGGTGGGAGAGGGGGTGTAGGTGGGGACACATTCTCATAGAAGCATGAAGAGGAGGGATGGAATAGGAGGTTCCTGGGTGGTGGTGTGAATGGGGTAAGGGGATAAAATCTAAAATGTAAATATAATATCCAATAAAAATAAAAAAGGAATTCTGATAAAAAATTTTAAAAGATCAGGCTCAGATTAATTCATAGAAAAATCCCACCACACTTTCAAAGAAAAGCTACAACCATATTTTTTAAATTATTTTTTAAAGCACAAGGAACACAAAACACTTCTATAAAGCCATTATGATATTCATCTAAAACCCAGGGAAAGACATGACATCAACAACAAAAATCTTTTTATAAGAAAAAAAGAAAACTATATGTTAATTATATTCATGATGCCAAATTCCTCAATAAAAAAACTGCAAATCAAATACAGGGATATATGATACAAATCATCTTCCATAACTAAGTTGTCTTTATTGTAGAAAAGCAAAGATTCTTCAACATACACAAGTCAGTAAATATCATACATCATATAAATAGATCCAATGCCATATATTCATCTCAATCGATGCAGAAAATGACCTTGATAAATCCAACATGCTTTAATATAAAAGTCCTAGTGTGATTGGGAGTGGAGAAAGCACCTCCTCTCTTCATTCTTTTCTATGTTCCTTTACTCCCTCTCATATCATGATCTTTTATTCTTTAATTGCTATTGCCATGATGTATATAAAAATGTAAATATAATAATTTACTGATATCAGTAAGTAATATCAGTAAATGATAAATGTGTATATAACTATATGTATATATATATATATATATATATATATATATATATATATATATATGTGTATAATATGAAAAATCAACAAATCTAAGAGCTGGTCATTGAGAAGACAATATTCACAGACCTTTTGCTAAATTAACCAAAAGGAAAACATAATTCATGTGACTAGAATCAGAGATAACAGGAAATTTTTACAAGATGCATAAAAAATGTTATACTTTTAAAACTATTAGGATAAAAAAATCTAAATAAAATCGACTAATCTGTAGATTTATTAAAACCATATATATATATATATACATATATATACATATATATGTATATATACATAAACACATACAACACACACATACACACACATATGGCCACTTTTTTACCTTTTGAAATATATTTAATTAGCATATGTTAACTATATGTAGTTAAATAAAAAACATGCATTTCATTGTGACATTTCATTTTCATACATATACATAATGTATTTTGATTGTATTCATCCCTTTGTCACCCACCCTTCCTGCCTTCTCATTTCATTAAATTTATTTATTAATCTACTTCATATCCCAACATCAGGCTCTCACTCTCTTCCCAGTATCCCCTCAAGTAAATCGTCCTCCATTCCACCCTTCCTTTCTCCTTTGCTAAGAGGGTGCACCTTCTTGGTGTTAGTCTCCACACTCAAACACTGCTCCCTCTACACCAAGTTGCTGCAGATTAGGCACATCCTCTCCCACTGAGGCTATACTAGAAAAAACATTTAGGGAGATGAGTTCCACAGGCAGGCAGGTAACAGACTTAGGGACAGGCCCTGCTTCAGCCGTGGGAGGACCTGCATGAAGATCAAGATGCTTATATAATACATGTGTCCAAGAGGCCTAGGTCTAGCCTGTGCTCACACTTCTGTTGGTATTTTCTAGTTCCATTCATTTGCCTGCAAATTTCATGATGGCCTTGTTTTTGATGGCTCAGTAGTACTTTGTTGTGTAAATGAACCACATTCTCTTTTGAGGGACATCTGGGTCATTTCCAATTTTACAAATAGGGCTGCAATGAACATAGTTGGGCAAGTGTTCTTGTGGGATAGTGGAACATCTTTTGGATATATGCCCAGGAGTGGTATACTTGGTTCTTGAAATAGAAATATTCTCAATTTTTTGAGAAAACACATTTGATTTCCAGAGGGGTTATATAAGTTTGCACTCTCACCAGCAGTGGAGGAGTGTTGCCCTTGCTCCACAATCTTGCCAATATGTGCTGTCCTTTGAGTTTGTGATCTTAGCCATTCTGATGGGTATAAGGTAGAATCTCATATTCTTTTAGATTTGCACTTCCCTGATGACTAAGGATGTTTAGGTGTACTTTGCAAAGAGCCTCTATGTAAACATGTCTTATGCTTTGTTTTATTCAAAGGGCTGAGTTAATCATTACAAGATTTTTTTTCAAAAATGTGCTGTGCTAAAATAAAATGATCTTGGTCAGACTCAACATGTCTTGACCCAGCCATCAGTTACCTAAATTGGTATGATTACTGTTTCATTCTTACCTCTACCTAATCATTTTTCCTTGCCTTCTATAAAGTCTGCAGGGACCATCCCACAGATGTCTCCTATCCCATCCCCCCATATTCATGGAAATTAAAAACTTATTACTAAATGAAGAAGGGAAAGAAAAAAATCAAGAAAAAATTGTTCAACTCTGAAATAAAATACTAATGGCAACACAAAAAAACTTTTGAGATATATTAAAAGCAGTCCAAATAGGGAAATGAATAACTCTACATGTGTACATTTTTAGAAATCAGGAAGAGAGGCTAAAGTGGTAAATTACTGTCAGCTTTTCAGAAGAACCAGTTTTAGTTTCTATCAGCAATATGGCAGCACATAATTAGCAACTGTGTTTCAATTCTGTTTCAAGGCATGTGATTTTCTCTTCTAACTGTCATGGGCTCTTGTGTACATATTCTGGATATATACATTCACACACACACACACACACACACACACACACACACACACACACACACACATTCATTTTTTAAAGTAACAGAATACCAATGAATGACTCCATGATACATCCAAAAATTTAGAAGACTGAAGACTAATAAAGCCCAATCCCAGTATACGAGAAGAAATAAAAATAAAATAAAATAATGGAGAAAATTTAATGAAATAGGAACAAAGAAAAATAAGGAATCAAACAGTGGATGCTGTCACCTACCATATTTGCCTGTACAGCCTGAAGGTTGTACATCTCATCAGCTGCAGAAATTTCCTTCACACTAGACTTTTTCTGCCTGAGAAATGAGTGTGAATTAAAAGTAGACTTCAAATGGAAGTGAGTCATGACAGTCCCTATGGAATACACTGATATTTTTATAATTCTCATTCCAGAGACAACGTATGAAGAGTAGAAAGGGTTTCAGGTGAAACTTAATCAAACCTTCTCCTTCTAAATACTCTTCATATTTCCAGGTCTACAAATTAGGATGTTTTTCTTTTCTAAGGACCGTATTTTCATTGAGATATTACTAATTAAATGTATAAAAGTTATAAATATGAATACACAGATATATAAGGTGGAAATTTCTAGTTTGTTTAAAAACCCAGTAGTATCATGTGATGTTTTTATGGAAGCTCTCTTGTGAGAGGGCATGTGATGTTTTGCTGAAAACAGGCACTGAAGAGGGCATGTCGTGTTTAAAAAGAATATACATAGAACCCCACAAATAATATAAGGACACTCTTGTGTTGCTATATCACATAATGTTTCACTTCTTTCCTGGACTTTACTTCCTAAAGAGAAATTCCAATTCTTCCAAAGATCTTTGCCAGGTGTTCCGGCTGATACTGGCTACTTCTGATGACTGATTTGACTTGGTGAAGCCTTGCTGTTTCTGTTAGATCTAACTGCCACTACTGATTCACATTTGGTGTTTGTTGAACTGCTGTTATACTGACAGTAAAGAGTGGAATTGTCTCAAAGAACTACTTCTAAATAGGGCAACAACCTCCTTTCCCTATTAATCTTCTTTCTTCCCTACCTCTGATCTAGGAGGTAGATTGAAGCATTTAAGAGCCCTAAAATATATTTAGAAAATTTGAAGTCTACAGATATAAATTTTTATTTATTGATCCTGAAATAGCTTACTAAATGTCAGGTTGCTCTGACCATGCACTTCCTGCAGACAAGAGATCCATTTGTCTGCAAGCAATGGCTTCTGCTTTTGTTTGACACCAAAAGGGGGCCTCATTCCCTAAGGTAAATGGTTTTCATATGTTTAAAAAAACAGTTAACTTTATAGAAGTGGCTTTCCATGATGTTTTACAAAATCAAAGATTACATTGTAAATACCTTCTAGCCTACAACAGGAGTGATGTGACTGAAGCTTTTTACTTTAAACCCCAAGAGAATAATAAAGAGATCAGGGAAATTACTTAATCCAAACCAAAACAGACTGAAGTATTTATTACATGTATACTTGTTAAAACTCAAGGTGTACATGGATCCTTCCTCTGTGGGTCAGAAATGAGATCTAACTTTCTTCATGTGTAAAAATCTCATTCATAAGTAATTCACATCAAAATTTGAATGACAACAATAGCAAATAGCCTAATATAAAATAAAAACATATTCATACAGAAAAGCATAACAAAACACTCAGAAAAGTATCACAAGATTTTAAAATATTTATTTATTTACATATTTTAATGAGTGTGGGGGGGTGGGTGGGGGGGTGGGGGTGGGGGTGGGGGTGCGCGCGCGCGCGCGCGCACGCTTGCCACACCATGAGTGTAACAGTCAGAAGAAAACTTGTTTAAGTTGTTGTGTTTGGAATCAATTCATATTGTCAGCTTTGTCAGCAAGTGCCCTCACATGGTGATAATATCTTGTTGGTAAAAAGGTCCTGAGAAAGGTACAATGTATACTTCCACTCCTCTATTCAACTAGGAATAAGAAAAGCCTAGTTTGATTAATTGCTTGCTTGCTTACTTGTCTTTCTTTGTTTTGTTTTTGTAAATTAACATTTTGTTTTGAGTTTCTTTGGTATTCATTTTTCACACAATATATTTGATCATCTTCTTTCCCCTTCCCCAATTCTTCATGATCCTCAGACATTTAACCATCCAACTTGAGGTACTTTCTCAAACAAAACAAAAGAGAAAATCAACCAAATAAAAATGGAAAAACTAAAAAAGGATTATCAGTAAGATGATACATACCAAACCGAAATAAAAAGTACAGGCACAGGCACATCGTGTGCACACGCACGTGTGCACACACACACACACACACACACATACACACACACACACAATATAGTATGCTGATTGGTGGCCAATTACCACTGGGTATGAGACCTGCCGTGGATTGTGACTGATATATTTAATGATACTCCACTGGAGAAAATTGATTTTACCCTTTTCTGAAGTTATCTCTTATAAATAACTTCATGGCTAAGGTTATGACTATTTTTTCACTTCTGCTTCTCAATGCTGGATTTTGTCTAGTTTGAACACATTCAGGTTTTGTGCATTCTGTCACAGTCTCTGGAAGTTCATATGTGTACCAGCCTTGTTGTGTCTTGAAAATGCTCTTTTCTTGGCATCATCCAGCACATCTGTCTCCTACAATGTCTCCACTTTCTCATCTCCATATTCCCTGAGCTTGAAAGAGAGGGGGGTTGGTAAAAAAAAAAAAAAAAAAAAGAAAGAAAGAAAGAAAGAAAAAGAAAAATCCATGTAAAACAGCTTCTTTAAGATGCAAAAATTAAATCATACCCCAGCAAACCCATATGGTCATGAGATCCCTCTTGCTCTTGCTCTTGCTCAGTCTCTCCCCTGACTTCTATCTTGATTCATTAAATCTTGTTCTAACTCTAGGAAAGTTCCCTTTCTGACATCCATCTTCCTAAAGAGCTGCCAGTTAAATATAACAGTAGTAAGTTTCCATGGGTTAACATGGACACCATAGCATAAACTCTTTATTAATCTTTTCTATTCTTACTTAAGCACCTGTACAGGCACACTGCTAAATTTTTCAACCAAGTTGGTACATTTCTTTAACTTTCTGTTGGTTTTTGCCATGTGATTTTTTTTTTAAAGTCTTTTATTTCTAATGAATCAAGGGAGCCATGCAGTATAATATGTATCCTCCTAGGTACCAATATTCACATGTGTGTACCAGTCCCAATAGGTCAGTCTGATAAGAAACTAAGGTGGGAGGGAGAGAGGGAGGGAGAGAGGGAGAGAGAGAGAGAGAGAGAGAGAGAGAGAGAGAGAGAGAGAGAGAGAGAATATCTTGCCTTATTGAACATTCTAAGGTAAAATTCATGAAAGTGTTTTCTTTGTATTTAAAATGTGTGAGAAACATTCCTGAATAAAGATCTCTTTATAAATTAAATTCTGCACGAATGGTTCTCAATCTTCCTAATGCTGAGATTCTTTAGTACATTTCCTCATGTCACGTTGGCCCACAAATGATTTTGTTGCTACACCATAACTGTAATTTTGCTACTGTTACAAATCATAATGTAAGTATCTGATATGAAGGATTCTGGGATGTTATTCCTGTGAGGGTTTGAACACACAGATTAGACATCATTGGTCTTCATAGTGCTCCCACTGAGGAGAAGCAAACAAAAAAAGAGATAATGTAAAAGTCATCATCAGATGATGCCAGTCATTCTGGTTGATTTAGAAAGTATCTAAATACTTTGGAAAAAATTATCTAAATATTTGGGGAAAGTCATGTGAATACAGATGCATACAACTGAATCTTGTCAGAGGGGATCTATTGGTACCAATGAAGAATCTTAGCTGAGATCACAAATATCTATCTCTTTGTGATTGCTCAGGATTCAACAGGTCCAGTAGCTGGGTTCACTGTAGTTCCTTGAGCAGTCTTAGGGCAGAATGATAGCACAGACTTTTGATAGCACACACACATCTGAAAAGTGATTTGGTTGGCCAAGAAAAATTTGCATGAAAGGCAGGCACTCTTACTTCTTTGAGAATTGTTGAACAATAAAGGAGACATCTTGTCTGTCTCAGCAGAGCTCAGTACAGTCTGTACCATGGCTTGGACTTCCCTCTTCTTCTTCCTTCTTCATTTTACAGGTTTGGAGAGTCACCTGCATCCTGATCCTCAGTTTAGGGAAGCTATCTGATACCCAGATATATTCAATGCTTTTCTCTCATCTCAGGAGATAACAGCTTTCTCTATTTTTAGGTTCTTTCTCCCAACTTACGCTGACTCAGTTGCCCTCTTCCTCTACCTCCCTGGGAGCCTCAGTCAAACTCACCTGCACCTTGAGCAGTGAGCACAGCACCTTCAACATTGCATGGTACCAGCAACAACCACTCAAAGCTCCTAAGTATGTGATGTATCTTAATAATGATGGAAGCCACAGCAAGGGTGATGGGATCCCTGATCGCTTCTCTGGATCCAGCTCTGGGGCTGATCGCTACCTAACCATCTCCAACATCCAGCCTGAGGATGAAGCTATCTACATCTGTGGTGTGGGTGCTACAATTAGAGGACAATATGTGTCAGCACAGTGAGCAAGATGAAGGAGGAGGCAGGACAGGAACTATTTTTTTCACTTCCTTACAAGATATTACCTATCAGAATCATTGCATTGTGGACTTTTGGTATTGTTTGGATTCACTGATATTTTGTGTTTTAATAATTATGGCTTCTGATTTTTAATAATTATGGTCCCATAATAATACTTATGCACATTCCTTTCCTAATCCTAAATCAATACCCCCTGCCTTTATTAGGTTTTGTTTCTTAAATATGAAAAAAATAAATGCTGTTTCTTGTCATAGATAGTTTTGTTTGGTATGTAACTGTAGTTTTATTATCATAGTCTTTATGACTGTGGAATATATTGCTCTGGACTATTCTGACATTTAAAGTTTTTATAGACACAGTGAGTATTATTCTGATGAAATCTCTTGTATATGTTACCTAAGTTCTCTTTTCCTATAAGTTATAAATCACTTCCTTGGTTCTATATCTAAGTGTTCTAATTATTATATGCCATTAATTTTCTTTTCTGTTTTTTTCCAGTTGGTGTTCATTTTATCTGTATAAATATGTCATTTATTGGGTTTTAGAAGTTGTGTGTGTGAGAGAGAGACAGAGAGAGAGAGAGAGAGAGAGAGAGAGAGAGAGAGAGAGAGAGATCTTGTTGAAGATATACTCAGTGCCATTAATTTGAGATTCTTCTCCCTCATCTATGCTTATAATACAGAGGCTTATTTTTCCTCTGTGTCCTATACTTCCTGCATGTTCCTTTCACCTCTCTCTCTCTCTCTCTCTCTCTCTCTCTCTCTCTCTCTCTCTCTCTCTCCCTCTCTCTCTCTCTTTCTCTCTCTCTCTTTCTGTGTGTGTGTTTAATTTTTATTTGTTTTTTGATTATTTGCACTAGATCTTTTATTTTATCTTAAAACTTGATATTCTATTTTCTGCTTCATTCACTCTGTTTGTAAGCTTTTCTGGTATGTGTTCTAAGTGAGTCATTGGGCTCTTCATTTTATCTCGAGTCCCCTTCAGTATTTTTTTTTTGTTCTGATCGTATTCTGTTCTCAAGTCTTAGATAGTTTTTGAGTTTCTATCAACCATATGTTTGTCTTTTCTTGGATATGTCCCAGGGATTTATTCTCCTTAATTTCTTTCTTTCTCCTTGATTTTATTTAGCTGTTTCTTTGTTTCTTCTCTTTTATTTTAATTGAAATATTTTTTCATGTAGAATATTCTGATCATAGCTTTCCACACAGCAACTCGTCACGGATTTTTTCCTACAGCCTCATACTCCTGAATCAACACAATTTACTGTTCACTTATTACAAAAGAAACAGGTGTCTAACAAATTTAATGAAAAAAAATAAAGACAAAAGGAGTATAGGACCAAATGAATAAACAGGAACAAAAAGAAACAAAAAGCATATGAAATCCATACAGCCTTAGAAACTCAAATAAATCTATTAAAACCATAAAATTTGGAACCTTAACATATAGGAAAAAGAACTTTAAAAGTAAAAGACCCAGAAATGAATTATGAGATGAAAATCATCCCAAAAATACCATTGAGTTTGTTTTGTGTTTGCCATCTTCTGCTAGGCATGGGTCCTGCTTTTAAGTGTGCTTTGCATATCTAGTAATACTTGGTTGGAAAAAAACTAAATTTTTGCAAGTAGTTATCAAATTGAGATAGCTTCTCTGTCACAGGTGGGGCATTGTGACCATAACTCCTCTCAGCACTGGGATCACATATGGCTTAGACTTGTGCATACTGTCAGAGTCTCTGCATTCATATGAGCATCAGTCCTGTTGTGTCTAGAGGGCCTTGCTTGGTTGGTGTACTTTACTGTTCTGTTCTTTTAGGTAGCAGAGAAATGCAAATTAAAACAATTTTGAAGACCTTAGCACACTCAGACTGAGCAGTATCAATAAAACAAATGACATCACGTGAAGCAGAAGATGTAAAGAAAGAAGAATATTTGTTCAATACTGACACTGTGGTGGTTACTCCAGCAAACTGGAATTAGTCTACCCCAAGAGACAAATATCCCACTCTTAGGCATATTCTCAGAGGACTCTACATCCTAGTAGAGAGATACTTGCTTATTTGTTGCTCTATTCATAATAGCCAACAATAAGAAGAAACTGTATCTGCAACAACCGATGAGTAGATAATGAAAATGAGATATATTTACACAGTGGAAATTATTCAGCTTATGAAAAATAGGACAATAAAACTTGCAATTAAATAGATAAAGCTAGAGAAAAATAGCCCTTAGTGAGGTCGTATATATATCAAAAGACAAATAATGTATGTTTCTCTTATATTTATATGTTAAATTGTAAGCTTCTAATCTGTGTGACACAAAGTGAATAATCACTGATGATTAGGGAGGAATAGAATATATCCCAAGGAAGGGAAAATGGAATATAGATAGTATTGTATACAGTAAAAAGAGAACCTGGAAGAGGAGGATCAAATGGTGAGGGAATATGATAAATGAGTAAAGGAGGCTTATGAAGAAAGATAACTAACATTAAAGTCATTTTGAAAAGCCTTATGGAAACCCATTACTGTACAGTTTTACTAAAATAAATACATGTAGAAAATGAATCTAAATGGAGTTATTATATGATTCAGAAGACAATGTTCCATGAATGGAATATATTTTACTGAGTTTCTATGGAATCCCCAAATATCACAAAATAGTGCCAAGGCTATTGATTGCTATTGACAGCCTGAGATGTTCTATTGCTTATGACAACACTTTCCAATGTCATTGAGCTGATGTCTAACTAGAAGCTTCTCTCCTAATGACTTGGATTTATGATACTAAAAAGTACTCTGCACAAATCTCTGGAGATAGGTACCTAACATTCAGATACAAATCCTGGAACCTAAGAAGGTGATCTCTGTGTAAGATATATTAGTGTAATGCAGGCACAAATGTTATAGGAATAACCAACAACTTTGATTGAGCTTAAGGATCAATCTATAAGATGGAACCCATACCTGACACTGTTAAACTGGCAAAGGACCTAGGGCTATATAGCTAACAAGCTTATTTTAACATCATTATTCTGTTAAAAGAACATGGCAATCAAATGGCATATTGTTATCCCTGGTGATTACTGCATCTTCAAACTTCATCAGAGAAATTTCTTCCAGCATTGGATGGGACTCAGCTTGAATACTTATATTTGTACCATGTACTGACAATGAGAGCCTTTACAGCACTCAGCCCTTAAATGGGATGCTTTTATCAAACACTTCCTCCAAAGAGTCAGAGATCTATATAGAAGAAGATGCAGAAAGATCGAAAGAGCTAGGAATGATAAGTTACACCAAGGAGACTATTTCTTCCAGATGTGATAAAACTGATGTATATATGAAGTGATAGAAACTGGGAAGCTCACAAAATGCCTGTACTGATTTAAGGTAGACAGGGTCCCAGCCCTGACAACAAGGAGTCCCATCCCTAACCAAGAAGGTATTTGAAATTAATACTTGTGAAAATCTGTAAAGGAGCAGTCTTTGTCCAGATAATGTCCCTAAGAGACAAGAACATGAGAAGAAAAGAGGGCTTCTGTGGCTTCTCTACTTGCCTGGGTCTCTATTCCACTAAATGACACATAATGGGCTCTGGCCACACTGAAGACACACAAAATGGTGCCAATGTCATGGAGTTGCCAGCTTCCTGCACTTTGTCCACAAACACATTACCAAGGTATGATGTTATTCATATATACTCTTGCAAGACACAGGTTTCATGACATTAGGAACCATTGGATGACAGTGGGATATGCCCTTAACTGACTGGAATATAATATACATATACATCATATACATATACACATACACATACACATTTACATATACATATATGCACTGATGAACTTCTACATTAAACTAGAACTTTACCCTAATGCTGGTATCTGGAGTCTTCTTTCCAAGTAACCCATTTTGACTTCACAGCCCTTATCCTCCAAGCCACCAGAACAAAGTTACACAGCTGGTACAAGAACAGGGACCCCCAAAGAAGAAAAGTTGGATGAGCAGACCTCTCTGATAAATAAGGGCAATGATTCTTCTCATAGGAGGTGAATGTGAGCATAATTGAACATATTGAAAGGAATACCAGAGAGTAGGTAACTTTCTCTGGCAGACAATTCAATAAATTTTATGATACAATACTAGAACTTTGTCTCTGGAAACATGCTAAACAAGTGTGGAATGAGAGCCCAGGGGGCAGAGTGCTGTAGCTTGTCCAGAGATGTGAAGGAGAATATGTCTTCCCCCTTATTTCTTCCCACTGTTGTTACCATCATCAATTGCCCTAGGGCAGCTTCTCTTTCTGTCTTGTTCTCAGCATTGACAATTAAGGAGGAGAGCCCAGAGAATCTAGTAGTGCCTTCTACTTCTCCATATAACACTGTAGCTAAGGATTTGGACAAACCAAAATTGTTTTCTAGGTACACTGCTCTAGAGCAATCATCTATTTGAGGTTCAGATAAAAATGAGGACCATGACCCTCTATATCCCAGTCAAAATGCTAAACACAGCTTCTAACCCTCTGAGATCAAATGTCAAAAGCCCAAATTGGCCATTGTGTTTATTGCTCCCAACAGCAATAACTAATGCCACCAACTCCTGAGTGCCTCCTACTTCTTTTCCTATTCTTCCTCTTTATGAAGCCATGATATACCCTTCTTCAGAGTCCCCACTGTTATTCCTGGTAACTGATTCCCTTTACAAACCATGGGAAACAGCAGGGATGTCACATTTCATGGAAACCTTATAAACTATCTGTAAAGTGTTCATGAAAAATAGGTTGTACTCCCCTTTTGTGACCCAGATGTTTGAATCCATGTCCATTACATTAAACTTGCCCCAGGACTAAAACACTATAATGAGGACAACCATCTCTAGGAGGCAGTTCCTCTGATGGAAAGCTACCTTTTATGATGAGGGAGAAGTTCTTGGACAGGGAAATGTTCGATACCCCTGATACCCTTATTTGGTAAAGGAGTATTAGCTTTGCCTGCATCATAAATGCAAAGGTGGCCTAACTTCTTTGACCAAGAATTAACCATACCAAGGAAGGGGCTATTGTTCCTCTTCAGGGACTCACACAAAACTAGGGAAGAATTTTGCAGATTTTGTCTTCTGAATACAAGAAGCAGTAAACCACCAAGTTCAACACAAAAAAGTAGGTGAAGCTCTAGCATGAGAAAAGATTTGGGATACAGTGACAACTAAGGCAAGAAGGATTGTTGTCCTCATCAAAATGGGGAGTTTGAGGACTGGATAAATGCTTACAAGGGACCTAGGCTCTGCTTCTAACCAATCAGAAGCCCTGGAGGCTACTTTAGCCACTCACCATAAGACAAATGAAGCTCTGGACCAAAAATATAGCTGTTGGATATGAGAAGGTCAGGGACATTTTTCACAACAGTGCCCAAGCAAAACTCAGAATTCTGGAGAGAAATTGATTTGTAATAAATGTAGAAAAGGATTCAACTGCAATAAAGGCTGTAGATCTAAAATCAAGAATGAACAGTCTTTAAACTTCCAACATGATAACCCCATTTGTAACCTGAAAGTAACAGGGACCTCCAAAATACTCTGAACCACTCCCATAGGAATCCTGCAATCAAGAATGAGACTTAAAATAGATGACACCAAATTTAAAGGCATTGTTGAGACAGATCCTGAAAGAAGGAAGAAGTTCTCACCTACTAGAAGCTCTGTCCTGGCCCAACCATCAAGGGCCTTGACAGACAGTCACCATTTTAGCACATCTCTCAACCAGTGATATGGGCAGACAATGAAGGCAATTCAGGGGCAATGGCCCACAGCGATTTATGGAAAAGAGATCTTTTGGAGGATATGGGTGTGGTAGTCACCACTGACAATAGAGCCATTTGTAATTGCATAATACATGAAAATCTTAGAATGAAAGGCTACCCCCAATTCTAATGGCCACTGATTAAAAGGAGCTCCCATTTTCTCTAAACCTTTCCTAGAGCTCTAACAACGCAAAATGGGTACAATAACAATCACACGGGGGAAGTATCAGGCAATAAAAAAATCTTGTTAAAGAACAATTAGAGATGAGACATATTGAGCTGTCTACTAACCCCTTGAACTCTCCAGTTTTTATTATAATGAAAAAATGGCAGGCAAATTCATATTTCTGTATTATTTAAAAGCAATTAACACATCCATACAGGCCATGTGAGCTACTCAATCTGGCCTTTCTCCTCCTCATCATCCATAACAAATGACTATTACATATTAACTATTGACATAAAGGACTGCTTTTTTTTCCATTCTTCTGCATGTGGAAAGCAGAGATTTGCTTTCTCAATCCTCTCTGAGAAAAATAAGCCCTTAATGAAAAGACATTTTTGGAGAATGCTCCCACAAGCATAAAAAAACTAGACCAACACTTTTTCAAGTTTATGTATGGGAGGCATTAAAATCAATAGCTAAAAATTGCTGCATTGTTATTTACATAAACAACGTTCTAATTGGAAATCTTAATAAAGACCATTTAAAATATTAACTGATAAAGATTACAAAAGCCCTTACTGACAAAAGACTATAAGTAGCTGCTGAAAAATTATGTCAGGAGCCTTATATGTTTTGTGGTTGCAAAATAAATAATAAGACAATAAAGACACAAAGGTTGCAATTTGAATTCCCAGCTCCCCCAACTTTACCATCTATGCAGACCTTTTTGGGAAACCTTGCCTTCATATGGCCTTGATTTTCCTTCCCATTGCCACTGGCCAATTTACCCCTCTTTTTGCCCATTTACAAGGCACAAAGAGACCTGAAAAACTACTAATTATCACAGAGGAAGCTCAAAAACTCTAAAAAATAACCAACATAGGCTTAAACCAGACTATAATAGATACATTTCAAATAAAGAGCTCTGAGGACTGGTTATCCCAATGCCTGGGTTACCACTCTCTGGGTCAGATAATCTCTTGGATACATATATTATACTTCTAGGCCTGTATGATTGGCCCATTCATAGATGGCATCTTTATATTTGCTCTCAATATTCTTAAGACCTCTCAGTTTATATTAGGGAAACACAGATAAATTGTACTTCCCATATCCCAGGACCTATTAGTTTGAAACTTTCCTTTAATCCTATAGCATAAACTTTTCTATTGATGTTCCATAATCAGATTAATAGCCATTATCCCCAAAAGGGGGGGGGAGCTTTGTCTATTTTGCCACAAATGTCAAATCTACATATTAGGTTTCTCAGTTCTACCCCCATCCTGGATGCAGCTTCAGAATTTACAGATTTATTCAAGACAGTATTTGGCTGTATTACACTTAATAGGAAACAGTCTATAAGAGTACTCTCAATCCTTTCATGGGTCAGTTCAACTTGGTGTACTTCTAGCAATCCTGACTGTGACCATCAGGAACCTCTCAGTATTTTTAGTGATAGTCAGTATGCTACTAATATGGAGAAATTCTTGCCCCATGCAGTATTAAAGCCAACAGAGGGACCACTTTTTTTTCTGATTTTTTTATTAGATATTTTATTTACACTTCAGATGGCATCCCCTTTCCCCATCCCCCCCCTTAGGAAACCCCTATCCCATGCCCCCTTTTCCTTTTTGCATTTATACATTTTTTAAAATAATGTTAATCATAAGCTTTATAAGTTTGGAATTGTTCAATCAGAGGTGTAACCCACTGACCAACCTAGATATATCAACTATCTTTGACTGGTGGAGATACTTGAACATCTGCCTCCCTGTCTCCCCCCTCTTTCTCTCTTTCTTCACCTAGCTTCTCCTCTCTTTCTTCTTCTCCTCTTCTTACTCCTTTTCTTCCTCTCAGTACTCCTCCTACCTTAGCTCCTCCTACACAACACCCTTCCTGTTAAATTGAAACTTTTCTCTCAAAATACAATTAGAGCATAATTATGCCAATTTGTACCAGTGAGGTACAGGATAGTCCTAATACCCAGTCCATCCTTTTGTTGACTAACCAGCTCCTCTGTCACCTATTCTAACTAAAACATTTAGTTCTGAACCTGGCTTTAGGATGAATGTCAGCTGATGACCATCCACTCAAATCTTTTCTCTTAAGGTCAATAGCTATATGTTTTCAACCCCATCAGAAATCCAGAATGACTGAGTTAACTATAATTGTGGGAAGCACAAATCATAGTTTCTAAAACTTAGCCAATTTATAGAGACCTCTGAACACCTGGACACTCGCTCTACTTCAAAACGTTGGAGCATCTGTTCTTCTGCCTTCTGGCCCAGGATCATCTGACAGACCTTAGTGCTGCAGAATATAAATAAATATAAGAGGGACCACTTTTTAATGGCTATGACTCAGCTCCAGATACTAACATAACAATGATCTGCTTATTTATGTTTACAACATGTCCACTCCCACCAAAGCCTCCCCAAAGTAATTTCTGTGGGAAACTCATTAGTGGATGAAGCTGTGTCTGCCCTCATGCTTTCACCACTAAAGAAGCTAGAGAGCTACATGTCCACTTTCATAACTCTGTATCCAGATTTAGCAAAGGTCTCCTGCAAACATTCAGTTTATAGTTGTGTCTCCTCCAGACCATTCTTCCCTCTAGATCCTTTTATAGCCCACAGACTCAAATCCTTGATGGAGTGTTCCAACACTGTTTATCAGATGGATGTTACTCATGTTTCCTCTTTTAGGCATTAAAAAATATGTCTGTATGATTATTGATACTTATTCTTACTTCATTTTTGCCTTAGTACTGTCATAAAAAAATTCCAAATGATCATCTTTGCTATGAAAAATGCCATGTGGGTTCCTTATGTGATTAAGATGGACAATGGTCCCACTTATACAAGCTCTCAACTGAAAGCCTTCTATAGCCACTGAATAGTTCTCCCAGCATAGACATTTCCTACAATTCCCAAAGAAAACCCACTGTTGAACATTCAATGTCTTCTCTTAAAATGAACAGTTACAAAAAGGGAGAAATGGAACTCATACATGCCCACAAACAAATTAATATCAGCTTTATTTACATTGAAATTTTAAATTTTTGATTAACTTGTATTGACGTCCACTTAAAAGCACTGGGAAGCTATACTCCCACAATCTAAATCATTGTCACTAGTCCTTTAGCAAGACCCTATAGATAACCAATGAAGGGGATCTTGCTTACCACCACCACCACACCCCCTCCACTAATAATAGGTTGAGGTTTTGTTTGTATTTTCCCAGGAGTGGAAAACCTGATTACCTGGCCAAACCATCAAGCCATACACGAAGAATGAAAAGCTTGATGGCAATGACAGACAACGTGTCACTGGAAGAAGATCCAGTTCATAGAGATAACACATACCCAGGGACACAAAATGATTGGGAAACAGGAGGAAGACCCCAGAAGCAGGGACATCATCATCAATGCAGATGACCTACACAGGCTCCCCTCAGAATTTGGGGAGCCTTTTAACCTTAGTAACTCAGACCAAAAACTCTATGTCCCTAGAGGTGTCTGAGATAGGACTTTATATCCTGTTCCTGCTTATGTGTGCCATTATTTTTGATAATTGTCAGGCTCATCACAGCATTTGTGTGGGCTGTAGTTAGCCCTCTCTGTTTCTAATGCCAGTATCCTAGAACTCTCACTTGCCAACCATCTACAGTGGCAACCCTGAAGTAGATAAACATTACTCTCCAGTTAATTCATCTATGACTTATCCCTATCATGTTTCCTTCCATCTAGAGTTCAGTTTGATTGGCTACTTTGCCTACAAGAGGAACCCTGCCCTGCCAAGATAGTCACAGGAGATTTTGATTGGGTAAACATACAATACCAAGATAGGTGGGTATACACAGAGCCACAATCCTAAACTCTGGCTTATGGTACCAATGAAAACCCATTCAGGAAATTAGGGAAATGTGACCCTTCACAATTGTCACAAATAATATAAAATATCTTGGAGTGAATCTGACCAAGCAAGTGAAAAATTTGTATGACAAGAACTTCAAGTCTCTGAAGAAAGAAACTGAAGACCTCAGAAGATGGAAACATCTCCCATGCTCACGGATTTGCAGGATTAATATAGTAAAATGGACATCTTGCCAAAAGCAATCTACAGTTTCAATGCAATCCTCATCAAAATTTCAACTCAATTCTTCATAGAGATAGAAAAAGCAATTCTCAAATTCATTTGGAATAACAAAAAACCCAGAATAAGAAAAACTATTCTCAACAACAAAAGAGCTTCTGGTGGAATCACCATCCCTGACCTCAAGCTGCACTACAGAGCAATAGTGATATAAACTGCATGGTATTGGTATAGAGATTGGCAGGAAGATCAACAGAATAGAATTGAAGATTCAGAAATGAACCCAGACACCTATGGTCACTTGATCTTTGACAAAGGAGCTAAAACCACCCACTGGAAATAGGACAGCATTTTCAACAAATGGTGCTGGTTCAACTGGAGGAAAGGATGTAGAAGAATGCAAATTAATCCATTCTTACCTCTTTGTAAAAAACTCAAGTCCAAGTGGATAAAAGACCTCCACATAAAACCAGATACACTGAAACTAATGTCATAGAGATAGAAAGGTGTGAAAGAACATTTAATACTTGGGCACAGGGGAAAGGTTCCTGAACAGAACACCAATGGCTTATGCTCTAAGATCAAGAATTGACAAATGGGGCCTCATAAAATTGCAAGGCTTCTGTAAGGCAAAGGACACTGTCAATAGGACAAAACAGCAACAAACAGATTGGGAAAAGATCATTACCAATCCTAGATCTGATAGAAGGCTAATATCCAATATACACAAAGAACTCAAGAAATTAGACTCCAGACAACCAAATAACCTTATTTAAAACTGGGGTACAGAACTAAACAAAGAATTCTCAACTGAGAAAACTCAAATAGCCAAGAAGCACCTTAAGAAATGCTCAACATCCTTAGTCATCAGGGAAATGCAAATCAAAACAACCCTGAGATACCACCTCACACCAGCCAGAATGGCTAAGATCAAAAACTCAGGTGATAGTAGATGCTGGCAAGAATGTGGAGAAAGAGGAACACTCCTCCATTGTTGGTGAGATTGCAAGCTGGTACAACCGCTCTGGAAATCAGTCTGGCAGTTTTTCAGAAAATTGGACATACCATTACCTGAGGATCCAGCTATACCACTCCTGGGCATATACCCAGAAGATGCTCCAACATATAATAAGGACATATGCTCCATTATGTTCATAGCAGCCTTATTTATAATACCCAAAAGCTGGAAAGAACTCAGATGTCCTTCAACAGAGGAATGGATACAAAATTTGTGGTACATTGACACAATGGAGTATTACTCAGCTATTAAAAATAATGAATTTGAGAAATTTTTAGGTAAATGGATGGAGCTAGAAAATATTATTCTGAGTGAGGTAACCCAATCACAAAAGAACACACATGGTATTTACTCACTGATAAGTGAATATTAGCTCGAAAGCTTGAAATAGCCAACATTCAACTCACAGACCACATGAAGCTCATGAAAGAAGAAAGACTAAGTATGAATGCCTCAGTCCTACTTAGGAGGAGTAACAAAATACTCAAGGGAGCAAATATGGAGACAAAGTGTGAGACAGAAACTGAAGGAAGGGCCATCAGGGGACCATTCCACCTGGGTATCCATCCCATGTGCAGTCACCAAAGGTAGACTGATGTGGATGTCAGGAAGTGCATGCTGACAAGAGCTTGATATAGCTGTCTCTTTAGAGGTCTGCCAGAGTCTGACACATTCAGAGCAGATGCTCACAGCTAACCATTGATCTGATTAAGGGGTTCCCAATGGAGGAGTTAGAGAGAAGACTGAAGGAACTGAAAGGGTTTGTGGCCCCATGAGGAGAGCAGCAATATCAACCAACCAGAGCTCCCCAGAGTCTAAACCACCAGCATGAGAGCACATAGGGAGGGACCCATGACTCCAGCTGTATATGTAGGGGAGGATAGCCTTGTTGGGCATAGGTGGGAGAGGAGATCCTTTGCCCCATGAAGGCTGGACACAGAGTTGGGGGGGGGAATTCGAGAGTGTGTGAGTTGTGAGGGGTAGGTGAGAGCCCGTCCTCATAGAGGCAGGAGGAGGGGGATGGGATATGGGGTTCCTGGAGGGGCTAATGAAGTAAGGGGATAAAATCTGAAATGTAAATATAATATCTGATAAAAAAAAAAAAAAAAAAGAAAACCCATTCAGGACCAAATCATGGCCAATATCAATAGCCCCTTTCCTGTACAAGGTTTAAGTGTTTCCCTGATACTGATTATAATCTCTCACCCAGAAATCCACTTTCTATGTGCTTACAATCTCTGTGAAGATTGAGATATCTGTCCATGGATACAGTAATTGCAAGAGTGTTTGTCTACCCTTAGTCTTGTAAAATTTGCCCTTGTCATAGACTTCTGGGGTCACACCATTAGAGATATGTCTACAAGGTAACACCCCTTTATTTTCTGTAGGATACAATGTCTGACCAAGGCTGGCCACCCTAATCGGTTAAAGACTTTGCATATATCTGTAGCCCATGGCCCTGTTTAGATTTCAGACATTTTGTGGTAATGCAGGGAGCTAATTTTTATGATTCCACCTATGAAGGACACCACTCCAAGCCTTTGAAAGGGGCTTCTACTCCTTCAACAGAACTCATTGTGAGCCTGCCATTAACCTTATCTACAGAGAACATGCCCATATCTGGGACCCATTCATTTTTCCTGCCATTGTTCTTATGTAGTGGACCTAATCTTTACTGCTCTGAGTGAACTGTTCCCTCTCCCCATGCTGGGTTACTAATTATGGTACTACGACCCTATTGTTATGCCAGCTCCCATTTATATGGCTTCCTGTTAATGGTACAGAAGAATGGCAAAGTGATATGACTTTCAGTGACAAACTCCCTACTGTATTTCAAGGATGTATGAGTCTTTGGTATCTCAGCCATGGTAGCAATGATAGTCATGGGTTTAACTGCCACAACAGCAACAACAATTGGAGCACCTTCCCTGCAAAATTCTATACAGACAGCAGCAACTATAAACAGTCAATGCTATTATAAGTTTTGATAACCAACTCCAGTTAATTAACTCCTCCAAGTAGGCCTTCTTAACCTTCATCACAAAGGCAGTGTTTTATATAGGATGAGGGAAATGACCTCTGAGATTTAGCTCAGGGAATCTGAGACCCCCAATGTACCTCTATTTGTGTCTTCCAATACCAAACACTACTCCTCAGCCATAAAGCTTCAAAGAGAGTACCTTGCTGGGATATGAAATCATTCCTCACTCATCCTTTCCAACAGTTACATCATAAAATTCCTCAAATTAATGCCACCATGGTGAACAAAATTACCTTCTCTGATGACTAACTTCTTTAAAAGGGAGGTAGAAAATCTGATCACTATATTCTCAACAGAAAAACTTGTTATATATGTATTGTTCCCCCTGTGTTTTGGGGGAGGTATTGTAATCTGAAAGGTCATTATCCCTATAAAAACCCAAATAAATACTCAGAGGGTGCTATGAATGGAACTATGTGGCCTTGTAAAAATGGGAAAGGGTAAGCATTAGGGAGCAGTCTCTATTCAGATGGTGTCTCTAAGAAACAAAGAACCTGTAAAGTGTAAATGGCTCCTGCAACTGCTTGAGCATACCTGAGTTTCAAGTATACTAGACAACACATAATGGTGTCCCAGCACACCATAGACACAAAAAATGGTGCCAAACCCAAGGAGTAGCCTGCTACCTGCCCTTTGTCTACAGACACACTGCCAGGAGATGTATATTCAAATATACATATATACTCAAGTATACTCCCTACATAATGTGCAGTTTGCATATCATTCAAGCCTATT
Organism: Arvicanthis niloticus; assembly: GCF_011762505.2. Classification (NCBI taxonomy): domain Eukaryota; kingdom Metazoa; phylum Chordata; class Mammalia; order Rodentia; family Muridae; genus Arvicanthis; species Arvicanthis niloticus. Next base: position 4,988,312 of record NC_047669.1, on the reverse strand, counting down.
GGATAATAGCATGATATGTCTTTAGTTGATAGGATGATGTATGGATATATGCTGCCAAATTCTGAAGAAAACTAGATATGTACCTTGATGTTGGCCTCCAGAGTTTGTTTTCTGGGTAACTTGAAGTGACTGCCACCCTAACCACCAAAGCCAGGAAAACCCCACAAATCTGTTTTCATGAAGATGTTGTAGAGTGAAAAATTATAAAGACCATTTTATAAAATATATGTAGACATTTTCTTTGCCCTTAGACCTGAGCAGAAAAAGTGCAGGTTCCAGAACACGGAACTGAAAATAAGATTTCAGGCCTTCACTGCCCCGGGACACATTCCAGGTAGAGGATATTATCCCTGAATCAGAGGACACTTGCTGGATTACATTCCTCAAGCCTCAGGGAGTAGATCCTACCTGTGGGTGGGAAAAGCCCAAAGCAGGAAGACACATTCCTGACCATAAAAAAGATACAAGTCATCTAGGTGGGGCTGTGACTAGAGAAAGTGAAAAATATTTAACCTGAAATAGTTGGTAATGACAGGGTATGGCACAGTGACATGGTAAAACTACATTTTTGAGAAGAATGAGTGTGCAGAGTGATTTTCACATGACTCTAATCATTTAGGGTGAGTACCTCTGAAATGTTCCACTATTTTTATGTTTTGTATCCTTGACAACCCCTCACCCCCTTTCCACTCCCCTGATTTGTGGTTTTCCCCTTTAAAACCCTCCTCAGACTGGCTGGCAGGGTCAAACTCTACTCCTGCGCGAGTGTGCAGTTAGACCGCTGGTTGCCAGCTTTCTTCCCTAATAAACCTCCGCTGATTGCATCCAGGTATGGTTTCTTGTGATTTTTTGGGTGGTCGTGATTTCCTGAGACTTGAGGAAGGGTCTCCCGAGTTTAGGGGTTCTTCAATGTATCTCCAGATATATCAGTTACTCTCCAGAGCATGCCTCCAGAAAAGAATATTTTCCCAAAATAAAATATAGTCTATAAGTGTCTCTGTGTGTGTATGTGTCTGAGAGAGAGAGAGAGAGAGAGAGAGAGAGAGAGAGAGAGAGAGAGAGAGAGAGAGAGTGTGTGTGTGTGTGATTACTTTTTTGCTCCATTTTGTCATTTTGTCTTATTGGTCTTTTATTTTTTGTTTTTGAGTTTTTTTTTAAACAGATAAGACAGATGATGATAAATAGATGATAGGTAAATAGATGATAGATAGATAGATAGATAGATAGATAGATAGATAGATAGATAGATAGATAGATAGATAGAACTTTAATTTGAATGAGTAGAAATATTTGGGAAAAAAATGTGAGAAGTTAAGAGAAGTGAAGACATAATCAAACTACATTTTATGAAAAGAAAATTCAAATATATTCTATTCCTTCAAGCTGGCTTTCCTTTCCTATATTCATAGATTTGCTTTTTACACAGTGCCCCAGATTACACACTATATGTGTGTGTGTGTGTGTGTGTGTGTATTCATATATACATATATATATGAATATAATAAGAATATAAATAAGAATATATGTGTGTATATATATTCTTTGGTTGAGATATTTATTTCAACCTTCATCAAGACCTGAAATTCTGTTTTCCATGTCCTTTAATCTATTGGTGAGGTTTTTGTTTGACATCCTGAGTTTCTAATTTCTAATTTAATTTCATTTTGGTTTTTTATTAGCAATTCTCTTTGCTTAAGTCAACTTTTTTATCCCTAGTTGTCTTCATTATTATATGTAGCAACTTGTGTTTTCACAGTTTTTATTAATGCCTATCCCCTTTAGTATCTTTTCAATGTGGAGAATAGAACACTCCTCCATTGCTGGTAGGACTGCAAGCTGGTAAAATCACTTTGGAAATCAGTCTGGGCGTTCCTCAGAAAATTGGAAACAGTTTTAGATGAAGACCCAGCTATACCACTCCTAGGCAGATACCCAAAAGGTACTCCAACATATTACAAGAACACATGCTCTACTGTGTTTATAGCAATCTTATTTATAATAGCCAGATGCTGGAAAATACCCAGATATCTTGATACAAACAAAAGATTGGATATAGAAAATGTGGTACATTTACACAATGCTGTACTACTCAACTATTAAAAACAATGACTTCATGAAATTCACAGGCAAATGGATAGAACTAGAAAATATGATCCTGAGTGAGGTAAACCAGACACAAAAGAACACACATGGTATACACTCACTGATAAGTGGATATTACCCCAAAAGCTCAGTATAACCCACATACCATCTGGAGCTTAAAAAGAAGGAAGAACAAAGTGTAAATGTTTCAATTCTACATAGAAGAGGGAACAAAATAATCACAGGAGATAGAGGGGAAAGGACCTGTGAGAGAGAGGAGAAGAAGTGAAAAGGGGGGAAGAAGATCATGTACTGGAAGGGACAGGAGAGAAGTACAGAGGGTCAGGTAATCAGATAGAACTATGTAGCAGCAGGAGATGGGGAACTGGGGGTAGCTGCTAGAAAGTCTCAGATGTGGCTGCAATTGGCTACAGTCCCTACCCACCCCCTACCCCCACCTGCTCCTAGTTGCCACTGATTCTGGGGTTTTGGCACCAGTGTTGTGTTGAATGACAGCTTGTGTCTGGATAGACCATACCAGGCCAAAGCCATTCCATTCCATATGGCAAATGTTTTATTAAGAAATAACAGGGACAAAGAGGGAAAAAAGAGAAAGTCAAGACAAAAGAGAATCGAGGGTGAGGAAAGGTTTGTTTTTTATTTCAGCTATGAAGTGGCCTGTCCACAGGTGAGTGTGAGAAGTGGGCTCTGGGAAGGTATACAGGGTTGTCGTGGCAACAGATGTCACCTATGTGTGACATTCCAAAGTTTGAAGTCAATTTACCAAGCTGGCTCTGGATACCAACAAAGGGAGTCAAAAAATGCCTAAAACCATAAGCTATTGCTATTGCTTGTCATTTTCTTCATGATTAAAGATAAGTCCTTGATTGGTCAAGACAACAATATACACTTAGGACAAGAGATTGAATAGGTAGGGTGAGAGTGGACAGCCTTGTCTAGTCCCTGATCTTAGTGGGATTGCTTCAAGTTTCTCTCCATTTAGTTTGATGTTGGCTACTGGCTTGCTGTATATTGGTTTTCCTATGTTTAGGTATGGACCTTGAACTCCTAATCTTTCCAAGACTTTTAACATGAAGGGATGTTGTATTTTGTCAAATGCTTTCTCAGCATTTCACTAATGGTTCCTCATCAGGAACAGCTGCTTATGCCTTTAAGGATCAAGTAATCTCTTTTGCTACATCATCTGTATCAGCTCAATTGGTTGAATTACATGCTGTTATTGCGGTGTTTCAAGCATTTCCAAATCAAACTATTAATATTTATACAGATAGCTCATATATAGCTCAGTCTATCCCTCTGCTAGAAACTACTGCACAAATAAAGCATTACTCAGAAGCAGCTGATTTGTTTTTACAGTGCCAACAATTAATTTTGAGGAGAAAGTGTAAATTCTTTATAGGACACCTGAGAGCCCACACTGGGCTACCAGGTCCTCTATCTGAGGGAAACACCAAGGCAGATCTAGCTACTCGTGTAGCTGCAGTGACTTTATCAGATCCGCCATCTAACTTGGATCAGGCCATAAAGGCTCATGAGTTACATCATCTTAATTCTAAAACTTTAAAAGTTATGTTTAAAATTACCAGAGAACAAGCTAGACAAATCGTCAAACAATGTCAATCATGTGTTAAACTTTTACCAGTTCCTCATTTGGGTGTAAATCCAAAGGGACTGATACCAAACAGTATCTGGCAAATGGATGTTACTCATTATAATGAATTTGGCAAGCAAAAATATATACATGTATGTGTAGATACATACAGTGGTTTCATTTATACAACATTACAAACTGGAGAAGGAAGCAAGCATGTGATTGCTCATATGCTTGCTACAATCGCTGTATTGGGTGTGTCTAAACAGATAAAAACTGACAATGGCCCAGGTTATACAAGCTCCAGTTTCCACCAATTTTGTGAAAGATTGGGAATACTACTTAAAACGGGTATTCCATATAATCCACAGGGCCAAGGTATGGTAGAAAGGGCATATCAAGTCATTAAATGTCAATTTGAAAAAATTAAAAAGGGGGAATGGTACCCTACCAAGGGATCCCCCAGAAATATCCTTCATCATGCACTCTTCATTTTAAATTTTTTAAATTTGGATTCTGAAGGAAAATCTGCTGCAGATAGATTCTGGCATCCTGATACCAAAAAGAATTTTACAACAGTCCTCTGGAAAGACCCATTAACTGGAACCTGGAATGGGCCAGATCCAGTGCTTATCTGGGGAAGAAGTTCTGTTTGCATATATTCCCAAACTGCAGATGCTGCACATTGGCTGCCAGAGAGACTGATTAAACAAATAGACAACAATAACAAATTCAGGGACGAGAAAGGAGAAGGAGACATCACCACCTGAATCTCCAGGATGGCTCTATTGGACTCTTGATTCCCTGACTTATGATTTAGTGGGGAAATAGATTGTTTTAGATTTAGTGGGAATTTAGATTGTTTAGACCCAGGAGAAAACCCACTACCACAGTTACTATAGTTGTTTTTTGGGTTTGAGATTGACTAGAGCAGGAACAGGAATTTCCTTAGTTTTCTTTAGATCAAAGCTATGATCAGTTTTGTATTTCTATAGATTTAGATTCTGATATAAGACACTTATAAACAGAATAGAAGAGGCTTACACTTTTTACTCCTCTGATAGAGGGAGTTATGTGTTGCCCTTAAAAAAGAGTGTTGCTGTCATACTAACTATTCAGGCGTTGTTAAGTCTTTTGTCTTTTGGGTCCATGTGGTTCAACAAACTGATGGCTTTTGTATGACAACATATATACGCTATTCAAATGAAACCCACACAGGTCCATTATTACAGGCTGGAAGTAGGGGATTGTAAAACCTCTGTCATCAAGACTAATGAGGTATATCCCCTAACTTACGCGCTAAGCCGGATAGTCAAAGACGGGTAAGAGAGCATACCGAGACCCTTACCCCTAAAAGAAAGGAGGCCTCACCATCCTAAGACAGGAGCTCAACTAATGGCCGTTGAGTATCCAAGGACAGGAAAGGGAGGCTGGGGTCCTTTCCTCCAACCTAGGACAGGCACGGTTTCCGTAAGTTTTCCCAGCCTTCCCTTTTGAAAAAAAAAATTTTTTTAAAGGGGGATCTGTTGGGGGCCGACTTTTAGCAGAAAGCGGCTATCAGCTTTGCAGCCATCTTGAGCCATATACCCTGACATGTGACTTGGATTACAATAGCCTACAACAGCTGAGCACACTCCGATAATCTTGGTTTAGATACCTTGAGATTAAAGGTATGTGAGATTAAAGGTGTGTGACTTAAGAGTGTAATTTACAGATAAGATTTAGAGACAAGACCTAAGGGCATGATTAAAGGTGTGACCAAAAGGCATGGCTTAGAAGTGAGACATATAAAAGGCAGAGACAGAACAGAATGGGGAACCAGACACAGCAGAGAGACACAAGCAGGCACTTGGAAGAAGTAACTTGGAACTTGGAGGGACTAGGAGCTAGGGACTAGGCACTAGGAACTCAAGACTTAGGACTTAGACTGAATAAACAGAATTGAATTACACTCTGTCTGGTCTGCATTCTTTGAGTCCATCCTCACTTTCTCTCTTGCTGAACCACGTCCCATGAACCGGAGCTGCAGCTTGGGCTGGGATACAGTGGCCGCCCAAATGTGGGTCGGCCCGGGCCTCAACATTTTGCTTGGGCCGCCACATTTTTTGGCCACCCCAACGTGGGGCTAGTGTGGACTCCAACACAGAATGATCAGCCTTGGTGTATCTACTCAACAAGCAAGCTGGGCAGACTTGCTCAAACCTCTGAGGTCCGGGAATTCCATCTGGAGGCAGTGAAGACACAACATCAGAGGCTTGTCAATTTGCTCTCACCCCCATGCCTCTTCTAATATCTCAACACCCATAATCAGCTTGAAGAAGCTAATGAAGAGTCAGCGCCCCTATTCCCTGGGCTTGGGAACTAAGGTGGTAAATGTTGGACTGTCTTTCTAGGGAAAAGTAGTAGTTTTGTGGGAATAGAGAGGATTAGCTAGGGGTTAATTGCATAGCCATAACCTATTAGTAGAAATCTGTATAATTAGTATCAAGATGAAGATATAAATTCTTAAATGACACCAATTTACTTTGATTACAAATTTTAAGGTTTTCATTGGTACAAGCTTCTTATTGATATAAAAGTGAGATGAATATTGATACTCTCATGGGCATTGTACCAGTATAACACATTTAGGAATACAAGGCTTAGACCCAGTCCTTCTTTAACTTTTTTAACTGATTTGAGATGGTAAGCCTGTGAGTTAAGGGACTATAGCAAATTCATGGCTTGGAGTTTATTGTTAGGGTGTTTTCTATGTTTTATTTAGAAATAGCTGAGTGGAGTTAACTGGCAACAGTCCAGATTACCTTACTTGGATAGTTGGTTTTCAAAACATCAGAAATCCATAGAATTGACATGACAAACATTTCTGTATTAATGTTCATTTTGATTAGAGACCTGTCTGCTCCTGACAGCTTCCTGTCTTGGATTCTAAGAAGAAATTGAGCATCCTTGGAGTTACTCCAGTTGTGGTGAGACAGCCACTAGGCAAGAATTGCCTCTTTCCTTCTACAGACAAATTACTGTCCAGAAAATGACACACTTGCAGAATAGTTGACTGATTATATCTGCCTAGACAGAGTAATCAGCCATTGATAATCCTGCATCAATCAGCCCTTAATAATTCTGCAGCAATAAGGTCTGTCAGATGATCCTGGGCCAGAAGGCAGAAGAACAGATGCTCCAACATTTTGAAGTAGAACGAGTGTCCAGGTGTTCAGAGGTCTCTATAAATTGGCTAAGTTTTACAAGTTATGCTTTGTGCTTCCCACAATTATAGTTAACTCAGTCATTCTGGATTTCTGACGGGGTTGAAAACTTATAGCCTCATAGCCAATCCTGACTATTTACTTGAGCGAAAATATTTGAGTGGATGAGCCAGGTTCAGAACTAAATGTTTTAGTTAGGATAGACGAAAGAGGTGCTGGTTAGTCAACAAAAGGATGGACTGGGTATTAGGACTACCTTATACCTCACTGGTACAAATTGGCATAATTATGCTCTAATTGTATTTTCAGAGAAAAGTTTCATTTTAACAGGAAGGGTGATATGTAGGAGGAGCTAAGGTGGGAGGAGTACTGAGAGGAAGAGATGGAGTAAGAAGAGGAGGAGAAGAAGGAGAGTAGAAGCTAGGTGATGAAAGAGAGAAAAAGGGGGGAGACAGGGAGGCAGATGTTCATGTATCTCCACCAGTCAAAGATAGTGGTTATATCTAGGTTGGGTAGTGGGTTATACCTCTGATTGAACAATACCAAACTTATAAAGCCTATGATTAACATTTTTTAAAAAAATGTATGAATGCAAAAAGGAAATTGGACATAGCACTACCTGAGGACCCAGCTATACCACTCCTGGGCATATACCCAGAAGATGCTCCAACATATAATAAGGGCATATGCTCCATTATGTTTATAGCAGCCTTATTTATAATACCCAGAAGCTGGAAAGAACCCAGATGTCCTTCAACAGAGGAATGGATAAAAAATGTGGTACATCTACACAATGGAGTATTACTCAGCTATTAAAAATAATGAATTCAAGAAATTTTTAGGTAAATGGATGGATCTAGAAATTATCATCCAGAGTGAGTTAACCCAACCACAAAAGAACACACATGGTATTTACTCACTGTTAAGTGGATGTTAGCCCAAAAGCTTGGAATACCAAAGACTCAACCCACAGACCACATGAAGCTCATGAAGAAGGAAGACCAAGAGGGGATGCCTCAGTTCTACTTAGAACAAGTAACAAAAATACTCAAGGGAGAAAATATGGAAACAAAACATGGGACAGAAACTGAAGGAGGGGCCATCAGGAGACCATTCCATCTGGGTATTTATCCCATGTACAGTTACCTAAGCTTGACACTGATGTGTATGGCTGGAAGTGCATGCTGTCAAGAACATGATATAGCTGTCTCCTTAGAGGTCTGCCAAAGACTAACACATTCAGAGGACCATGCTCACAGTTAACCACTGATACAATCAAGGGTTTCCCAATGGAGAACTTAGAAGACTGAAGGAGCAGAAAGGGTTTGTGACCCCGGTAGGAAAGCAACAATACCAACCAACCAGAGCCCCCCAGGGTCTAAACCACCAGCCTGGGAGTACATAGGGAGGGACCCATGACTCCAGCGGTATATGTAGGGGAGGATGGCCTTGTAGGAGAGGAGATTCTTGGTCCCATGAAAAACGAACACAGAGTGGGAGTAATGTGAGGATGGGGAGGGTGTAGTAGGGGTGGAGTGTAGGTGCAGGCACAGCCTTATAGAAGCATGAGGAGGGGGGATGGGATAGGAGGTTTCTGGGTGGTGGGAGGAAGTTGGGTAAGGGGATAAAGTCTGAAAGGTAAATATAATACCCAATTTTTAAAAGATGGAAAAAGGAAAAAAAGAAAAAAGAGAGAGAAAAGAAAGAAAAATAGGAGATTTAATAACACAAATGGAAGGATTTAGAAATTTAGGAGGCAGTTTATGTTAATGGAAACAGCATCATAGAAACTGGAAAATCACACCCTCATAGAAGCACAAGAAGGAGGGATGGGATAAGGGGTTCCTGTGTGGTGGGGGGAATGGGATAAGGGGACAAAATTTGAAATGTAAATATTATAACCAATTAAAAGGGAAAAAAAAGTTGTTAGAACCAACATCTGTAAAAAATGTCAACCCTCTAGGAAAAAAAATTTTTTTCTTGATACTAAAACTTGTTCTGAGAATTGTATATTGCAGAATGCACAGCCTTGGTGTATCTACTCATCAAGCACACTGAGCAGACCTGCCCAAACCTCTGATGTCCTGGATTTCAATCTGTATGCAGTGAAGACACAGCTTCAGAGGCTTATCAATTTACTCTTCCCCCCACCCCTCTTCTAATATCTCAATGCCCTTAATCAGTTTGAAGAAGTTAAAGAAGAGTCAGTGTCCCTATTCCCTGGGCTTGGGGACTAAGGTGGTTAATATTGGGCTGTCTTTCTAGGGAAAAGTAGTGGTTTTGTTGGAACATGGAGGATTAGCTAGGATTTATTGCATAGCCATAACCTATTGGTAGAAATCTGTATAATTAGTATCAAGATGAAATTTCTTAAATGGTACAAAATTTACTTTGATTTCAAATTTAAGGTTTTCCTATTTTTTCTTTTTTTTCTTTTTTTTCCTTTATTTTTTTTATCTTTTTTTAAATTGGGTATTATATTTACATTTCAGATTTTATCCCCTTACCCCCCTTCCTCCCACCACCCAGAAACCTCCTATCCCATCCCCCCTCCTCATGCTTCTATGAGGCTGTGCCCGCACCTTCTGACTGTGCATTACCAAACATATAAAGCCTTTGATTAACATTTTTTAAAAAATGCATAAAAGCAAAAAGGAAAAGGGAGCATGTGATAGGGGTTTTCTAGGAAGGGGAAAGGGAATGGCACCTGAAATGTAAATAAATTATTCAATTAAAAATATTCAGATTTAAGGTTTTCATTGGTACAAGCTTCTTATTGATATAAAGGTGAGATGAATATTGATACTTGTCGAGACCCAAGCAAAATGTTGAGGCCCGGGCTGCCCCACGTTTGGGTGGCCACTGTATCCTGGTTCAAGCTGCTGCTCTGGTCCGAGGGTCGGGGTTCAGCAAGAGAGAGAGTGAGGATGGACTCGAAGAATGGAGACCAGACAGAGTGTGTTTCAATCCCATTTATTCTTCAGTCTCTCTTCTTAGTCTAAGTCCCAAGTCCTGAAGTTCCTAGTCCCTAGTTCCTAGTCCCTAATGCCTCCAAGTTCTAAGTTACTTCTTCCAAGTTCTCTTCCAAGTGCCTGCTACCTAATGTCTAATTCCTATCTGATTCTCTCTCTGTCTCTCTCTCATTCTCTGCCATCTGCCTCTGCCTTTTATATGTCTCACTTCTAAGCCGTGCCTCTAAGTCACACCTTTAATCATGCCCTTAGGTCTTGTCTCTAAATCTGATCTCTAAGTCACACTCTTAAGTCACACACCTTTAATCTCACACACCTTTAATCTTACACACCCAAGGTACCTAAACTAAGATTATCAGAGTGTGCTCAGCTATTGTAGGCTATTGTAATACAAGTCTCATGTCAGGGTATATGGCTCAAGATGGCTGCAAAGCTGATAGCCGCTTTCTGCTAAAAGTCGGCCCCCAACAGATACTCTCATAGGCATTGTGCCCGTATAACACATTTAGGAATACAAGGCTTAGACCCAGTCCTTCTTTAACTTTTTTAACTGATTTGGGATGGTTAGCCTGTGAGTTAAGGGACTATAGCAAATTCATGGCTTTGAGTTTATTGCTAGGGTGTTTTTTTATTTTATTTAGTAATAGCTGAGAGGAGTTAACAGACAACAGTCCAGGTTACCTTACATGGATAGTTGGTTTTCAAAACGTCAGAAGTCGATAGAATTGACATTACAAACATTTCTATATTAATGTTCATTTTGATTAGAGACATGTTTGCTCCTGACAGCTTCCTGTCTTGGATTCTAAGAAGAAATTGAGCATCCTTGGAGTTACTTCAGTTGTGGTGAGACAGCCACCAGGCAAGAATTGCCTCTTTCTACCTACAGACAAATTACTTTCCAGAAAAGGATGCACTTGCAGAATAGTTGACTGATTATATCTGCCTAGACAGAGTAATCAGTCCTCAATAATTCTGCATTCCTAAGGTCTGTCAGATGATTCTGGGCCAGAAGGCTGAAGATTTGATGCTCCAACATTCTGTAGTATAGGGACTGTCCAGGTGTTCAGCAGTCTCTATAAATTGGCTAAGTTTTAGAAGCTATGTTTAGTGCTTCCCATAATTTCAGTTAACTTGGTCATTCTGGATTTCTGATGGGGTTGAAGACCTATAGTCTCATAGCCAATCCTGGCTATTTACTTTGAGAGAAAAGATCTGAGTGCATGGTTTTCAGCTGACATTCATTCTAAAGCCAAGAAAAAAGCCAGGTTCAAAACTAAGTGTTTTAGTTAGAAGAGATGACAGAGGTTCTGGTTAGTCAACAAAATAATGGACTGGGTATTACGACTATCTTGTACCTTACTGGTACAATTAGGAATAAGTATGTTCTAATTGTATTTTGAGAGAAAAGTTTTACTTAACAGGAAGGATGATATGTAGGAGGAGCTAAGGTGGAAGGGTACTGAGAGGAAGAGATGGAGTAAGGAGAGGAGAAGATGAAGGAGAGGAAAAGCTAGGTGATGAGAGAGAGAGAAGGGGCACGGAGGCAGATGTTCACATGTCTCCACCAGTCAAAGATAGTTTATATATCTAGGTTGGGTATTGGGTTACACTTCTGATTGAGCATTACCAAACTTATAAATCCTTTGATTAACATTTTTTAAAAAATTGTATAAAAGCAAAAAGGAAAAGGGAGCATGGGATAGGGGTTTTCTAGGGAGGAGAAATGGGCAAAGGGGACGAAATCTGAAATGTAAATAAAATATCCAATAAAAAAAGAAAAGTATAGAAGAAAACCTCCCTAACCAAAGAAAGAGATGCCCATGAGCATACAAAAAAAGAAGGACTCAAAAATGAATCTATACACCTATGAAATTTGACAAAGAAGCCAAAAACATCCCAGGGAAAATGAGAGCATCTTCTACAAATGGTACAGGTCTAACTGGATTCTGCATGTAGAAAAATAAAATAAATCTATATTTATTGCCCTGCACAAAACTCAAGTTCAAATGGATCAACATAAAATGGGACACATTTGCTTGTCTAGTAGAACAGAAAGTGGCATATAGCCTTGAACTCACCAGTACAGAAGACAATTTCCTGAACAGAACGCCAATGACTCATACACTAAGGTCAAGAATTAATAAATGGGACCTCATTAAATTGAAAGGCTTCTGTAAGTCAAGAGATACCATCATTAGGACAAAATGACAGCCTACAGATTGGGAAAAGAACTTTACCAACCCTACATCCAAAACAAGGCTGATATCAAAAATATTTAGAGAAATAAAGAAGTTAGACAACAATCCAAATAACCCAATTTTTAAAAATGAGATACAGAGCTAAACAGAAAATTCTCAACAGAAGAAGGTCAAATGTCTGAGAAACACCTCAAAAATATTCAACATCCTTATTTACAGGAGTGGTTCTTATACTAAGGTCTTCTTCCCCAATTGGTTCTTGATCCACCAATAAGGATGCTAGTGGCTATTTGCTGGGCAGAATAGTCAGGACTTGCAGAGGGGATTTTGATTGGTTGGTTGGTTGGTTGGTTGGTTGGTTGGTTGGTTGGTTGGGTGTTTGATTTGTTTTGTTTTATTTTTTTATTCTATGCATTTTCTCATCAGAGAATATGAGCCCCTTTGCTATGTAAACAGCAAAAAAGTGATTTCTCTTGTGGAACACTTCGTATATATCAAGATCTTCTCTCAGCCTGGAAAGAATACCATTTTTCTAATAGACAGGAGGCAACATTTACTTACACTTCTGATGAGGCTGCAGAAAGAAGGAGTTACAAGGTCAAGGTATCCTGATCTCTCTCAAGCCATTTCAAACATTTCCTTTATTCAAAACTTCTCATTATACCTGCTTTGCTCTCTTTTAAATACATGACATCTTATGAAAGAACATCTATATGCCTAAATATAACTAGCTCAGTCTGTATAATATTATTTGTAATGTTTTCAAGGTTGAACATTTGATATTGGATGATTAATTAGTGAACTCCTCCCAAAAAAAAATACAATAATTTCTCCCACTCCCAGCAATTCTCAGTTGCCTGTAGTTCTTTGTGTAGGGGTGAGGCCTCTTGGGGTTTACCCATACATTTTAGCATGTCTATTTGTGTTATCCTTGTCAGGCTCATGTATAGGCAGTCATGTTAGTGAGACTTTCTGGGTGTAGGTATTACAGTCTCACAGGAAACTCCTGAGTCTTCATGCTCTTACACTCTGTGTTCTCTTCCACAGTGTTCCCTGAATCTTAGGTTCAGTTGTTTGTAGATGTGTTCTTCGGTACTGGGTTCTACAACTTTGCATTTTCTTTGTGAGTTTCTGTAATGATTTCTCTCTGTTACAAAGTCCTTAACTTTGATGAGGGATAAGGACTACAGTTACCTGTGAGTATAAGGACAAATATTTAAAATGTAGTTCGGGGTTATTCTGGTTTAGTAAAGTAGTCGTTGTGGGTTTCCCTCCAAAATCTGTAATTTAGCAAGCCCTGAGTAGTTGACTAGGTTTTTAGTACCATGAATGGTTGCCCTCCTATTGAGCAGCACTTTGTTATGTCCAAATAGAGGAATATTGGTTACAAAAAAAGAACTAGGTTGATAGACAAGCAACAGCTCTCAACTTAAAGAGATAGTTTATTCTGGAGCCCATTTCAGTGACCATGGCATGGGGACACGGATTTAGATTACCTCAAACTCCATGTTTCAACATTCAAGTTGTTTGATGAGGTTTTTCAGCCTTATAAATCAAAGAAAGTTATAATTCCCAGCAAGTTTAAAAATAACTGGGTATATCAAAGAGGCATGTACAGCAAGATGAGGATTTTTCTATAAGCACAAGATGCTATCTGAGTTTTTTGTTTGGTAGAAGCTATGTGCCTGAAAAGTTAATGGATTCCAAAAGGTTTTTAATTGATTAGTCACAAGGTGTTAATTATGACAGGGAAGGACAAAGAATAGCTGCTCCAGAGGGCTGTGACTAGTCTAAGATAAGGAAACTAAGATAAAGCTTTTGGACCTGTAACATTCCAATCTGAACTGAAATTCTAATCACTCAACTAGTCTCTGCAGAAACACCTTATTTTCAGGAGTTTGTGTTAACATATGCATGCTACAGTTCCACTTTTTGGGTTACCATGTCATGCTGGTCATTGCTGTTGTTCATACATGTCATAGCTGGGTATGTTTATTGGGTGCTTCTCTCCTTTGGAAATATTCACAGCAGCTTTTGTTACCATACAAGCTAGTCTTTAGGAGGATACTTTCAGGTCAGATACAGCTCAGGGACCCTCTGGGTCTTGTATCCAAAGTCAGTTCATAGTATCTTCAGAAACAGGGACTTATCTTACTCTTCTGAGGAAAACTAAGGCCAATGGCAATATCCTATAACATTTGAGGAATCTCTTGGTAACCCTAGACAACAATTCCAAAAAGGGCTTCTCATATCTGGTATAAGAATTTTTGTGAGTTAGTCCTTGGTTTTTGGAGGGAGCATTGTCAGCACAGTTGGGAAATGGTCACTTAAAGAGACTGTACAGGAATTTTCCTCACATGTGAACAGGTGGTACCTATGCTGCCACAGGATCCTGGTTAATTTGTACACAGATGTGCCTATGCTCCTTCAGGATGGCACTGTGATGTTGCTTCTATGTAAGCATACTTAAGGGTGTGACTTAGAGATCAGATTTAAAGACAAGACCTAAGGGCATGACTTAAAGGTGTGTCTTAGAAATGAGACATATAAAAGGTGAGAGGCAGACAGAAGAAAGCAGCAGATCATTAGGCATTAGGTAGAAAACACTTGGACTAGAGAACTCGAGACTCAAGACAGGCAATTAGGTATTAGGCACTTGGCACTTGGAGGAAAAACTTGGATTTAGACATTAGGCACTAGAACTTAGAACTGGAAACTTGGAACTTGGAGGCACTAGGGACTAGGAAATAGGGACTAGGAACTTAAAACTTGGGACTTGGACGAAGAAGAGAGACTGAAGAATAAACAAGATTGAATCACACTCTGTCTGGTCTCTATGCCTCATGTTCATCCTCACTCTCCCTCTTGCTGAACCTAGACCTGAGGACTGAAGCAGGGAAGATGTCTCGGGAGGTAAACTGTAAAAATCCCCTGATTCTTTGCATTCCTCAACCAGGAGTTCAAAGGCAGTCCCTATCACCTAGTTTAAAATTAGCCACAGATCATCCAGAGAAGGAAGGTGTTGAGGCTTTCCATGTATCAGAGACCAGATATGATCAAGGGGTTCCTTGGAGACATCACACAGGGTTTAATTTTCAAATTATTAAGGAATTTAAAAATGCAGTATCAAAATGTGATGCCACTGCTCCCTTTACTCTTGCAATTTTAGAGTCTGCCGCAGAGGAGTGGCTGACTCCTAGTGATTGGAATACATTAGTGAGAGCAGTTCTTAGTGGTGGTGACTATCTTATTTGGAAATCAGAGTATCATGAGAATTGTAAAGAAACAGCTAAGAGAAAAATTCAGGCAGGCAATGGTTGGTCCTTTGATGCCTTAGTAGGAGAAGGGCAATTTGCTTCTAGTGATAACCAGATGCAATATGACTCAGGCTTATTTGCTCAAATACAAAATGCAGCCATGAAGGCTTGGCATAAACTCCCGGCAAAAGGGGACCATGGTGTATCCTTAACAGCAATCAGACAAGGACTTGATGAACTATTTTCTGATTTTGTTCATCAATTAATGACAACAGCAGAATAAAATTTTGGTAATGCAGAGGCAGGTGTAGATTATGTGAAACAATTTGCATATGAAAATGCCAATCCTGCCTGCCAAGCGGCCATTAGATGCTACAGGAAAAAGACAGACCTTACAGGGTATATCAGACTCTGTTCTGACATAGGTCCCTCCTACCAACAGGACCTAGCTATGGTGGCTGCCATGCAAGAACAATCAGTAAGAGATTTTTTGGCTAGTAGAAACCAAAAGGCCTGTTTTAAATGTGACAAGCCTAGACACTTTTCAAGAGATTGCAAGGCAAAAAAAAAAAAATGAGTTAACTTAGAGACAGCCCAGAAAACAACCTGGGCTCTGCCCACTTTGCAAATGTGCAAAACATTAGGCTAGTGAATGTAGGTCCAAAAGAGACACACAAGGTAACACCCTTTCCTATGATCAGGGAAATGGGAACAGAGGCCAGCTCCAGGCCCCAAACCAACACAAGACAAAACAGGCTTATGGATCAGTCAGTTTCTTACCAACAAACAAAATCCCTTTCAGAACTTAGTCGAGCAACACCAGGAAGCTCAGGACTAGACCTCAGTTCTGCCACCCACACAGTATTAACCCCAGTAATGGGACCTCAGGCCTTGCCCACTGGAGTGTTTGGACCACTCTATCCAAATGTGTTTGGCCTGATAGTGGGAAGAAACAGTACTACTATGCAGGGACTACAGATTTTTCCTGGAGTTATAGACAATGATTATCAAGTTGAGATTAAGGTAATGGCACAGGCAATTCAGAATATAGTCACCATTCCTACAGGAAGAAAGATAGCTCAACTACTGTTACTTCCATTGTTCCCTACTAATCACAAATATAAGAGTCCTAAGAGAGGGGATCAAGGCTTTGGTTCCTCTGATGCATATTGGGTACAGCCTATAGTTAAACAAAAACCTATGATGACACTATGGCTAGATGGAAAGGCATTCCAAAGCTTGGTTGACACGGGAGCTGATGTGATTATCCTAAAACAAAGAGATTGGCCTGTCACCTGGCCTCTGACCCCAACCTTAACCAATCTAAGGGGTATTGGCCAAAGTCAAAATCCACAACAAAGCTCTAAGGTGCTGACGTGGAAAGATAAAGAAAGTAATACAGGGAATATACAACCCTATGTCATCTCAGGCCTTCCCATTAATCTCTTGGGCAGAGATCTGTTATCCCAGTTGGGATTGATTATGTGCAGCCCTAATGAAATAATCATGGCTCAAATGGTAAACTCTGAGCTTTCCCCAGGGAAAGGATTAGGAAAAAGTGAAGATGGGATTACTCATCCTATTGAGGTTTATGGTAACACTGGAAGAAGAGGCTTGGGGGCTACTGATTCCGCTGCACCCCTAGGGCATTGTGAAGATCCCATCACCTGGAAGGGAGACTCGCCCGTCTGGGTGGATCAGTGGTATCTAAACACCAAAAAATTACAAGCTGCTCAATTGCTAGTGCAGGAGCAATTACAGGCAGGACTTTTAGAGGAGAGTAACTCTCCCTGGAATAGCCTGATATTTGTTATTAAGAAAAAGTCAGGAAAGTGGAGACTGTTGCAATACCTGAGGGCTGTTAATGCAACCATGGTTAGGATGGGAGCCTTATAACCTGGGCTGCCCACACTGGTGGCCATACCTTTAGGCTATTATAAAATAGTTATAGATTTAAAAGACTTTTTTACTATCCCATTGCATCCTAACGACAGAAAGAGCTTTGCTTTCAGTGTTCCCACTATAAATTTTAGAGAACCTATGAAGAGATACCAATGGAAGGTCTTGCCTCAGGGTATGGCTAACAATCCTACCTTGTGCCAAAAGTTTGTGGCTTCTGCCATAGAGGGTGTTAGAACTATGTGGAAGCAAATCTATGTGATTCATTTCATGGATGATATTTTAATAGCTGGAAAAGATGGAAAACAGGTACTCCAGTGCTTTGATGATCTTAGAACAGCTTTACAGACTGCAGGGTTACAAATAGCACCAGAAAAGGTAAACTTACAAGATCCATATACTTATTTAAAATTTCAGATTAATGATCCACGTATTATTAATAGTAAGGCTACCTTGAGGACTGATTCCGTTAAGACACTTAATGATTTTCAGAAATTATTGGAAGACATTAATTGGCTATGATCATATTTGAAACTCATGACAGGAGAATTGAAGCCTCTGTTTGAGATTCTCAAAGGAGATCCTGACCCTAAGTCTCACAGGGCTGTAACAGAAAAGGGTAGAAAAGCCTTACAGAAGGTTGAGAATGCTATTTCATCCCAATTTGTAACTCATATTAATTATTCTAAGCCTTTATATTTTCTTATTTTTAACACTAAACTAACTCCTACTGCAGTTTTTTGGCAAACTGAACCCATATTATGGGTCCATCTTCCCTCATTCCCTAAGAAGGTTCTTTATCCATACTATGTTGCTGTAGCTGATATGATTATGTTGGACAGAGATAATAGTGGAAAATATTTTGGAAAAGATTCTGATGTAATAGTACAACCCTATACAAAGTATCAGGTTGATTGGCTTATGCAGAGTTCTGAAGTCTGGCCTATTGCATGTGCCTCATTTGCTTGTCAGATAGATAATCATTATCCATCAGATAAATTGATTCAGTTTTGTAATCACCACGAATTCATTTTTCCATTTCATACTGTACATGCATCTATCAAGGAAGCATTGCTAGTTTTTACTGATGGTTCCTCATCAGGAACAGCTGCTTATGCCTTTCAAGATCAAGTAGTCTCCTTTGCTACATCATCTGTGTCAGCTCAATTGGTTGAATTACATGCTATTATTGCTGTGTTTCAAGCATTTTCAAATCAAACCATTAATATTTATACAGATAGCTCATACATAGCTCAATCTATCCCTCTGCTAGAAACTGCTGTGCAAATAAAGCATTCCTCAGAAGCAGCCAATTTGTTTTTACAGTGCCAACAATTAATTTTGAGAAGAAAGTGTAAATTCTTTATAGGACACCTGAGAGCCCACACTGGGCTACCAGGTCCTCTATCTGAGGGAAACACCAAGGCAGATCTAGCTACTCGTGTAGCTGCAATGACTTTATCAGATCCGCCATCTAACTTGGATCAGGCCATAAAGGCTCATGAGCTACATCACCTTAATTCTAAAACTTTAAAAACCATGTTTAAAATTACCAGAGAACAAGCTAGACAAATTGTTAAACAATGTCAATCATGTGTTACACTTTTACCAGTTCCTCATTTGGGCATAAATCCAAAGGGATTGATACCAAACAGTATCTGGCAAATGGATGTTACTCATTATAATAAATTTGGCAATCAAAAATATATACATGTATGTATAGATACATACAGTGGTTTCATTTATGCAACATTACAATCTGGAGAAACAAGCAAGCATGTGATCACTCATATGCTTGCTGCAATTGCTGTATTGGGTGTGCCTACACAGATAAAGACTGACAATGGTCCAGGTTATACAAGTTCCAGTTTCCACCAATTCTGTGAAAAATCGGGAATAGTACATAAAACAGGTATTCCATATAATCCACAGGGCCAAGGTATGGTAGAAAGGGCCCATCGAACTATTAAATGTCAATTTGAAAAAATTAAAAAGGGGGAATGGTACCCTACCAAGGGATCCTCCAGAAATATTCTTCATCACACGCTCTTTATTTAAAATTTTTAACTTTGGATTCTGAAGGAAAATCCACTGCAGATAGATTCTGGCATCCTGATACCAAAAAGAATTTTGCAACAGTCCTCTGGAAAGACCCATTAACTGGAACCTGGAATGGGCCAGATCCAGTGCTTATCTGGGGAAAAGGTTCTGTTTGCAAATATTCCCAAACTGCATATGCTGCATGCTGGCTGCCAGAGAGATTGATTAAACAAGTAAATAACAACAACAAACCCAGGGAGGAAAAAAACCCTGAGAAGCCTATTTTTTTCTTTGCAGAAAATATGAAGATGTATCTCAATTACCTTCAAACTGGAACAGATCAACCAGCAAGCCTGACTTGGGAAGTCCTCAATGTGAAAGGAGACATTACCAACCATACCTCCAGAGTGGCTCTATTGGACTCTTGGTTCCCCAACTAATATTTTAGTGAGGAACATTGTTTAGACCCAGGAGAAAACCAACTACCACAGTCACTATAGTTGATTTGGGGTTTGAGATTGACTAGAGCAGAAACAGGGATGTCCTACTTGTTTTGTTAAGATCAAAGCTATGATCAGTTCTGTACTTTTATAGATTTAGATTCTGCTATAACACATTTGTAAACAGAATAGAAGAGGCTTATACTTTTTACTCCTCTGATAGGAGTTATGTGTTGCCCTTAAAAAAAGAGTGTTGCTGTTATACTGACTATTCAGGCATTGGTAAGTCTCTTGTCTTTCAGGTCTATGCTGTTCAACACACTGATGGCTTTTGTATGACAACAGATAGACGCTATTCAAATGAAACCCATACAGGTCCATTATTACAGGCTGAAAGTAGGGGAATGTAAAACCTCTGACATCAAGACTAATGAGGAGTATCCCCTAACTTAAGCACTAAGCCAGGTAGTCAAAGATGGGTAAGATAATACTTCAAGTCCCTTGGCCCTAAAAAGGGAGGCCTCACCATCCTGAGACAGGAGCTCAAACAATGGCTGTTGCGTATCCAAAGACTGGAAAGGGAGGCTGGGGTCATTTGTTCTGACCTAAGACGGGCACAGTTTCCATAAGTTTTCCCAGCCTTCCCTTTTGAAAAAAAATTAAAAAGAGGGACCTGTGGGGAGCTGAGAGTAGGTGTCTATCATCCTTGCAGCCATCTTGAGCCATATACCCTGACAAGAGTCTTGTTTACAATAACCTACAATAGCTGAGTACACTCTGATAACATCTTGCTTTAGATACCCAGGATCTTCCCTTGGGTGTGTGAGACTTAAAGGTGTGTGACTTAAGGGTATGACTTAGAGATCAGATTTAGAGACAAGACCTAAGGGCATGACTTAAAGGTGTGGCTTAGAAGTCAGACATATAAAAGGTGAGAGGCAGACAGAAGAAAGCAGTAGATCATTAGGCATTAGGTAGAAGACACTTGGACTAGAGGACTCGAGACTCGAGACAGGCAGTTAGGTATTAGGCACTTGGCACTTGGAGAAAGAACTTGGATTTAGACATTAGGCACTAGAACTTGGAACTTGGAGGCACTAGGGACTAGGAACTAGGGACTAGGAACTTAAAACTTGGGACTTGGACAAAGAAGAGAGACTGAATAATAAATGGGATTGAATCACACTCTGTCTGGTCTCTATTCCTCATGTCCATCCTCACTCTCTCTCTTGCTGAACCCTGACCCGCAGACTGGAACAGCTTGGGGCACCTCAGGCCGTAACAGTTTATATGTGAACAGATATGTCCAATGTTAGTAATTCCTCTAGGCTCCGCTCAACAACAGATACCTAGCAACCACTTGCATTCCCGCTGGCCAGGTAGGTACCAGGAGCCAGGGATATAAGAAGACTGCTAGTTACAACCCCTCTCTACCCTCCCCATATGTTCCTAATTGGCCTTTTCTCCTCTTTCTCTTGCCCCTCTCTATCCTTCTCTCCCTGCCTCTGTCCAGGCTAGCTTGACAATCAAGGGGGACCCCTAGACCCTGTGGAGAGGACTGAGATGCACGAGAAAATAAAAAGGCACAGCAAGTCAAGAAGTCTGATCAAGCTGACAAAGATTTTATTGTTCACACAGGTTATATACTCTGAAAACATGATATGGGGAGGGGTAGAAAAGGAAAGAGGGATTTGCAGGTGGAGGAAGCTTGCTGCAGCTGTGGGGTCTAACTAAGTTATACCTGTTGTTCTCACAAAGCCTTGCCATTACCAGGGGTTCTAAAAACATCTATCTAGCAGGATGTTGGCTAAATCTAAAGATCAGGAGGAAGGGTTACTAAGGTGGGTTGCTATGAGGCCTTGTTTGAAGTTCTGAGAACTGACAAGTGAATCATGGAAGGTAAGCAGAAAGAAGAATTGTAGATAGGAGAGCCAAGGATGAGTGTTTACCAAGTGTAAGGCCTTGCCATGGCTTTCCACATGCCTCCTTTTGTAAGACTAGTGAGCAGAGCCTTAGTTTACTGAAGACTCCCTGAATAAACCATGTGGAGATGAGGATTGCTGCAAAAAGCAAGAGGAATTTTAATGTTCCAGCATGCTGGTGCCATCCTGCATTTCAAAAGGAGAGGTGAACCTGCACCACTCATTCAGTGAGCTTTTATACAGTCCTTAGGGAAGCAGCCATTAGGCACAATGTGATTGGCAGAACAGTGTAATATTTTAAATTGATTGGTCTTTAGAGAATGAGGTGGCAAGGACCTCCCTTGTTTGTATGTGGCCACAGTCTGTAGTCCATGTGCTCCAGGACACAGCTCACAAAGGACTCCCCATGCCTATGCTAACATGGGATTTTTGCAGCACAGCAAATCATGTGTGAGCATACCTGACATTATTGCCAAGGAGGAATGCTGTAACATAGCTTGTGTGTGAACATGCATATACAAGCTTCCATGAGGCCATTGAACATGATTCACATATGAACAGAAATGTTCATGCCACCAAAGTGTAGCAATGGAACAAATTTCACATGTGAACACATGTACCCAAGTAGCTACAACACAGAACTAGGACAAGGCTTGAGTATAAGCATGTGTACACATGCTACCAAACTACAGTGCTGGGACACAGCTTATATGAGATCAAAGGTACCCATGTTGCCATGGGATGGCACTCAAGACATGGCTCATGTGTGAACAGATGTGCCCATATGGATATGGAACAATACTGGGACGAGAATAGCATGTATACAGACATGCTTATGCTGCCATGGATGGCAATAGGACACAAACTGTGTTGAATTATGATAGTCCAAGCCACAAAGGGATAGCACTGGACACAGTTTGTGTGAGAACAGCAATGCCCACTATGACCAGAGATGATAGTGGCACACAGCCTGCATGTTAACACATGTTCATATGGTCCCTCAGGATGATATTGGAACACAACACTCATGTGCACATGTGTGCCCATTCTGCCATGGAATTACCCAGGAACATAGCTCAGCTGTGAATAGCCATACTTATGCTGCCAAAGTATGGTCTTGGGCTGCAGCTCATGTGTGAATATTGTGTGCTCACATCATGGGCTCATGTTTGAATAATGTGGGCCCCTGCCACCATGAAATGGTGTTGAGACACAGCTCCAATGTGAACACAAGTACCCATACTAAAATGGTATGTCACTGAGACCCCAACTTTATATGCTACAAAATGACATTGGAATGCAAATAGCATGTGAACATCTGTGCACACAATGCCACTACACAGAGCTGTTGAAATGGCTTGCATTTTGAAACAACATGCACATACCACAAGAAAACCATGCTGGAAAATGGCTCTGAGGCAAACAAGCCTATCTATGCTGCCACTGACTGGGGCTGAGACACAATTTGTGTGTAAATAGGCATGCCTATGCTGCCACATAGACAGTGCAGAGACACAAAGCTTATATGTTCATACAAATGCATATTAAATCACAGAATATTTCTGAGACATGGATCACATGGGAACACATGTATCCACAATGGCACTTGATATCTACATGTGAGAACATACATGTTCATACCTCCACAGGACAGTTCTGATACCTTGATCATATGTGAACATAACACCACAAAACATGCCCCATAGGATGGTGTTGAGAATGGCACATGTGCAAACACACATACCATTCTGCCATGAGATAGCTTTAGGGTATGGCACATGTGATAACATGTGTACCCACATTGCCATAGAAGGATGCTGGAAAACAGATCATGTGTGAACACATGTGCCCACACAGCCACATCATATTGCAGAGACTTGGCTTACACCTGAACAGATGTGCCAATACTGCCACAGGATGGTTGTGGGGCACAGTTTGTGTGTAAATAGGTGTGTCTACACAATTATAACAAGAATAGGAATTGGCTCAGATGTAAATATGTGTGCACATGCCACCAAAATATGGCAAGGCTCATGTGAGAAAAGGTGTGTCCACACCTGCCACAGGATAGTTCTGGAACAAAACTCACATGTAAACAAGGGTGATCATGCCATCAGGGCATGATTCTGAGGCAGCACTCACTTGTGAATGGGCATGCATATGTCCCCATGGGTTGACACTGGGACATGGGACTTAATAGTCTTAGGTCACAGCTAGCATGAGAGCAGTCATGTGCACACTGATATTTGGTGACCCTGTGATATGGCAACTGTGTGAACGTGTGCCTGTGCTGTCACTTAACAGCCTTAGGACATGACTCAAAAGTAAAAACATTGTACCCATTCCATCAAGGGATGACATGGACAAGTTCATGTGTGCATATACATGCCCATGTCACCACAGAACAATATGAGTACACAGCAGAATGTGAATACACATGTCCATGCTGCCTTGGGACTGAGCAGAGAATTTGCTCAGGCCTGAACAGGCATGCCTGAGCCACCATGGGATAGGACTGGGACACAGTTCATATCGCAATAATTAAATAAAAAATATTTTTAAATAAAGGTTATTTTAAGAAAAAAAATGTCTTGTTTGAGACAGAGTGTCTTTGTGTGCCATTTCTGTGTTCATCAGGTTAGCAAAATTATGAACTTTCCAGGACTTTCTTGTTCCTGCCCATCTCCTGTAGGAAGATTGGAATTACAGATGAGTACACTACTGCAGTTGACTTTTATGTGAGTTCTGGGGATCCAAATCCAGGTTGTCATGCTTGTATGGTGAGTGCTCTATCCACTGACCATCTCTCCAGGACCTACAAGATAAATTTTATTGGTTATTTTATTTATTTACATTTCAAATGTTATTCTCCCTTCCTGGTTTCCCCTCTGCAAACCCCCTATCCCATTCCACACTTACCCTGCTTTTATGAGGGTGCTCCCGCACCCACCCACTCCTGCCTCACTACCCTATGCTGGGGCATTGAGCATCCATAGGACCAAAGGCTTCCCCTTCCATTGATTCCAGATAAAGCCATCCTCTGCTACATTTGCAGCTGGAGCCATGGGTCCCTCCATGTGTACTCTCTGGTTGATGGTTTAGTCCCTAGAAGCTCTAAGTGGTCTGGTTGGTTGATATTGTTATTCTTCCTAAGGGGTAACAAACTCTTTTAGCTCCTTCAGTCCTTCTCCTAACTCCTCCATTGAGGTGCCCATGGTCAGTCCAATGGTTGGCTGTGAGCATATGCATCTGTATTGGACAGACTCTGGCAGAACCTCTCAGGGGACAGCTACATCAGGCTCCTGTCAGCAAGTGCTTCTTGGCATCAGCAATAGTGTCTGGGTTTGTGTCTGCAAATGGGATAGATCCCTGGGTGGAACAGTCTCTGGATGGCCTTTCCTCCAGTCTCTGCTCCACTCTTTGTTCCTGCATTTCTGTGGGGAGCTGACAGCAGGCAGCTATCATCCGTGCAGCCATCTTGAGCCATATACCCTGACAAGAGACTTGTTTACAACAGCCTACAACAGCTGAGCACACTCTGATAACATCTTGTTTTAGACACCCAGGATCTTCCCTTGGGTGTGTGAGACTTATTTTAGAGACAAGACTTAAAGGCGTGACTTAAGGGCATGACTTAAAGGTGTGACTTAGAAGTGAGACATATAAAATGCAAGAGGCAGACAGAAGAGGGTACTTGAGACTTGAGACTTGGAACTTGGCACTTGGAAGGTAACTTGGAGAAGAAACTTGGAACTGGAAAAAAGACTAGCAACTTGGAACTAGGAGAGGACTTGAGAATTATTACAGCTGGAACTAGGATTAGGACTTGAGACTTGGTGCTAGGAACTAGGGACTTGGAAAGAAGAAGAGAGACTGAAGAATAAACGGGATTGAATCACACTGTCTGGTCTCCTTTCTTCAAGTCCATCCTCACTCTCTCGCTTGCTGAACCCTGACACATGGATTAGAGCAGCTTGGGGTAGTGCAGGCTCTAACAGCTGCTCCGGCCCACTGGAATTTGATGAGACCCTAGGGAAGGGGGCAAAAGAATGAAGAGACAAGAGACACAAGGAAGAAGCACTTGTCTGAATGTCTGATCAAGTGCTTAAATTTTCTTGTTTAGGCTGCCTTTAAAAGGCAAGCAGGCAGGAGGGTCATCTGACAGTCAGGGTCCAGGGTCATCCTGTAGTTGCAGAGTTCTCTAAGCCCACAAGAATTCCTAGCCCAAATTACTTATCTGAATATTTTCTCACAAGCAAGAAGGAAATTAAAACATTTCTCACCTCGAGTTGCTTATCTGATTAAGATTTTCTCCCTGGAAGAAGGGTAATAAATAAAGTATTCCTTAACTCAGGCTGTTTACTTAACTGACATTTGTCTCAGGCAGAAAGGGGTCTTGGCTCCCAGCAAACAACTTAGCCCCCAAGGCTTTTGGCAGTGTGGGTTTCAACATTTGACAGAGCAGTCTGCAACATTTTGGCCCCCAAAAATGGGGTAGTACAGTTCTCAACATTTTTGGCTCCCAACGTGGAGCAATGCAAGTCCACAACACATTTCCTTTAGACAGGAGCAATTCTGGATTAATATATTTGAGATGCACAGGTGGCCCTATCCCTCAACTGAGGGTCATATCTAACCACTGGATATGATCTCTACAGGTTCTATCTCCCCTTTGTTGCTTATGAAGAGCCCCAAACTCAGGAGACCCTTCCTCAAGTCTCAGGAAATCATGACCACCAAAAGATCACAAGAAACCATACCTGGATGCAATCAGCAGAGGCTTTATTAGGGAAGTTGGCCGGCCAAGGTCAAACCACGAGCTGTCTCAAGAGCAGAGTTTGACCTCGAGTGGCAGGCTAAGGGGTCTTTTATAGCACGGGGTGAGGAAAGGAAGGCATTTTTTTGCAGTTACACATGATTGGTTGCATTTTGCGCGGTTACATATGATTGGTTGTTTTACAAATTTTGAACACAACACTGTAACACTGGGAAAACCTCAAGGGGGGGGGGGTAACCAAGAACAATGGAAAGTTAGCTAGTTCTTGGAACTACCCAAATGATTTAGAGCCACATGAAAATCACTCTGCATACTCATTCTTCTCAAAAATGTAGCTTTACCACATCACTGTGTCCTACCCTGCCATTACCAACTATTTTCACTTCTTCCGGCTATAGCCCCACCTAGGTGGCTTGCATCTTTATCTGTGGTCAGGAATGCCTTCCTGCCTTGGGCCTTTCCCACCCATAGGTGGGCCTACTGCCTGAGGCTTGATTCAGGGATAATGTCCTCCACCCAGAATGTGTCCCGGGGCAGTGAAAATCTTACATTCAGTTCCGCTTTCTGGAACTTACATTTTTGTTCAAGTATAGGATAAAGAAAATATATCTTTATAATTTTTCACTCTACACCCCCCATTTTCTCTAATGAAAGTTTTTTAATCATAAAAATTTAGACCTCCGTATCATCATAATTATCATTTTCTTGACCTAAAGCTCTATATTGATGGTGCAACACAAAAGCTGAACAGCACTTATCCTTTCTCTAACAAAAGTTACTAATCTATTTAAAATGCAAGGACCTATGGTTAAAAGCAAGAGTAAAATCACAAGGGGTCCAGCAAGGGAGGATAATAGGGTTATCAACCAAGGGGACTTATTGAACCAACTCTCGAATCAACCTTGCTGTGCCTCTCTATCTTTCTGTTTCTGGTCTAACCTTAACATTTTTTCTTAGAGCAGCACACTTCTTTAAGAAACAGCAAGTCTAGTCCTCTTAGCAGCACCTGTCTCTATACCTGCAGCCACTCCTAGTCTCAATGTAACAGCTAGAGTCAAGGAAAATAGGCTCTCTGCGTAAGCATCTAGGGTGTATCTCAAACTCAGATCAAGAGTACCTGCAGGGTGTTAGCAAACCCGGGGAACTAGCTGGACAAGTACACAATAATCTTTGCTCTCATCAAAGATAGCAGTGGTGACACATGGTGTTAGCCCAGAGTTGCAAGTCTACCATTTATCAATTTTAGGCACTAAATATCTGTTAGCAGGGGTCCTCGGGCTCTATTTTATTTGCTAGGGGGTCTCAAAACATTTCTATTTCTTTCAAACACACTTTCAAAGTTGTCCTCTGACTTTTACACATTTTGTGGCACATAGTTGTCTACATACACATAAAATCACATATATAACAAAGAGAAATTGTAAAAAGGAACAAATCTATATAACTCTAGATTCACATTTCGATTTCAATCTTGGAATCACAAGCTGTCATTTAACCTTGGGTGTATACACCCTAAGCCCTACCCTCTAAGGCAGCATTACCCCGTGCCTCTAGAGTGGGATGTCTTAGGAGTCAAGGTCTGCTGTTCTTTGGCCTTGTAGACTAGCAGGTAACCTTGAGCTAAATAGTAGGGGGCTGTTCAGGCAGGCACATGTGTTGGTGGATTTCAAGGAGGTCGAATGGTCAGCAACACCAGGAACAGTCTCTTAGTATCCTGAAAAATCATTTCTCACACAAAAGGGACATTTTGGGTGTGGAACAAGGACAAGGGACACTCTAGCCAGAGCCAGTTCCCAAAGGTATTTAGTTTTAGGGTTCTGTATATTCTTTCTACCTGTCTTGAGCTTTGGAGACAGTATAAACAGTAGAGCTTCTAATAACTCTGACAATTCCTAACTTACCTTAAAACTGCTATCTGATCTAATTACCTAGGACACTTGAAACCTTGGGAAGGTCCCTATTCTAGGCTGTTTTCTCCTAGGAATTTCTTATTTACTCTAAGTATTATTATTTCTCTGGCTCAAAACCTGAGGTCCCTTATACACTTTAAATCTCTTGGCTGCTTTGTTGCACTCATATTTTAAGAGTCCATCTGTGCATTTAGCTTGGTAAGTCTTTTGCTTTCTGGAGAGTATAGTTCTCCCTTCTTGTGTTCACTATTGTCTCTTTTCCTCTAGGTAGTAGCTGGCAGGTTGGCTAGCAATCTGAGTTCTTTCTCTCACTCTGCTTTAAGTGAGGCCATCTCTTAGGCCTCAAAGCCAGGAAGGGCTCCTGTATCAAGCCACTTGATCTGTCCAGTTATTATCTCAGGCCAGAGTCTTCTCCCTTGGTATATAGCCCTGCAGACATAGGCTGTGGCAAAAGCATACCTGCTTGTCGGCCCCAGGTTCCAAGGTTGCTCTCTGCATGAATGATCTCAGGGGTAGGGAGTTAGTCCAGATGACATTTGTCTCCACCACAGTAGCACTGGCTTGTCTCTGACCAGCATGGAGAAAACTGCTCCCGTCTGTAAAGCAGGTTACCTCAGCTCCCAGCTGGAGTCAGTAGGAGAAGCCTTTCCTCTACCCGTGAGTTCTTGTCAGCTAGTTGTAGCCCATCAGGTAGGAAGTGTATCTGGTCGTCCATCCTAGGGAGTAAGTCTCAACCCGACAGGGGGTAGGAGCAGTCTAGGATGACCATAAATGAATGGGATATCCAGCCCATCTCTTAGTCCACCATTTTCGGGTAGTCCATGAATACATTTTGGCCCATTGGCCTGGAGGAAGGCCCTGTGTTTATCAAGAGTTGGGTGGCTCCAAGCTGCCCCATCTATTTCAATAGCTGTCTTCACACAGAGTCAGTATCTTCACCATTTGGGGTGTTTTTCAAGGCCTGGGATTTCCTGGCCCTGGCTTCTATTTGTTAGGGCCCTCTTGGACCCTGAAGCTGGCTCCTTTACTTGCAATGTGCACACTGGTCTTTTTCAAAGAGTTTATCTCCTTTTGATTGGAGTCCCTTTTCTCTGCTTTCTGTAAATTCTTTTCCTGTCACCTTTCTCTTTCTTCACCTCTCTCTAGTCTCAGCAACTTACACTAGACCTTTTATCTTACACTAAAGCTTTTATCTTCTCTACTCCTTTTTTCTAGACCTACACTAAACCTTCTCCACTTTTCTTCTCCAGACTTACACTAAACCTTCTCCACTTTTCTTCTCCAGACTTACACTAAACCTTTTACACTCTTCTTCTCTAGACTTACACTAAACCTTTTAATGACTTATCTTGTTGTCTCTCGAGCCTCTGAAGCCTTGCCTATACTGACAGAATGTCTAGAAAGGCTGTGGGCAGCTCATCTGATCCCTGCTTAATCTCATGTGTCTTGGTGAAATTAGTGAGGTCTCAGGATCTATCAACGGGATCTGGTGTGGGCCTTTGGGTGTCCCTTACCTTCTGTAACCCACTGTTGACCACGGCCTGATCAATTGATGGGGTCCCCATGTCTCCATGTCTAAGGGAACATTCTTTTTCCAGTGTCCTCTCTTGTTATTCACTCCTGAAGACCAGAACCTACAAGGGTCTTGTGGAAGAAAGGCTTTTATCGGGGGGAAGACTATTCTTCCACTAGATTTATCTAGGTGACTATATTGGGCACTAGATCTAGGTGACTGAGGGATCTTGGCCTATCTATTGCTTTGATAACTAACTTATTTTTTACTATAAATTCGTATCTGTACCAAAATGGAGGCCTATTCTTTTGCCTCTCTGACACAGGACAACCTGTGACTTCTTGTAGCAGGCAACCAGTCTGACCTGTCTGACCTGTCTGCAGGCAGGTTTATTGGTTCAGCATTTCTAAGCTGGAGTCACGTCACGTGACTTGTCTCAGCACTACTTATTCACTTTTTCCTTCTTAAAAAGTTCAGCATTATTCACTCACTATAATTTTAATAAAAATATATATAATTATAACTCTCAGGTGAATAACCTTGTTGGGCCTGTTTGTCTAGCTGCCCTGGCTCCACTGCCAGGTTTTTCTTTTATCATCTGGGCTCTTATCAATTTTCATAGGCAGCAGATAATGTCAGAATAATTATTTTTTGATCTTTTTCCACTTGTACTTACTCATTTATTTTAATGAAAATAGATTTTTCTATACTGTTCCGCATCCCTTTTTGAGTCCCCTTCGCCCGCGAGAGAGACACGTGAGGCAGTATTCGGGTGGTTACTACAGCGAGGCTTTATTCTTGTATCAGCAGAAGCGGAAAGACCCAAAGCCCGGGAAAGGCACTGCTATATGTACCCTAGAGTGGCGTGTTCACTTCTGATTGGCTGTTCACTCATCTCCCCATATTACGCCCCGGGGATGGGCAGTGACTTTGGCGCGCTTTTGCCTTTTGCACCTGCACAATTAGTTGTTTACTTGTGGAAGCACAGGATGCCCGCATCATCTTGTAATGGCGAATGCTGTCACACTCACTGCGGCTCCTAACATCTCCCGCTATCAATATTATTAAGATGGAACAGCCTATTGCCTATCAAGTGCAACACCAACTCAGTGAGGGAAAGCAGAGGCCTGATCCCCTGTGCAAAATGAGATATTGTAATGGGTTTCTTCTCTTGTCGTCGTGCAATGAGTAATACTTCCCATACCCATCTCGATGCCTTTTGACGGGAAAGGGAGCCTCCACCCTGGGGCGCCACCAGGAGAGGAGGTTTTTGGCATCAAACCTTTGTGCAATCAGGCATACTTTGGGGAAATCTATCCACGCTCGTGGAACATTCCCTGTTGAGTACCCACCCGCAAACACCTCTAAATATTCAGGTACCACAGTTATTCAGGCAAGGGCTGGCTAGACTTAGACCTCTCATCGACCCAGTGCAATGGGCTGAACCCTTGGGGTGCATCGACTGAGGGTCTCAGTCATCAGATACTTTCTTAGCATAAATAGCCAAATTTCAGGGGGAGATCCTTGCTCCAAGGTTGCCAGTGCTTGGGTGATAGCGGCCTTGTCATGTTTTTGTTGGGCTCTGAGCTTACAGACCAACCATAACATGAACACTAATCCACAACATAGGGCTGCACCAAACAGGCCTATTCCCACCCGTTAAGAAAGAAAGAAAAGGCAGAGGTAAGCCAAGAAGTAAAATCGCCAAGGGTAACAGGGTCCACCCGCGTTCCATCAAGGCTCAAGATCCGGATCTGCAATTGCTGCTGCATCTGGTCCAGCTCCCTAGTCCACTTCCCTTGTAAATAAGCAAAAAGATTATGGCTTTGAATAAATGTATCATTCATAAATCTCAGAGGTGTAATACATAGATGTGGGGTTGCTGACACGCAGCTCATTTGAACCACATCCGTGAGCTGCTCCACATGGGCTTGGAGCAAATCAACTCTCTGATTGACCAACAGGATGCCTGATGCCAGGTATGCATCCACTTTCTGTAGAATGGTCAAAGCCTCAGAGGTCTTTTCTGAAATTTGATTAACAATAGTAGCTGCTGTAACTTGATTAGCCAGGGCTGTGCCGGCTGTCACAGCTGCAGCTGCAAAGATGGTAATAGCTGTGATAATGGCTGCAGTTATATCAAATCTCTCTTCTGTCGAAATAAAGTCAAGGTCCCAGACGTCTGAACAGGGATAGGGATCCATAGTGGTATACTGGCTATTAGGACCTGCTTATAGACAAGAGCAGACCAGCACTGGGACATAAAGCAAGTTACATTGGTACAAGTTAGCAGAAGCGGCGCCTTCTAAGAAGGCAAGGGCATAGGTTTTAGAAAAGCAGATAGGATAGCCATCTAAATTCACTATGTATACTAGGAACCCGATTTAGGAGAGTCCAAATGAGAACTGGGAGCATCTGCAGATGAATCCTTCGGGGGGTCATTTTCAGGAACCGCGAGTCACCGCGTCAGTCGCTCTGGCAGCCAAAATGGGTTGTCTTCTTCCTGTGGAAAAACACAAACCACTCCCCTGGATCTTATTAAAATAGGATCCGGGCCTTTCCATTGACCAGTCAAAACATCTTTCCACTTTATCATTTCTTTTGGCCTAGTTGGTTCCAGGCAATGGCGATCAGCCGCTGTATTGCCCTGACTGTCCAAATTCAAAAAGTTGAGTGTAAAAAGTGCCAGAGAAACAGTAGCTCGTGGCACTGTGGGCAGACCTTCCTCAACTTCTCCTTTTTGTTTTATCAAATAAGTTTTAAGGGTATGATGAGCACCCTCAATGATGCCCTGTCCCTGAGGGTTGTAAGGAAGACCCGTCAGGTGTGTCACCTCCATTTGGCAACAAAATTGTTGAAATTTTTGAGAAGTGTAGGCTGGTCCATTGTCAGTTTTAAGGATTTTAGGTTTTCCCCAGGCACTCCAAGCCTCAAGACAATGTTGAATAACATGGGCCGCCTTTTCTCTGGTCAATGGAGAGGCGAACATAACTCCAGAACAGGTATCAATGGAGACATGCAACTATTGTAATTTGCCAAAGGATGGGATGTAAGTAACATCCATTTGCCAGATCTGTAATGGCCTAATTCCCCGAGGGTTAATTCCGGTATGGGAAACAGGTAGGAATTGACAGCAGTTTTGGCATTGAGTCACGATATCTCTAGCCTCCTTTCTAGCAATGTTAAATCGACCTCGAAGCGTCTCAGCTGTCACATGAAACCTTTTTTGAAAGGCTTTGGCCAAATCTAATTTTGGCGAAAGGGCAATTGCAATCAACTTTGTGGCTCGATCTGCCAGGTCATTTCCATGGGACATAAGTCCCAGTAAGCCTGAGTGAGCCCTAATATGAGTTATAAAGACAGGGAATCTTCGCTTAGCCAGGGTAAGCTGAATCTTTTGAAAAACTTCAAGTCTGCTAGATGTCTTAATTAACCCAGCAACTTCTAATGCTTTTACTGCATTAACCACATAGAAGGAATCTGAAACAATATTTAAGGGACCTGGAAAGATTTCCAGAACCTCTGACACCACTAAACATTCTACGATTTGAGGTGAGGTTTCATGGTATTGTTTGGATGTAACCTTATCATTAACCACATAGGCACCCACTCCTGTTTTTGACCCATCAGTATAAACTACCATTCCATCTGGGAGTGGCTCCTGAGACACAATATGTGGAAATATGATAGCTTGAGTTAAGGCAAATTGTAAGATGGGATGCTTAGGATAATGATTATCTATTTGACCATTGAAGGAAGTAACCAGCACTGTCCAAACATCAGAGGTCGCCGTTAGTATTTGGACTTGATGGGCAGTATAAGGCACTATCAAAACCTTAGGCTCTCTTCCAAAATGGGTAATGGCTGCTTTTAGTCCACGAAGGGCAAGTTGAGCAACTGCATCTGGATACCTTTCAATAATCTTTGTGGGAGAAGCATTGGGATGAATCCATAACAAAGGCCCCTCCTGCCACAACATAGCAGTTGGTAAGTGTCTAGTTTTAAAAACACATAAGTCAAAGGTTTTGGTTTCATCTATGCGTTTTAACTGGGCATCTTGTAAAGCATTTTCTACTACTTGCAGAGCACGCCTCGTAGCCAGTGTTAAGGCCCTTGGTGAGGAAATATGAGCATCCCCTTCCAAAATATCAAATAAAGGTTTCAGCTCGGCCAAGGGAATATTTAAAAATGGTCTTAACCAAATTATATCACCTAATAATTTCTGAAAATCATTCAAAGTATGTAAATGGTCTCTACGAATCTCCAATTTCTGAGGAATTATCTTTTCTGGATAGATAACCATCCCTAAAAAGGAGCCAATTTCTGAAAATTGAACTTTCTCAGTAGCAACATGTAGACCCCACTGCATGTAAGTAAGTAAGTAAGTAAGTAAGTAAGTAAGTAAGTAAGGGGACCTCCCAAGCCGTGACAGGCTCTCAACCAGTCTTGTAGCCCCTTGGCTCTCCGAGGAGCAATGGCTGCACGACATTCAGCTGTGGCATTTTCAAAGATCATACAGATCTTTCACTTGCTTTGTTAGATTCAATCCAAGATAATTTATTTTATTTGTGGCTATTGGGAAGGGTGTCATTTCCCTAATTTCTTTCTCTGCCTGTTTATCCTTTGAATAGAGGAAGGCTACTGATTTGTTTGAGTTGATTTTATTTATTTATTTATTTATTTATTTATTTTTTAGACCAAAAATTTTATGTATTTTATTATTATACTAGTTTTCACTTTAATTTCTCGACAATTTATGTATTTTTTTTATTTCCAGAAAACTCCAAACTTTTGGTTAAAAGAAACAGAATGTGGCCTGCTGCTTTTGATATTATAAAACAATTCTCAGAAGAACTGTAAATTATTCAAGTATGCTGAAAATGAGGGATCACTCTTCTCAGTCACAGTATTCAAACAAATATTCACTTGAGTTCAATGTGAGAGGAAGGAAATTCATACTTATTCTAGGAATAAAATAATATAACCAAAATACTTTTTTGTACTTGATGGCATAATAAACACATTTCAAAATAAAAACTAAACAAAAACAGTTATTTATAACTTCTAGCATAATATGCATTTTAACAAAGATTTGTGTTAAATCTGAAAAGAAAAACAAATATAAAATGATAGTATACTCTAAAACATAAAAAAATTCTATTAGCAAAAATGCAATTTTACAGTTTTTTGTTTTAAAAATGATCAAAGCTAGAGACATTATACTCCCTGATTTCAAAATTGATTTCCGGAAGCAAAAGATGATTACATTATTTTTTTTTCTTTTTTTTTTATTGGATCTTTCATTTACACTTCAGATTCCATCCCGTTTCCCCATTCCTCCCCCCCCCCCTTAGAAAACCCCTATCCCATGCCCCCTTTTCATTTTGCATTTATACATTTTTTTAAGAAATGTTAATCATAGGCTTTATAAGTTTGGTATTGTTCAATCAGAGGTGTAACCCACTACCCAACCTAGATATATCAACTATCTTTGACTGGTGGAGATACATGAACATCTGCTTCCCTGTCTCCCCCCTCTATCTCTCTTTCATCACCTAGCTTCTCCTCTCCTTCTTCTTCTCCTCTTCTTACTCCTTTTCTTCCTCTCAGTACTCCTCCCACCTTAGCTCCTCCTACACATCACCCTTCCTGTTAAAAGGAAACTTTTCTCTCAAAATACAATTAGAGCATAATTATGCCTATTTGTACCAGTGAGGTACAAGATAGTCCTAATACCCAGTCCATCCTTTTGTTGACTAACCAGCACCTCTGTCATCTATCCTAACTAAAACACTTAGTTCTGAACCTGGCTTTTTCCTTGGCTTTAGGATGAATGTCAGCTGATGACCATACACACATATCTTTTCTCTCAAAGTAAATAGCTATAAGTTTACAACCCCATCAGAAATCCAGAATGACTGAGTTGACTATAATTGTGGGAAGCACAAAGCATAGCTTCTAAAACTTAGCCAATTTATAGAGACCTCTGAACACCTGGACACTCGCTCTACTTCAAAACGTTGGAGCATCTGTTCTTCTGCCTTCTGGCCCAGGATCATCTGACAGACCTTAGTGCTGCAGAATTATTAAGGGCTGATTACTCTGTCTAGGCAGATATAATCAGTCGACTATTCTGCAAGTGTGTCCTTTTCTGGACAGTAATTTGTCTGTAGAAGGAAAGTGGCAATTCTTGCCTAGTGGCTGTCTCACCACAACTGGAGTAACTCCAAGGATGCTCAATTTCTTCTTAGAATTTAACATAGGAAGCTGTCCGGAGCAGACAGGTCTCTAATGAAAATGAACATTAATACTGAAATGTTTGTCATGTCAATAAGGATTTCTGATGTTTTGAAAACCAGCTATCCATGTAAGGTAATCTGGACTGTTGCCTGTTAACTCCACTCAGCTATTTCTAAATAAAACATAGAGAACACCCTTATAATAAACTCCAAGTCATGAATTTGCTATAGTCCCTTAACTCACAGGCTGACCATCCCAAATCAGTTAAAAAAGTTAAAGAATGACTGGGTCTAAGCTTTGTATTCCTAAGTGTGTTATACTGGTACAATGCCTATGAGAGTAACAATATTCATCTCACTCTTATATCACTAAGAAGCTCATGCCAATGAAAACCTTAAAATTTGTAAACAAAGTAAATTGGTGCCATTTAAGAATTTATATCTTCATCTTGATATTAATTATACAGATTTCTACTAATAGGTTATGGCTATGCAATAAACCCTAGCTAATCCTCTCTATTCCGACAAAACCACTACTTTTCCCTAGGGAGACAGCCCAACATTTACCACCTTAGTCCCCATGCCCAGGGAATAGGGGCGCTGACTCATCATTAGCTTCTTCAAGCTGATTATGGTCGTTGAGATATTAGAAGAGGAGTGGGGGGGAGAGCAAGTTGAAAATCCTCTGATGCTGTGTCTTCGATGCCTCCAGATGGAATTCACGGACCTCAGAGGTTTGAGCAGGTCTGCCCAGCTTGCTTGTTGAGTAGATACACCAAGGCTGATCATTCTGCAATATACAATTCTCAAAACAAATTTTAGTATCAAGATAGTTTTTTTTTTTTAAAGAGGGCTGACATTTTATTAAGAATGTTGGTTCTAACCGCTTTTCTATTTTTCCCCTCTTTTATTGGATATAATATTTACATTTCAAATTTTATCCCCTTACCATATTTCCCCCACCACCCAGGAACCCCTTATCCCATCCCCCCTCCTCCTGCCTCTATGAAGGTGTTACCCACCTACCCCCAGCCTCCCTCCCCACCCTCAGATTCCCCCCCCTCAGTGCTCAGCCTTCAGGGTACCAATGATCTTGTCTCCCACCTATGCCCAACAGGGCCATCCTCCCCTACATATACAGCTGGAGTCATGTGTCTCTCCCTATGTGCACCTGGGCTGGTGGTTTAGACCCTGGGGAGCTCTGGCTGGTTGGTATTCTTGCTCTCCTCACAGGCCCAACAGCCTGTATGGTTCATGGTTCCCTCAATTTACTCACTAACTCCTCCATTGGGAACTTTGATCAGATTAATGGATAGCTGTGGGTATCTGTCTCTGGGTATGTCCGACTCTGAGAGACCTCTAAGGAGACAGCCTTATCAGGCTGC
The DNA here is from genome assembly GCF_011762505.2 of Arvicanthis niloticus. Classification (NCBI taxonomy): domain Eukaryota; kingdom Metazoa; phylum Chordata; class Mammalia; order Rodentia; family Muridae; genus Arvicanthis; species Arvicanthis niloticus. The sequence continues at coordinate 4,950,857 of NC_047669.1, read as the reverse complement.
TGTCAGCTTTCCCATCCTGACATCCCTATCAGCGTCTATTTTTGGTGACTGCCTATGGAATTAATACCCAGACACAATGGTCTCCCTACAACCCCCCCTTATGATTCTGACCCACACTTTGTCTCCATATTTGCTCCCTTGGTTATTTAGTTACTCCTTCTAAGAAAGACCTAGGCATCCTCACTTGTTCTTTCTTCTTCATGAGCTTCGTGTCTTCTGGTAGTTGAATCTTTGTTGTTTCAAACTTTTGGGCTAATCTCCGCTTATCAGTGAGTAAATACCATGTGTGTTCTTTTGTGATTGGGTTACCTCACTCAGGATGATATTTTCTAGATCCATCCATTTACCTAAGAATTCCTCGAATTCATTATTTTTAATAGCTGAGTAATATTCCATTGTGTAAATGTACCACATTTTTTGTATCCATTCCTCTGTTGAAGGGCATCTGGGTTCTTTCCAGCTTCTGGCTATTATAAATAGGGCTGCTATGAACATAGTGGAGCATATGTCTTTGTTATTTGTTGGGGCATTTTCTGGGTATATGCCCAGAAGTGGTATAGCTGGGTCCTCAGGTAGTGCTATGTCCAATTTTCTGAGGAACCGCCAGACTGACTTCCAAAGTGGTTGTACCAGCTTGCAACCCCACCAACAATGCAGGAGTGTTCCTCTTTCTTCACATCCTCGCCAGCATCTACTATCACCTGAGTTTTTGATCTTAGCCATTCTGACTGGTGTAAGGTGGTATCTCAGTGTTGTTTTGATTTGCATTTCCCTGATGACTAAGGATGTTGAGCATTTCTTAAGGTGCTTCTCGGCCATTCGAGTTTCCTCAGTTGAGAATTCTTTGTTTAGCTCTGTACCCCATTTTTAATGGGGTTATTTTGTTGTTTGGCGTCTAATTTCTAGAGTTCTTTGTAAATATTAGATATTAGCCCCCTATCAGATGTAGGATTGGTAATGATCTTTTCCCAATCTGTTGGTTGCCGTTTTGTCTTGTTGACAGTGTCCTTTGCCTTACAGAAGCTTTGCAATTTGATGAGGTCCCATTTGTCGATTCTTGATCTTAGAGCATAAGCCATTGGTGTTCTGTTCAGGAACTTTTCCCCTGTGCCTAGGTATTCGAGGGTCTTCCCCAACTACTCTTCTAATATTTTCAGTGTACCTGGCTTTATGTGAAGGTCCTTTATCCACTTGGAGTTGAGCTTTGTGCAAGGAGATAAGAATGGATTAATTTGCATTCTTCTACATGTTGACCTCCAGTTGAGCCAGCACCACTTGTTGAAAATGCTGTCCTTTTTCTACTGGATGAATTTAGCTCCCTTGTCAAATATCAAGTGACCATAGGTATGCGGGTTCATTTCTGGGTCTTCAATTCTGTTCCATTGATCGTCCTTTCTGTCTCTGTACCAATACCAAGCAGTTTTTATCACTACTGCTCTGTAGTACAGTTTGAGGTCCGGAATGGTGATTCCCCCAGAGGTTCTTTTATTGTTGAGAATAGTTCTCGCTATCCTAGGTTTTTTGTTATTCCAAATGAATTTGTAAATTGCTCTTTCTATCTCTATGAAGAATTGATTTGGAATTTTGATGGGTATTGCATTGAATCTGTAGATTGCTTTTGGCAGGATAGCCATTTTTACTAAATTAATCTTGCCAATCCAGGAGCATGGGAGATCTTTCCATCTTCTGAGATGTTCTTCAATTTCTTTCTTGAGAGAATTGAAGTTCTTGTCATACAGATCTTTCACTTGCTTTGTTAGATTCACTCCAAGATAATTTATTTTATTCGTGGCTATTGTGAAGGGTGTCATTTCCCTAATTTCTTTCTCTGCCTGTTTATCCTTTGAGTAGAGGAAGGCTACTGATTTGTTTGAGTTGATTTTATATCCAGCCACATTGCTAAAGTTGTTTATCAGGTTTAGGAGTTCTCTGGTGGAAGTTTTAGGTTCACTTAAGTATACTATCATGTCATCTGCAAATAGTGAAATTTTGACTTCTTCCTTTCCTATCTGTATCCCGTTGACTTCCTTTTGTTGTCTAATTGCTCTAGCTAAGACTTCCAGTACTATATTGAATAGGTAAGGTGAGAGTGGGCAGCCTTGCCTAGTCCCTGATCTTAGTGGGATTGCTTCAAGTTTTTCTCCATTTAGTTTGATGTTGGCTACTGGCTTGCTGTATATTGCTTTTACTATGTTTAGATATGGGCCTTGTATTCCTGATCTTTCCAAGACTTTTAACATGAAGGGATGTTGAATTTTGTCAAATGCTTTCTCAGCATCTAGTGATATGACCATGTGGTTTTTCTCTCTGAGTTTATTTATGTAGTGGATTACATTGATGGATTTCCGAATATTGAACCATCCCTGCATTCCTGGGATAAAGCCTACTTGATCTTGATGGATAATTGTTTTGATGTGTTGTTGGATTCGGTTTGCGAGAATTTTATTGAGTATTTTTGCATCAATATTCATAAGAGAGATTGGTCTGTAGTTCTCTTTCTTTGTTGGGTCTTTCTGTGGTTTAGGTATGAGTGTAATGGTAGCTTCATAGAATGAATTGGGTAGTGTTCCTTCTGTTTCTATTTGATGGAATAACTTGAAGAGGATTGGTATTAGGTCTTCCTTGAAGGTCTGAAAGAATTCTGCACTGAAACCATCTGGCCCCGGACATTTTTTGGTGGGAAGATTTTTAATGACTGTGTCTATTTCTTTAGGCGTTATGGGACTGTTTAGGTGGTTTATCTGCTCCTCGTTTAACTTTGGTACCTGGTATCTATCTAGAAAATTGTCCATTTCCTCCAGATTTTCCAATTTTGTTGAGTATAGGCCTTTGTAGTAGGATCTGATAATTTTTTTAATTTCCTCTGTTTCTGTTGTTATGTCTCCCTTTTCAGTTCTGATTTTATTAATTTGAATGCTGTCTCTGCGCCCTTTGGTTAATCTGGCTAAGGGTTTGTCTATCTTGTTGATTTTCTCAAAGAACCAGCTCCTGGTTTTGTTGATATTTTGTATAGTTCTTTTTGTTTCGACTTGGTTGATTTCAGCCCTGAGTTTGATTATTTCCTGCCGTCTACTCCTCTTGGGTATACTAGCTTCTTTTTGTTCTAATGCTTTTAGGTCTGCTGTCAAGTTGTTAATGTATGCTCTTTCCACTTTCTTTTTGTGAGCACTTAGAGCTATGATTTTTCCTCTTAGTATTGCTTTCAATGAGTCCCACATGTTTTGATATGATGTGTCCTCATTTTCATTTAAATCTAAAAAGTCTTTAATTTCTTTCTTAATTTCTTCCTTAACCAAGTCATCATTGAGTAGAGCATTGTTCAGTTGCCAAGTGTATGTGGGCTTTCTGTTGTTTTTGTCTATGTCAAAGACAAGTCTTAACCCATGGTGGTCTGATAAGGTACTAGGGATTATTTCAATCTTTTTGTACCTGTTGAGGCCTGTTTTGTGACCAATTATATGGTCTATTTTGGAGACGGTACCATGAGGTGCTGAGAAGAAGGTATATTCTTTTTTTTTAGGATGAAATGTTCTATAGATGTCAGTTAGGTCCAATTGGTTCATAACTTCTGTTAGTTTCATTGTGTCTCGATTTAGTTTCTGTTTCCATGATCTGTCCATAGCTGAGAGTGGGGTGTTGAAATCTCCCACTGTTATTGTGTAGGGTGCAATGTATGCTTTAAGCTTTAGTAAAGTGTCTTTTATGTATGTGGGTGCCCTTACATTTGGGGCATAGATGTTGAGAATTGCGAGTTCCTCTTGGTACATTTTTCCTTTCATGAATATGAAGTGTCCTTCTTTATCTTTTTTGATTACTTCTGGTTGAAAACTGATTTTATTTGATATTAGAATCGCTACTCCAGCTTGTTTCTTGGGACCATTTGCTTGGTAGATTGTTTTCCAACCTTTTACTCTGAGGTAGTGTCTGTCCTTTCCACAGAGGTGCGTTTCCTGAATGCAGCAAAATGTTGGGTCCTGTTTACGTATCCAGTCTGATAGTCTATGTCTTTTTACTGGAGAATTGAGTCCATTGATATTAAGAGATATTAAGGAAAAATGAGTGTTGTTTCCTGTTATTTTTGTTATTGGCAGTGGATATATGTTTGTGTAGCTACCTTCTTTTACGGTTTTTGGAAGATTACTTTCCTGCTTTTTCTAGGTTGTAGTTTCCCTCCTTGTGATGGAGTTTTCCACCAATTATCCTTTGAAGTGCTGGGTTTGTGTTGAGATACTGTGTAAATTTGGATTTGTCATGGAATATTTTGGTTTCTCCATCAATAATGATTGACAGTTTTGCTGGGTATAGTAGTCTGGGCTGACATTTATGTTCTTTTAGGGTCTGTATGATATCAGTCCAGGATCTTCTGGCTTTTATGGTCTCTGGTGAGAAGTCTGGTGTAATTCTTATAGGTCTGCCTTTATATGTTACTTTGCCTTTTTCCCTTACTGCTTTTAGTATTTTTTCTTTGTTTTGTACATTTGATGTTTTGACTATTATGTGGCGGGAAGTATTTCTTTTCTGGTCTAAACTATTTGGAGTTCTGTAGGCTTCTTGTATATTTATGGACATCTCTTTCTTTAGGTTAGGGAAGTTTTCCTCTATAATTTTGTTGAGAATATTTACTGGTCCTTTAAGTTGGGAGTCTTCCCCCTCATCTATTCCTATTATCCTTAGGTTTGGCCTTCTCATTGTGTCTTGGATTTCTTGTATATTTTGGGTTAGTAGCTTTTTGTATTTTGCATTTTCTTTGACAGTTGTGTCAATGTTTTCCATGGTATCTTCTGCACATGAGATTCTCTCTTCCATCTCTTGTATTCTGTTGGTAATACTTGTATCTATGACTCCTGATCGTTTTTTTTAAGTTTTCTATCTCCAGGGTGTTCTCCCTTTGTGATTTCTTTATTGTTTCTACTTCCGTTTTAGATCCTGCATGGTTTTGTTTAATTCCTTCTCCTGTTTGGTTGAATTTTCTTGTAATTCCTTAAGGGATTTTTGTGTTTCCTCTCTAAGGGTTTCTATCTGTTCTTTGAGAGTGTTATTTATGTCTTTCTTAAAGTCCTCTATCATCATCATGAGAAGTGATTTTAATTCTGAATCCTGCTTTTCTGGTGTGATGGGGTGTTCAGGGCTTGCTATGATGGGGGAACTGGGTTCTGATGATGCCATGTAACTTTGGTTTCTGTTGCTTACGTTCTTGCGCCTGCCTTTTGCCATCTGGTTAATTCTAGTGCTACCTGTACTTCTGTCTCTGATTGAAGCCTGTCTTTCCAGTTGTCTTGCTTGTGTTTGGTCTTCTAGGAGTCCAGATGTCTTTGTGGTTTTTTTCCAGCTGCCCTGATTACAGTGGTATCTCTAGGATGCCTCAGGATATGGTGCCTCCAAGGTAGCAGTCCAGCTAGATGTCTGCTGTTCTGGGTGCAATGTCTCCTCTTGGATATCTCAGGGTATGTTGTCTGACACTCTGAGTTCAGTTGTTCCTCTGTGGCTCTGGGTTGAGCGGACCTTCCAGTATGTCTCAGGTGGAATCCGGGGTCCACACATCTGCAGACCTGGTAGAGGTCTGGTCTGGGACTCAGACCCTGCAGGCCTCAGACCGGAGGGGGGGCGAGCAGCAGAAGGAGCGTGCTAGTGCTGGCTATGGGTTCTATGGATCCCCCAGAATGTGTCTGGGGGACTCCTGGGTGCACTTATCCGCAGGCCTCAGACTGCAGAAGGGGCGAGCAGGGGAAGGGGCGTGCTAGCGCTGGCTATGTGTTCTATGGATCCCCCAGAATTTGTCAGGGGGGCTCCTGGGTGCACTTACCCGCAGGCCTCAGACTGCAGGAGGGGCGAGCGGCGGACGGGGCGTGCTAGCGCTGGCTATGGGTTCTATGGATACCCCAGAATGTGTCTGGGGGGCTCCTGGGTGCACTTACCTCAGGACTCAGACTGGAGGAGGGGCGAGCGGTGGAAGGGTTGAGTTGATTTTATATCCAGCCACATTGCTAAAGTTGTTTATCAGGTTTAGGAGTTCTCTGATGGAAGTTTTAGGGTCACTTAAGTAGACTATCATATCATCTGCAAATAGTGAAATTTTGACTTCTTCCTTTCCTATCTGTATCCCTTTGACTTCTTTTTGTTGTCTAATTGCTCTAGCTAAGACTTCCAGTACTATATTGAATAGGTAAGGTGAGAGTGGGCAGCCTTGCCTAGTCCCTGATCTTAGTGGGATTGCTTCAAGTTTCTCTCCATTTAGTTTGATGTTGGCTACTGGCTTGCTGTATATTGCTTTTACTGTGTTTAGATATGGGCCTTGAATTCCTGGTCTTTCCAAGACTTTTAACATGAAGGGATGTTGAATTTCGTCAAATGCTTTCTCAGGGTCTAGTGAGATGACCATGTGGTTTTTCTCTTTGAGTTTATTTATATAGTGAATTACATTGATGGATTTCTGAATATTGAACCATCCCTGCATTTCTGGGATAAAGCCTACTTGATCTTGATGGATAATTGTTTTGATGTGTTATTGGATTCAGTTTGTGAAAATTTTATTGAGTATTTTTGCATCAATATTCATAAGAGAGATTGGTCTGTAGTTCTCTTTCTTTGTTGGGTCTTTCTGTGGTTTAGGTATGAGCATAATGGTAGCTTCATAGAATGAATTGGGTAGTGTTCCTTCTGTTTCTATTCGATGGAATAGCTTGAAGAGGATTGGTATTAGGTCTTCCTTGAAGGTCTGAAAGAATTCTGCACTGAAACCATCTGGCCCCGGACACTTTTTAGAGGGAAGATTTTTAATGACTGTGTCTATTTCTTTAGGAGTTGTGTGACTGTTTAGATGGTTTATCTGCTCCTCATTTAACTTTGGTACCTGGTATCTGTCTAGAAAATTGTCCATTTCCTCCAGATTTTCCAATTTTGTTGAGTATAGGCCTTTGTAGTAGGATCTGATAATTTTTTAATTTCCTGTTTCTGTTGTTATGTCTCCCTTTTCAGTTCTGATTTTATTAATTTGAATGCTGTCTCTGCGCCCTTTGGTTTGTCTGGCTAAGGGTTTGCCTAAGGGTTTCTCAAAGAACCAGCTCCTGGTTTTGTTGATATTTTGTATAGTTCTTTTTGTTTCAACTTGGTTAATTTCAGCCCTGAGTTTGATTATTTCCTGCCGTCTACTCCTCTTGGGTATACTAGCTTCTTTTTGTTCTAATGCTTTCAGGTTTGCTGTCAAGTTGTTAATGTATGCTCTTTCCAATTTCTTTTTGTGAGCACTTAGAGCTATGATTTTTCCTCTTAGTACTGCTTTCAATGAGTCCCACATGTTTTGATATGATGTGTCCTCATTTTCATTTAAATCTAAAAAGTCTTTAATTTCTTTCTTTATTTCTTCCCTGACCAAGTTATCATTGAGTAGAGCATTGTTCAGTTGCCAAGTGTATGTGGGCTTTCTGTTGTTTTTGTCCATGTCAAAGACAAGTCTTAATCCATGGTGGTCTGCTAAGGTACTAGGGATTATTTCAATCTTTTTGTATCTGTTGAGGCCTGTTTTGTGACCAATTATATGGTCTATTTTGGAGACGGTACCATGAGGTGCTGAGAAGAAGGTATATTCTTTTTTTTTAGGATGAAATGTTCTATAGATGTCAGTTAGGTCCAATTGGTTCATAACTTCTGTTAGTTTCATTGTGTCTCGATTTAGTTTCTATTTCCATGATCTGTCCATAGCTGAGAGTGGGGTGTTGAAATCTCCTACTATTATTGTGTAGGGTGCAATGTATGCTTTAAGCTTTAGTAAAGTGTCTTTTATGTATGTGAGTGCCCTTACATTTGAGGCATAGATGTTGAGAATTGCAAGTTCCTCTTGGTACATTTTTCCTTTGATGAATATGAAGTGTCCTTCTTTATCTTTTTTGATTACTTCTGGTTGAAAAATGATTTTATTTGATATTAGAATTGCTACTCCAGCTTGTTTCTTGGGACCATTTGCTTGGAAGATTGTTTTCCATCCTTTTACTCTGAGGTAGTGTCTGTCCTTTCCACAGAGGTGCGTTTCCTGAATGCAGCAAAATGTTGGGTCCTGTTTACGTATCCAGTCTGATAGTCTATGCTTTTTTACTGGAGAATTGAGTCCATTGATATTAAGAGATATTAAGGAAAATTGAGTGTTGTTTCCTGTTATTTTTGTTATTGGCAGTGGAGATATGTTTGTGTAGCTACCTTCTTTTACGGTTTTTGGAAGATTACTTTCCTGCTTTTTCTAGGTTGTAGTTTCCCTCCTTGTGATGGAGTTTTCCACCAATTATCCTTTGAAGTGCTGGGTTTGTGTTGAGATACTATGTAAATTTAGGATTTGTCATGGAATATTTTGGTTTCTCCATCAATAATGATTGACAGTTTTGCTGGGTATAGTAGTCTGTGCTGACGTTTATGTTCTTTTAGGGTCTGTATGATATCGGTCCAGGATCTTATGGCTTTTATGGTCTCTGGTGTGAAGTCTGGTGTAATTCTTATAGGTCTGCCTTTATATGTTACTTTGCCTTTTTCCCTTACTGCTTTTAGTATTTTTTCTTTGTTTTGTACATTTGATGTTTTGACTATTATGTAGCAGGAAGTATTTCTTTTCTGGTCTAAACTATGTGGAGTTCTGTAGGCTTCTTGTATATTTATGGACAGCTCTTTCTTTTGGTTAGGGAAGTTTTCCTCTATAATTTTGTTGAGAATATTTACTGGTCCTTTAAGTTGGGAGTCTTCCCCCTCATCTATTCCTATTATCCTTAGGTTTGGCCTTCTCATTGTGTCTTGGATTTCTTGTATATTTTGGGTTAGTAGCTTTTTGTATTTTGCATTTTCTTTGACAGTTGTGTCAATGTTTTCCATGGTATCTTCTGCACATGAGATTCTCTCTTCCATCTCTTGTATTCTGTTGGTGATACTTGTGACTATGTCTCCTGATCGTTTTTTTTAAGTTTTCTATCTCCAGGGTGTTCTCCCTTTGTGATTTCTTTATTGTTTCTACTTCCATGTTTACATCCTGCATGGTTTTGTTTAATTCCTTCTTCCATTTGGTTGCATTTTCTTGCAATTCCTTAAGGGATTTTTGTGTTTCCTCTTTAAGGGTTTCTATCTGTTCTTTGAGAGTGTTATTTATGTCTTTCTTAAAGTCCTCTATCATCATCATGAGAAGTGATTTTAATTCTGAATCCTGCTTTTCTGGTGTGATGGGGTGTTCAGGGCTTGCTATGATGGGGGAACTGGGTTCTGATGATGCCATGTAACTTTGGTTTCTGTTGCTTACGTTCTTGCTGCCTGCCTTTTGCCATCTGGTTAAATCTAGTGCTACCTGTACTTCTGTCTCTGATTGAAGCCTGCCTTTCCAGTTGTCTTGCTTGTGTTTGGTCTTCTAGGGGTCCAGATGTCTCTGTGATTTTTTCCAGCTGCACTGATTACGGTGGTATCTCTAGGATGCCTCAGGATATGGTGCCTCCAAGGTAACAGTCCAGCTAGTTGTCTGCTGTTCTGGGTGCAGTGTCTCCTCTTGGATATCTCGGGATATGTTGTCTGACACTCTGAGTTCAGTTGTTCCTCTGTGGCTCTGGGTTGAGTGGACCTTCCAGTATGTCTCAGGCAGAATCCGGGGTCCACACAACTGCAGACCTGGCAGAGGTTTGGTCCAGGCCTCAGACCCGGGAGATGAGCAGAAGGGATGCTAGCCGGCAGGGGTGTGGGGGGTATCTGCTGGACTCTGAGCACTCAGGGCACCCAGCTATGAGCTCAGGGTAGTATGTGGGTTTTCCTACCTTAAGCTGGTTGTGGGATCTGTGGAGCCCCCAGAATGTGTCTGGCGGTGGTAACCGGGGTGCACTCACCAGCAGGCCTCAGACCAGAAGAGGGGCAAGTGGCAGAAGGGGAGTGCTAGCGCTGGCTATGGGTTCTATGGATCCCGCAGAATGTGTCTGGCGGTATCTGGGGTGCACTCACAAGCTGGCAGGGCAGAGGTCCTTTCCTAGGTTTTCTATCTTCAGCGTAGTCTCCCTTTGAGATTTCTTGATTGTTTCTACTTCCATTTTTATGTCCTAGATGGTTTTGTTCAATTCCTTCACCTGTTTGGTTATGTTCTCTTGTTCTTTAAGGGATTTTTGCGTTTCTTCTTTAAGGGCTTCTACCTGTTTACCTGTGTTCTCCTCAAATTCTTTGAGAGTGTTATTTATCTTCTTCTTAAAGTCCTCTATCATCATCATTAGAAGTGTTTTTAAATCTGAAACTTGCTTTCCTGGTGATATGGGGAATTCAGGACTTTCTAGTGTGGGAGAACTAGGTTCTAATGATGCCAAGTACCCTGGGTTACTGATGCTTATGTTCTTGCACTTGCCTTTTGCCATCTGTATCTCCTTAGTGCTACCTGCCCTGTCCCTGACTGGAGCCTGTCTTTCCTATTATCTTGGTTGTATCAGAACTTTGTGGGGGTGGGTGTAACTACTGGGGTAAGCACTGGGGCTCAAAATCTGCTCAGTGCTCAAGCACAGACAGGATGCTGCCCAGGTTAGAGCTCTGGGAGTCCCGTTTCCTCTGGGTTCTTAGAGATTGGGGGCAGAGCTGCCACCCAAGATCTGCTCAGTGCTCTGGCCCAGACTGGAAGGAACCCAGGTATAGGCTTTAAGACCCTCATCCTAGCTGCCTGGAAGTCAGTATTCTGATATCAGCCTTCAGATGAAGATGTAAAACTCACAGCTCCTCCTGCTCCATTCCTGCCTGGATGCCCATGTTTCTTCCTTGATGATAACAGACTGAACCTCTGAACCTGTAAGCCAGCCCCAATTAAATGTTGTTCTTATAAGAGTTGCCTTGGTCATGGTGTCTGTTCACATCAGTAAAACACTAAGACAAAAGTTGGTACCAGGAGTCATGCTTTTGTTTGAAAGAATGTGGATTTTGGAATTTTGGATCTGGAAAGCATTGGAATGCTTTATGTAGTGTTTATTTGGCTATTCTAGAGGAATATGGAAGACTTGGTTGCTATGAGTGATTTGAATTGTGCTGACCTGGCCCAGGAGGTTTCGAAGGAGAAGAATTTCCATATGTGACCTAGGGGCTGTTTTGTGGTATTTTGGTGAAGAATGTGGCTATTTTGCCATTGTTTGAAATGTCTGACTAAGATGAAGAGACTCAGATTAATTGTATTGACAAAGAAAGTCTCAAAAACACCCATCATAGACTTTGTTCTTTGGTTAAGTCTCATGAAGAGCATTTTAAACAAGTACAGCAAGATGAGAAAGAGAAAATATATATGTTGTTCAAGTATTAAAGAGTCACCAGGAAGTGAAATGGAACTGAGTCCTGTGTTCAAGGATATTAAATTGAATCAAGGAAAAGGGATTTGGTGGCAAGATCCTACCCACCTAATTTTAGATCCAGACATGGTGGTACACACCTTTAATTCCAGGAGACAAAGCCAAAGAGATCTCTTAGTTCAAGACCAGCCTGGGACAAAGCAGGTTCTAGGTGAAAAACAGCTTAAATCATGTATGGTGGCACATGCTTTTAATCCCAACATTACAGGAGACAGAGCCATGCAGATCTCTGAGTTCAAGGTCAATCTACAGAGCAAGATCCAGGATAGCCAAGTTTAGGTATTGAAGGAGTTAGAAAGCAGAAGTGATAATGTAAAAGAATAAGGGGGCCATGTTCCAGCTCTTGCAAGCAGCAGAACTTAGCAGCTCTGGCCATGTGCCTTTGGTTTTATATTCAAGAGGAGAAGGAAACCACTCGTACAATTGATGCTGGTTACCTGGAGCTAAGAAATTACTGGTGGTTAAGAAGAGACCAGCATCACTGAGGTGAAATCTTCTGGGAAGTATTTTCTGAGATCACAAAAAAGCTGTGTTCCAGAGGTAACCAAGGTTGTACCCCATGCTGCCACTGTACTTGGTAATGTACAAGAGTCACCCAGGTGGTACTGTTTTTGAAGGCATGAAGGGGTCATGAAGAGCAGCTGAGGCTTGGCACTGGGAGAGGCCATAGAAGGCCACTGGTGAAGGTGCAGCCTCAGTTGTAATTAACAGCTCAGGAAGAGTCATGCAAAAAATTGAGGCTTGGCACCATGAAGAGAGCCTATGAAAGGAGAGGCTATTGGTGAAGCCTTGCTGCAGCAGAAGACCCCAGCATATTGGAGATACCAGTACCATGGTATGATCACCAAGAACAGCAGCAGCAGTGGAGTAGATTAACCTGAGCTTAAAGTGCAACCAATGGCAGGGCTGGAGAAAATGACACCAGCCCTTTGGAGGAGCCCCTAAGATCATCTGTGGATCCCAGACATTGAAACATGAAGCTGTAACACTGAAGCTGCCTTGGAGACCCCAAATTTTTCAAGATACTAGAGCCATAGGGTATCTCCTATTGAATGCTAACAGGGAGTGAATGAAACCAGCCCAGGAAAAGAAGTTTGTTGCTGTCAACAAAGATGAAAAAGGAGTTGGATATCTAAAGATTGCTTTGACATCAGTCTTGGAGATGAATAGTTTGGAGTTTGCCCAGCTGGTTTCCTGTCTTGCATTGGGAATTACAGTTAAGTGATTGGACGAATCTCAGAAGAGACTTTAAACTTTGGACTTTAAACATTGTTGAGATGGCTGTAGACTATGGGGACATTTGAAATTGCACTAAATGCATTTTGCTTTACTCTATGTTTAGGTGTGGCTCCCATAGACTCATATGTTTGAAGAAGTCTATGGGGGCCATGGACTGGAATGTGATGGTTTGCATATGCTCGGTGCAGAAAGTGGCAGGATTATGAAGGTGTGGCCTTGTTGGAGTAGGTATGTCACTGTGGGTGGGCTTTAAGACCCTTATCCTAGCTGCCTGAAAGTCAGTATTCTTCTAGCAGCCTTCAGAAGATGTAGAATTGTCAGCTCCTCCTACACCATGCCTGCCTGGATGCTGTCATGTTCCCATCTTGATGATAATAGGCTAAACCTCTAAAACTGTAAGCCAGCCCCAATTAAATATTGTCCTTTTAAGAGCTGCCTTGGTCATGGTGTCTGTTCACATCAGTAAAACGCTAAGACATTCTGTTACATGAGTTTCCCCAAAGTACTAAATCTGTTCTTTCTCTCTGCTGTTCATGGAGACAAACTGTCTAAATTGCAGGATATCATAAAAGTATTATTCAGGATATCTCTTGCAAAGCTTTCACCTTGTCCTCCACTGTATGTTTTGATGATGAACAGATGCAGAACTCCTGACACTCCTAGGGCTTCAGCTTTGTTTAGTCCCTGCATTGACATGGACTGCCGTCTGGCCTGTATTTCCCCATTGTAGACCATGAGGTCCCTATGTCTGCCTGGTCCTTCATCTGGCCTGTGTCCTTTCCTCTTGCCTCTGTAGCTGGACTCAAGTCTGTAGCTCTGATCTCACATCCAAGCTGCTTTGCCAGCTCCTCTGCATCTTCACTTCCATTCTTCTCTCATCACTTCAGATTCTATTTTCATTTCTACTCACCTAATTCTGAAATTGAAGTCTCCTGTAGCCTCTGAAACCTTTAATGTCACAGTGTAACCTGTGAATAGCTAGCAATCAAGTAATCAATCAGAGACAAAGGCAGGTAGGAGGAATGAAAAGAGAGTTGGAGACAGAAGGAGAGAGAGCACAGAAGGAAGGTAGGAGGAAGGGAAGAAGAAAGAGAATGAAATATTGAAAGACAGACTGATATATTTACCTTGTAATATATGATTAGTCATTAGTATTTCTAATCATCAGAAGTTACCAAAGAAAATGGGAGTGTCTGACAAATTTCTGCCTTTGAAACTTCTCTGGGAATCTTCCTCTCAGTAAATTCTGGCATTGTGGAAAGTAAATTCTGGCATTCCTTTGTGTACTTAAAATTACTTCCTGTTTAGAGGGATATAGCTGCCAGTGAGCACCTTATACTCCACTCAGCTGACCCTTGACAGACAGCTGCCCACTACCCTCTATGTTTAACAAATGGTTTTTAAAAGGACAACAGGATTGGAGGCCAGTTGCTCTGTGTAGCAGTACATACAGAACTGAATTTTCTACATTTTTTTTCTGCTCAAGCCAAACAATTTTGGGTATACCTTTGAAAAATTGTCTACAAGAAATTCCTGTCCTTGAGAGAATTCCTGGGTCCAAGCTATAGCCTGTTCCTTTTACTTTTGTGTAAACTATGTGAAATTGTTTATATGATTTTTCCCTCTCTTTTGCTGAACTATCAGTTCCTGCCACCAGGGGAATTTCTGTCACACCAGAAATGCTCCATACCATGCAAACTGGCCTACACATACAAAGAGAGAGGCACTAGGTAGGCTTATCAGTTTATTCTACTGCTGGCAGGGGAATGGAAGGGATGCAATCCCACATGGGGGCTGGCTTTTTATCAACTCTGTGTCTCAGAGATAGTTGTGGGGAACAGGGCTCATGCTGAATTCTGAGACAGGGAGAGACAGAAGCTCTGTAATCTAACACAGCTGTTCTATCTGCAGCCCCCAGAGCTGACTTAAGTCAGCATGATATAGATGATGTTTGACTTTTCCCACAGGACTTAACCACTTCTAATAACTTCTTTTTATTTCTGTTTATTAGAGAACTGTCCCACTTTCCTTTGAAAGAAGAGTGTTAAGCATTCTCATCAGGCAGACCTGAAAAGTGACACCAGTATACGTCAGCTTTGGTTATTATAGAGTAAAACCCAGGGAACTTGACCACAAGTTATGCAGTACCTAGTTAGGTCAAATTAATACCTATGTGTTAATCAAGTGACTATTGAGCAGAAGCCTACAGATCAGGAGCACTGTGAAAGACTGTTCATTCCCAGGCAGCGTGGAGATGGGTGACAAAACAGTATACAACTTAACATGTGGAAAGTGTTTATTTCTGGAACTTTTTACATCACATAAGTAGAAACACAGTGACTACAGCTGAGTGAAGTTGTGAAGAGAGAAGAACTTTGTTTTGGGCTGAGTCTCCATATGTGGGTCACAACACAGTAAAACTCCAGCAAACACCTCAGTATTTCTATAATGTTTTACTTTCACCACGGTTACTTAGCAACTTTAAATAACTTCTTTTCATTTCTGTTTATTAGAGGACTGTCCCACATTCCTCTAAAGGAAGAATGTTAAGTGTCTGTTTTTATGCCAATGCCATGCTGTTTTTATTACTACTGCTCTGTAGTTCAGTTTGATATCTGGGATAGTGATATCTTCAGAAGTTCTCTTATTTACAGGATTGTTTGGGGGACTTGGGGGATTTTCTTTTTAATATGAAGTTGATAATTGTTTTCTCAAGGTCTATAAGAAACTGTGTTGGTTTTGTATGGGAACTTCATTGAATCTGCAAGATTGTTTTTTGTAAAATGGCCATTTTTGCTATGTTAATCCTACTGATCCTTGACCATGGGAGGTCTCTCTATTTTCTGATATCTTCTTCAATTTCTTTCTACAAAGACTTTAAGTTCTTGTCATACAGGTCTTTTGCTTTCTTGGTTAGAGTTACACCAAGATATTTTATACTATTCTGGCTATTTAGTGTTATGTTTCCCTAATATTGTTCTCAACTCATTTACCATTTGTAGAAAGCAGAGCTACAGATATTTTTTGAGTTAATTTTATACCCAGCCACCTTGTTGGAGGTGTTTATTGGATGTAGGAATTCCCTGATAAAGATTTGGGTTCACTAATCTGTACTACTGTTGGCGGGCATTTTGCTACTTCTCAGAAGCAGATAGGAAATAAAGTGAGGAAAAAGTCTGCCTGCCAGGCAGAGTCAGAGTAGTTCAGGCCTGTTGACAGATTTTCAGGCCTACTAAGATATGGAACAATGAGAATTAGTGTACCTGAGGCTCAGGGCTAAGGGACTGAAGACTGTATTGACTTTAGTGGAAAGAATAGTCTTTTGGGATGGGAAGGAGTATCATGTATACATTTAGCAAACTGTTTCTGTTAGCTTATGGCTTTGTTCCCCACTACACTACAAAGTATATAAAGCCTAAGGGAATTAAACTCGAGGCTGCCACAGAATTAACTGGACAGCCCTCTGGATTTCTAACCATTGTCTCTGAGTCTTTCTATCTTTCATATAAGCATCCCCAGTGCTTGCTCAGAGGACTGTTCAATCTTGCACTGGAAGTACCAGTGCACACTACCATATCATCTAGGAATAGCTATAATTTTACTTTCTCCTTTACAATTTGTATCTCAGTTATCTTCTTTAGTTTTCTTATTATACTGGCTAAATTCTTAAGTACTATATTGAACAAATATGTCAAGAACAGTTAGCCTTGCCTTGTCCCTGATTTTAGATAAATAACTTTATGATTCTCCCCTTTTTAACTTGACTTGGCTATTGGTTTGTTGTATATTGTCTTTTTGTGTTTAAGTTTTTGCCTTGTGTCCCTGATCTCTCCAAGACTTTTATCGTGAAGGAGTGTTAGAATCTAGTAAAATGGTAATGTGGGCTTGCTTTCTTTCAACTTTTTATATGGGGGATTACATAGATGGATTGTTTTCTGTGTTGAACCATGCCTGAATCCCTGTATGAAGCCTACTGACCAGGTGGATGTTGATTTTGATGTGTTATTTGATTTGATTGGTGAGTATTTTGAAGAGTATGCATAAGGGAAATTGGTCTAAATATTCTCTTTTTTGCTGAGTCTTTTGGGGGTTTGGATATCATCTCTGTGCCTATAGTCTCAGATAATGAGTTTGGCAGCATTCTTTCTGTTTCTATTTTGGGGGAATTCTTTGAGGGGGATTGGTATTAGTTCTTCTTTAAAAGTCTGGTTGAATTCAGCTTTAAAACCATGTGGCCCTGGACATATTTTTGGTGGGGAGACTTTTAATGTCTGCTTTTAATTCCTTAGGGGTATAGGTCTGTTAAAGTTGTCTACCTGGAGTTGATTCAACATTAGTAAGTGACATCTATTAAGAAAACCATCCATTTCATTTAGATTTTTCAATTTTATGGAGTACGAGTTTTTGAAGAATGATTCATTGGATTTCCTAGATGTCTGTTCTTATGTCTCTCTTTTCATTTCTGATTTTCTAACTTGGATATTATCTCTCTGGCTGAAAGTTTATCTAAGATGTTGTTTTTCTCAAAAAAATCAACTCTAGATTCTATTTCTTTTTTGTATTATTCTCTCTTGGTTTTTAATTTATTGATTTCTGTGGGGAAAAAAAATCTCGCAAGGGGAGGCAGTCCCGTCCTGCGGAATCCCACGGAATCCCACGGCGGTCCGGCAGCGGGTCTGGCAGGCTTCCTGCACCGCCAACAGAGGATCTCACATTCACACAGCCACCATGGGCTGGCAGCTGCAGTTCGAGATTCCAAAGGCTGGGAATCTGGCGGCGAGACCAGGTGACACGTGGAGTCCGGTTTTCCAAAGCTTTTATTGTTCATGGCATGAAAAGTGGGTGTAGATGATGAGTGCTCCCCCAAAAGCCAGGCTCAGCTGGCCTTTTATAGGGAGAGGGAAGAGGGGAGGGAATAACTTAATTAGCAACACCCCTGGCCTTTAGATAACTCATTAATATTTAAATCTCTGGAGGTGAAGACTTGTTAATCATGCCCTCTACCTGCCTGAAGGGTGCAGTTAAATGGAGTTACCTTGTCCAAGGCCCGACAGATTTCAGCACAAATTTGATTATTTCCTTCTGTCTACTCTTCTTGAGTGTAATTACTTCTTTTTGTCCTAAAGCTTGCAGGTATAATGTTGAGGTGTTGGTATGAGATCTCACCTATATCTTTATGAAGGCACTTACTGCTATGAACTTTCCTCTTAGCACAGCATTCATTGTGTCCTATAAGTTTGGCCATATTGTGCCCTCATTTTTATTTAGTTCTAGAAAGGCTTTAAATTCATTATTTCTTCCTTCGATCCAGTGGTACTTGGAATAGAAAATTATTCAGTTTGCATGCATTTCTAGGCTTTCTGCTCTTTCTTTTGTAGTTGAAGTACAGCTTTAATAGTTCTTGGTCTCATAAGATATAGGAGATGTTTTTAATTTTCTTGTATCTGTTGAGACTTTCTTTTTGACTGAGTATATGGTCAAATTTAGAGATTTCCTGAGACACTGAGAAGAAGGTATACTCTTCTGTTTGAGTGAAATGTCTGTAGGTATCTCTTAAGTCCTTTTGATTCATAACATCCATTACCTTACTTATTTTTCTGTTAGTTTTTGTCTGGGTAACCTGTTCACTGGTGACAATGGGGTATTTAAGTTTCCCACTGTTAATGTGTGAGGTTTGATGTGTGATTTAATTTTTAGTAGTATTTATTTTGCTACTAAAAGAAGTGTGGGTGCCACTCCATTTGGGACAAATATATGCAGAATTGAAACATCATCTTAGTGGATTTTTCTTTTGATGAGTAGGAAATGTCCTCCATCTCTTTGATTAATTTTGATTGAAAGTTTATTTTATTAAATATTAGAATAGGTACTCATATTTGATTCTTGGCTCTGTTTGCTTAAAATCTGTTTTAGACCTTTACTTTGAGGTAATTCCTGTCTGTCTTTGATGCTGAGGTGTGTTTCTTGTATGCAGCAGGATGATTAACCTGATTTTGTATCCATTCCATTAGCCTGTGTGTTTTTCTACTAATCGGCTTATTTATTCACTTTACATCCTGATCAATGCACCTCTAGTCCCCTTCAAACAGTCTCTCCCCCATCCCTTTATCCTCTGAATGGGGAAGGCACCCCTAGGTATCACCATACCCTTAACTTTTATCTTTTAATTAGGGGACTTGAGTCCATTGATGTTGTGAGATATTAAAAACCAGCAATTGTTATTTCCTGCTATTTTGATGTTGAGGGGTAGTGGTGGTGGTAGGGTGTGTGTGTGTGTGTGTGTGTGTGTGTGTGTGTGTATGTGTGTGTGTTGTTTATGTGCATGTGCATGCATGCTTCTGTTTACTTGCTTTTGCTGGTGTAGAATTATTTTTTCTGTGTTTTGAGATGTAGTTAACCTCCTTTATTTGGAGTTTTCCTTCTAGTGTCTTCTATTGGGCTGGATTTGTTGATATATATATTTTAAATTTGATTTTGTCAAGGAATGTCTTGTTTTCTCCCTCTATGGTGATTGAAACTTTTGCTGGGTAAAAGATCTGTCATCTATGGTTCTTTAGAGACCACAATACATATGCCCAAGCCTTTCTGGTTTTCAGAGTCTCTGTTGAGAAGTCAGGTGTAATTCTGATAGGTCTGCCTTTATATGTTACTTTGCCTTTTCCCTGTGTGTTAGCCTGTGTGTTTCAGCTTTTAATATTCTTTCTTTGTTCTGTAAATTTAGTGTTTTAATTATTATGTGGTAAAAGGATTTTCTTTTTCTGGTCCAACTTATTCGGGGTTCTGTACATTTCTTGTATGTTTATGTAGGAGAAGCTAAGGTGGGAGGAGTAAAAGAGGAAGAGAAGGAGAAGGAAGAGGAGGAGCTAGGAGGAGAGAGATGAGAGAGAGGGGAACATGGAGGCAGATGTTCATGTGTCTCCCACAGTCAAAGGTAGTTGGTATACCTAGGTTGGGCATTGGGTTACACCTCTGATTGAGTGGGCATCTTGTTATTGATCATTACCAAATATATAGCCCTTTGGATAATCTAAGCATTAGAGTCTCATTTGTACAAAGCTCATGTGGTTTGCGGGATGGTCTGGGTAATGCCCAGCCTTGCAGAGACAGCATGGAAGATTGGCAGAGCCATCACCCTCACTGGCGTCTTTTGGGTGGCAGGGCTGGTGTTTCTGATTGGCATGGTGAGCACATGGCCTCTGGCCATGGAACATGGCAGCTGAGCTAGGCAGAGCTGTCGCTGCTTAGATAGTAGGCTTGATCAGAGGCTGCTTTAAATATTTACTGCAACAAAGTGGCACACTAACTTCAGGCACGAACTCACTAGAAATTTAAGTCTATTCACCTGATAGTAAAAGTTGTAATTTTAAAAAACTGAGTGAGTGATTGGTGCTGATAGAAGTCATATGACTCCAACATGGGAACTGTGAACAAAAAATCTGCTGGCAGACAGATCCTCTGCTAAGAGAAATTGTAGGCTGCTCTGAGCCAAGAGAGCGCCGTTGTGGAGCAGTTACTGATTTAAGTATAAAGTTAAAATATAGGGATTATTTGCTTTCAGGAAAGATTTATAAACTGATTTGTCCAAATCAGGTGGGGATTATCACCCATGGTTTGGAGCTTAGATAGGGAAACTTGTCACTGGCTCTAGAGTAGAGAGTACAGTGTATAAGTGGAAGCTATTCTGGAGTACAGAGCCAAACAGATAAATGATATAAATAAAAAACTGTTCTAGACAGAGGGCTGAATAGAAAGATAGTGTAAATCAGGTGTATTCAGATGATATAAAGTTATATTGCCTCACAGAAGACTCGGATTCTGTCTAACATGGGCTCCACAGGGAATTCTGGGTTTACTTTCTGCATGGCAAAATAGGAAAAGCCTAAGAATAGGCACCTACAGTACTTTAGTTAACATAGGAAAAATTGTCACTGACTCTAGAGTAGAGAGTACAGTAATAAATAGAGACTGTTCTGGCAGAAAGCCAAACAGAAAGATAGTGTAAATCAGGTGTATTCAGATGATATAAAGTTATATTGCCTCACAGGAGACTCGGGTTCTGTCTAACAGTGGGCCCCACAGGAATTCTGGGTTCATTTCCTGCTTGGCAAAATTGGAAATGCCTAAGAATAGGCACATACAGTACTTTAGTTATTACATTGATTTCATTTTTAAAATGGGTAGTGATTTTCAGTTTTGTGGTTATGTTTCCTTTGGGAAAGAAGTCAAGATAAAGGTTTTTCTGGTTACTGGCTCAAGGATCTTCTGTTTAGGGAAAAATGTTTTGTCTATGTGTTGTCATAAATGAAGATTAAGATATTTCTACCTCTCAGAATTATATGGATTAGACATGAGAGAGACAGGCCTACCAGAAGACTAGATTCCAGAATTCAAACAAAAAACTATCTTGATACTAAAATTTGTTTTGAGAATTGTACTATTGCAGAATACACAGCCTTGGTGTATCTACTCATCAAGCAAGCTGAGCAGAAATGCTGGAACCTCTGATGTCCTAGAATTTAAGCTGGATGCAGTGAAGACACAGACATCAGAGGCTTATCAATTTACCCTTTCCCCCACCCCTCTTCTAATATTTCTAATATTCAGCTTGAAGAAGTTAATGAAGAGTCGGTGCCCCTATTCCCTGGGCTTGAGGACTGAAGGTGGTTATTATTAAGCTGTCCTTCTAGGGAAAAGTAATAGTTTTATTGGAATAGGGAGGAATAGTTAGAACTGATTACTTAGCCATAACCTATTTGGTAGAAATATGTATAATTGTTATTAAGCTAAAGTTATAGTTCTTAAATAATACAAAATTTACTTTGATTCCAAATTTAAGGTTTTTATTAGTACAAGTTTCTTATTGATATAAAAGTGAGATTAAAATTGTTACTCTCCTCTTGGTCTTCCTTCTTCATGAGCTTCATGTGGTCTGTGGGTTGAGTCTTAGCTATTCCAAGCTTTTGGGCTAACATCCTGCTTATCAGTGAGTAAATACCATGTGTGTTCTTTTGTGATTGGGTTAACTCACTCAGGATGACATTTTCTAGTTCCATCCATTTACCTAAGAATTTCTCGAATTCATTATTTTTAATAGCTGAGTAGTACTCCATTGTGTAAATGTACCACTTTTTTTGTATCCATTCCTCTGTTGAAGGACATCTGGGTTCTTTCCAGCTTCTGGGGAAAAAAAAGTCAGCCCTCTAAAAAATTGAAAAATATTGGACATTGTTACTCTCATAGGCATTGTGCCTATATAACACATTTAGGAATACAGGGCTTAAATCCAATCCTTCTTTAATATTTTTTAAGTGATTTGAGGTGTGAGTTAAGGGCTTATAGCAAATTCATGGATCTGAGTTTATTATTAGATTGTTTTCTGTCAGGCCCTGGAAGAATGTCTTGGTTCTTGGGTGGGCATGGGCCTAGAACCCTGAGACTCCACTGGAAAAATGGCAGGCATTTGGCCACATCCCCAGAATCCAGGCTCCTACATGTGGTGCACCATTCAGGCTCATATGACACAGGTAGAGGGTGTGACTAACAGGCTTCAGCCTTGAGAGATTTCCTTATTCATGAGTTATCTGAAGGCCAGAAGGCATAGCTAATTAAGTCATTCCCTCCCAGACTCTCCGCTCTTCCCCCTCCCTATTTAAGCCAGCTCTCCCCTGGCTTAACTGCAGGCATACACCCATCCACATTCGCCATGAACAATAAAACTTGGAACTCCAGACTTTCTCATGTCATTGGAACCTGCTGTCATGTGGCCAGTGTGAAGGACTTCCTGACCCAGCTCCTGGTCCGCCACCACTGCTGTGTGAATGTTGGATCTGCCAGTGACATGGAAAGGCCACCCAGGACCCTGCCACCAGACTGCTACCGAGTTTGTTCCCACAGCTGGTGCCCATGTGGAGCTTGGACACCCACACAACCACAGGAGCCAGGCCACTGAGTCTGCTGAGTACAGTAACCTTTCTCCTGTGGGGTGCTGCTAGGGCCTCTTTCTTCCTCCCCCCTCATTTCTCTCAGTTGTGGGCTAGCCGATCACACTCCCACATGCCCCCAGTCTTGGTCCTTCGGTGGCTTCTCAGTGGCATCTGAGAGCCCAAGGGCTTGAGATCAGTCAATCCCTGACCACCTTCAAGCCCAGGGATTCCAATCCAAGAGCTCTGCACCCCCATGAAACCAGACTGAATGAAAATTCCCCATGCTGGGCAAGACAGTGTAGCACCAGTCTAGTGCCATGGGCAGAACTTGCTCAGCTACACCTCTTGCGTGTGCTTCTGATACTCTCTGGGACCTGCGAAGAACAGAAGACATGCAGACTCAGAACTCAACACAACAGACAATCCTATGCCCTCATGTGCCTAAGGTGTGCAGGTCATCATCATTTTCTCCACTAGTGGTGAACAACATGTGCAGAGCCAGCTCCATGAGCACCCCCTGCTGCGCCTGTGAAAACTGTAACATCTCTGTCCACCCTCCCCTCTTTTCTCTCTCATATTCCTGGCTAACATCTTTTCTCTAATTCTCAGCTACCACTAACTCCTGACTAGTTCACAAGACTAGGCAAGTCTCTCTCTATCCCCCCCTCCCCTCTCCTTCTCTCCAGGTGTTCTCCAGCTCAAGGGCAAGATGGTGGTGATTCCCTAAACTCCACTCTTTTCCCCTCCCCCAGGACACAGGATCTCACTGCTCTGACTCTCCTAACAAGCCCCTATGTTTCTTGGTTTGAGCTTTTCTTTAAAGTTGGCCTTTCCTCTTCTTCTCTACATTTAAAATTTACTGGCTACGGAAAAAAAAGAATGGGGAATACAGGGGGCCTCTCTGCTGACACACCCAGCCACAATGTGTCAGAACGGCAACCCCATGGCAGAGCAAGCCCCTCCCCCCACTACTTCTTCTCCCCAACAGGAAGATCTGCAATAATGTTCCTGGTTTTCAACCAAAAATTTTAAACGTTTCCTTTTCTCCCTAACAGGAACATCTAAAACAACACTGCTTGTGCTTCCCAACCGAAAATTTTCTTATTTTTTTTGTTTCCATGTTTCTTTTTCTCTCTAACACTTGTGATATATGTCCAACATTTTTTCAACTTTTAAGATTTCTTCAAGGTTCAAAAGCCATCTAATTTACTTCTACAGGTTAAATCAACATGCTGATTACCATTTCCAAGTCTTAACAACTAATTTCCTTTCACAGACAAACTGTTGCTGACATCTGCAAAAATGCCCTGTATAGATCTTAAATATCCTTCCCAGTCCACTCTTCCCAAATGGCAGTGACACTCTGTAATGGTAGCCAGTCAAGCATTTGCCATTCTCATCACACAGTCCAAAATGACTTGATGAGCTCATCTTTGGTCATTTTCTGTGTACACCTATCTTCAGAAATATATTCTATAATCCAGATATACTGCTTTAAAATAGCATGATCCAGCAGCACTTGATCAAGCCATGCTCCCTACCTAGGGAGCAAAGCATTTCTACCACGAGGAAAAGATAAGTGCAAAAAGCAAAAGCCAACTGACACAAGGGCAAGAGCCACTGGCCGTGAAGGAATGTGTACAGTGATAGAGTGGAGAAAGTTCATGTAAGCTTAAAAGCAGAAGTTGTTTAGAAACCTTTGACATAACTGATGATTCTATAAAATCATGAATACTCATCATACAATAGACATTTACTGAGTACCTAGTGTACACCAGGCACTGCTTTGGGTGCTTGATAGCAAGTGGTCTATCCAGAATCTGATTCCAACCAGTGGACAGTTTTCCACACACCATCTTCGTGCCTAACACACTAGACACTAAGAGCAAGTCAAGCAATAAACTATGTAGAGACATCTTGGGACTCTTACCCTCTGTACTGGAGCTTCTAGTTGGGAAACTTCGGGGACCCTGTAGGGAAATGGGTAGCCAGTAGCAGGAGCTGTGGAGGCTCCTGGTGGACTGAGCCCATTGCTCACCTTTTTGGAGCTGAGGATAGCAGTTGCCTGTGGTGGTGCTGGGTTAGCAGCATCCACAGGGTTAGAGGCCTTAATGATCCAAAATATGGCACTTCTACTGAAGAAGGTGCTAGGCTTCAAAAAGATGGAGCCTCAGGAGCCAGTTTAGGTGCCAAGGTGAGAATTAGGAATTCACAAATCTGAAAAACCCTGCATCTCTATAAGGGTTTTCAGGGAAGTTTCTCAGATGGCCCAACCCCTGTAGCAGGTCTCCCCTGAGGTTTACACGGTTCATTAAGCTTTTGTTTTCCCAGGATCCTGGTGAACTTGCTGAATCTGAACATGGCTCCCCTCCCCTGGCTTACTTTCAGAAACCCATGTCAGCCACTGGCAAATGATCCTCAGAACTAGGTTTCCTTACCTCTGTCCAGATTAGAGACCCAAGATTAAAGGTTGGCTGAGTAATTCCAAACTATAGTCACAGTGATGGAGGAGAGGCAGAGAACCCAAGGCCACCTGGACTCAGACTGCCTCAGCCTGTCTGGGGGCCACTTCCCAGGGTCTGCAGACCCATCTACTTTTCAGAGACCTTGGGATTGTTCTGATGGGCAATGAAGCAACATGGTAAACTGTTGGGAACATGGCCTCAGCCTCTTCAGCACTGTTCCTAGGCTGAATGCAAAGTATGGAATAGGGATCAGTTATTATATCCCAGCCTCCTTGGGAACACCATATAGTGACATTTTCTGGTTGCCTACAACTATTTGTAACCTGTGCTTTCTCTCATGACTAATTTGTGCCCTGAGGTACCCTTCATGTACTGGCAGGTATGGTAAGATATGGGTCCAGTATTAGGGTGTATGAGTTCCCAGGGCTTATCTAGTTGCCCCTCTTCCATGTCCTCTTCATGTTACCAACCTCTATCCCAAGTGCCACCTTTAGTTGGAGAAGGCTGAAAATGATTGAAGATAAAATACAGAATGAAATGAGAAATACCTGGTGAGGACAGGAACCACAGAATTGTTATTCCTTGAGAGTTTAGTCCTAGAAAGACCTGAGGAACATGATGTCAATAATAAACTTAGGAATGTAACCCACGATTATAAGCAAATTAAAAGAAAAAACATATGATTATCTCATTAGATGCTGAAAAAAGCCTTTGACAAAATCCAACACTTCTTCATATAAAAGTCTTGCAGAGACTTGGACACACAAGGCATATGCCTAAACAGAATAAAAGCATTATACAGCAAGTTGATAGCCAACATCAAACTAACTGGAGAGAAAGATAAAGCAATTCCACTAAAATCAGAGTCTTGAGCCCACTATCTCTGGTTTTATTCAATATAGGACTTGAAGTTCTAGCCAGAGCAATAAAACAACAAAAGGAAAACAAGGGGATACAAATTAGAAAGGAAAAGATCAATGCATCACTATTTGCAGATGATATAATAGTGAATGCAAGTACCCCCCAAATTCTACCAGAGAACCCCCTGATAAACATCATCAGCAAAGTGACAAGATACAAAATTAACTAAAAATGAATCTATAGTCCTCCTATATATATACAATAAATGGACTAAGAAATAAATTAGGGAAACACTTCACAACAGCCAGAAATAATATAAAATACCCTGGTATAACAGAGTGATAGATCTGTATGAAAAGAACTTTGAGTCTTTGAAGAAAGAACTTGAAGAAGATATCAAAAGATTGGAAAGATCACAAGTGCTCAGGGATTGGAAGGATTAACATAGTAAAAATGTCCATCTAACATGAAGCAATCTATACATTTAATGTAGTCCCATCAAAATTCCAACATAATTATTTACAGACCTTAAAATGACAATTCTCAACTTTATATGGAAAAAAAATCAGTGTAGCTAAAAACAAATCTGTACAATATAAGCACGTCAGGAAGAATCATCATCCCTCACCTCAAGCTGTATAACAGAGCAATGGTAATAAAAACTGCATGGTATTGGGAAAAAACAGACAGGTTGATCAACAAATCCATTCAAAGACCAAGAAATAAAACAAACATTTGATTTTTACAAGAAAGCAAAAACATAAAATGGGGGGGGAAGCATCTTTTAAAAAATAGTGCTGGTCTAACTGAATGTCTGCATATAGAAGAATGTGACTAGACCCTTATCTATCACCCTCACAAAACTCAAGTTCAAGTAGATCACAGACCTCAACATAAGAGTATACACCATGCTTCTGCCCCTCGCCTGGGCCTGGTGCCTGGAGCAGACACCAGGCTGGTCTGCTCCCGTGTGGACACCTATCATGAGACATCCTAGAGGGGCCATTGAACTCAGAGTGGCAGGTAAGAAGACTCACCCACTGCCCTATGCCTGCCCCAGAGCCATACTGGAGGCAAGAGTGCTCAGTACCCAGCAAACACCCAAACCCCACCCCTGCAGAATACCACCCCCTTCCATCCCTCTCCTGGGCCTGGTGCCTGGAGCAGACACCCGGCTGGTCTGCTCCTATGTGGACACCTTATCCCGAGACATCCTAGAGAAGCAACTGAACCCAGAGCAGTGGACAACATATCCCAAGATATCCTAGAAGAGCCACTGAACTCAAAGCAGCAGGCACCTTATTCTGAGACATCCTAGAGGTGACACTTTACCCAAAGCAATGGACACTTAGCTGGTCTGCTACTATGGAGACACCATATCCTGAAACATCCTAGAAAAGCCACTATACTCAGAGCAAATAGACCTCGGGATTACAAGATCACAGAGACATCTGGACCCTGAGGAGTTCAGACACAAGCAAGATAACTGGAAGGCAGGCTCCAGACAGAGACAGTGAGTGCAGGTAGCACTAGAGTCAACCAGATAATGAAAGGCAAGTGCAAGAAGGTAAGCAACAGAATCCAAAGTTACTTGGCATCATCAGAACCCAGCTCTCCCAACATAGCAAGCCCTGAACACTCCATTACACTTGAAAAGCAAGATTCAGAATTAAAATCACTTCTCATGATGATAATAGAGGATATTGAGATGAACATAAATAACACTTCTCAAAAAATTCAAGGAGAACACAGGTACAGGTAGAAACCGTTAAGGAGAAAACACAAAAATCCCTTAAAGAATTGAAAGAACACAAAACCAAACAGGTGAAGAATTAAACAAAACCATCCAGGATCTAAAAGTAGAAGTAGAAACAATAATGAAAACACAAAGGAGAGACTACCATGGAGGTAGAAAACCTAGAAAAAAGATCAGGAGTCATAGACACAAGTATCACCAACAGAATACAAGAGATAGAAGAGAGAATCTCATACACAGAAGATACCATAGAATACATTGACACAACAGTCAAAGAAAATGCAAAATACAAAAAGCCACTAACCCAAAACATCCAAGAAATCCAGAACACAATAAGAAGGCCAAACCTAAGGATAATAGGTATAGATGAGAGTGAAAATTCCCAACTTAAAGGACCAATAAATATCTTCAACAAAATTATAGAGTAAAACTTTCCTAACCTAAAGAAAGAAATGTCCATAAATATACAAGAAGCATACAGAACTAGACCAAAAAAGAAATACCTTCCAGTCACATAATAATCAAAACATCAAATATACAAAACAAGAAAAAATACTAAAAGCAGTAAAGGGAAAAAGGCAAAGTAACATATAAAGGCAGATCTATAAGAATTATACCGAGACTTCTCACCAGAGAATATAAAATCCAGAAGATCCTGGACTGATATTATGAAGATCCTAAGAGAGTACAAATTCCAGCCCAGACTACTATATCCAGCAAAACTCTCAATTACTATTGATGGAGAAACCAAGATATTCCATGACAACACCAAATTTACACAGTATCTTACCACAAATCCAGCACTTCAAAGTATAATTGGTGGAAAACTCCAGCACAAGGAAGGAAACTATAACCTAGAAAAAGCAAGAAAGTAATCTTCCAACAACCCCAAAAGAAGATACCTACACAAACATAATTCCACCTCTAATAACAAAAATAACAAGAAGCAACACTCATTTTTCCTTAATATCTCTTAATACCAATGGACTCAATTCTCCAATAAAAATACATAGACTATCAAACTGGATACATAAACATGACCCAGCATTTTGCTGCATACAGGAAACGCACCTCTGTAACAAAGACAGACACTACCTCAGAGTAAAAGGATGGAAAATAATCTTCCAAGCAAATGGTCCCAAGAAACAAGCTAGAGTAGTGATTCTAATATCAAATAAAATCAATTTTCAACCAAAAGTAATCAAAAAAGATGAGGAAGAACACTTCATATTCATCAAAGGAAAAATGTACCAAGATGAACTCTAAATTCTGAACATCTATGCCCCAAATGCAAGGACACCCACATACATAAAAGAAACTTTACTAAAGCTCAAAGCATACATTGCACCTCATACAATAATAATGGGGCACTTCAACACCCCACTCTCAGTAATGGACACATCATGAAAACAAAAACTAAACAGAGACACATGTAACACAAGTTACAAACCAACTGAATTTAACTGATATCTATTGAATATTTCATCCTAAAACAAAAGAATATACCTTCTTCTCAGCACCTCATGGTACCTTCTCCAAAATAGACCATATAAATGGACACAAAACAGGCCTCAACAGATACAAAATGATTGAAATAATCCCTTGTACCCTATAAGACCACCATGGACTAAGGCTGGTCTTTAATAATGACAAAAACAATGGAAAGCCCACATACACATGGAAACTGAACAATGCTCTACTCAATGATAATTTGGTCAAGGGAGAAGTAAAGAAAGAAATTAAAGACTTTTTAGAATTTAATGAAAATGAGGACACATCATATCAAAACTTGTGGGACTCGATTGAAAGCAGTACTAAGAGAAAAAAATCATAGCTCTAAGTGCTCACAAAAAGAAAGTGGAAAGAGCATACACTTAAGCAACTTGACAGCAAACCTGAAAGCCTTAGAACAAAAAGAAGCTAATATACCCAAGAGGAGTAGACGGCAGGAAATAGTCAAACTCAGAGCTGAAATCAACCAAGTAGAAACAGAAAGAACTATACAAAATATCAACAAAACCAGGAGCTGGTTCTTTGAGAAAATCAACAAGATAGACAAACCCTTAGCCAGACTAACCAAAGGGCACAGAGACAGTATTCAAATTAATAAAATCAAAACTTGAAAAGAAAGACATAACAACAGAAACTGAGGAAATTTTAAAAAATCATCAGATCCTACTACAAAGGCCTATACTCAAAAAAATTGGAAAATCTGAATGAAATAGACAATTTTCTAGACAGATACCTGGAACCAAAGTTAAACGAGGAGCACATAAACCATCTAAACTGTCCCATAACCCCTAAATAAACAGAAGCAGTCATTAAAACTCTCCCTACCAAAAAGAATCCAGGATCAGACAGTTTTAGTACAGAATTCTATCAGACCTTCCAGGAAGACCTAATACAAATTTTTTTCAAACTATTCCACAGAATAGAAACAGAAGGAACACATACCCAACTCATTCTATGAAGCTACAATTATGCTCATACCTAAACCTCACAAAGACCCAACAAAGAAAGAGAAACTACAGACTAATCTCTCTTATAAATATTGATGCAAAAATACTCAATAAAATTCTCGCAAACCAAATCCAAGAACACATGAAAACAATTCATCCATCATGATCAAGTAGGCTTTATCCCAGGAATGCAGGGATGGTTCAATATTCAGAAATCCATCAATGTAATCCACTATATAAATAAAACTCAAAGAAAAAAAGCATATGATCATATCACTAGATGCCGAGAAAGCATTTGACAAAATTCAATATCTCTTCATGTTAAAAGTCTTGGAAAGATCAGGAATTCAAGGCATCATACCTAAACATAGTAAAAGCAATATACAGCAAGCCAGTAGCCAACATCAAACTACATGGAGAGAAACTTGAAGCAATGCCAGTAAGATCAGGGACTAGACAAGGCTGCCCACTCTCAACCTTACCTATTCAATATAGTACTGGAATGTCCTAGCTAGAGCAATTAGACAACAAATGGAAGTCAAAGGGATACAAATAAGAAAGGAAGAAGTCAAAACTTTCACTATTTGCAGATGATATGATAGTATACTTAAGTGACCATAAAACTTCCACCAGAGAACTCCTAAACCTGATAAACAACTTCAGCAAAGTGGCTGGATATAAAATCAACTCAAACAAATCGAGTAGTCCTTCCTCTACTCAAAAGATAAACAGGCTGAAAAAAATTAGGAAAATGACATCCCTTCACAATAGTCACAAACAATATAAAATATCTTGAAGTGAATCTAACCAAGCAAGTGAAAGATCTGTATGAGAAGAACTTCAAAACTCTGAAAAAAAAATTGAGAAGATCTCAGAAGATGGAAAGATCTCCCGTGCTCCTAGATTGGCAGGATTAACTTAGTAAAAATGTCCATCTTGCCAAGAGCAATCTACAGGTTCAATGCAATCTCCATCAAAATTCCAAATCAATTCATCATAGAGATAGAAAGAGCAATTTGCAAATTCATTTGGAATAACAAAAAACCCAGGATAGCGGGAACCATTATCAACAATAAAAGAACTTCTGGGGGAATCACCATCCCTGACCTCAAACTGTACTATAGAGCAATAGTGATAAAAAAAAAAAAAAAAAAAAAAAAAAAAAAAAAAAAAAAAAAAAAAAAAAAAAAACCTGCATGGCACTGGTACAGAGAGAGGCAAGAAGATCAATGGAATAGAACTGAAGATCCAGAAATGAACCCACACACCTATGATCACTTGATCTTTGACAAAAGAGCTAAAACCATCCAGTGGAAAAAGGACAGCATTTTCAACAAATGGTGCTGCTTCAACTTGAGGTCAGCATGTACAAGGATGCAAATCAATTCATTCTTATCTCCTTGTACAAAGCTCAAGTCCAAGTGGATAAAGGACCTTCACATAAAACCAGATACACTGAAACTAATAGAAGAGAAGGTGGGGAAGACCTTCAAATACCTAGGCACAGGGGAAAAGTTCCTGAACAGAACACCAATGGCTTATGCTCTAAGACTGAGAACTGACAAATGGGACCTCATAAAATTGCAAAGCTTCTGTAAGGCAAAAGACACTGTCAATAAGACAAAATGGCAACCAACAGATTGGGAAAAGATCATTACCAATCCTAGATCTGATAGAGGGCTAATATCTAATATATACAAAGAACTCAAGAAATTAGACTCCAGACACCCAAATAACCCTATTAAAAATGGGGTACAGAGCTAAACAAAGAATTCTCAACTGAGGAAATTTGAATGGCTGAGAAGCACCCTAAAAAATGTTCAACATCCTTAGTCATCAGGGAAATGCAAATCAAATCAACCCTGAGATACCACCTCACACCAGTCAGAATGGCTAAGATAAAAACTCAAGTGATAGTAGATGCTGGTGAGAATGTGGAAAAAGAAGAACACTCCTTCATTGTTAGTGGGATTGCAAGATGGTACAACCACTCTGGAAATCAGTCTGGTGGTTCCTCAGAAAATTGGACATAGCATTACCTGGGATCCAGTAACTCCTGGGCATATACCCAGAAGATGCTGCAACATATAACAATGACATATGCTCCACTATGTTCATAGCAGCCTTATTTATAATAGCCAAAAGCTGGAAAGAACCCAGATGTCCTTCAATAGAGGAATGGATACAGAAATGTGGTACATTTACACAATGGGATATTACTCAGCTATTAAAAGTAATGAATTGGAGAAATTCTTAGATAAATAGATGGAACTAGAAAATATCATCCTGAGTGAGGTAACCCAATCACAAAAGAACACACAGGGTATTTACTCACTGATAAGCAGATATTAGCCCAAATGCTTAGAATAGCCAAGACTCAACTCACAGACCATGAAGCTCATGAAGAAGGAAGACCAAGTGTGGATGCCTCGGTCCTACTTAAAAGGAGTAACAAAAATACTCAAGGGAGCAAATATGGAGACAATGTGTGGGACAGAAACTGAAGGAGGGGCCAGTCTGGAGACCATTCCGCCTAGGGTATTTATCCCACTGTACAGTCACCAAAGGTAGACACTGATGTGGATATCAGAAAGTGCATGCTGACAAGAGCCTGATATAGCTTTCTCCTTAGAGGATCTGCCAGAGTCTGACACATTCAGAGGCAGATGCTCACAGCTAACCTACTGATCTTATCAAGGGTTTCCCAATGGAGAAGTTAGAGAGAAGACTGAAGGAGCTGAAAGGGTTTGTGGCCCCATGAGGAGAGCAACAATACCAACCAACCAGAGCTCCCCAGAGTAGAAACCACCAGCCTGGGAGCACATAGGAATGGACCCATGACTCCATCTATATATGTAGGGAGAGGATGGCCTTGTTGGGCATCGGTGGAAGAGGAAATCCTTGGTCCCATGAAGGCTTTACACCTAGTCGGGGGGAATTGCAGGGTGGGGAGGGGGAAGTGGGGGTACTTGGGGGCACATTCTCATAGAAGCATGAGGAGGGGTATCGGGTTAGGAGGTTCCTAGGTAGTGGGAGGAATGGGGTAAGGGGATAAAATCTGAAATGTAAATATAATATCCAATATAAATAATAAATAAATAAATAAATAAATAAATAAATAAATAAATATTGTGGGGTCCATGAAAGGAGAAAGGGGTCTTGGTTTTTGGTAGAAGCACTGGCTGGAAATAGCCCAGAAACCCTGCAAGGGATGGGCATCTATTCTGCCATGCTCCCATAATCCAGGCTTCTAACAGTGTGGTGTGGAACTCCATTAACCTGCACCGTTCGGTCACATAGGACATTGCAGGCCCTCCCAGAGAGGTTATGTCACCCTACGTAGGTAGAAGGCATGACTACAGGCTTCAGCCTCAAGAGATTTCTATATTAATGAGTTACCTAAAGGCTAGAGGGCATAGCTAATTAAGTGACCCTCCTCCCTTCGTATTTAAAGTCAGGTCCCCCTGGCTTAAGTGGGGGGTGCACATCCAGATTCAACTATCATCTGCTATAAAAATAAAGCTGTTTATGGAAATCTATGGACTTCCTCCTGTCATTGGGGTCATGCCATGAGGAACTGTGGAGAAGGCCTTTAATGAGCCACTATAGGCGCAGTCCCCATGCATCCCTGAGAGCTTCTCTGCATTCCCCATGGAGGCCCACTTCATCAAGCAAGCTAACTAGGCCACCCAAGTCTGCTAAGCGAGTACAGTAACCTGAGTCTCTTCCCAAGGGGTGGTAGGAGCCTCCCTTCCCTCCTTCATTTTTCTCAGCGTGTGCGCCTCGAACACCCCTCGTCTGCCTCTTGACTCTGTTCTGCAGAGGCCTCCCAACAATATCTGAGAGCCCCAGAATGGATGGCCTCTGCACTGCCCACAGAATCAGGCTGAGTTCACTCCCCACCCAGAGCGCCCTGGTGGCCTCTCATGGCCCTAGTGCCTGCCCAGTGTCACATGGAACAAACTCAGTCAAGGTTCCCACATTCCAGTCTGGTTAGAGCAGTGGGAATCACCAACAATCTAACAAGATTCAAGAACTCATGACCAGTGACGGTAGTGCAAGCCATCATTTTTCCCTACAGAATATATTTTTATTTTAATCCCAAGTGTGGAATATGAGGCTGCTCCAGCTTGTCCACAGAAGCTAACTATAATTTGCCACATGCTCTAGCAGGGGCATGATTTTTCAAGCTGCAGATAGTTTTCATAAGTGTATTATGTTTGGAATTCTGGGGACTCTTCAGAAGGTAGACAAATGCTAAAGCCCCAATTGGTGTGTTGTGGGTTGGTTGGTGTTGGCCATTGTTAAGTAGTTGTGAACAAATAATAAATGGTAACAACAAGATATTAGATATCTTCATGGTGAAGATCAAGCTTTCCCCCCAAGGAACTCAACATGCCTAATCAACAGCAAGTCTACTCAGTATTCTAATGATAACATTACCCCTTTTCCCTTCTATTCTTTTTTATTCCCTAGCTAGTGGGCTGAAAGGTAAAAAAGGGTAGAGAAAGGTGGGGAAAAAAAAGCATCGCCAAAGCAGTCAGTCTGGCTACCCCTGTCAGAGTGACTAAGACACAAAACTCAAGCAGTGGCTCATGCTGGTGAGAATGTGGAGCAAGGGGAATGCTCATCCATTGCTAGTGGGAGTTTAAACTTGTAAATCCTTTGGGTTTACACTTTGGAAATCAATTTTGTGTTTTCTCAGAAAACTCTAGACCAAACTATACCACTCCTGGTCATATACACAAAAGATGCTCCAACATCTCACAAAGACACTTGCTCAACTATTGTTCATAGCATTTTTATTCATAATAACCAGAAACTGGAAGCAAACCAAATGTCCCCTCAACTGAAGAATGGATAAAGAAACTATGGTACATCTATACAATGGAATACTATTAAGCTATTAAAAACCAAGACATCATGAATTTTGCAGGCAAATAGATGGAACTTACAAATATCATCCTGAGTGAGGTAACCCAGTCCCACAAGAACATGCATTGTATGTATTTGCTTATAAGTTAATATTACCCATAAAATACAGGTACTATGCTATACTTCACTGACCCAAAGAAGCTAAACAAGAAAGAAGACTCAAGCAGGTAGATTGAATCTCCCTTAGCAAGGGAAATAAAATTGTCTTAAGAGGCAAGTGGAGAGAGGGAACTGCGATGAAGGGGAAATGGTAAGGGGAATGGGAGATTCAGGATCAGGTGTGGGGAAGGACAAGAGAGAAGGCTAGATGGCCAGAAAAATTAATGGAAACCTGCAGGAGTGAGGAGCTGGGGGAAATCTCCAGCATGAGATAAGGTCTTGGACAAAGGAGGTACATAAGAATCAATGGTGGTGACCTTAGTTGTGACTCACTACACTGAGGATACGGAACCAGAAGAGGCTACCTCCTGAAGCCAGACAGAAATCTCAGTGGAGCAATAAATACATCAACCCACCCATAAAACTTTCAACTCAAAATGTATCTTGTCTACAAGTAATCAGGCACGGGAGAGGGAGTAGAGCCTGATGGAATGGCCAACCAATAAACTAGCCTGTGGATCTGCATTTGGTCTGCCACTAGAGTGTAGAAGCACTGCTGGAGAGGCAAACTGTGGGAAGTGCACTTGACTATGTCTACCCTGTACAGCCACTGTCACTTGGTGGGCTTTAGGACACCAAGACATAGGTTTGGGGGTAGGAAATGCAACCCAGAATGTAGAAAGCCAAAACTGGGGTTTCCAAGATTCTTGGCATTCAGTTGCTGCTGAGGATGCTGCACAGAGTCTGGAAATGAGGATCAGAGGTCCACTGGAAACTCTAGCTTTGTTCATAAGTGATTGTCCTTAGCTTAGCAGACGCTCACAGAGGCCTTCTATGGGAGACTCAGATTTCAGCTCTGTAGGCAAAGGCCTTTCCATGTTCCCCACAGCAGTTCTCTTTGAATGATACAGCCCATGTTTATCCATATCACTTACTGGCTGTTCATAATAGGAAATGGATACATACCAACTCACTAGGGTAGACCAGAGATTAAATAACTTTTGCATGAAGGAGTATCTGGGAAGGGAAGCTTATTGGCTAACAATTCAGGGCCTCTAGATACCCCATTATCAAGGAAAACTCTGTTCTGGGGCTACAGAACCACAGATCACATTTCCTATGTAGGAAGTGTGGTATGTATTCAAGGCCAAGGACTCTAGCAGGGAGCAGGGAGCTGCTTATCATTTCAGGTTAGTGCCTGGGTGCCAGGGAACTCTGAACCCACTCAAGCCATACCAAATTTCCTGACATAGTTCACCAGTCCCACACCAGCCCAACTTGAGGTGCACACCATTGGCAAGCATCAATCACCATTGATGATACTGTGTCATGTTGGCAGATAGGAGCAAGTTGTCCTCAGAGAGGCTCCACCCAGCAGCTGACTCAGACCAATATAGACACCCATAGCCAGACAGTGGATGAATCTTGTAGACTCTTACAGAAGAATAGAATGAAGAATTGTGGGTCTTGAAGAGGATAGGAACTCCACAGGAAGAAAAACAGAGTTAAATAACCTGGACCACCAGAGTCTGAACCACCAACCAAAGAATATATACAGGCTAGACCTAGGTCTTCCACTCACTGACAGCAGATGTGCAGCTTAGTCTTCATGTGGATCCTGAACAACTGGAATGGGGCTATCACCAAATTTGTTGCCTGTACATGTGGAATATGTTCTTCTAGCTGTGCAGCTTTGTCTAGCCTCAGTAAAAGAGAGATCATGTAGCCTTGAAGAGACTTGAAGTGCTGTGGTATGAGGGGAGAATACCCAGGAGGGCCTCCAACTGTCCATAAGAGAAAGAAGGAGGAAGGATTATGGGAGGAAGGTGACAGAAAAAGGACAGTGAGCATAATGTAAAGTGAATAAGTGGGAAAATTAATTTAATTTTTAAAAAATATGATATTGGTACAAAACAGACATATGGACTAAAGGAACAAAATCACAGACCCAAGTATAAGCACATATAACTTTAGCCACTTAATATTTGACAACCATATCAAGAGAATACTCTGGAAGAAAGAAATTATCTTCAAGAAATGGTGTTATGATTACTAGATGTCTACATGCAGAAAAATTCAGTTAGACCCATATCTATCATCTTGCACAAATACTAACTCCAAATAGATCAAAGACGTATATTTGAAACACTGAAACTTCTCAAAGAAAACAAATCAGTGCTGTACAGGATGCAGATGTAGAAAACCTCTTTTTAAATAGGACTCCATTTGTCCAAGAATGGAGGCCAACAATTGAAAAGCAGGACCTCATGAAACTAGAAAGATTCTGAATAACAATAGAAACAACCAGGTAGAGAAGAAGCAAAAAGAACGAAAGAATCTGAGCCAGCTATACAGGTCTGAGGTTTAATATCCAGAATTTAAAAAAAAAAAGTCAAACTAAATAAGCCATCCAAAAATGGGATTGGAACCTGAATAGAGAGTTCTCAAAAGATGAAAAATTGGAGTAAGAAATATCTCAAATAAAGTTTGTCATTCCTAGCAACTAGGGAAATGCAAATCAAAACATCTTTAAAATTTTATCTTACCCATCAGAATGACAAAGATCAATTGAATAACTCACCAACAAATGAAGAAGGGCATATGGATTAAGATACATTCATTCACTCTTGGTGGAACTACAATCTTCTACAACCACTATGGACATCAGTGTGTAGAATTCTGAAAACACTAAAAATAAATCTACCATATGACCCAGCCATATCACTTCTTAGCATATATCCAGAGGACTAAACATACAGGTACTTGCTTGGCCATGTTCACTGCTGCTCTATTTACAATAGATCTGAAAGGAAAACAACTTAAATGTATAATGAAGTCATTGTACATACACACTAAAGAATACCATTCAGTCATAAAGAAAAACAAAATCACAAACTTTTCTGTAAAATGAGCTACCCTGAAAAGAACATGTTGGATGTGGTAACCCCGACAGATAAATGTTGCCTGTTCTTTCTTATTGGAGGATTTTAGTTACAAATCTTCAGATGTGAAAACATAATCTGTAGTAACTATAGCAACCAGAAAGTTAAAATAGGAGCATTGCCAAAATAAGGGGTTAGCAACAATAGAGAGAGAATAGCAGAGTACAAGCTAGTAATCTAATCAAGAATGAAAAAGGGGGCTCCTTAGTGAGCATCAAGGAGATTAATACAGAAGAATGGAGAAAAAGAGTAAAGGGGACCCTTTAAGCAATTGTCCTTGTATCCACAGATGTGTGTAGTTTTTATGCCTCTATTTGCAACACAGGAATAACACTACAGAAAATCACAACCAATCAAAATACAGAGTTATGGAGCCTCGACCTAATGGATACATTTACAAAACACTTACATCTAAGGCTCAAGAAACTTTCTGAAAGAGGAGGTGGAAAGATTTAAGAGCCAGAGGATCAGTAACTTTTCTGTAAGATTGTATCTCCTAATAGCATCAGAAACTATGCTCAAGGTCTCATCGACAAATGTGAGCTAAATGAGGAAGGCATCACAAAACATACTGAACTGAACACCAAGAAAACACCATGCATCCTACATAAAACAACAAACAAATGAAAACACTAAAGGCAAGTAAGCAAAGATAAGAGACATGGCCCTCCTCAGGGAAGAACAGAGCAATTTGAATTTGTGGCTCAGTGCCAAATAGTCATGACTGAATACATATGTACAAGTAACATTATGTGGACACAACAGGTTATGTTTCATAGATAGATGACAGACAGACAGACAGACAGACAGACAGACAGACAGACAGACAGAGATGCATAGTTTATGTAAAAATAAAAGTACATGAATTTGAAGGAAAGCCAGAATGATATATAGGATGGTTTGGAAGAAAGAAAGAGTACAGAGAAATCTTGTAATTTAAATGCATCCTTAAAAATAAACAATAAAGTAACAATACGAACATGACACAGTTAAAGACATGTAGACTAATGCAACAAAATTGAAGATCCAAACATGAGGACATAATCAGTTATCTAATTAATATTTGACAACAATGCCACAGACTTCAAAATGGAGCTTCAACAAATAGTGCTGGAAAAATTATTAGTCCTGGTGAAGAAGAATGTAAACAGCTCCATGTCTATCACCTCATTCAAAACTCTATGTGAATCGAAGAACTAAATGTGAAATTGCTATAAAAAACATGGGCAACACCCTACAGGATACAGACTTAGAAAGAACTTTCTAGATAAAACTTTGTTAGCTCAATAATTGAAGCCAAAAATTGACAAGCAGGACCTCACAAAACTAAAATGTTTCTGCACAGCTAAAAAAAAAAAAAAAAAAGCAAACTGGTGAAGAGGAATTGTTACCAACTACATATTATACAGGAGATAAATACACAGTAATGCATGAAGAATTCAATGAATGACCTATATAAAAAAATGAAAAAGAAATATCTCGAAAAAAATTTATGCTAGCAGTTAGAGAAAAGCAAATCAAAACAAGATTACATCTTACCCCAGTCACAACAGCGAAAATCAACAAATCAACTGATAACAATACTGTCTGAGTGAAGAGAAAGGGAACCCTCATTCGATGTTGGTAGGCTTACACACTGGTACAGCCACGATGCAAATCAGTGTGGAGGTTTATCAAATAGCTAAAAATAAGTCAACCATATGACTCAGTTATACCACTGAACCCAAAGAACTGAACATCCTACTCCACAGATACTTACTCTGCCATGCTCATTGCTTTTTGTGGCAGTGTTCTGAAGGCAAGTCAGACAGAAGTAGCTGAGGTGAGGTGTAGCTATGGTCAAGATACATTGTATACATGTCCTGAATTTCTCAAAACAAAAAGAACCCCAGTCAAGCTGCCAGGTATCTTCCAGGGCTGCAGCTGTTTCAGGGTCAGTGTAGTGCCATAGAACGCTATGTGGTGACTTGGCTGGCCAGCACAGTGCAGCAGGCAGCTTGGGGGCAAGGTAGGTGCTACTGAGTAGAAAGTGACTGTGGTAGACTGGAGCAGCTTCCAGAAACGAGGGAGAGAATTTTCTTCCCCAACATGTTACAGCTGTATACAGCAGACACTCTCAAACCATCTTTGATGAAATAACTTCTGTGTGTCTTATTCCTTGTGGACAGGGTCTTATATACATTTTAGGATGGGTTTGGTTCTAAAAGCAGATGCTTTCTATTGCTTGGTCTGAGATGTTAGGGATGCCTCATCTTCATACGGAGGGGCTTCATGCATTGCCACTATGTGACTGATTGTCACATCCCTCTCAATGAGGTGTTGTGGTCACATGTTCCAAGACAGGAACCTGGGAAGGAGTAGATGAAACTACCATCTTCAAGTATGAGTGTACTGGGGTTTCTGAATCCACTCAAGTGGATTCAAACAACTCAAGTTTTTGTCTGGTGATGTGGTTCCACTTGCCATACAGGGAAAATATTTTGTTAAGATGAGTCCACTTGGGCTGGAGAGATGGCTCAGTGGTTAAGAGCACTAACTGCTCTTCCAGAGGTCCTGAGTTCAGTTCCCAACAACCACATGGTGGCTCACAACCATCTGTTATGAGATCTGTTCCCCTCTTATGGTGTGTCCTGAAGACAGCAACAGTATACTCACATAAATTAAGTAAATAATTAAATATTTTTTAAAAAGATGAGTCCACTTGTTTTGATTATGTTACTTAGGGTAGCCAAAAGGGGATTTTTGATTGCTGGACTTCCATATTTTAGGTAACCAGACCTTAGTAGTAAACCTCAGAGGGAGAAAGTGGCCAAATAAAGGAATAGACCTTGGCAGCTAGCTTTAGGAATGTAATCTAACAATTTAGAAAGCAAAGGTATTTAAAGAAAAGCAAAGCCTACTAGAACCATGTTTGCCATGTTTAAGCCTGCTAGAGCCCTTCAGTGCTTGTTGTAATCACTTTCTGAAAACAGCCAACAAATTGAAAATAATTCTAAATAAGATGAATATCCTATGAATGTTGGACGTAATGTGCAACCAGACTGTGGGTTCTAATGAGTTGGTTGGGAGTCAGCAAAGTAACTTTTCCCATTGTAAAACTCTATTTAACTCTGTTTCACTTCCTTTAAAAAATTATTCAGCATCCTTGTCCATACCAAGTTTTCTATGCTGTTCCATAAATACAGAGAAAAGTCTTTTGTTAGAAACAGAAAATATTTTAGGCATGACATGAAAGACAGCTTACCTGGCACATGATGTTTCTAAGTAACCATAGTACTATGTGCTCCTGAGTTTCCTACAAGTCAGAACACTTCATTCTGAAGTAGTATGGATAGCTAGTAACTGGTAGCTGGCCTGATGATGAGTCTCTTTTTTCTGTATTTCTTTAAAGGAGTTATTTATATCCTCCTTGAAGGCCTCTATCATTCTCTTGAGTTGGATTTTTAGGTCAGAATCTCGCTTTTCAGGTATGTTAGGTGTGGTGGGAGAACTGGGTTCTCATAGTACCAAACTACATTGGCTTCTGTTGCTTATGTTCTTGCACTTGCCTCTTGCCATCTGGTTATCTCTGGTGTTAACTGGCCTGGGTGTCTCTAACTGGAGCCTGACCCCCACTTGGAGACAGGTAGAGCTCTGTGATATGGGTTAGAGCAGGCCTCCTGAGAGACAAGGAGTAATTTCTCTGGTTAGGGGAGGCCTCCTATGTCCCTGGTTAGAGCAGGCCTCGCATGTCCCTAGTTACAGTAGACCTCCTGAAAGACAGACATGCTATGAGGTGTGGGAGAGGAGAAGGAGCACCTGATCTATCTCAAGCAGAGTTGCAGACAAGAAGGAAGATGGGACCCTAGACCAGAGTTGCAGACTGGAAGTCCAGTCTCTTTTTATGCACTTCTACATAGAGACCCAGGTGGTATGAGCACTCAGGGTTCAATGCACTAACCAGTACCTCAGATAATGACTTCAGTGCTAATTAGCATCTAAGCCAGCCATTCAAGAACCAAGGAGGAAAGGAGCCCACTCATAAAAGAAATTGCAGGCAGAATGCAAAATTTGCTGCTGGGGCAGAGAGCAACTCTGAAATAAGTGGAACACTAAAACAGAAAGGAAATAAAGTACAAACACCTGAGTTAGAAGTTTGTATCTGAGTACCTCTAAGTAACCCCTTGGTATTTTATAAAGGGGCCCTTTGGTCTAGAGCTGTGTCAGAGAGATTCTAACAATGCATGGAGAGAGGAACTTAGGACTGGATGATCCTTATCTGAATCTTTCTACCCTATTATTATGGCTATAATCTGTTGCCCATCTGGGTAAGGGAGAACATGGTTAAAGCAGCTTCTTCAAGCTTTTCTTGTGGCAGATAAAGATAAGGACAGTGAAAAAGAACAGGAAGAAAAAGACACTGATAGAAATTTTTGTTGTACCATAAAAGAGGACCTGTCCATCAGGAAGGAATCACAGTAAGAGATCAGAAGGGGAGTAGTCCAGGTGAAGAGTGGTCCAGGTAAAGGCCTCTCAGTACTATGATCTTTATACCACTCTTTGAATGCAATGCTTGAACACTGACACTTAGAAAGTGAAGAATCTCAGTCATTACCATATTTAGATCCCTCTTTCTTAGCTTTGTGTTACTCATGATGAATCCTGGCCAAATGAAAAACCCAAAACTTCTGCTTTCCAGTGAGTTTAAATCCTGCCCTGCAGAGACATTTTAACATGGTATCCACATGACCTTAAAACCATCCAGCAGTTTCAGACTACTTGTCGAGCTGAAGGATGTCAGTCTTCATATATAATGCAATTAGAATTCATAAGCTTGGATTTAAACACACTTGAAGATTATAAGCCACTGGCCCAGGCATAAACCCTCAGTAATTTTTTGATTTGGAAGAAACATGATTATGATTAATGATTAATTCAAGCTGAGAGACATTGAAATTCAGGTGTATCATTGAATGTGGATATGTTACAAGGAGAAGGAACATTCTCACTGCGTGTTGAACGGGTTCCTGGGCCCACCCAATATTTTGACCAAATTTGTCACTTGTGTGCCCTAAGATCTTAGAAAGCTTTTCCTCCTTCAGGGGACACACAAGTTTCAAAGATTTAAGACAGGGACCTCCTAAGACTTTTATTAAATGTCTGACTTTAGTGCAAACTTCCATAGAATAGAAATTGCAGTTCTCTGAGGCAGCTGCCATGCTGGTGCTCTAGCAGAGATGCAAAGGGTGCTAGGTATGTCAAAGAATTCCCCTCTGGATGTCTGGATCCTAACATGTCAAGAAATAGGGACTCAAATACCACTGAAATCTTTGCAGAAGTCTGCAGTAGTCTTAAAGTCTGATGCCTCCTGCTGTTTGTGTCAAACAAGGGAGAATTTTAAGAGACTACCTGATACAGAAGAAAAGGTGCATCCAAAGAGCAATCTACTAAGTGTCCCAAATTTCACAAGGGCAAGCAATTATAAATTGAAATGTGATGTAGATATTCTCACCCTGCTTCCTTTAAACTCCCCAGGGACAACATTTAGCCCTGCCTACAAGAGGGTCTTTCTCCAAAGGACCCATCTCAAATCAGACAGATATGAATAGGTCATAATCTGAAGTTTACTAGACTATACCAACTGAATCAGTAAAGCCTCAGATGGTTAGATATTGGGAAGGAAAAGATTTAAGGAAATTAAAGTTACAGGGGCAGATGTTTCCTAATAATGGCATTATTAGGACAAAGGAGGACTCCTCTGTGTGGGATCTAACTGCAGGTCTTACTGCAGAGGGTATTGGTGGTCTAGGCTGTTCTAGAACATCCTTGACCTTTCTTATATGGAAGGACTCTGATGGACACACCAGAAAAGCTAAGCCCCTGATTCTTGAAGACTTATCTAACAATCTCTGGTGGAGAGATACA
Source organism: Arvicanthis niloticus (assembly GCF_011762505.2). Classification (NCBI taxonomy): domain Eukaryota; kingdom Metazoa; phylum Chordata; class Mammalia; order Rodentia; family Muridae; genus Arvicanthis; species Arvicanthis niloticus. The sequence continues at coordinate 4,906,953 of NC_047669.1, read as the reverse complement.
TTAGAAATGGCTGAAACCAAGACTAACACTGGTGATAAAGCCTTTCATAGTGGCCTAGACCTCATGAAAGAGAAAGTACATCCTCACCTCCAATATTAGGGGACTGTTGTTTCACTTCCTAAGCCCATAAAATTTCAATAGAAAACAGATAAAACTGTAATTGGTAGAACAGTGGCATAAACACACTCAAGGATTAGTAAAACAAAGACAAGTGGGACACACTGAGCCAAGCCTCAGTGCATGGAACTTTCTTATCTTTGTCATTCAGAAAAAAAGATAAAGAAAATGGAGATTATAACATAATTTAAGAGTTATTAATTTGCAGATGAACAAGAGGGGTCTTTATAGCCTGATCTCCACAGGACACTGCCATCGCTATTAAAACATATTATATTCATGGATATAAAAGATTGTTTTTATCTACCCTATTATACCAAGAGGATGGGGAAACTTTTGCTTTGTCTGTGCCTGTGCCAAACAATGTGTATTCTGCTCAAAGTTAACAATGGAAAGTGTTGTGTCAAGGTGTCCCAGGATATATTAATATTATGTATTTTAGGTTTTGGATCCTCTATAAAATAACCTCCTCTATAACATTTATTCATTACATGAATATTTTCCTTGCTGATTAGGATTCTAGCAAGTTAGAAGTTTTTCAATTGGCTTTGACCAACTCAAACAATATAGGGCTCAAAGTTGCCCCTAAAAAATACAATTGCCTTTTCATTTTCTGGGATCTGTTATAATCCTCAAGGTCAAGCTGTATTGGAGATAGTACACAAATAACCCAAAGCACAAGTTGGTAAATACATGGGAGGAAATATGAGGCAGAAATTTCCCTGTCCAATCTATTTGCAGCTGGAAACCAGTGATTAGATAGGGAAAGGGGAGGCAGAGCTAAGAGCAGCAGAGACAGGGACACAGAGAGAAATGCAGGGGAGAGCAAAGAAGGCGAATGTGGAGGCAGACATGAAACTGCGTGGCTTTAGTGGTCTCAGGTAGTTATGCATATCAAAGTTAGGATAATTGGAATAATTTGTCTAAACTGTGTGGGCAACTTATGTATTGAGATTTTATTGACAGATAAATCCATTGGTTTGCTATAAGCATTTAGAGTTTTGCTTTACTGGGTTAATGGGTATTGTGATATTTAACCACTAGGATGGTGGTTATTGCAGGAGGCTAGCCTAGTGCTGTGGTGGCAGCAGGGTTGGCCTAGGGGCCAGGCCAAGAGCTATAGATACTGAGGGTGGCAGCAGGCAGAGGCAGCAGGCACACCAACATCTCGGGCCCTGGCCAGCACCACTGTGACCATCAGCTGGAGTTGAGCTTAGTGCAGGAACATGGCAGCTGAGCTGGAAGCCAGCCAGATGCATTTCGTTTCTAATACCTTCCACTATAGGAATATAGATCTGCAGGATAGTGAGAACTATTCTCAACAACAAAAGAACTTCTGGGGAAATCACCATCCCTGACCTCAAGCTGTACTACAGAGCAGTAGTGATAAAAACTGCATGGTATTTATACAGAGACAGACAGGAAGATCAATGGAATAGAATTGAAAATCCAGAAATGAACACACACACCTATGGTCACTTGATCTTTGACAAAAGAGCTAAAACCATCCAGTGGAAAAAGGACAGCATTTTCAACAAATGGTGCTGGATCAACTGGAGGTCAGCAAGTAAAAGGATGCAAATCAATCCATTCTTATCTCCTTGTACAAAGCTAAAGTCCAAGTGGATAAAGGACCTTCACATAAGACCAGATACACTGAAACTAATAGAAGAGAAAGTGGAGAAGGACCTCGAATACCTGGGCACAGGGGAAAAGTTACTGAACAGAACACCAATGGCTTATGCTCTAAGATCAAGAATTGACAAATGGGACCTCATAAAATTCTGTAAGGCAAAGGAAACTGTCAATAGGACAAAATGGCAACCAACAGATTGGGAAAAGATCTTTACCAATCCTTCATCTGATAGAGGGCTAATATCCAAAATATGCAAAGAATTCAAGAAATTAGACTCCAGACAACCAAATAACCCTATTTTAAAAATGGGATACAGAGCTAAACAAAGAATTCTCAACTGAGAAAACTCAAATGGCCGAGAAGCACCTTTGTTGGGGACTATGAGTTTACCTCTGCTGGCCCTGGAAAGATGTAATAAATGCCAATCACCAGCCCTATTACTTACCATTGGAAAAGGTTTTGTTTGTGTCTCTCCAGAATATGGACCACAGCCTATCTGGATCCCACCCTGGCTCACCCAACCCTGGACAACTAATACTAGCAATGTAGCAGATAAAACTGAACAACTGCCAGAGAAGACAGCAAGACCCTATACTGCCCATGTATTTGCTTACAGCACAAACTCCAAATGATGCCAGTGTTGAAAATTATCAGGCACTGGTACATAACCCTGTCTTATTATTGGGAAAGGAGGACAAATGACATTGTCCTCAGCTAATTACAAACTCCAACCAATTTTCTGATATCGGTCCCATAAGAGAAGTTTTTAAAATTTGTAATAGCACCATTCCCATGACTACATACCCACTTTGCTTTTATAATCCTTACAATCTATCTAATCCTGTCCTATTATCTTTTACTTATAATATATTGGTTGGCATATTCCACTTATTGATCAGAAGGCTCTGTTATCCAGCAAATGACATCGAGAAGAGAAGTGTAGGAGAAAATGCAGACTTGACCTGGCAGCCAGCCTACCTAGCACACAGTGTATGATTTTGAATTAGAAGCATGGCACACCATATTCCTGAGTATTCACAGAAGTCAGAATACTGAATTCTGAGGCAGCATGAGCAGCCAGTATCTAGCCTGCTGATGTGTCTGCAATCTCTACATCTCCTTTTATGTGCTTCTTCCTCATAGAGACACAAGTGGTATTAGTGCTCACTGTCCAATCCAAGGTAATATGCTAGCCTATCACAATTGTTAAGTTTCCTATAAATAAAATAGTTTCTTACAGCAGTAAAACAAACACAGTTATATAAAACCCTCTGGAGCAGTTGCTCTCCCTGTCCTTTTCTGACACTCAAGGTATTATGCTCTTCTCAGAGGATGCCTCAGTTATTACTGCAATTACCAAAAAAGGGCAGACACAAGTACACATAGCCAACACACAACACAGGCACAGCAGACATACAACCAGTGTACAACATAAATAGGCACAGCACAAAAAACATACAAGTAGGTACAAAATACAGGCACACAGACATCACAAACAGAAAATAGGGAAAGACCAATAGGAGGCAGGGAAAGGTATGGATAATTAAATTTTTATTTCATTTTTATTATACTTTTTATTGGATATTTTATTTATTTACATTTCAGATGTCACCCCCTTTCCCCTTTCCCCTTTCCCCTTTCCCCTTTCCCCTTTCCCCTTTCCCCTTTCCCCTTTCCCCTTTCCCCTTTCCCCTTTCCCCTTTCCCCTTTCCCCTTTCCCCTTTCCCCTTTCCCTTTCCCCTTTCCCTTTTCCCCTTTCTCCCCAGAAACCCCATATGTCATCCCGCTCCTCCTTTTTGCTTTTATACCATTTTAATTGCATGTAAGTATTGAGGTCAGATCTAGGTTGAGGAATTAGCAATACAATAGATGCAAATATTCTCTCTCCTTTTTTTTCACTTTATAATGTGACATGATGATGAATTTTGCTGCCCTCTCTGAGGTTTTTTTTAAATATATAATCAGTGCACAACAGGATAAATAAACATGCCATCAGACGTGAGGGTAAACAGACAAAATCTCAAGTTTCCTTCTTCCAAGATACTTTGGGTTTTTTTAACCTTACACAGGTAGACGTGGGCCAGATTTAGATGAAATAGGCTGTTTCAAAAAAATATGATTAAGAAACGTCTTCACGACTCCAGGCCCGAAACACTGGTTCCTTCCGGTCTGGGCCAGAGCACTGAGCAGATCTTGGGTGGCAGCTCTGCCCCCAACATCCAAGAACCCAGAGGAAGTGGGGATCCCAAGCATTCTAACTCAGGCAGTATCTTAGGTAAGCAGACAGCAGGGCCCGCCCTAAACAGGGAGTAACTGGGAAACAAAAGAACCCAGGAAGTCACTCCCTGCCCGGAACACTGGTTCCTTCCGGTCTGGGCCAGAGCACTGAGCAGATCTTGGGTGGCAGCTCTGTCCCCAACCTCCAAGAACCCAGAGGAAGCAGGGATCCCAGGCGCTCTAACTTGGACAGTGTCTTAGAAACTAGTTCTCAGATCTGAGGCCTGGATCAGACCTCTGCCAGGTCTGCTGTTGTGTGGACCCCAGATTCCACCTGAGACATACTGGAAGGTCCACTCAATCCAGAGCCACAGAGGAATAAATGAACTCAGAGCTTCAGACAACATATCCTGAGATATTCTAGAGGAGACACTGCACCCAGAACAGCAGACACTAGCTGGACTACTACCTCAGAGGCACCATATCCTGAGGCATCCTAGGGGTACCACTGTAATCAGTGCAGCTGGAAAAGATCACAGAGACATCTGGACCCCTAGGAGATCAGACACAAGCTAGATAACTAGAAAGACAGGCTTCAAGTCAGAGACAGCAAGTAGCAGGCAGCACTAGAGTTAACCAGATGGCAAAAGGCAAGAGCAAGAATGTAAGCAACAGAAACCAAAGGTACATGGCATCATCAGAACCCAGCTCCCCCATCACAGCTGAACACCCCATCACACCAGAAAAGCAGGAATCAGAATTAAAATCACTTCTCATGATGATGATAGAGGGCTTTAAGAAAGACATAAATAACACTCTCAAAGAACTTAAGGAGAGCACTGGTAGACAGATAGAAACCCTTAAAGAGGAAACACAAAAATCCCTTAAGGAATTGCAAGAAAATGCAACCAAATGAGAGAAGGAATTAAACAGAACCATGCAGGATCTAAAAATGGAAGTAGAAACAATAAAGAAATCACAAAGGGACAATACTCTGGAAATAGAAAACCTAAAAAAAAGATCAGGAGTCATAGACACAAGTATCACCAACAGAATACAAGAGATGGAAGAGAGAATCTCATGTGCAGAAGATACCATGGAAAACATTGACACAACTGTCAAAGAAAATGCAAAATACAAAAAGCTACTAACCCAAAATATACAAGAAATCCAAGACACAATGAGAAGGCCAAACATAAGGATAATAGGTATAGATGAGGGGAAAGACTCCCAACTTAAAGGACCAGTAAATATCCTCAACAAAATTATAGAGGAAAACTTCCCTAACCTAAAGAAAGAGATGTCCACAAATATACAAGAAGCTTACAGAATTCCAAATAGTTTAGACCAGAAAAGAAATACTTCCCGCCATATAATAGTCAAAACATCAAATGTACAAAACAAAAAAAAAATACTAAAAGCAGTAAGGGAAAAAGGCAAAGTAACTTATAAAGGCAGACCTATAAGAATTACACCAGACTTCTCACCAGAGACCATAAAAGCCAGAAGATCCTGGACCGATATCATACAGACCCTAAGAGAACACAAATGCCAGCCCAGACTACTATACCCAGCAAAACTGTCAATTATTATTGATGGAGAAACCAAAATATTCTATGACAAATCCAAATTTACACAGTATCTCAACACAAATCCAGCACTTCAAAGAATAATTGGTGGAAAACTCCAACACAAGGAGGGAAACTACAAACTAGAAAAAGCAAGAAAGTAATCTTCCAAAAACCCCAAAAGAAGATAGTTACACAAACATATCTCCACGGATGTTAGCCCAAAAGCTTGGATTAGCGAAGACTCAACCCACAGACCACATGAAGCTCATGAAGAAGGAAGACCAAGAGAGGATGCCTCAGATCTACTTAGAACGAGAAACAAAAATGCTCAAGGGAGCAAATAGGGAAACAAAACATGGAACAGAAACTGAAGGAGGGGCCATCAGGAGACCATTCCACCTGGGTATTCACCCCATGTACAGCCACCTAAGCTAAACACTGTTGTGGATGGCTGGAAGTGCATAATGTGAGGAACATGATATAGCTGTCTCCTTAGAGGTCAGCCAAAGACTAACACACTCAGAGGACAATGTTCACAATTAACCACTGATATGATCAGGGGTTTCCCAATGGAGAACTTAGTGAGAGGACTGAAGGAGCAGAAAGGGTTATTGACCCCAGGTGGAAACCAACAATACCAAACAACCAGAGCCCCCCAGGGTCTAAACCACCAGCCTGGGAACACATAGGGAGGGACCCAAGACTCCAGAGGTATATGTAGGAGAGGATGGCCTTGTCGGACGTAGGTGGGAGAGGAGTTTCTTGGTCCCATTAAAAAAATGAACACACAGTGGGGGGGGGAATGTGAGGGCGGGGAGGGGATAGTGAGGGGGGGTAGGTGCGGTCACTGCCTCATAGAAGCATGAGGAGGGGGATGGGATAGGAGGTTTCTGGATGGTGGGAGGAAGTAGGCTAAGGGGATAAAATCTGAAACGTAAATACTACAACCAATTTTAACAAGCAGAAAAAAAAGTCTTCAGAACCAACATCTTTAAAAAAAAATGTCAGCCCCCTGGGGGTGGGAAATTTTTTTTTCTTGATACTAAAACTTGTTCTGAGAATTGTATATTGCAGAATACACAGCCTTGGTGTATCTACTCATCAAACATACTGAGCAGACCTGCCCAAACCTCTGATGTCCTGGAATTCCGTCTGGATTCAGTGAAGACACAGCATCAGAGGCTTATCAACTTACTCTTCCCCCCACCCCTCTTCTAAAATCTCAACTCCCTTAATCAGCTTGAAGAAGTTAAAGAAGAGTCAGCGCCCCTATTCCCTGAGCTTGGGGACTAATGTGGCTAATAATGGTTTGTGTTTCTAGGGACAAGTAGTGGTTTTGTTGGAACAGGGGGGATTAGCTAGGACTTATTGCATAGCCATAATCTATTGGTAGAAATCGGTATAATTATTATCAAGATGAAGTTATAATTTCTTTCTTTTTTTTGTCATTTGTGGGCAAGTCTTTTTTTATTTTTTTATTTTTTTTATTTTTTTATTTTTTATTATTTTTTTTATTAGATATTTTATTTACACTTCAGATGGCATCCCCATCCCCATTCCCCACCCCACCCCACTTAGGAAACCCCTATCCCATGCCCCCTTTTCCTTTTTGCATTTATACATTTTTTTAAATACTGTTAATCATAGGCTTTATAAGTTTGGAATTGTTCGATCAGAGGTATAACCCACTGACCAACCTAGATATAACAACTATCTTTGGCTGGTGGAGATACATGAATATCTGCCTCCCTGTATCCCCCCTCTTTCTCTCTTTCATCACCTAGCTTCTCCTCTCCTTCTTCTTCTCCTCTCCTTACTCCTTTTCTTCCTCTCAGTACTCCTCCTACCTTAGCTCCTCCTACACATCACCCTTCCTGTTAAAATGAAACTTTTCTCTCAAAATACAATTAGAGCATAATTATGCCAATTTGTACCAGTGAGGTACAGGATAGTCCTAATACCCAGTCCATCCTTTTGTTGACTAACCAGCTCCTCTGTCACCTATTCTAACTAAAACATTTAGTTCTGAACCTGGCTTTAGGATGAATGTCATCTGACGACCATCCACTCAAATCTTTTCTCTTAAAGTCAATAGCTATATGTTTTCAACCCCATCAGAAATCCAGAATGACTGAGTTGACTATAATTGTGGGAAGCACAAATCATAGTTTCTAAACCTTAGCCAATTTATAGAGAACTCTGAACACCTGGACACTCGCTCTACTTCAAAACGTTGGAGCATCTGTTCTTCTGCCTTCTGGCCCAGAATCATCTGACAGATCTTAGTGCTGCAGAATTATTAAGGGCTGATTACTCTGTCTAGGCAGATATAATCAGTCGACTATTCTGCAAGAGTGTCCTTTTCTGGACAGTAATTTGTCTGTAGAAGGAAAGTGGCAATACTTGCCTAGTGGTTGTCTCACCACAACTGCAGTAACTCCAAGGATGCTCAATTTCTTCTTTGAATTCAATATAGGAAGCTGTCAGGAGCAGACAGGTCTCTAATCAAAATGAACATTAATACTGAAATCTTTGTCATGTCAATTCTAAGGATTTCTGATGTTTTGAAAACCAGCTATCCATGTAAGGTAATCTGGACTGTTGCCTGTTAACTCCACTCAGCTATTTCTAAATAAAACATAGAGAACACCCTTATAATAAACTCCAAGTCATGAATTTGCTATAGTCCCTTAACTCACAGGCTGACTATCTCAAATCAGTTAAAAAAAAAAGTTAAAGAAGGACTGGGTCTAAGCTTTGTATTCCTAAATGTGTTATACTGGTACAATGCCTATGAGAGTAACAATATTCATCTCACTCTTATATCACTAAGAAGCTCATGCCAATGAAAACCTTAAAATTTGTAAACAAAGTAAATTGGTGCCATTTAAGAATTTATATCTTCATCTTGATATTAATTATACAGATTTCTACTAATAGGTTATGGCTATGCAATAAACCCTACCTAATCCTCTCTATTCTGACAAAACCACTACTTTTCCCTAGAGAGACAGCCCAACATTTATCACCTTAGTCCCCAAGCCCAGGAATACGGGCGCTGACTCATCATTAGCTTCTTCAAGCTGATTATGGGTGTTGAGATATTAGAAGAGGAGTGGGGGGAAGAGCAAATTGACAGTCCTCTGATGCTGTGTCTTCAATACCTCCAGATGGAATTCCCGGACCTCAGAGGTTTGAGCAGGTCTGCCCAGCTTGCTTGTTGAGTAGATACACCAAGGCTGGTCATTCTGCAATATACAATTCTCAAAACAAATTTTAGTATCAAGATAGTTTTTTTATAGGGCTGGCATTTTATTAAGAATGTTGGTTCTAATCACTTTTCTATTTTTTCCCATCATTTATTGGATATAATACTTACATTTCACATTTTATCCCCTTACCATATTTCCCCCACCACCCAGGAACCCCTTATCCCATCCCCCCTCCTCAGCTTCTATGAAGGTGTTTACCCACCTACCCCCAGCCCCCCTCCCCACCCTCAGATTCCCCCCCCCTCAGTGCTCAGCCTTCAGGGTACCAATGACTTTGTCTCCCACCTATGCCCAACAAGGCCATCCTCCCCTACATATACAGCTGGAGTCATGTGTCTCTCCATATGTGCTCCTAGGCTGGTGGTTTAGACCCTGGGGAGCTCTGGCTGGTTGGTATTGTTGCTCTCCTCATGGGGCCACCAGCCCTTAAGCTTCCTTCAATTTACTCTCTAACTCCTCCATTGGGAGCCTTTGATCAGATTAATGGATAGCTGTGGGTATCTGTCTCTAGGTATGTCCGACACTGGGGGACCTCTAAGGAGACAGCCTTATCAGGCTGCTGTCAGCTTTCCCATCCTGACATCCTTATCAGCGTCTATTTTTGGTGACTGCCCATGGAATGAATACCCAGATGGAATGGTCTCCCTACAACCCCCCCCCCCTTCAGATTCTGTCCCACACTTTGTCTCCATATTTGCTCCCTTGGTTATTTAGTTACTCCTTCTAAGAAAGACCTAGGCATCCTCACTTGTTCTTTCTTCTTCATGAGCTTCATGTGGTCTGGTAATTGAATCTTTGTTGTTTCAAATTTTTGGGCTAATCTCCACTTATCAGTGAGTAAATACCATGTGTGTTCTTTTGTGATTGGGTTACCTCACTCGGGATGATATTTTCTAATTCCATCCATTTACCTAAGAATTTCTCAAATTCATTATTTTTAATAGCTGAGTAATATTCCATTGTGTAAATGTACCACATTTTTTGTATCCATTCCTCTGTTGAAGGGCATCTGGGTTCTTTCCAGCTTCTGGCTATTATAAATAAGGCTGCTATGAACATAGTGGTGCATATGTCTTTGTTATTTGTTGGGGCATTTTCTGGGTATATGCCCAGGAGTGGTATAGCTGGATCCTCAGGTAGTGCTATGTCCAGTTTTCTGAGGAACCGCCAGACTGATTTCCAGAGTGGTTGTACCAGCTTGCAACCCCACCAACAATGCAGGAGTGTTCCTCTTTCTTCACATCCTCGCCAGCATCTACTGTCACCTGAGTTTTTGATCTTAGCCATTCTGACTGGTGTGAGGTGGTATCTCAGTGTTGTTTTGATTTGCAATTCCCTGATGACTAAGGATGTTGACCATTTCTTAAGATGCTTCTTGGCCATTCGAGTTTCCTCAGTTGAGAATTCTTTGTTTAGCTCTGTACCCCATTTTTTAATGGGGTTATTTTGTTGTTTGGCGTCTAAGTTCTTGAGTTCTTTGTAAATATTTTAACATGAAGGGATGTTGAATTTTGTCAAATGCTTTCTCAGCGTCTAGTGAAATGACCATGTGGTTTTTCTCTTTGAGTTTATTTATGTAGTGGATTACATTGATGGATTTCTGAATATTGAACCATCCCTGCATTCCTGGGATAAAGCCTACTTGATCTTGATGGATAATTGTTTTGATGTGTTGTTGGATTCAGTTTGCGAGAATTTTATTGAGTATTTCTGCATCAATATTCATAAGAGAAATTGGTCTGTAGTTCTCTTTCTTTGTTGGGTCTTTCTGTGGTTTAGGTATGAGTGTAATGGTAGCTTCATAGAATGAATTGGGTAGTGTTCCTTCTGTTTCTATTCGGTGGAATAGCTTGAAGAGGATTGGTATTAGGTCTTCCTTGAAGGTCTGAAAGAATTCTGCACTGAAACCATCTGGCCCTGGACATTTTTTGGTGGGAAGATTTTTAATGACTGTGTCTATTTCTTTAGGCATTATGGGACTGTTTAGATGGTTTATCTGCTCCTCGTTTAACTTTGGTACCTGGTATCTATCTAGAAAATTGTCCATTTCCTCCAGATTTTCTAATTTTGTTGAGTATAGGCCTTTGTAGTAGGATCTGATAATTTTTTTAATTTCCTCTGTTTCTGTTGTTATGTCTCCCTTTTCAGTTCTGATTTTATTAATTTGAATGCTGTCTCTGCGCCCTTTGGTTAGTCTGGCTAAGGGTTTGTCTATCTTGTTGATTTTCTCAAAGAACCAGCTCCTGGTTTTGTTGATATTTTGTATAGTTCTTTTTGTTTCAACTTGGTTAATTTCAGCCCTGAGTTTGATTATTTCCTGCCGTCTACTCCTCTTGGGTATACTAGCTTCTTTTTGTTCTAATGCTTTCAGGTTTGCTGTCAAGTTGTTAATGTATGCTCTTTCCACTTTCTTTTTGTGAGCACTTAGAGCTATGATTTTTCCTCTTAGTACTGCTTTCAATGAGTCCAACATGTTTTGATATGATGTGTCCTCATTTTCATTTAAATCTAAAAAGTCTTTAATTTCTTTCTTTATTTCTTCCTTGACCAAGTTATCATTGAGTAGAGCATTGTTCAGTTGCCAAGTGTATGTGGGCTTTCTGTTGTTTTTGTCCATGTCAAAGACATGTCTTAGTCCATGGTGGTCTGATAAGGTACTAGGGATTATTTCAATCTTTTTGTATCTGTTGAGGCCTGTTTTGTGACCAATTATATGGTCTATTTTGGAGAAGGTACCATGAGGTGCTGAGAAGAAGGTATATGCTTTCTTTTTAGGATGAAATGTTCTATAGATGTCAGTTAAGTCCAATTGGTTCATAACTTCTGTTAGTTTCATTGTGTCTCGATTTAGTTTCTGTTTCCATGATCTGTCTATAGCTGAGAGTGGGGTGTTGAAATATCCTACTATTATTGTGTAGGGTGCAATGTATGCTTTAAGTTTTAGTAAAGTGTCTTTTATGTATGTGGGTGCCCTTACATTTGGGGCATAGATGTTGAGAATTGCGAGTTCCTCTTGATACATTTTTCCTTTTATGAATATGAAGTGTCCTTCTTTATCTTTTTTGATTACTTCTGGTTGAAAACTGATTTTATTTGATATTAGAATCGCTACTCCAGCTTTTTTCTTGGGAACATTTGCTTGGAAGATTGTTTTCCAACCTTTTACTCTGAGGTAGTGTCTGTCCTATCCACAGAGGTGCGTTTCCTGAATGCAGCAAAATGTTGGGTCCTGTTTACGTATCCAGTCTGATAGTCTATGTCTTTTTACTGGAGAATTGAGACCATTGATATTAAGAGGTATTAAGGAAAAATGAGTGTTGTTTCCTGTTATTTTTGTTATTGTCAGTGGAGATATGTTTGTGTAGCTACCTTCTTTTACGGTTTTTGGAAGATTACTTTCCTGCTTTTTCTAGGTTGTAGTTTCCCTCCTTTTGATGGAGTTTTCCACCAATTACCCTTTGAAGTGCTGGGTTTGTGTTGAGATACTGTATAAATTTGGATTTGTCATGGAATATTTTGGTTTCTCCATCAATAATAATTGACAGTTTTGCTGGGTATAGTAGTCTGGGCTGACATTTATGTTCTTTTAGGGTCTGTATGATATCGGTCCAGGATTTTCTGGCTTTTATGGTCTCTGGTGAGAAGTCTGGTGTAATTCTTATAGGTCTGCCTTTATATGTTACTTTGCCTTTTTCCCTTACTGCTTTTAGTATTTTTTTCTTTGTTTTGTACATTTGATGTTTTGACTATTATAGGGTGGGAAGTATTTCTTTTCTGGTCTAAACTATTTGGAATTCTGTAGGCTTCTTGTATATCTATGGACAGCTCTTTCTTTAGGTTAGGGAAGTTTTCCTAACCTAAAGTTAGGTTTTGTTGAGGATATTTACTAGTCCTTTAAGTTGGGAGTCTTCCCCCTCATCTATACCTATTATCCTTATGTTTGGCCTTCTCATTGTGTCTTGGATTTCTTGTATATTTTGGGTTAGTAGCTTTTTGTATTTTGCATTTTCTTTGACAGTTGTGTCAATGTTTTCCATGGTATCTTCTGCACATGAGATTCTCTCTTCCATCTCTTGTATTCTGTTGGTGATACTTGTGTCTATGTCTCCTGATCGTTTTTTTAAGTTTTCTATCTCCAGGGTATTGTCCCTTTGTGATTTCTTTATTGTTTCTACTTCCATTTTTAGATCCTGCATGGTTCTGTTTAATTCCTTCTCTCATTTGGTTGCATTTTCTTGCAATTCCTTAAGGGATTTTTGTGTTTCCTCTTTAAGGGTTTCTATCTGTTCTTTGAGAGTGTTATTTATGTCTTTCTTAAAGTCCTCTATCATCATCATGAGATGTGATTTTAATTCTGAATCCTGCTTTTCTGGTGTGATGGGGTGTTCAGGGCTTGCTATGATGGGGGAACTGGGTTCTGATGATACCATGTAACTTTGGTTTCTGTTGCTTACGTTCTTGTGCCTGCCTTTTGCCATCTGGTTAAATCTAGTGCTACCTGTACTTCTGTCTCTGATTGAAGCCTGCCTTTCCAGTTGTCTTGCTTGTGTTTGGTCTTCTAGGGGTCCAGATGTCTCTGTGATTTTTTTCCAGCTGCACTGATTACGGTGGTATCTCTAGGATGCCTCAGGATATGGTGCCTCCAAGGTAGCAGTCCAGCTAGTTGTCTGCTGTTCTGGGTGCAGTGTCTCCTCTTGGATATCTCAGGATATGTTGTCTGACACTCTGAGTTCAGTTGTTCCTCTGTGGCTCTGGGTTGAGTGGACCTTCCAGTATGTCTCAGGCGGAATCCGGGGTCCACACAACTGCAGACCTGGCAGAGAACTGGTCCAGGCCTCAGACCTGGGAGATGGGCAGAAGGGGGGTGCTAGCTAGTGGGGGGGGGCAGGGGGTATCTGCTGGATTCTGAGCACTCAGCGCACCCAGCTATGAGCTCAGGGTAGTATGTGTGTTTTCCTACCTAAAGCTGGTTGTGGGATCTGTGGAGCCCCCAGAATGTGTCTGGCAGTGGTAACCAGGGTGCACTTACCAGCAGGCCTCAGACCGGAAGAAGGGTGAGCAGTGGAAGGGGAGTGCTAGCTCTGGCTATGGGTTCTATGGATCCCCCAGAATGTGTCTGGCGGTATCCGGGGTGCCCTCACAAGCTGGCTGGGCAGAGGTCCGGCCCAGCTGGCCTCAGACCTGAAGAGGGGGGAGCGGCGGAAGGGGAGTGCTAGTGCTGGCTATGGGTTCTATGGATCCCCCAGAATGTGTCTGGCAGTATCCGGGATGCACTCACCAGCTGGCCTCAGACTGGAAGCGAAGTTATAATTTCTTAAATGGTACAAAATTTACTTTGATCTCAAATTTAAGGTTTTCATTGGTACGAGCCTCTTATTAATATAAAAATGAGATGAATATTGATACACTCATGGGCATTGTGCCTGTATAACACATTTAGGAATACAATGCCTAGACCCAGCCCTTTTTTACCTTTTTTAACTGATTTGGGATGGTTAACCTATGAGTTAAGGGACTACAGCAAATTCATATTTTTGAGTTTATTATTAGGGTGTTTTCCATATTTTATTTAGAAATAGCTGAGAGGAGTGAACAGACAACAGTCCAGGTTACCTTACATGGATAGTTGGTTTTCAAAACATCAGAAGTCCATAGAACTGACGCTACAAATATTTATATATTAATGTTCATATTGATTAGAGACCTGTCTGCTCCTGACAGCTTCCTGTCGTGGATTCTAAGAAGAAATTGAGCATCCTTGGAGTTACTCCAGTTGTGTGGTAACAGCCACTAGGCAAGAATTGTCTCTCTCCATCTACAGACAAATTACTGTCCAGAAAAGGACACACATGCAGAATAGTCGACTGATTATATCTGCCTAGACAGAGTAATCAGTCCTTAATAATCCTGCATCACCAAGGTCTGTCAGATGATTCTGGGCCAGAAGGCTGAAGATTTGATGCTCCAACGTTTGGTAGTATAGGGGCTTTTCAGGTGTTCAGAGGTTTCTATAAATTGACTAAGTTTTAGAAGCTATGCTTTGTGCTTCCCACAATTATAGTTAACTCAGTCATTCTGGATTTCTGACGGGGTTGAAAACTTATAGCTATTTACCGTAAGAGAAAAGATTTGAGTGGATGGTCGTCAGCTGACATTCATCCTAAAGCCAGGTTCAGAACTAAATGTTTTAGTTAGGATAGATGACAGAGGTGCTGGTTAGTCAACAAAAGGATGGACTGGGTATTAGGACTATCTTGTACCTTACTGGTACAAATTGGCATAATTATGCTCTAATTGGATTTTGAGATAAAAGTTTCATTTTAACAGGAAGGGTGATGTGTAGGAGGAGCTAAGGTAGGAGGAGTGCTGAGAGGAAGAAAAGGAGTAAGAAGAGGAGAAGAAGGAGAGGAGAAGCTAGGTGATGAAAGAGAGAAAGAGGGGGGAGACAGGGAGGCAGATATTCATGTATCTCCACCAGTCAAAGATAGTTGTTATATCTAGGTTGGTCAGTGGGTTACACCTCTGATTGAACAATTCCAAACTTATAACGCTTATGATTAACATTATTTTTTAAAAAATGTATAAATGCAAAAAAGGAAAATGGGGCATGGGATAGGGATTTTCTAAGGGGGGAATGGGTAAAGGGGATGGCATCTGAAGTGTAAATAAAATATCTAATAAAAAAATAAAAAAAAAATTTTAAAAAAAGAAGGAAACTTCTTCACAAGAGTGCCCAGCAGTTTGTGTTTTAGTTCATTTTACATGCTGTCAAGTTAATAACAAAGATTAACTATGGAAAATACAGAGCCAACCCTGGGATAAATATCCCAAGAGATTCGATACCCTTCTTAAGTTCCTCATACTTTGTTGATCTCTATCCCAGTTTCTTAAAAGAGGAAATAAATAGAGATTAAAATATTTGGTGATTTATGAAAGCAAGATGAGTCAATGGGTAAAGGTATTTTGTAGAAAGCCTGGCAACCTGAGTTCCATCCCAGGGACTTGCATAGTAGGAAATAACCAATTGCTGTCAGATGTCCTCTGACATCCACATGGGCATCAAACACAAAAACAGACACACAGACACACAGACACACACACACACACACAGAGCACTAACCAAACCACAGATTAACTAGATAATTAAATGTAATATTTAAAATTAATTTTATTTATTTTGGTGAATGTGAGGAGTGGGAAGAGGAACAGTAAGCCTAAAAGGAGAAGTATACTGTAGCTGCAGAAAAAAGCTCTACAAGTTGTGATGGAGAGTGGTTAGGAGCTGTTTAGCAGGAACCCAGAGATGCCTGTCTCACACTAGAGTTGATAAGAAGATTCTGAGCAGGAGACCTCTCTAACCTGGAAGAAAAGGTCCAGGTGACAAAGTTCTTGAACACAGGGTCAGCTCAGTTGCACCTATCTGCACAAGTCTGACTTGACCCATTCCTCAACCCATTTCAGAGGACCACAGTCTGGGCAGACAAACCTTAAATTATATGATGTGGAAATCCTCAGTATCTTTCCAGATATGAACATATAATTGTGGCTACACTCTGAGGATATGGTTTGTGATCTGTGGTGAAATGCATACTCAGAAAACAAGACAGGTGCAGAACCTTGGAAACAAGCAGCTAATGTTGCTACATTTAAGAACAGTCCCTTTTTTCCTAAGACAATGGATTGTCTCTGAGGAGACTCAATATTCTGGGCTCTGAACCAAGAAACAGTCATATCCATATGAAGATGCTAGGGCCCCTTCAGTTCTACCCTTTTACCAGAGTAAACCTGGCCTACTATACCACGGACCAGAGGCATCCAATGTCAGAGGCAAGGCAGGGCCTGAGACACAATGGAGGAAAACTGGTTAGACCAGAGACGTCATAAGGCACCCTCTTACCAATGATGGTGCCCACATCCCATAACTAATTAGAAGCATGTTAATCTAGAAAATTCGGGTACATATAGTTTATCTGTATGACCTAACCTTTAGCACCAGGCCTGGCCATCAGAAGTTGCCTAAGCAATTTTGTACAGTGACAATATACTGAGTCTGAAGATTCAGGAAAGAATTCTGGGAGAATTAACAACCCATTATTCCCTGGTCACTGTCCTTAAATTCATACATTCTTTTTCCCAATATTACCATCATTATGGGGAGCTGTGAAAGCTGCTCTCTACTGCTCTAGCAAGCGGCATCGGTTCTAACGATACAGACAGAGGACATGGACAGTCGGATCAGAGACCAAGTACAGATATCAATCACAGGAATGCATGCATCAACATTTTAGTATCAATCACAGGAATGTATGCATCAGCATTTTAGTATCAATCACAGGAATGCACACATCAGCATTTTAGTATCAATCACAGGAATGCATGCATGAGCATTTTAGTATCAATCACAGGAATGTATGCATCAGCATTTTATTATCAACCACAGGAATGCATGCATCAGCATTTTAGTATCAATCACAGGAATGCATGTATCAGCATTTTAGTACAAGTTCCACAAGACCATGGGAAGAGGACTAGATCTGCACAGCTAAAATTGGAGGTGTTATGTTTTCAACATAGCTTATGTGGTCCTTATCTTCCAAGGGTGGTCACATTTCAAACAACCTCAGTAGGGTAAATACAGAAAAAAAGCAATCATACCTTTGCTAAAGACATTTGGAAATATGAGAAGCATAAATAGATTCTTACTAGAGGTCACAATACTTATAAGTGAAAGGAAATTTTGGTAATTTTTCAGTTCCTAAACTCCATGAAAAGTATATACTGGCTTGTAACAAATATAGCAAAAAATACAAGTAGTAACCACTTATCTGATCTAAAAGTGGGCCAAGAAACTCCTTAAGTAGCCAGGAAGTTTAATTTGCTATGCCCTGAGTGGTGCTTGCTAGAACTGTTGAAACAAAATATCAAAACCAGAATCATAACAAAGATCCCAGAGAACTGTGGCTCTGAACTTGAGCAGATGTGTTTAATATGTGTGTATGTGAGCTTGAGTGTATGTGTGTTCATCGTGTTAGTGTAGTTGCTTGTGCAGCCTTAAGGTGTCAGATGCCCTGGACTGGAGTTACAGGTGATTTTGAGTCACCTCCTGTAAGAAACCCAGGACTTTTGAAATAGCAATATACACCTTTACTTCCCATGCCATCTGACCAGCATATTATTTCATTCTTCAGAGATGGACTGTCCCTATGGTGCCAAGCTCAGTTAGCTTTGCACTCCTGGATTTAAGTGACGCTCTTACATTAGTAGACTAGTACTTAATGCACATACCATGTTCCTGGCTTTATACAGAGGATTTTGAGTCTTCCCAAGATGGAAAAAATAGAAATGTTGGTGGATTTGCCAAAAACCTTGGTCTGGCTGTAGTAAATTATAGACAAGCACCGACATATCACATACATTCCATTAATACTTATACTTGAAGTTAATGTTATAAGTGTCTATGTGAAAGCTTGTGTGATAACTCAGTAGCCTTGCACTTATTCCTGAAGTCTTGTATTCAAACTCCAGTACTACAAAAGTTGTTAGAGGTAGAAAATGCATTTGGAAATCCAGAAAGCAGATCCTCACTGACATTATGGGAATGGACTATTCTCTCTGGATGTAGGGAGTTGGTAGCATCTGAAAAGAAAGGAATGGAGAGACCAAAAGATACAAGCAGACAAATGAAATAGAAGGCTCCACCTCATCAGTTCAGATTCAACTATGTTTAGCTGAATATCCATTATCTACCAGGCTCTGGGCAGTACGTTTTTCCATGCACCAAGAACTGTCACATCACTTAGAATAAAAGAAAAGTGTCAGTATCAGACAATCCCAGTGCAGCCACCTCTTAATTCTGTGGCATCAAAATTTGGAGAATCTGCCAGAGTACAAATTTATTAATTTGCATATTAGAAAGAGTAGGTAATATTAGTCCCAGGTTTACAGACTAAGCCACAGAGCCAGTATAAAAGTGTCACAATTCCCATTGTACCATGAATTGTATTCCTGGGATTCAAATGAGAATCCAACCAAAACCACATGCCCATCCCCTCCTCTACCAGCAATGCCTATGAGATCCTAATTCTTAGTTCACTGAGGAGTTTTAAACAAACTCCTAGATGGTAAAAGATTTGGAAACTTACGGAACAGGCTCCTTCTTGGATTCTACCTCACTTTGTACAATTTCTAAAATATATATATATATATATATATATATATATATATATATATATATATATATACTATATTCTGACTTAATTTTCCTTGAATTCTTGTAGATGGCCAATAAAATAGTAACACTTATAAGAGGAGTCCTAAAAACTTCCTCAGAAACTGAAAGTAGGAGAAGAGCCACAGGGAATGCCATCAACTAGATAGCAGCATGGAGCCAACAGATACTAGATGCTATTTATTGTCACAATTCTCCTGGTGTAGAACAATTTCACAAAAGAAAATTGAAGTCCATGCCTGAGAGATCCAGCATGATCTCACCACTACAACTTCTGTGAGCCATATAGAGTCACAACCTGGGAGGCCCTTGAATGAATCAGGAAAGGGTCAAACAGGAGCTGTCTTTCTATCCAAGGAACAGTTGATCTTATTTGACCTAAGTGCAGAGTACATGGGCCACTTTAAAGACTGGGCTGGAAAGCCATGTTCCCCACCCAGATGCACACACACAGTGATCCTGAATTCATGCTTTCTGTGGCTCTTGTCTTCCTTACAACTTGGGTGAACACATGAGAACCTCTGGACACTTGGGAGAGGCTTCAGAGCTCCAGATTACTCCTTGGGGAACTATAAAATTATGCTCATCTATTTATTCTACACCAGTCCCTAGGGACAAGACCAATCTGGGGGAGTTCAAACCTGGATCCCAACCACAATAGGGCAGTTTATAAATGTTGCCCCCTGGGATAGACCTCCAGAGAATAATAACCACAGGACCTGAAATGGCAGGCTGAGTGTAGGGCCATAAGCCACATAGACCTCTGTGTACTAAGGTAGTAGTCACTACCAAACCAGAGGAAACATCTTCAGAAATCTTGCCACTGGTTAAGCCACAGGTACCTGTAACCCTGAGAGCAGATGAATCCTATGATAAGGCAAGTGGAAAATGAAGCTCCAGAAGCACTAACCTAACCTAAGAAATACTTTCTGATGCTGAGTGTACCCTTGACAACTAGGGTCTGTTGTGCCAGATGACAGCATCTTGGAGCAGGATGCAGGCCTAGGACCATGGGCAGGAAATATTTCCTCAGTCTGCAGAGCTTGAAGAACAGGTATGCATCACTGAATCGTAGGCAAGTGGGCTGTGTAGGAAAAGTAGTCTGGCAAACATTAGACAGAGTGAAAGGGGCCAGTCTGGGAGGTGCATCTGGGTAGACTCTGGCTTATAATGTTTACATTTTGTTAACTGTGGATACGCTTACAATGATTTTAATTTTTACTATCATGTTGAAATATTATTAATCTTGGTTTTTGGGTCTCATCAGCCAGGAATAGCACTTCATTCACCAGAGGTATTTGATCAGAGTGAACCAAGTAGCCAGCAGAGGGATAATGTCTACTGCTACATGGGTGTTACTGCCTTTCTTCCTTCCTCCCCATCCCCTCTCCTTCTTCTTATCCTCTCTCCCTCTTCCTTCTCCTCTTTCTCCCCTGTGTTCTTTCTCTCTCTCTCTCTCTCTCTCTCTCTCTCTCTCTCTCTCTCTCTCTCTCTCTCTCTCTCACACACACACACACACACACACACACACACACTTCCCCTTCTATCTTCCTTTTGTCCATCCTCTTTCACCTATTTCTTTTGAGCTATAAACTATCATGTCAGCCAGCTAGAAATTCTGTTAGGCTAAGGGTTCCAGACAACAATGCAAAACAAACTTCCCTTCACATAGCTGCATGTTGCTCATGTCCCAAGGGCTGTAGGACCCTTAGCTGTCATTGTATCTTTAGGCACTGCCATTACTCCAAGGAATTCAACATCTGAGAATTTCAAAAAAAAAGTTCTGTCAATATGTTCTCTCTTTCGTGAGAGAGATGACTGATATGGAGCCCGTAGCATGGCATACAATAAACATGTACTCTAACATGTAGTTATATTATCAACACTTTCTTACATATTGGGAAAGACAGGAAGTTTATTGAGAAGAAAAGGGCTTGGTCTTTCCCCAAGGATAAGACTTTCACTCACTAAGGTATTCATAAACAATTACAGAGTTCAAGGCCTGGTAATGCAGAGGTGTATCTGAACCAAAAAAGCCTATTCAGTGATGAAGTAAGAACCATTGTTAATTTTAGGAGAAACAAAGGTGAAAATAATGCTAGCAATACATATTTTGAGTACTGTGTGGTTACAGGAATACCCCTCAAAAAAACAGCAATGATTCAATGAGAACAGGACACTAAGGGAGCTATTGAGAGAGCTAGGAAACCAACATGTCTAATGTACTAGACTTTGAGGTGTAGGAGAGGCATCAGAAGGGTTTATGTAAGGACCATCAAAGTTGAATTGTGTTTTGAAAATCTGGCTCCAATAGAAAACTGTATGGTCACATTTGAGGGTGGAAGCAGAACCCAAAGAAGCAATGGGTAGACACTGTGCATAAAGCAAAGCTTGTGTCTGGAGAAATGGAGGGGGCCCAGATACACTTAGCAACCCCAAGAAAAATTCCCTGAGGAATGAGAATTAAAGTTATTAAAATAGGAATCACCAACACTTGGGTGGAAGGAATTAGCACTCTCAAGGACTATTAATAGCATTTAAACCACAACAAGTTCTGCCACAGCAATGAAGTATAAAAGTAATGTTTATCTTCATGATATAATTTCACTCTATGAATTATTCTTAAGTAGAGAACATAGTGAAACCTGTAACCAAATGTTTATATATAGAAAGCATGGTTCAAATCATTCATAGTAACCAAAAAATAGAAAACCATATAAATGCCACAGAAGAGTACATCATGGTACATCCATCATAAGCATTCTAATGGAAGTCTTTACAGTGTTACTCACATAAAACATGTGGCACAACGTTAATACACATTTAAGGTTATTTTTATTATTAAAATATAGAAACAATGGTTTATTATAATTACATTTTCATAAACATTTCTAAAATATAAGAAAATATGTTTAAAATTACAATAGTAACATACTGAATGCTTCCAATTATTTTCTTATTATTTAGATATATTTTGATCATATTCTTTCTCCTAAACAAAGTATTCTCAGATCCTCTCTACCTCCTGACCACTCAAGTTCATGTTATTTTCTCTCTAAGAAAATGAAACACAAAAGTCAAAGCAAGCAAATAAATCATTAACACAAAAGTGTCAAAACAAACCAGAGAAAGCTTACGAAAAAGCATGAAACTCATTTTGTTTTGGCCAACTATTCTATACGGGGCTTGCCCTAGAATGTGGTTGATGTGCTAGCTGTCACTCCCTTGGAGAAAACTGATTTTCCATTGGTCAGTGGTTATCAGTTTCAAATATCTTCTTGGCTAGGGGTGTAACTTTGTGTAAATTTTATGTACTTTGAACTTGTACAGGTCTTCTGCATGCTGTCACAGTGTCTGTGAGTTTATACGTACATCAGTCCTGTTGTGTCTGAATGATGTTTCCCTGGAGTCATCCAGCACTTCTGGCTCTAACAATGGTTGTACCTCTTCTCCATAATTCCTTAAGCCTTGAAGTAAAGTGTATAATGAAGAGAGTGAGTATAGATATATGCTATTAGGAATCATTTTAATGCTGTTCCTTTAGCAAAATAATAGTAATATATTTTCTCCTAGGTTCCCAGTCTACGCAATCTCAGGTTCTTGTCCATTTTAGTAGTGTCAGATATGGGTCCCATCTCATGAACTGGGCCCTCTGTCTATTCACAATAGTTGGTTATCTCCCATCACATCTGTGTCACTGTCATGCAGGAGGGTTATGCTTGTAGGCCATACATTTTGTAGTTAAGTGATACTGATGTTTACCTTTCTCCTGTGGAAGCATGCAAAGCACCTTTCAGCTTAATGAATGTTAATTAAGTAGAGGTGAAACTTCTAGTTAGGCAACAATGTGATGTTTTCTGTGTTTGAAAATGTAAGACAGCATGGGCTTCAGTAATAAGAGTTCGCCATCAGGTTGTGGAGAGGAACCAATAGCCTTTGCAATGGCCAATGATGTTTGTGGGGTAAGAGTTGTGAGTCTACAGGAATTATTTGGCCAATGACTCTGTGGCATTATATGTCTACACATCTAGTTGGAGCACTGTTTACCCCATTATATGGTGACTCTGGTTCAATTCATTTCATGTATGTATATATTTAATGAAATTTCTTCAGTAGTAGTTTTCCACATGAGTTTTCAAAAGGTCTTTACTGTGAATACTTCTTCCTATTCCTTCCTCTACCAGGACTCCCCAGACCCTTCACTTAATATTTCTCTTCCAGTTTTCTCTTTATCACTTTATAACACTCTATTTTATTCCCACCTCCTTGGAAGATCCCTTTATTATTTCTCTTATATGTGGATGTTAGATTTAAACCTATAGATATGAGTAGATATGAGTAGAATAACAATCCCTTCTTAATAAAGGTGTATTTTTAAAGCCTGCTGCTAACACTAAAGGACTTCAATGGTGTATCTTTGGTTGGTGAGCTTTTACTTAATTTTGATTTTATCTTTGATTTTGTTTTGTAAGAATGTTAATATGAAGACATATTTAATTTTAAGGCATAAAATAATTTTAACATAAAAGCAATACCTAATTGTATAAATAAGTACACATGATTAATATAAGCATATGTTAATTATATAGCATAATCACAGAAATACAAAAAGTAGAATGCAAATATTTCCTCTTGCCAATTCCATATTTTTTGATCAGGTGGACACTGTCCTGTTGGTCAATGTACATTCATTATTCTATTTGATGTCTTATTGCAAACACACAGAGAGAGAGAGAGAGAGAGAGAGAGAGAGAGAGAGAGAGAGAGAGAGAGAGAAACACGTCTCTCATACATTTGGGCAAACACCCAGATGGATGCTGTAATTTTGGTTTAAAGACTACCAAACTGGATGGGGAAAAGCTCATGAGACCTCAAACCTACACAAAGAACTGCAAAGAATTGAGTAAATTTTGAAGTAGAAGTGTGATTCTCCCCAGGGAAGAGCACACTAATTGGTTGTCCAGTGTTAAACAGTCATGAAAACATACACATAAGTAACTTTACATGGATATAGTGCCGGCTAGTGTTGAAATTGCAGCCTGTCTTCTGGCTTCTCTTTCCAAAGTGCTAGGACTATAGACATGTGCTATCATATACAGAACTTTACTGAGAATATTAACTTTATTTAGTATCTTTATTACAAGATTGTTCTTGTTATATTTTCTGAAATTATGGGATGCTTAAGTACAAAGCAGCTGATACTTTTTATCTATTGGTTTGATTTAGTGTTTTCTGTATGGTTTATGTACTTTAAAACCTGTGAAGAAAAGTCATTGAACTTTAATGTTGTGAATCTCCTTGCTTATGTTTTATGCTGGCAATTTCATTGTTTGGATTCTTTGCAGTTTTGTTTATATGTGCATATAACTTTATCTGGACTATGTTGTTTCCACTGGAATACTTAACTTTCCAAATTGAAAATCAGTCGTTGCACTTGTTAATGCTGACCTAGTGATTTACCACCTTCTCAGTTTGGTTCTCTTGCTCTTTTGTTGCATCATACAACCCTACTCTGGTTATATTAGCTTTAGAGTATGCATCAGCATCTAGCAAGAAAATAATTAGTTATTATTACTATTTATCAAACTACACATGCCTATTCTCCACTGTTATTACTACTTCATTTTAGAATTATTTCCTGTTTCTCAAGAAGTCTACTTTTGTTGTTATGCAATTTGATGCAGTATATGCTTAATTTGAAATTAAATGACCTTCCAATAACCAGCATTTTAAACAAGAGACAAGATGTACTCTGATAACTCACCTTTATGTTAAATGGCCAAGTAGTTTATTCACAAAGCAAATTATGTTTGTATTACATTATATGTTGTTTATTTCTATAGTGTTTTCTATAATGTTACTTAATCACAAATGGATTGTTCATACAGAGGAGAATCTTGAAGATTTTGTAGGCTGCTCCAGGATTCAGTCATGTGTGGTCCCCAGGACCCATATTTGGTATCTAACAATATTTAATAATTCTATCTCCAGAAGATGTGACAGCCTCTTCTGGTCTCTAAGAGCACTAAACTCACATACAGAAGCTCACATGCATACATACACATGAAGAGTGAGTCATCCCATAGGTTTTGGGAGATAAAATCAAATTTCAACAAAATCTATTGATTCTTATCATGAGTTCTTTGTGTGAGCTGAGTGTAAGTCTTTATCATTTGAGCATTGTAATGGCATGCTGTTTTGTAGAATGCTGAGAGAAGTATGCTTATTCAGTGAGTGAAAAACATTCTGGGATGACTCCTGGCTCTATATTAGAGAAAAATTGCTGAAAATATACATTGTAGAAAATCAAGTTTCAGGGAATTATTTGGGATTGTTGACTGTGAAGTTACTATCAAATATTCCAGAAAAAATAATATACCTGAATCTGGAGCCAAAAAGAAATAACAGGTTGTACACAGAATTCTGGGTAGCTGTGGGTTTGCAGAGTGTACAGTGTGAGTCAAATATAGTAATAGCATGAAGATGATAGGACAAGCACCACCCTGGTGGCAGTGTTATAATGAACTGCCATTTGTAGACCAAAGGGAAAGGAAAGATATAGTCAGAATACATAGTCAGAATAGTCAGAATGAGTAGTCAAAAATAAATAGTCAGAATGTGGGCAGTTTCAGACATAGAGAAGAGAAAAGTAATGAGAAAAATATATATATATGAGCCACATGAGGTGCTGGTGAACTACAAAATATAGAGAAGGGTAATTTTGTCTTTTGCATTATAAGTTTCAGGAAACTATGAAGGTGAAAGCCAGAGTCATCTACCCATATTCTAACATGGAAAACAAAGAGATGGATAATTTATGACCATTGTTGGGTGTATGTATATATAAAGATAGGTATGTATGTATGTATGTATGTATGTATAGATAGATAGATAGATAATTAAAATAGTAAACAGATACTATATTCTGAGAGAACACATATAAATGAAGTGCAAATGAACTATATCTCTGTGGGTTGAGATTCAAAGAGAATTCTCTGTGTGGAACCTTCATAAGGCAAGAATGGTTGGTCCTCCATCCCTGGTTCCAAAGAAGGTGACCAAATAGGGCAATGTGTTTGTGAGGGGGAAAAAAACCTCTCAGTCTGTAAAATGAAGCCAAAATCATAGGATTATGTATCATATAACAAAAAGGCACATGAAATAATGTGTCATTCTGCATTTGTTTGGGATCTGCTGTGTAGCTGTCAGCACAATAGTATCAGAAATAGTGCAGAGAGTACATGGTGTTGAATCAACTCCATGGGGTGCCTGCCTGACAAGAAGACAAGCCTATAAAAGAATTATTACCCACCTCTCCTCAAGTGAGGTCACAGCTCCACCCATTATAGCTAGCTAGTAGTTTGATCCAGCCCAGCTGCCAGAGAACAGGTGCTAGCCCCACAGGTTTTGGGTTGGGTTTCAGTCACTGTGGTATGTTTTCGGTAGTGGAACCAAGCTCAGTGTCCTAGGTAAGTGGTTTTTAATGCTTCTTCCTATTCATCCCAGCCCTTGTTGTCTTGCAAGTGTCTTTTGTTCTCTCTGGGAACCTTTTCTCTTTGCTCTCCTCAGACATAAGGACTGAATCCTTAAATTTTTCCTCAGTGGCTAGGGGAGGTGGACCATTTTGAAGTAACCTGAAGAAAGAATCAGAATTGTAGAACCAGCTAGCCTTAAATTACCATAGATATACTGTGATCTCAGGGGCATTAGTTAGGGTTCCTCCAGAGTCAAGGGCTCCATCCTCATTCTCAGAAAGATTAATAATTTGGGACCCTAAGCCAGGTCAACAAGGGGGCACTAGAACTTTCATGAAGCCCACAATATCTTTATAGGTTTTCGAAGGTTGGATCTAGAGGTGTAAGCCCAGCTTGCAGAGACTGAGGTTATCTAAATTGGAATCCACAGAAGCATAGTGGTAGAGTAGTCTTGTAATAGTGTTGAGATCTCTGTTCTTATACTGGGTTGTTAAGGTCCTATGAATGCAGAGGCAGCAGTGACTAGTAGAGTAACCAGATCCTGGTCATCTCAGAATTATCACTAGAGATAATCAGGGATTCTGTCTACAAAGCCTTGTAACCCTGGGTTTTGCTATTTCATGTTTTCATTGCCAGCTTCTCACTATCTTCAAATAGCCTGTTATATGCAGGAAGTCAGGAATGGGAGATAAACTTGGGGGTTTTGAAATTCTACCTGACTGTTAGGAAAGGATGCTGCTGCAGTGAGCAAGTGGCTGCTATGCTCTACCTTCTGAGGAAAGAAACCTCTAGAACATAGGGAATGGTATTGTAATCAGATCAGTTTTTCAGAAGACACTAGTCCCAGAGTAGCCCCAGATCTTTTCTGGATGGAACTCACTAAAAATTGGAAAGGCTGAGTGGATTGATATATAGAGAATTTGCTCTCCGAGGTAACAGGAGGCTCAGTGTCCCCAGATACTGGGAAAAATGGGGGACATTCTCAATCAAAATGTAGTCTCCAAAACAAGGTAGGATATGCCCTGTTTACCAGAGAGCTCTGATTACCACAGGAACAAAGGAAAAATAATTGCCCTGGGGAAGGTAATCAGATGTGATGCAAATCCCAAGTTAGATTATAAACAAGAGGGTGGATAGAACACAAGTCATATCTGCTGATAGTGTAATTGAGGCAAAAAGGAAGAGTCAAGTATATGTAACTTAGGTGAGTGTTTTGAGAAAGGCTAATGAGAAGACTATCCGTGCTCAACCAGGCTCAATGGAACAGTTGAGAAAAAACAGAAAGTGCCAGGTAAACGACAAAACCAAATTGAGTAGTCACTGAGATTTTGATATTTTTATATTGTCTTCTGAATCAATCTCCTTTTTTAATTCACACAGGTCAGCCCAAGTCCTCTCCCACACTCACAGTGTTTCCACCTTCCTCTGAGGAGCTCCAGAAAAACAAAGCCACACTGGTGTGTCTGATTTCCGATTTCTACCCAAGTGTTGTGGAAGTGACCTGGAAGGCAGATGGTACACCGATCACCCAGGGTGTGAACACTGCAAATCCCACCAAAGAGGGCAACAAGTACATGGCCAGCAGCTTCTTAAATTTGACACCAGACCAGTGGAGATCTCACAACAGATTTACCTGCCAAGTTACACATGAAGGGGATACTGTGGAGAAAAGTCTGTCTCCTGCAGAGTGTCTGTAGAAGCCCAGGTTTCTCCTTAGCCTGGGAACCCTGCAGCTCTAGGACCCTGAGTGGGGTCTCTTCTCTATGCTAGCCATCTTAACCTTTCTCTCTTGCTCACTGACTATTAAATAAAATATCATTAATCAATCAGAAGTACTATTTTGTCCCATTTGTTCTCATTGTATATTTAATTTTCAACCTTTGAATCTACAATGTGGGGAGGTAGGATCATGGTTCCCAATGAGAAATCAGTTCACATTTGAAATATATTGAGGATATCACCCCAACAGTGACCTTTTCCTGTTCTGAACTGTTCTTGGAGCCTTGCCATGCAGGGACACACATTTAAAATTCATCTCAGGTAAGATATTATGTTTCAGAGTTAAACAATTAACTTGATGTTATATAGAAAGTCACCACATATGTGAGTTCTTGCAATAAACTTAGAGAATTTTATTGTATGCTTCCGAATATTGGGGTTCATGGTCATTAATACTGGAACATGTGATGGGATAGACACTCAAGCATAATAGTTGTATCTAGTGAGAAATATATCCAACCTGATCCCAGAAGGGGTATCAAATAATTGTGCATAGGAAGTGGTTTTAGAGTCAAAGACAAGACTACTCAAGGTCATGTCAGCTGAGGAGGTTAAAAAAAAGACTGAGTGTGACCTGAGAGCTAAATTAAAGTAATTGTTTGGGTAAGCTTAGGTGTAACAGACACCCATTTTACTGACCCAAGTCCTCTCATGTGCCTCAGCACCCCAGTGTGCACTTTACAGTGATGCCAACCACAGTCTTTGAAATTGACATTCAGTCGTATGTGGTCCAGCCTATATCCAGGTGAATATGTAATTAGTATTCAGGGTTTAGAGACATCATCCTCTACAGCTCAGAAGCAATATGAACACTGAGTACATTTAGAATTCTTTGGTGAATCACACCGTCCCATAGCATAGTCTTCAAAATCAAAAATATTCTTCAACAATGAGGCAAAGTAACAGTTGATAAAATAGACCTTAATCTTAGGCAAAGATCTTAGCCAAATTCCCAGTTTCTGAGCTAGGAGGAACTTTTGGGATCTGTGCCCTACATCCCCTTTGTGATGCTAGGCCATGATAAAATCTGTGCCTAAAAGTTGGAAGTGAAAATCCTGGGTACCCTCATAGCAATGTTCCTTGCTGGGAACAGGGCCAACACTTATCCATGCCCATCTATTTCTCAGAGACTCAGTCTTCTTTCAAGTTTTCAGTCAAGTTTTCACTGACAAGTTTGAACAGAAAAATTAGGAGACACAGAAATAGTAATGTCCCCATATCTATCCTCACCAAGCAGACTCTAACAAACATTTTACCTGGATTTTTATTCACAACTATAACTATAGTTAACTATAACTATATAATTATAACTATATAATATGGCTATAACTTTAACTATAACAGGAAAATTTCTCCTGTATTTTGTTAAGAACGCCCACTCCAGAACTCATATCCTTTTAGCTAAAATTATACATCTGGGATCAAAAAGAGAATGCCTAGGAAATAACCTCAAAAGAAGTTATTGATTACTTCTATTTCTTCATAAAATAGTCATCAAATGGCTATGCATCATGATCCTACAGTGTTTAGTATAATATTATTGGTGATGATTCTACCATTGGTGTAGGGAGATGAAATGTGGACTGATACTGATGGTTGTGTGTATTCTTTATCTGTTTTCTCCTAAAGTGCCTCAGATGTTGCTCCTTGCTCTTTGCCAGGAATGAGATGCAGAGAATGAGCTAGTGGTCTCAAGATTGTACATAGACTCCATGCAGCTGGTGGTCTCCTCAAGCTGTCACTGAGGGCTCTTCTCTATTCCTTCTTATCCTGTGAAGAGCTTCTCTATACAGTATATGGGAAAATCATGCATCATTTTCTGGCAAGGCTGACCAAGAGGACATATGAAACCTGGAAAAAGATATTATAGTAATGTCACCACCATCTTAGAATCATCACCACCTACACACATCACAGATGCAACTGAAGAATAAGGTGCATACAGGGTTTTTACATGAGTCTATACAACAGTGTTGGGTGTTTGGTCCAGGAACTAGATTGGCTGTCCTAGGTAAGTGACTTCTTCCCTTTTTTGTTATTGATATCTCCAAGGTTTGAAGTTAAATTTTTTTGGATAATTCTCATTCTGTATTCTCCTTGATGTCCAAACCTCACTCTAGGTAAATAATCTCTTTCTTCTCTAGATTCTGTGTCTCATTTCAGACTGTTCCCTGTAGCCTTTCATGTATAATCTCAAAGACAAGGGGCTACAACACATAAACTGTCAATGTCTGTCTATAATTCCATTGAGATATGCAACACTGTGATAAGTACCCCATTGTACCATCACCTTTGAATGTCTTTTTTTTCTGATGAACTTTGTGAGGAATACATTGAATTACCATTTTATGGAGAAGGAAAACCAGAGGCATAGACAGAGACATGGCTGTTGAATTTGGAGAGCACAGAACACTCAGCATAGAGACTAAGAAAGAACTTGTCAGAAGCCAGATAACCGGTACAGTAGAACTCGGGATTAAGTTCCTAGGACAGTTGGGATATATAATGGATCCCAGAGCCTCTGTGGAAAGACACAAAGAAAGCACCATCCAACCTAGAACTCAGGAATTTTAATAAAACATAGAAAGGGAAAGGAGCTCTGGCCACAGAAATTCAAGAAGAGATAGATAATATTAGTTGGAAAGCTGAGCTCCTAGGTCTCTCTAAAAGACTGCTTAGAAGATACAGCAACTGAATTCACATAGACATGGTTCTGATGCATGAAAATTATGCAACTCATCCAGATATGTCTTATTTCATTCTGTAGAATGAGAAAAAGTTCAAGCAAGTTAGATACTGTTTGTACCCAGAAGGCACAGATTTTGGTGAAAACAAACTCAGGAGTTTAAAATTTAGACTTAGAGTAGAGTTTTTACATCAGAACTGTCCTCGGGGTGGGACAGGAAGACTGCAGATATACATAAAATGCAGAGAGGATTCAAGAATAGGAGAAAGAGAGTCAAGTGTCTGTACTGAAGGTTAATGGCAAGGATGTGTTAGGTGAAGTATTACACAAATGCATAGTTTTATAATTCCTAGGCATGTAAGGAGTAGATAGAAGAAATTCATACATCATCTTCTGTACTCTGTATGTTCAAACACAATTACTAAGCACAAGAACACTTTACACACCTCATCCAGGATTCCTACTGAAAGACAAAGATTCTGACCTTCTCTTTTTCCATTTTGCAGGCCAGCCCAAGGCTATGTCCTCAGTCAATCTGTTCCCACCTTCCTCTGAAGAGCTCAAGACTAACAAGACCACAGTTGTGTATATGATCACTGGGTTCTATCCAGCTGATGTGACAGTGGCCTGGAAGGCAGATGATATCCCTATCACTCAGGGTGTGGAGACTACCCAGCCTTCCAAACAGCGTGACAGCAAGTACATGGCTAGCAGCTACCTGCTCTTGACAGCAGAAGCATGGGAATCTCATAGGATATTCAGCTGCTATGTCACTCATGAAAGGAACACTGTGGAAAAGAGTTCGTCCCATGCTGAGTGTTCCTAGGTCATCTGACCTTCATCTTGCTCACAGAGGTTGAGATTAGAAATGTGCCCAAGTATACCCTTAGTGCTTTTGCCAACCATATTTCTTCTCCCACAATAAAATATCCATTCACAACCTGTAATTGTGCTCTGCATCATTTAATTTAGTGTATATGTCACTGGAATTCAGAGTAGTGGGTGGAATGTCCTGGCACCCTGGACTTTACAAGCAGGGTCATAACCTGCATTATCACATCAGGTAGTGCTATCTTCATATGTACACAAGTCCTCTGGACATCTGATCACACCATAGTATTGTACAGTACAAGTGTCATCATAGGCTTCCTGAATTCCATTCTTTCACAGACCTAATCATGTGTTCATTCCATTTCTAACAGTATATTAGTGCCTAGTCATTCTGTCTTAAAAATTGCAATTTAGAAACAGGGACAATTCTGTATGCGATCACAATTTCTATCGTTCAAGTCAAAATAAATAGTAACATGAAATTGGAAGTTTATCATTGTCTATCCAGACAAGCAAAACCAGGCTGAAGATAAAGTGTATGTGGGGTTCATGAAGGCTACAACATTTGGTAGTAATCAGCATTGATGGGAACAGAATTTTGTTGAACTAAGATAAAGAAGTGATATCCACCCCAAATGTAACACAGGCATTCAGTGCTGAATGGTATAGACTATTATAAATTTCTATTTCAGAACTAGATTTGGGTATTTGTCACATAAAGTCATGGCTGAGGGTTACAGGTGTGGCTAAATATCTGGGCATCCTACAGATTACAAGGTTGTTCTTAGAATTCCTATCCCACCAGATCTCATTCCTTCCCTGGCTCAAGGCATAATAGTTCAGTGTGTACCTGTATCCTGAGGTAATCCCAGGTCTCTACAAATGAACTAGGTCAACCCCTTAAAAATTCATTGTTCAACACCACTGCTCCATAGTTCTTAGTATTTGGACACATGATAAGTGTCCATAAATGTTTCTTGTTGAGGAATCAGGCAAATAGAAGAGGCTGAAAGATAGGAGATTTTTTTCAAAACAATTGTGTGAGCAGAAATAGGACAACAGTACTGAATCCCAGCTGCACCAACTCAAACCTTAGCCTTTGCATTAACAGGACATTTGGGACATAGCATTGTCCTAGCAACTGACTTTCATTCATGGAGGCAAACTCTGTGACTCAAAGTTGAAGGCCCTACAGGTTTCAGTACAAACTTCACATATTCCCACCAGCTGCTGCTGCTGCTGCTGTTGTTGTTGCTGCTGCTGCTGCTGCTGTTGTTGTTGCTGCTGCTGCTGTTGTTGCTGCTGTTGCTGTTGCTGTTGCTGTTGTTGTTGTTGCTGTTGTTGTTGCTGCTGCTGTTGTTGTTGCTGCTGCTGCTGCTGTTGTTGTTGCTGCTGCTGCTGTTGTTGCTGCTGTTGCTGTTGCTGTTGCTGTTGTTGTTGTTGCTGTTGTTGCTGCTGTTGCTGTTGCTGTTATTGTTACTTCTGTTGCTGCTGCTGCTGCTGCTGCTGCTGCTGCTGCTGCTGCTGCTCTGGTTTTCTAAGACAAGGTCTCTTTATCTGCCCTAAAACTCACAGAATTCTGCCTGTCTCTGCTTCCAAGCTGCTGGAAATCACAGGGGTGTACAACTATGCTTTCCTTTTTGTAATGTTTAATTACTGAGATCACTGAGTTAAACATCAGGAACAAAGTAAAGTTCTGTTTACATCAACCAATGATTATATATTCTTTGCAGTGCTTGTTAATTAATCCAAATATAGGCTAAGTAAATATTCTACTGCTAAACTACTTCCCTAAATATTAATTTTGTGATGGATGGTTACTTTTTAGTTTTTATTGGTACATATTCATTGTGCATAGTGATGATGAGATTGACAAAATATTTTAATTCTAGTACTCCAATTACTTTGATCATATACACCTCCATACACCTTTTCTTTCCCATATTTCTGGATATAATACAATTCATACACTATCTTCTGAATGTTCAAATGTAGTCACTAAATTCAAGAACATTTTACACACCACCTCTTCTCTACGGCTAAATAATTCTCCATTTTGTACAAAAAAGAAGTACATTTTCTTTATCTTCTCATCTATGCCTATGCTAATCCCACAGTCTGTCTGTTGCTATTAGCCCTGCCTGAACAAGGATGTGCAGCCTCTTTGTATTCCTCTGTTTGTATACATAGCAGCTAAAGACTCCACAACAAAACAACTGAAAATGTAAACACTTCAGCCATATACCAGGACACAAAATTATCATAAAAATTTCTAGCTCTTCTATTCACCAATAGTGCACATGATTAGCAAGAAATAAGAAAAACAGATATTCACAATAGCTCCAAAATAGACATAATTTCTAGAATTAAACTTGAATAAATAAAGACAACAGTGAAAACATTAAAACACTGAAAAGAATAAAATCTTGATTCCTTTTTAGGTAAGCATTTACTTTGTCACCTAGACTGGCCTTGAATTTCATAATTAACTCTCTTGTTGCAAGCAATACAACACATACTACTATAGTTCCATGTCTTCTAATAAAATCATCACAGAATAACTTCTTGCTTATATAAGATTTAATATTAAATTTATTTTTAAATGGCAACACCATACTTGTATGCACTGTGATTTTACTAATGTCTTCTATGTCTGCTCTCTCCAAAGTACTCCAAATAGCCTCCTCATTCTTTCCAACTAATTCTCTTCCTGACTGCGTATTTGTCTGTTCAATATGTATTTTTCAAATTTCTCCTGGCAATTTCAGCTTCTGTATTTTTATGATTGCAATGGCCATGTGCTGTTCATAAAACAGGATCCCACAATACATTCTCTATTCTCCAATTCCAACAGCTCTTGTACTGCCTTTTCCACAGTGTTTCCTGGGCTTCAGATGGGGGAAAACAAAAAAAAAAAAGGTATTGTGTGCCTTATTGTTTAATATTCAATTTTCAACTTCTTTTGGTTTCTTAGTATAGTTAGAGGAAACCCTGGAATGTCTTATGGTATTTGCTGCTATATGAAGGGATATTAGCTTTTAAGGTTTTGATAGTCATCCTTCAATCTATATAACAGCAGAGTTTAGGTATAGAGTAAAGAAATAAGTGGGAAAATGATATTCCAAGGAAGGGTGAATAGAATACATAGTTAAGAAGTATCAGAGGGAGACTGGAATAGGAAGATTAAATGTGAATGGGGAGTAAAAATGGGGATGAGAGAGAAAACATAGGGAAGAAAAACTAACACCAAAGTCTATTTGAAAAGTTATATAGAAGCCAATTACTGTAGAAGCCTCTCAAAATATATACATAAATGGAAGAAAATTAAATGGAGTCACCAAATAATGGAAGATACAATGCTCCAGCCATACATATTTTTGACCACAAGTAAAATTTCCAATGCTAGGGATGGATTTCATATAATGAAATATTTGGCCAAAGGAGCCTCATGGAAATCCCCTAAACCTCAGGCTATTCCTAAGGCTTTTGATTGCTCTTCACAACTGGATGGTAAGACAATATTGATGAACACAATGCTTACACATCTCACTGAATGTGAAGAAGTTGAGCTTGTGACTAAGTAGAGACTTCACTCCTACTGACTAGTTAGTGTTCATAGTACTGGAAGGTACTCTGAATGCTACCAGAGGACAAAGGGAAATAGCAACCCAGTTACAAAACCTGCAGTCTACAACAGCCTGTATGGTATGTATGGTATGTTGGGGCAATAATGGAACACACATTGTGAGAGTAACTAATCACTCCGTTTGGGTTTAAGGACCACCACACAAGATAGAACCTATGCCTGACACTGCTGTGTAGCAAAAACCTAAGACTGAATAGGACATGACATAGGGAAAAACCAAATAGTATTGTTCTCCTAAAAGAACACAGCAGTATAATGACTCTTGATGACATTCTGCTGTACTCATAAATCAATATCTTACTCAGCCATTATCAGAGAAGCTTTTCATTGCAGCAGATGGGAACTAGTATAAAAATTCACAACTGAACAATGGACACAGACTTTGGAATACTCTGAATAGGATATCTTTATCAAATCCCTCTCCTCATTGCTCATGGAGCTATATAGAAGAGGAAGCAGAGAGATTTTAAGAGCTACAAGGGATGGGTGACACAGAGGAAACAATGTCTTCCAAACACAACAGGAATGGTACACAAATGAGCTATGGATACTGTGGCAGCATGCACATGGACTGAACAGGTTCAATCAGATAGGATCCTAGCACAGAGAGGAAAAAGTAAACAGAATCTAGCATACCTAATTAAAAAGCTATTTCCAATTGACAACTGCTTTCAAAAGAAAATATAATTTTCTTCAATGGAGTCTCACTGGGGGCATTGAAACCACACTTAAGGCTTGACTCCATGATGCACAGTAGATAGACAACACACACACACACACACCTCAGTGATCATTTTGTACATATTTTGTCTTATATTTCTCTGGACATTCTTGTCTTACAAATCTTTTGCTTTTATATTATGGTCTGTGATTGGGTGTTCTTATGATTTTCTGAGTGTGTGTTGTAGTTTTAAATTGAATTTTAAGTTAATTTTTAGTTATCTGATTATTTGTTTTCTAGAAAGAGAGAGACAAAAACAGGAAAAGAAGGCTTGGAGACAGATAGGTGTGGAGAGAGGGAGTATATATAAGGAGATGGAGGATAGAAAACTGTGATCAAAGCATATATTGTAAATTTTTCTAAAAATGGAAAAAATTAAATCAGGTTAGGGATAGAACATGAGTAAAGTTGTTAATGATCAGAAACATTTTCATCCTATATGAATGGAAAAAAAGCAAGTTAAAATGGACCCAAGATTAGCACGCAGGATCTCTGATTTCTTAATAGAAGTTGCTTCAGAATTGAATTCAGGACTAGACTCAACTCATGCAAGGCAAAAGCATGGTAAGAGTGGTCTGAGAATATCAGTAAGGCCAGGTGTTCAGGAAGTCTCAGCTGGGCCGCAGAGTTCTTTACTGGCCATGCCCTTTCATGTGTGAATTCGTTCAGTTTGTACATCAGACACATGTTAGGCATGACCCTTAACACAAATCACAAATCTGCCTTCTCTGGTCCAGGACTTATCCAGTTTGGTTAGTCCATAGTGCTCAGGTCAGATCTACAGCTTTGTTGCTCACAAGGGATATGGCAGCTGTGTGTGCCAGAGCTCCTAGTAAACCAGTCAATCAACAACATAGTCTAAAAATCAAGATACATCCTCAACAATGAGACAGTGGGATAAGGAACGGGAAAATAGTGCTTGATTCTGGCCACAATAATCCAAACCTCAGCTTCTAAGATAAAATAAACTTCTGGAAATTTGTGTCTTACAGTATTTGTCTGATTCTAGCTCACAAAAGTACTTTCTGTGACCCAAAGTTGGAAGGAATGGACTCAGGTAGGAAAAATATTGAAATGAAATTGGAAATTATATCTTAGTAAGTTCTAGGCTACTAGAACACTGCCATCACAGCAGTAGCCCTGATGATGGCATGGGCACTATCCACTGATTCCCATCTTCAACCCAGAAACAACCATCCTTTTGCTTCATGTTTTTATTAATGAGAATGCTGAACATCAGGAAGAGAACCATGATCATATTGCCATTAATCAGCTAAATTATTAAATGTATAGCAGTTAAATTATTAAATTTAACTGCATAAATTATTAAATTATTGCAACTGACCTATGACTACACAATTCTCTCCTTGGGCAATATTCTAAAGCAGATCTTGAAAGGTTGTCTTTTTGTATATATTCCACCATAGTTATACATCAGTAATGAATAAAATGCCCACAAAACCAACTCTAAACAGAAATTAGAGACAATCTGAGACTGAATAGGCATGGACCTAGGAGAAAACTAAATAGTACTGTTCTCATAAAAAAAAAAAAAAAAAACACAGAAATAAATGACTCCTAATGACATTGTGCTATACCTATAAATCAGTATCTTACTAAGCCACCATCAAAGAAGCTTCCCCTTGCAGTAGATGGGAACTAGTATCGAGACTCACAACTAAACAATGTGCTAAGAGTGAAAGATTTTGGAATACTCATTTCTAAGTGGGATATTTTTATCAGATTCTTTCGGTCAGTTCTCAGGGAGCTATACAGAAGAGGAGGCCAAATTGTAAGAACTATAGGGAATGGGTGACACAAGGGAAATAGTGTCTTCCACATAAAACATAACTGCTATACAATTGAGCTCTGGATAGTGGGACAGCATTCACAGGGACTGAACAAGTTCAATTCAGATAGGATTCTTTCTCAGGAGTCCTTTTACATCAGAAAAGAATAATGTTGTTTACATATATCCATAAATATCACAAATTCATAGTGTTTTGTATTCTGGCATTATACCTTCTTGCATCTTTATCTGTATACATCAGAAAGGTGGGCTTTGTTTCTTAATCTATTCAACTTATACGTGTCTTTTTATTGGAGAGTTGAAATCATTAATATTTAAAGCTAATATTAAAAGGTATTTGTTGATCACTCATTTTTTACTGTTTGTGTTCTTAGCTTTACTTGTGTTTAACTGAGCAATCTCGCCACTCTGTTTCAGTAATTATAGCTTTATTCTCAGTCTGAAGGAAGTTGAAAGGCAGCTTAAAATAATTATATTTTTAGGTTGTTAAAAACTGTGGAATCCACAGGTCGCTTGGTTCCCATTCAGTCAGAAGATACAGAGGCAGAGTTGCTGGTACGGGGATTTTTTTTCCTCTCATGGCCCAAAATAGTCCTAAGTGGTTGTTAGTGGAAGCTCTTTGCTTCTGCATTTCGTGAAAAGTTGCTTTTCTTTGCAGAGATTGAAAAGGATCAACTGACTTTTGAAAGAGCTAATCCCAAGGACAGGTAGCATTTTCAAAGAAAGACATCCAACACCAATCATCTTCAGTGAGATCAACATCCTCTCATGAAGACAGACATGTTTAGGTATGCCCCTAGCATTGCTGCTACCAAACGCTGCATCCATGACTTTTGGGAAAGCTCATACTTTCATTAAATTACATTGTATTGAACGTTTGGCAGAGTGACCAAGCTGGCTCTCTTAACCCTGTGGCTCTTTTCCTTGATTTTCTGAATGTTAAAAATAAATGCTTCTTCTTGTTGTTGTTGTTGTTGTTGTTGTTGTTGTTGTTGTTGTTCCTTCTTGTTATGCATAAATATGGCAAATGGCATGTAAGGAAGGCCAAGGCCTATAATAGTCTCAGGAAATTATATACAGGTACTGTTGGTAACAGGACTGGCTCCGAACCCAGTGACATCACATCTAGGCCTGACCCACATCTGTTACCAAGGCAACTGCCACACATTCCCAGAATCTACTTGGCTCACCTCCCACCTTTACCTGTGAGAGACTACATCACTATCCATATAAATAGACAGAGACCCCTGATCTCTCTCTCTCTCTCTCTCTCTCTCTCTCTCTCTCTCTCTCTCTCTCTCTCTCTCTCTCTCTCTCCTCTTCTTGCCATCACCTTTGCCTTATATCCTAAATAAACCATAAACCTCACATGAAACCATTTGGCTTGGTGTGGTCTGTTGTGAGCTGTGCATGTTGAACAACAGGTACCTAAGCCAAGAAATCTTCACAACATGGGAAAGAATTAAAGAAAGTTTAGCCTGTACTCCATATCATACGTTCTGCAATCCAGATCTCCAAATGGAGCCTTACTCACACACTGTGCTCAAGAGCTACAAGCATACCTCTGACCCTTCACCATGTTCACATTATTGGTCAGCTCAAAAAGACACATCTATGTCTCTGTCCTTACCTTTTTCAGAAGAGCTCCAACATAATCAACAAGATCACTGTGTATGAGTCATATCAATAACTTCTACCCAGACATTATGATTGTGGCCTATAAGGCATAGGGTACCTTTTTCACAGAGAATGAAGACTCATCACAGCCCTCTAAACACAACAAATACATAACCAGAAGCTATTTCACTCTGGTGTCAAATGAGTAGTGATCTCACAAGATCTATAGCTTCTAGATTCAGGGATTACAGGGGAAATGATGGTGTCCCCTGTAGAGTCTTCCTACTTTTCTAGTATTCACATTACAGTTGTGGGCTGGAGTTACAGGGCCTAAGATTTTCCTCTCCTTCATTTATTTATTTTATCCCAGTGGTTCTCAATCTGTGGGTTGCAACCCATTAGGAGAGTCAAATGACCCTCCTACAGGTGTTGCCTAAGACCTTCAAAAAACACAGTTATTTTACATTATGATTCTTCCCACTTACAAACAACAAAAATAATTTTATAGCAGGGATTGTGGATGGAGCAGAGTCTAAGGGAATGTCTGACCAATAACCAGCTCAACTTGAGACCCATCCCATGGACAAAACCCTGACAATATTAATGATACTCTGTTATGCTTGCAGACAGGAGTCTAGCATAGCTATCCTCTGATACACTCCACCCACCAGCTGACTCAGACAGATGCAGACACCCATAACCAAACAGTGGATGGAATTTGGGTATCTTCTTATGGAAGAATAAGAGCAAAGATTGCAGCTCCTAAGAGGATAGGAACTTCAAAGGAAGATCAACAGACTCGACTAATCTGGAACCTTGGAGCTCTCAGACTCTGAACCATCAACCAAAGAACAGGCTGATTCTAGGCCTCCCTGCACATACATAGCAGATGTGCAGCTTGTTCTTCATGTGGGTTCCAAACAACTGCAGCAAGGGCTATCCATAAAGCCATTGCCTGTATGTGGGTTATGTCCATCTATCTGGACTGCCTTATCTGACCTCAGTGAGAAAGTGTCAAGGCTTGAAAAGACTTGAAATGCCAGGGTGGTGGGTACCCATGGTGCTCGATCCCTACCTGCTCAGAGGAGAAGGAGAGGGGAATGTGTAGTAAATATTGTGAGAGGTGCTGACCAGTAGGTGGGCAATGAACAAGATGTAAAGTGAAGAAAAAATAAAAATGAAAAAATAATTATAGCTGCAAGTCACCACAACATTAAGAAGTGAATTAAAGGAGCACAGCATGAGGAAGGTTGAGAACAACTGTTATAACCCTTCACTCTGAACTCAATCATTGATCAATAATATGCCCATTATAACCTTAAAAATCTTTTCTTCCTTTATTTTTATTTCAATTTTAGTTTGAAATGGCCTTAAAGTCCCCAGTGCAGAAAGCATGGAATTTTGGCATATAGTAGGGAAGTGGCTTCACTGCTATGCATCCCTCAATGGATCATCATGAAAGGGACCTTCCTCAATCAGATTATTTTTTTCTTAGCTCTTTATTATATCCAAGTCTGTCCTAAAAAGCTTATTCTAGGCAAATATTATACACTGTGCTATTTATATTGCTAATCAAGTATCAGCTCATATTTTAGGATAACATGGGGCCCAGTGATATCTTTAACTAAAGGCTCACATTCAAGGGTCAAAGGAAATTGCACTGTGAGATTTCACGTCTCCAACTTTCCATTCACCCAATCCATTGACAAGGGTCATTCTTTATTTTGCTGGAAATTGTGATTCAGAGGAACTCATTGTCTCTGAAGATCAAACATGAGATGGAGTCCTTTCTTACCTGGGAAGCAAAAAGGTCCAATGATACAGCTGGTAGTTAGCCACTGTGGAGAACAGAGAAGAACCAAAGATAATTGAGACTACAGCTTCATGACTAAGGCAGATACATACAAATAAGTTGACCCAAGCCAAAGCTACACTTTTCACATGTGCATAGGTTGGAATGTTTACTTACATCTGAGACACAGCCAAAAGAACATTTAACAAGTGAGAGTTAAACAAGTTGGCATTATCAAGGAACTATGGGAAGCTTCATGAAATGTATGACTCATATTTTGTTTGTTTGTTTGTTTTGAAATATAACATTTAATTTGGGGAAAATTATGATAAGAAGATTATAAACATTCTTAAAGTTTACTTCTAATTGATGTGCTTTCAGAAAAGCTACAGGTATGGACACCTCTAATGTACACTCTAATGGGGGTATGCATCCTTTCATTACCCTTGGCAATAGCTGTGTGGCAAGATGCCATGAGCAACATTCCTTCTACTCTTTTTTCTTTCTTTTTTTTAATTGGATATTTTATTTATTTACATTTCAGATGTCATCCCCTTTCCCCGTTTCCCCTCCCTAGAACTCCCTATCCCATCCTCCCTCCTCCTTTTGTTTTTATATCATTTTAATTACATGCATGTATTAAGGTCAGGTCTAGGTTGAGGATCTAGCAATACAATAGATGTAACTATGATTCATGTTTTTGCAAAATAATAATTTACTTTCAAATATCTTTGATTTACCAAACACAGATGATACATTAAAGTTAATTCCATGTGTTCCATATGCCCCCTCTAAATATTTCTATTTTGTTCTGAAAATTAAACATAACAAAAGTATGATTACTATTCCTAAACAGTAAATACCAACATTTCAATGTAAAAACAATTATCAGTGTCTTTTCAAACCCTTCCCAAATGCCATGCATAAGGTTCTTTTATTATTTATGTTGCTGCTGATATATTTTCCTTGATTTTAGAAAACAAAGGAAACTGAAATAGAGACTACTAAATATGTTCACAAACTGCTGTTGCCCCTGAAGTCCTAACTTTAAATTTCTCTTTCTTTGTCAGGCTAGAACCTTCCCCCATAAAATGCAATCTACAACCTCTGCCTCCATGAAATGTCAATGCAAGGTTTTCTCTCTAGATTTCTTACACAGTGTTTCTCCTGTAGAACAGATGAAAACCACAGAGTGTTTTTTTTGGAAAGAGTGTTTTCAGGAGAGGTGGCTATATCTCAGAAAGGCACTTTGAACTAACTGAATGTCTTTTTATCACGATTAATGAATTCTCATGTTGATATCTACCCACATAGCCAGCTATCATGCATAGCTGTCTTGGGGCATAGCTTTCCTTAATCTTGTCGATTTGAGGGCCATTGTTTCGCTTAATTGTGTTATTCAATCTTAAATCTTGTATTTAAAAATAAAATAATTTTAAAATAATTTTATTTATTGAGAGATAAGACAGAGAGAGGGGGAGGAAGAAGGAGGAAGATGGAGGGAAGAGAAAGAGAGAGCACATTGTCAGAGGGCAAGTTAAGTAGTCAGATATCTTTTTCTACCATGTAAGTTCC
The DNA here is from genome assembly GCF_011762505.2 of Arvicanthis niloticus. NCBI lineage: Eukaryota > Metazoa > Chordata > Mammalia > Rodentia > Muridae > Arvicanthis > Arvicanthis niloticus. The sequence continues at coordinate 4,863,980 of NC_047669.1, read as the reverse complement.
AGGGATCAAACCCAGGTCGTCACAGTTTGTGCCAAGTTATTTTACTGGCTAAGCGACAGCACCAGCCCTTAAATCATTACATGTAGTCATGAAATTGTTATGTGTTACAAAATATATTACAGTTTCAAACTAAATTTATGATGCAAATATTCCAGTTAACTCATGCAACAGGAAATTCAAAGCTGTCCTCTGGAGCAGAGACTGTGCACATTTTGTCATAGAAAATATTGTAAAGGACTGGAGATTTCCAAACATTTCTGGGACCTAACTCTAACCCTAACACCCTAAGCCTAACCCTAACCCTGATGCATGAGGAAGCCTACCTGATGATGGCTGAATAGGGCACCAATCTACGAGATAGCAGAATATCAGCAAAAGTCATTTTAGTCATACTTTTGTTTTAAACAGTAGTATTTGGTTTTATTATAGGTCATTGGCCTATCTAGTCTCTAGATCTTAGTCAGCCAAACAGTCTTATATGGGTTCCATTTCATGGTGTAAGACTTAATCAAATAAGATGTTAGTTAATTATTCCTGTAAGGTTTGTATCCTCCATTGCCCTAGCATATTTTGCAGAAGAATAGACTATAGATCAAAGGTTTTCTGGATGGGTTTGTGTTAATGTTTTATTTAATGTTACTCTTAAAGAATTACAAGAGAACATAACCAAACAGGTGAAGGAATTGAACAAAACCATCCAGGACATAAAAATGGAAGTAGAAATAATAAAGAAATAACAAAGAGAGACTACCCTGGAGATAGAAAACCTAGGAAAGAAATCAGGAGTCACAGACACAAGCATCACCAACAGAATACAAGAGATAGAAGAGAGAATTTCAGGTGCAGAAGATACCATTAAAAATATCAACACAACTGTCAAAGAAAATGCAAAATGCAAAAAGTTCTTAACATAAAACATCCAGGAAATCCAGAACACAATGAGAAGACCAAATCTAAGGATAATAGGTATAGATGAGAGTGAAGATTTCCAACTTAAAGGGCCAATAAATATCTTCAACAAAATTATAGAAGAAAACTTCCCTACTCTAAAGAATGAGATGCCCATAAATATATAAGAAGCTTATAAAACACCAAATAGACTAGACCAGAAAAGAAATACTTCCCGTCTACTTTTGGAATACTAAATGTGGACTTTGTCAGAGACATATTTGGAAGCTAGCCATAGCTCGCTACGATGTTAGGACAGCAAGAGCTAATGTTGGGACAGGATCTGGATTTCAAACAAGGGTTAGTGCATATTTTAAGGCTCTTTTAATTGTCAAGCTAAAATTGGTTAGGTCTCTTCTACAGCATTTATTGTAAGTTGCATTGACTATATAATTTCCAATTATGTTAGTGTGTTGAAACCTGACATGTCTGTTATGGGGGTCTACCAACCAGCTTTCATCTCACTGCCCTGAGTATTAGAAAACCTTGATTCTCTGAAAAAAAACTTGAAAGTGCTCAAAGAAGTGAGTTAGGCTTTAATCAGAAGCTAGAGGGTAGCAGACTTGATTGTTGCTGGTATAACAGCTTTAATTCCATTAATTGCTAACACCACTGCTTCTGCAATAGCATTGAGACAAGGAGTTAAGACAACTATTTTTGATAACCATCTAGCAAAAAATGTTACTTATGTATTGAGTATACAAAAGGATTTATATAGGTATCTGAAACAATGAATTATGCTCTATAACCCATTCAAATTATCTGAAGGAGGTTCAGGGTTCAAGAGTTAGAAGCCATCCCAAGACTCATGACAAATATCATTGGAGTAGTGTTACTTTTGAAATTCACAAAGATTGTCATTATAATTAGAAAAAAGTTTAAAGACGCCTATGGGATATGTGGCATAATCCTAGGACCTCTCTGGGTGTGTTAACTTTGCATAGTGAAAATATGAATTAAAAGAATGCTGCTCTGTTGACCTTTGATGCTGCAGATAATGCTGATAAAATTATCCATGGCCTGAGCTCGGTATTTTCATTTTGGACAAACCTCAGGAATGGCATATATAGCTTGATCAGGCTAGCCCTTTTTGTCCTGGGAATACTTTTATTCCTGCCCATTGTGTTAAAGCTTATCTTTAACAACATCAACATGTTGGCAGCCAAAGTACATGGCTTAAACCTAAAAATGGATGCCCAGACAGAGTTATTAAATTAACAGGCTGGCAAGCCAAGGACAGGTAAGATTCTGTACAGAGCCTTACCAACCTAAGACAAAAGTACATTGCCTTTGATAATGCATATTTCCATGACAGGTAAGGAAGGCATTCTTGTCAGAACAACCTAAGACAGGCTAAATCTTGTTAATGAAATTAAAAAGGGGGAGAGGAAGAGAGCCTTTGGGGCTGCTTGACAAGAATCTGACATGGGCCAAGGACAAGGAAAGGGGTTGATTGGCAGGAATATGACATTGGCCAAGGACAAGGAACTAGGCTTCAAGCAGGAATCTGACATTAGACTAGAACAAAGAAGTAATTTCAGGTAGGAATCTAAATCATAGGCTACAACAAAGAAGTAATCTCAAGCAAGAATCTAAATATTAGGCCAGAACAAAGAAGTAATTTCAGAAAGGAATCTAAATCTTAGGTTAGAACAAGGAAGTAGGCTTCAGACATGAAAATGACCTTTGACTAGGGTAGGGAAGTAGGCTCAGATACTTTTGTCATCCTGATAAGCCTTTAGAAACAGTGATCCTGGGAGTGTTAACATAACTGGGTTTAATGTCTTGCTTCTTCTTTGACTATTTGTGTTTATTGTATTGCTTGTTCCTTGACTATTTGCATCTATTTTATTGCTAGACCTTCAACTTAGAACTGACCTTAATACATGCATGTAATCAAAATGGTATAAAAGCATAAAGGAAGAGGGGGTATAGGATAGGGGGTTCTAGGGAGTAAAAGTAGGGAAAGGGAATGACATCTGTATTGTAAATAAATAAAATATCCAATAAAAAAATAAGTTCAAAAAAGAACCACCTAGGCCTAGTGGCCTTTAAGCAGCATGACAAAAAAATCAAGAGATTTTTTTTATACATTCTCAGCTTTATACCTGATGTACTGGCACCATCTTTTTGTTATTAGGCCTCACATGTATCTCTGACATATCTCAAATTGGCAGTCCTACTATTTTCACCTGTTTAGTGCTGGCCTTAAAAGCCTAAAGAGAATATAGGGGTCAGGAAGCCTGGTCAGTGACTAAGGGAAGGCTATTGTACACATCCCCCAAAGGTCTGCCCTGATGTGTGCAGCAAATAAAGGAAATTTGTAGGCAAATCTCCAACAAGCTCAGAAATCCTGTGTTCTCTGATACATCCAAGAGCAGTTATGTGGAAAGGCTCAGCCAGGTGAACCTATTCACAGGTAAACATCTTTACATGGAGTGATCCCATAATAGAGTCAGATGTTAAAATGTCTTTTTTTTTTTTTAGTTAAGTGACAAGCATACAGCAACTATGAGCTAAACTGGAGTAATCAGGCTTAAAGTACAGAAACCTAAAAGATACATCTGAGATAAATGCACAATATCATATAGGACAGCGGGGATTATTTTGTGTAGTATGTAGGGGCTGTAATAACAATAACTAGGGCTTCCCAAAGGTAATGTCCCAATAGCCAAAATCAAGTAGGAGTTTAAGAGCCTTGCCACTGTTGACTATGTTTAGCCTCTGTTTTCTCTCTGTGCATGTGGGATGATAATAATGGACACTTGTTCCATGCATAGAAAGGAAAAGAGATCAAATTTAAAATAAGATTCTCATCATTATCCCAAACACAGAGCTCCAAGGTTCTACATTGTTCTCATCTTCCTTGTTGTTGGTCCAACCACTAGGTAGTGCTTTATTTGGCCCAGAAAGCCCTTCATCTAGTTTCTGCCAGCCTTACCATTCAGGTATTTTATGAGCTTTATGCATCTGGGTAATAACAGTGTTGGCTTTAGTTCTGTGCTACCCAATATTCAGAATAGGATCCTTAAATAAGGATCAAGAGATGCAACAATAGAAAACTCTGCTTCTAAAAATCAATCAACCATTATCCATCTAAATATTCTGACTGCCTAATAAATGTAAAATGGTGCTGAGGTCAGGAAGTAGCTTAGGAAGACTCTTGAAACTATTTCCAAGCTAATACTGTAATCTGGGCTTTGCCCTAAGCCTACCCACAGAGGAAAAAGCACCTGGTGCCATGCCTGGAGATGGGTGAAGTTTTCTAGCTAGTTTTGACCTCTAATATTCTTAAGTTTCATCAGTCCAGCTACACTGGATGAGAGATTCAAGCTGAGACAGGGGGGTTGGTCCATATGCAGCTGAGGTTGTAGCAACCCAAGAATAACAACTAACCATGTAAACAACAATGTTTCCATGTTCCAATACCCACCCTTTATTTCTTCCAAGAAATGAAAGTCCATTGATGTCACTTTAGTTATATTAATAGCGCCTCTACTTTACCTTCCACCAGATATGCCCACCCATGAGTCTGCAGAAGTTTGACTCTCAACTTAACTGTGGACATCATCCAATATTTCCAACGTGTGAGCAAAAGTGCTTTCTCCAATTTACATTCTGGAGTGAAGCTAGCTGGTCCTATGATGCAGGAGCTTCCACTACAGGACAAGCCTATGAAATTGGTATACTGTAGATCACATATAGTGACAACAAGATACTAGAGAGGGGCCCAGGAGTTATATCCCAAGACCACAAGACAAATGCATGCATGGCAACTTGGGTGACTGGCTTGGCCATGGGAATAGAGGATGAGTACAATGCATATTCTCTCTGCAGCCTGAGCAGTGAATTCAACAACATTGGATCTCTTGAGCCACTCTCTATATATCCCACATTCTAATGTCCCACTGTTCCTGACCCTCCTCTCTACACAGAAAGTCCCCAAACACTATGTACTATGGCTAGGTGGTGCTAACAACCAGGCCACCTGTGGGAAAGGAAATAGAGGAGAGCATAGATGTGAGCCCTATTCCAAAGAGAAACAGTAATTCAATGCAGTTAAGGTTTGCACAGAGGAACTGAACAAGAGATAATTTGAGGTAGTTCTAGGAAAGAATCTGGTGTAAGAGGTTTGGCTATTAATGAGGAACTAAACCTTGAATGTAACTTCTAGTTTGGGACAGGAACCAGAGGTTCACAAATCTCACAGCCCAAGAGATTTGTAAAACCAGGGCCTAGATCACAAGGCCTGGAGTAGAGGCAATAAAAAGTTTGTTCTGGCCAAATCTACCATTTTGAAAGGCATCAATATTCTGAGCTTTATTGTGTTCTTTGTCATTTACAAAACTTGGGAACATTCAAAATCAGAATGGGAATTCAATAATCCTGTGAAGCTAATAACCAGGACCTTTATTCCACTGCAGTGAAATCTCCAGAATCAGACAGAATGGGCTCCTATCTATCTTAACTTCTAGTCCAGAGCCTTTCATCATGAACCATGGAAACATATTCATGAGATTAAGGCACCTCCCCGTGCTCACACTGTGTAGAGTGCCTCCTTCCACACAGAGCAATGACACACTCACATAGAGGAATTTCTACTCATTATTCTAAAGTCTAACCTTGAGGAATGCAAAACTCAACCAGCAATGACAGCTAACATTGAGTAGAAATTGACATTCAGGTACTATGATCAAGCATCTACCAAAAGCTAAGAGTGGATAGACAGCAGCAAAGAGTGGAACAGAACCTTTGTTTTGTAGAAGACTCAAGCTGATATACAGGGATAGCTGCTACTCACTCAATCGTTATCACATTTTCACACTGATAACTTAACCTTCCCTCTGTGGACCTCAGCTTCCCTGTTTGTGCTAGAGAGTGATTATCAATCTCTCCATGAAAGTGTGGGGTCATCAATTAATTGAGCAGATTCCTACAGTGTTCCTGGTCAGTGGTGATCCTCACTAATCTTCAGCTACCATCATCTCCTGAAATATTACATAAGCCAGCCTCTAATTTGCTGTGACCCTAGAAGGGTAACTTCCCATCTCTGGAGCTTCACATTCCATCTGACCAATGAGCAATTGAGTGATGAGCCATAAGTGTAGACTACTGGGAAACAATGGTTTTCCTATATGATGAAGTTGGCCAGGAAAATAGATTTTACACTCACTAAAACAGCAATGCTTGATGTGTGACATATAGTAATAGTAAGAAAATATTACAAACTCAGTGGAGTAGGAGGAGAGAACAGGGAGATGAACCTAGTTGCTTTACTGAGCCCACTATGACTGCAGCTGGCCACCCTTGAAAATCCACAAGCTAAAATTAGGTATGTAATGGCTGAAACAAAAACTCATGGTCACAGAAAAAGAGAAATAATGGGAAGTGAAACCAAGTTCATGACCAGCAAGGCATGGCAAGCAGGGGCAGGTGTGTCATTGGAGGGGTAGGGACAAGTTTTGAAAGTGTAAATGAGTGGTTGTGCATCTCATAGTTACGGGCAGCAGAGGCTCTCCCCTTCATACTTCATCCCCAATTTTATTCACACTCTTGGTGTGTGATACTAGCCCTTGGCTGTCTCCACAAACCAAGCTCAATATTAAATACTCGAATCCTTGAGGGTCATAGACCAAAGATCCTTGTGACCAGACAATGGTGGCCATGTGGTTATCAGAGCACAAAGGAGTAAGCAACTTGAGTAGAGCCCAAGGCTTTTCCCTGAACAGAAACAAGGGATCGAGTGAGCAAGCACCAAAGTTCTTACTTCTTCAGACTGTGACTCAGAGGCACATTATTCAGCCTTTAAGGCACCCTGACTTTGTCCTTTATGTCTATAAGGTTGTAAACACCCTTCCTATAATCCAAAAATCCTTCTTTTGGCAATCAATCATGGAGCAATCACAGAGCCAGCACGTGGAAACATATAGAGACAGTACATTGTTTTAGTGGGACATGGTATAGATGCCTGGTGTACATGTGGTTTTAATGGCTTTACAGAAAGACCTGGGCTGTTGTCAACAGAAGGTAATACTGTCCTACTGACCCCAGAAAAGGTCTTACTTTTGTTTAAAGACATGATTTCCTCCAGATATCAGTCTAAATAAATCCACACCAACAAACTCTCAAGGTTCTTTTCAGTAGAAATTTGACCCTTTATGCTTTCCCATGTTTTCTGATTTGGCAGTGAATGGCTACTGGCTTTATACCTAAGGAAGAAATGAATGGGCTGGTATAAGAAACAATATTTTCTACAAATTCTGTCTGAGAATGAATTAAAATTCATTTGTAAAATTATTATACAGAGTATTTCTTCAAAGAGGTTCAAAGATGAGAACAGGGCATGATGTCAGATGATTATAATTACAACCACTGGAGAATGGGGCAGTAGAGTAATCTGAGATGGAAATTCTATGATTAGCTTTGTCTACACAACAAGATTCATCTTGTACACATACATAAACACATGAATAAAAATGTGACCATGGGTGCAGGCATGTCTGTATCTGGACCTATGATTACTGTCTATATGCATATGTATTTATTCAATATGAATACTTATGGGGCAGCAATATTTTTGTTTGATTATCTAACTTTTCTATTTTAACTATGACCAAATATTCATTTTTTAATTCATGAAATACGAATTTTTGCTCACTTAAGGGTACTTATTCCAATTCAGTTAACATTTCACAAATACTTCATTTCTGCCTGTTATAGTCCTGACAGCAAGTGGACAGGATTTAAGACTGTGCTGATGAAGAGAGAGAACCATCTCTATTGCAAAATGTTATAATTTTGTGAACATACACATGCAAAGAAGTTCTTAAAATGCTAATTTTTTTCTTGCCATAAGCCATGAAACTCAGACAAAACTCTACCCAGTAAATAAAGGCACACATCTGAGAGAATGTTATTGGACCATAAAAAATGAGCAAAGAGATTGTAAGAGTTATAACTACCTTGAGGTAGGCATTGGCAGAAAATATTAGTGCAAAACAGTCAAAATCAGGGTTAAAAAACAAAGGTTATTGTCACAATCAAAAAGAATGCAATTTCACATCAAATTTTCAGCAATTTCTTTCTACCTTTCCTTTAGTTAGCACTATGAAAGAACCTAGAGTACTGTACTTACTAGGTGAACACTGCCACGGAGCTGCATCCCCAGACCTTTCCGTGTTTTTATTTTGAGACAGAGTCTCACTATTTCCCAGATGTGCTCCATACCAGCTAAAGTTATTAGCTTGTATGACTAGGCTGACAGCTTCAGCAGTTTCTACAAGAAATTTTAAAATCCCTCATACATATTGAAGCAACTACTGACATGGATGTAGGGAAAGGGGGGCATGATTTTGTTACTGGCAAGAGTGTTCATGGGTACATACTATGAAAATTAGTGTTCCTCAGAAAGTTAGAAATACATCTACCATATAATCCATTATGGGGCATATACCCAAAGGACTCTATCCTACTATAGTGACACCTGGTTAACAGTGTTCTATGCTACTTAATTAACAGTAGCCAAGAAACAAAAATGGCATAGATGTCTATCAACTGGCGAATGAATCATGAAAATGTGCTACATTTAGGCATGGGATATTACTCGGTCGTTAGAAAAATAAAATTGTGAAATTTATATGAGTGGAGCTGGAAACAATCTTTCTGAGACCCAGAAAGATCAGTATCACATGGGGGTTTTTTGTATGAAGAGGTCATCTGTGAATGATCAGTTATATCTGTGTCATTTAGAATACCCATAAAGGTAAACCAATTAGTAAGGAACTATTTTGGGGGAGAGGGCCTTTAATGATAGGTGAATAGAAGACAGCTTATAACAGGTTAAAGTGGAATAATGAAATGAGAAGATTTAAATTAGGGTGGTGGTGGGGAGGCAAGGAAAAGGAAGAAATACTGGGAGAGATAAATAACACTAAAAACACCATCACCACCACCACCACCATCACCACCACAGTTTAAATGAAGTTACACTACAACTGAGTAGCAACACCCCTACTAGATACTATAGACTAAAATGTCTAGTTCCAAGAATGGGTAACCCCTCTGAAGTTGTTGGTAACTGAGGTCCCATAGAACCTGAATCATTACAGCATTTTCAGAATTTGATGATAAACCCCTCTTGTTGAAGATACTACATACTTGAGTCTTAAAACATGGAGAACTCAAGTTGGTACTTAACCAGGAAGCTTCATCCCTTACTGGCTATCTTTCATTGTGCTATTCATGGTACCAGGGGATAAATATAATCATCAATCTTATCTAGATTTGAATGCCATGAACTACAATAATGACTATCTTGGCAAGGTATGTCCATTGGTGCAATAGTGAAACAATTGTCATGGGAGTAGCAAATCATTTTCTGTTTGGATTTAGACTCAACAAGATATAATCAATTGCTAGCTCCTATAACCAAAACAAGAACCTGTTACTAGGCAGGTCATCATCTCTATCAGAGAAACTGCTATTACTACTCTGCTTAATGTGTCTAGCATTAAACCAGCTCTTAAATGATTTATCCTTATATGCACAAGTTAGTGCATGTATCTTAGCCTTCATCAGAGACTCTCTTTTTTGAGATTGCAATTAACACAGAGACTCACAACTGGTCCAGTTGTAGAAAATCATTACAGCATACAGAAGGCCTGTGCAAGCTCAAGCTAAACAAAACATGGTTATATTAAATGGTCAGAAAGTCCTGCCCCTAGCTAAGAAGCTATTAGTAATTGATACCTACTGGGAGAGAGTTTTCTTGAAGGATGTAAGCACTGGAAAGTCCATTATGTTCTAGAGGATGATCACACACTCAAGAGTATATAGACAGCAATAATGAGATTCTGTAGGTTTAAAATAAATTTTAAAAGTTAAATTTAGTGAATTAAGAATGAGGGTTTCTCTAGGAGAAGATGGGATCAAAACATAACATAGAAAATTCTCAAATACTATTATTCACACTGCACTAAACTAAGATTTTACATAGAAAATGGGCAACCAAAGCCCACCCAAGTTCATTTGGGCTGGGGTATAACAATGCGCAGGTGTATGTTGTCCAAAGAAAGTTCCCATCCAGGAATAGGAGCCTACCTTGGACTGACAGGCTTGCCTTAGCTTAACTTAGAAAAAGTTCACTTGAAATGACCAGTCCATAATAAAAGATACTATTTGTACATATCAGATGTTATGGGAAATCTTCAACCTTTATATTATTTTAAACTAGTATTTTATTTTGTCATAAAAGAGTGTTGATAATAAATATATGCTGAGAAAAAGAGGAAGTTCATGGTAGCAAAAACATGTTGAAGCATTCTCCTAAGGGACCAAAAGTGGGCTGGTTCAGGAACTCATACTAACATGAAACAAACACTAAGCAAGGGCTCAGATCCTGTAAGAAATGTTTCAGAAAGGGAATCAGCAAACCCAGGAGATATTTCTCTTCTGTCACTAGGGCCTTCCCAAAAGAAGTGTGAGTTTTCGCCAATGGTTGCACTCTACAACTTGGGTGAAGAAGCCAGGCACAGTATCAGAAACACAGATGTCAAAAGAGACCAAGAGGATTTTCCTGTTTTGTTGTTGTTCTGTTTTGTTTTCTCACTTCCTCTTAAAACTATCAAAATGATAAACTGCTCACAGTTCACATGAAAAATGCAGAAGCACTATTGAGATTAGAAAATATATATATATGCAGATGAGCCAGAGATAGTATGTCCACATGTTCAGTTAGTTACTTAGTTAGTTATAGCTGTGAGTGGTAAAAACACCAAATGAGTAAATAAAATCCATTTGCAAGGTGTAGAACACAGTAATACTGGTAGAGATAGTTGCACACCATTGTAAAAGTAGTAAATGTCACTGAGTTGTTCACACAGAATGGTGATGTGATTTGATGTGGGTTTTCCCTCCATTAGTCGCTGATCCTAATTACAGACAGACCCTCAGGAGCCCCTGAATTACTCATCTCTCTCAACCTCCATTTTCTTTTGCTTTCATTGTGTTTTCTGCCTGGCCAGGTTCTGAATTTCATAGAGATTAGATTTGGCTGGGCACATTTACTGTTATTTAGCTCTTTCTGTACTCTGTGTGCTTGACATTCATTCACATAGACGTATTACTCACTTTTGGTGACAATTACTAATAAGTGCCAGCATCCAGTTCTCCACCAGGATGGGTAGTTATACTCAGGAGCAAAGCAACAGCGATACGATCTCAAGCTTAGTGCAGGAGTTTGTCCATTGTCCTGTCCTTCTAAAACACTTTTAAAAAAATGAAGGTTCCTTAATATACTTCTAATTACAAGAATACACTGGGAACTAAAGTTAGAGGACACATAAGCCAGAACCTAGGAAGACAGAAAAGCACCTTTCACCAGAGACCAGATTAGTTGGTTATTTATTTATTTATTTGATATTTTATTTATTTACATTGCAGATGTCATCCCTTTACCCCATTTTCTCTTTCTAGAAAACCCCTATCCTATCCCCTTTCCTAATTACATTCAACTATTAAGGTCAGTTCTAGGTTAAGGAACTAGCAATACAATAGATGCAAATAGTCAAGGAACAAGCAAGACAATAAACATAAATAGTCAAAGAACAAGTAAGGTAATAAACCAATTTGCAAAACCTAGCAACCAAAAGAGAAAACACAGCAATTCAGTTGATGTGATGGCAAGAGAAAGTTCAGTTGATGTGATGGCAAGAGAAAGTTCGGGGTCAAAAAGGGGGATGTTCCCAAATGATTTGGCAGCCATTTGGTTGGATATTTCCAGTCCAGAAAACCCAGAGGTGTCTGGTCTCAATTATCCCTTACATACTACAAGCCAAATCAATGGCTCCCCAGACAGTTTCAAAACTGCAGTCACAACTCTTCCCGTCTGGGCCCAATCACTGAGCAGATCTTGGGTGGCAGCTCTGCCCCCAATCTCACAGAACCCAGAGAAAGCAGGCCTCCCAGGAGCTCTAACCCAGGCAGTATCTTAGGTAAGAAGACAGCAATGCCTCTCCCAAACAGGGAGTAACTGGGACACACTAAGACCCAGGAAGTCACTCCTGGCCAGGAGCACTGGTTCCTTCCTGTCTGCGCCTGAGCACTGAGCAGATTTTGGGCCCCAGATCTAACCCCAGTAGTAACACCCACCCCACACAGTTCTGATACAACCAGGATAATAGGAAAGACAGGCTCCAGTCAGAGACAGAGCAGGTAGCACTAAGGAGATCCAGATGGTGAAAGGCAAGCACGAGAACATAAGCATCAACAACCCAGGGTACTTGGCATCATTAGAACTTAGTTCTCCCACACAAGAAAGTCCTGAATTCCCCATATCACCAGCAAAGCAAGATTCAGATTTAAAATCACTTCTAATGATGATGATAGAGGACTTTAAGAAGGACATAAATAACACTCTCAAAAAATTTGAGGAGAACACAGGTAAACAAGTAGAAGCCCTTAAAGGGGAAACACAAAAATTCCTTAAAGAATTACAAGAGAACACAACCAAACAGGTGAAGGAATTGAACAAAACCATCCAGAACATAAAAACAAAAGTAGAAACAATATAGAAACCCTGGAGATAGAAAACCTAGGAAAGAAATCAGGAGTCAGGAGTCATAGATGCATGCATCACCAACAGAATACAAGGGATAAAAGAGAGAATCTCAGGTGCAGAAGATACCACAGAAAATATTGACACAATGGTCAAAGAAAATGCAAAATGCAAAAAAGCTCCTAACCCAAAACATCCAGGAAATCCAAGACACAATGAGACCTAACTAACCTAAGGATAATAATTGTAGATGAAAGTGAAGATTTCCAACTTAAAGGGCCAAACAAAATTATAGAAGAAAACTTCCCTAATCTAAAGAACGAGATGCCCATAAACATACAAGAAGCCTATAGAACGCCAAAAAACTAGACCAGAAAAGAAATACCTCCCATCACATAATAATCAAAATACCAAGTACACAAAACAAAGAAAGAATATTAAGTACAGTAAGGGAAAAAGGCAAAGTAATATATAAAGGCAGACCTACCAGAATTACACCAGACTTCTCACCAGACACTATAAAAGCTAGAAGATGCTGGACAGATGTCATACAGACCCTAAGAGAACACAAATGCCAACCCAGGCTACTATACCCAGCAAAACTCTCACTTACCATAGATGGAGAAACCAAGATATTCCAAGACAAAACCAAATTTACACAATATCTTTCCACAAACCCAGCATTACAAAGGATAATAGCAAGAAAGCTCCAATACTCATCAAGCAACCGGAGCAGACCTGCTCGAACCTCTGATGTCCTGGAATTCCAGCTGGATGCAGTGAAGTCACATCATCAGAGGCTTATCAATTTACTATTCCCCACCCCTCTTCAAATATCTCAATGCCCATAATCAGCTTGAAGAAGTTAATGAAGAGTTGGCGCCCCTATTCCCTGGGCTTGGGGACTGACATGGTTAATATTGGGCCGTCTTTCTAGGGAACAGTAGTGGTTTTGTTGGAACAAGGAGGATAAGCTAGAATTTATTGCATAGCCATAACCTACTAGTAAAAATATGTATAATTGTTATTAAGGTGAAGTAATTTTTTATTTTTTTATTGGATATTATATTTACATTTCAGATTTTATCCCTTACCCCATTCCCCCCACCACCCAGGAACCTCCTATCCCATCCTCCCTCCTCATGGTATGCTTCTATGAGGATGTGCCCCCAACTATCCCCCCTCTCCCACCTCCCCACCCTCGAATCCCCCCCACTTGGTGTTCAGCCTTCATGAGACCAAAGATCTTCTCTCCCACCTATGCCCGACAAGGCCATCCTCTACTACATGTACAGATGGAGTCATGGGTCCCTCCCTATGTGCTCCCAGGCTGGTGGTTTAGACCCTTAGGAGCTCTGGTTGGTTGGTATTGTTGCTCTCCTCATGGGGCCACAAACCCTTTCAGCTCCTTCAGTTTTTTCTCTAACTTCTCCATTGGGAAGTGGAGATCACTTCAGTGATCAGTGGTTATCTGTGAGCATCTGCCTCTGAATGTGTCAGACTCTGGCAGACTTCTAAGGAGACAGCTATATCAGGCTCTTGTCAGCATGCACTTCCTGACATCCACATCAGTGTCTACCTTTGGTGCCTGCACATGGGATGGATACCCAGGTGGAATGGTCTCCAGATAGCCCCTCCTTCAGTTTCTGTCCCACACTTTGTCTCCATATTTGCTCCCTTGAGTATTTTTGTTACTCCTTCTAAGTAGGACTGAGGCATCCACACTTGGTCTTCCTTCTTCATGAGCTTCATGTGGTATATGAGTTGAGTCTTGGCTATTCCAAGCTTTTGAACTAATATCCACTTATCAGTAAGTAAATACCATGTGTGTTCTTTTGTGATTGGGTTAACTCACTCAGGATGATATTTTCTAGTTCCATCCACAGTCTCTAAGCCCAGGGAATAAGGGCTCCAACTCTTCATTAACTTCTTCAAGCTGATTAAGGGCATTGAGATATTAGAACGGGGTGGGGAGGAGAGTAAATTGATAAGCCTCTGATGCTGTTTCTTCACTGCATCCAGCTGGCTCAACTGGAGGTCAGCATGTAGAAGAATGCAAATCAATCCATTCTCCTCCCCTTGTACAAAGCTCAAGTCCAAGTGGATAAAGGACCCAGTACTTCTTTAACTTTTTTAACTGATTTGAGATAGTTAGCATGTGAGTTAAAGGCCTATAGCAAATTCACGGCTTTGAGTTTATTGCTAGGGTGTTTTCTATATTTTATTTAGAAATAGCTAAGAAGAGTTAACAGACAACAGTCCAGATTACCTTACATGGATAGTTCGTTTTCAAAACGTCAGAAGTCCACAGAATTGACTTTACGAACATTTCTATATTAATGTTCATTTTGATTAGAGACCTGTCTGCTCCTGACAGCTTCCTGTCATGGATTCTAAGAAGAAATTGAGCATCTTTGGAGTTACTCCAATTGTGGTGAGACACCCACTAGTTAAGAATTGCCTCTTTCCATCTACAGACAAATTACTGCCCAGAAATGGATACACTTGCTGAATAGTTGACTGATTATATCTGCCAAGACAGCGTAATCACCCCTTAATAATTCTGCATCACTAGGTCTGTCAGATGATCCTGGGCCAGAAGGCTGAAGACTAGATGTTCCAAGGTTTTGTAGTATAGGGAGTGTCCAGGTGTTCAGTGGTCTCTATAAATTGGCTAAGTTTTAGAAGCTATGCTTTGTGCTTCCCATAATTTCAGTTAAGTCAGTCATTCTGGATTTCTGATGGGGTTGAAAACATATAGTCTCATAGCCAATCCTGGCTATTTACTTTGAGAGAAAAGGTTTGAGAGGATGGTTTTCAGCTGACATTTATTCTAAAGCCAAGAAAAAAAAGCCAGGTTCAGAACTAAGTCTTTTAGTTAGGAGAGATGACAGAGGTTCTGGTTAGTCAACAAAATGATGGACTGGGTATTAGGTCTACCTTGTATCTTACTGACACAAATTGGTATAGTTATGCTCTAATTGTATTTTTAGAGAAAAGTTTTAACAGGAAGGGTGACATGTAGGAGGAGCTAATGTGGGAGGAATATGGAAAGGAAGAGGAGGAGTAAAGATAGGAGAAGGAGACAGAGAGGAAGAGCTAGGTGATGAGAGAGAGAGGGAGAGAGAGAGAGAGAGAGAGAGAGAGAGAGAGAGAGAGAGAGAGAAAGAGAGAAAGAGAGAGAGAGAAACATGGAGGTGGATGTTCGTGTGTCTCACCACTCAAAGATAGTTGAGATATTTAGGTTGGGTATTGGGTTACACTTCTCATTGATATTGAGCATTACCAAATTTATAAAGCCTTTAATTAATATTTTTTAAATATATAAAAGCAAAAAGGAGAAGGGGGCATGGGATAGGGGTTTTCTAGAGAGGGGAAATGGGGAAAGGGGAAGGCATCTGAAATGTAAATAAAGTATCCAATAAAAAATAACTGCAGTCGAATAGTCGACTGATTATATCTGCCTAGACAGAGTAATCAGCCCTTAATAATTCTTCAGCACTAAGGTCTGTCAGATGATCCCGGGCCAGAAGGTGGTAGGACAGATGCTCCAACGTTTTGAAGTAGAGGGACTATCCAGGTGTTCAGAGATCTCTATAAATTGGCTAATTTTTAGAAGCTATGCTTTGTGCTTCCCACAATTATAGCTAACTCAGTCATTCTGGATCTCTGATGGGGTTGAAAACTTATAGCCTCATAGTCAATCCTGGCTATTTACCTTGAGAGAAAAGATTTGAGTGGATGGTCGTCAACTGACATTCATCCTAAAGCCAGGTTCAGAACTAAATGTTTTAGTTAGGATAGATGACAGAGGTGCTGGTTAGTCAACAAAATGATGGACTGGGTATTAGGACTATCTTGTACCTCACTGGTACAAATCGGCATAATTATGCTCTAATTATATTTTGAGAGAAAAGTTTCATTTTAACAGGAAGGGTGATATGTAGGAGGAGCTAAGGCAGGAGGAGTACTGAGAGGAAGAGAAGGAGTAAGAAGAGGAAGAGAAGAAAGAGAGGAGAAGCTAGGTGATGAAAGAGAGAAAGAGGGGGGACACAGGGAGGCAGATATTCATGTATCTCCACCAGTCAAAGATAGTTGATATATCGAGGTTGGGTAGTGGGTTACACCTCTGATTGAGCAATACCAAACTTATAAAGCCTATGATTAACATTTTTTTAAAAAATGTATAAATGCAAAAAGGAAAAGGGGGCATGGGATAGCAGTTTTCTAAGAGGGGAATGGGGAAAGGGGATGGCATCTAAAGTGTAAATAAAATATCTAATAAAAAAAGGAAAAAAAACAAAATACAAAAAAATAATAACTGCAGTCACCAAGAATGTAAGCATGCTGCTTGTCACATGGGGAATAAACAGAAATTGAATCGTTCAGAGGTTCAGGGATCACTGTGGCAGTTGGCAAACAAAGGCCATAAGAGCTAAAGTTGATGAATGATTATCAGGAAACAGTGTTTTGGAAGGTTGCAGAGCAGTTGCATATGCATCAGTGTATGTGAGACCTATGGAAGCACAATCCAGACAAAATTTCAGTATGAAGAAGGGAAAAAGACAAGAAGTCCTGTCCTCATCCAAGGAGTGACTCTCAATTGATAACTTCGGGGAAAGGGGACTTTCTTTAAGAGTGTAGCCCCTGGTAATTCAATCACATGCCAGTGGAAAGCTACATATCCAAGAGTATGTAGACTGCACCAACTGTCCTTGATAGGTTAGAAAAACAAGAGACACAAATCAAGGTAAGTAGGAAAGGGGGTTATATCTTAGTTTGAAAACAGATGATATGATCAAAATATGTTGTATAAAATTCTCAAAGAACTAATAAAAACAGGAAGAGAAAAATGAATGAAATTAAATGATTAATCTGTGGAGACCACCTCCAGTAGATAGATAGGCAAGGCCCCTGGTTGAGAGATGGAGGCACCCACCCACTTCAAAGATTTTTTTACCCAGAAATGTTTTTGTGCAAAGGAAGAACAGGGACAAAAAAAATGGAACAGAGACTGAAGAAAGGGCAAACTGGGGACGGCCCCACCTGAGGATACATTATGTCTGCAGACATCAAACCCAACACTGTTGCCATGGTCAAGAAGCACTTGTGGACAGGAACCAATTGTGGCAGTTCCTGGGGAGGTCTGACCAGCAACTGACCAATGCAGAGGTGGATACTTGAAGCTGACCATCAGGCTGAATTCGGGGAATCTGGTGGAAGAGTTGGCAGAAGGACTGAAGGAACATAGGTGGATTGCAACCTCATTGGAAGAACAACACAGGCTAGACTGACCATCCAGTTCTCCTAGTTCTCCTAGACACTAGACCACAAACCAAGGAATGTACCTAAAGGAATCTTTGGCTCCAGATACATATGTAGCAGAGGATGGCCTTGCCAGACAGCAATGAGAGAGAAGGACCTTGGTCCCAGGGATGGGCACCAAACAATGCCCCAGCATAGGAGGATGCTGTAACAGTGGGGCAGAAGAGTGTGGGTGGGTGGGGGAGCACACTCATACAGGCAAAAGGGAGGTGGAGGACAGGTAGGGGATGGAACAAAGGCAGAGGGGTAACCAGGAAGTGGGATATCATAGAATGAGGGGTTCGTGGAAAGTAGGAAGTAGGATATCATTTGATATATAAATAAATGAAATGATTAATACAAATTTAAGGGACAGGATCCTTCTGGTTTTTGTCTGTGCCCAGAGCTGATCCTGTGCCACAGTGCTCCATACCCAAATACCACCAAGAGCAAGCTGATCTCACAGGAGTGCCAACACACCTGTGAGCACATGTAAGACTACCATTTCTGCTCAAATTTCTGGTCACAAAGGAACCCACCTGGAGCTATTGGGACACAGGAACCAAAGAACACCCAGGGACATGATCCTTCTGGTTTCCATCTGCACCCTGAGCTGACCCTGTGCCACAGCTCTTCATACCTTCTGGTTTCCATCTGCACCCCTGAGATAACCCTATGCCACAGCTCTTCATACCCAAATTCCTGCAGGAGAGAACTTGTCTCCCAGGAGTACTATCACACAGGCTTGTAGAAGGGACAAGCTGCAGTCAGAGACAGCAAGACCAGCTAGCACCAGAGATAACCAGATGATGAGAAGCAAGGGCAAAAACATAAGCAACAGAAACCAAGGCTACTTGGCATCATCAGAACTGAGTTCTCCCACCCCAGCAAGCCACGGATACTCCGACACACCAGAAAAGCAAGACTCTGATTTAAAATCACATCTCATGATGATGAGGACTTTAAGAAGGACATAAATAACTCCCTTAAAGAAATATAGAAGAACATAGGTAAACAGATAGAAACAGGTTAACAGAGGAAACACAAAAATCCCTTAAAAATTACAGGAAAACATAACCAAACAGGTGAAGGAATTGAACAAAACCACCCAGGATATAAAAATAAAAATGAAAATAATAAAGAAATCACAAAAGGAGACAACCCTAAAGATAAATATCCTAGGGAAAAGATAAGGAATCATAGATGTAAACATCACCAACAGAATAAAGAGATAGAAGAGAATCTCAGGTGCAGAAGAAGATACCATAGAAAACATTGACAAAACAGTGAAAGAAAATATAAAATGCAAAAAGCTCATAACCCAAAACATCCAGAAAATCCAGGACACAATGAGAAGACCAAACCTAAGAATAATAAGTATAGAAGAGGGTGAAGATTCCCAACTTAAAGAGCCAGTAAGTATCTTCAACAAAAATATAGAAGAAAACTTCCCTAACCTAAAGAAAGAGATGCCCATAAACATGTAAGAAGTCTACAGAACTCCAAATAGATTGGACCAGAAAAGAAATTCCTCCCATCACATAATCATCAAAACACCAAATACACAAAACAAAGAAAGAATATTAAAATTGATAAGGGGAAAAGGTCAAGTAACATATAAAAGCAGACCTATCAGAATTACACCAAACTTCTCACCAGAGACTATGAAGGCTAGAAGATCCTAGGCAGATGTCATACAAACCCTAAGAGAAGACAAGTGTGAGTCCAGGCTACTATACCCCAGCAAAACTCTCAATTAACATAGATGGACAAAACCATTCCATGACAAAACCAAATTTAAACAATATCATTCCACAAATCCAGCCCTACAAAGGATAATAGATGGAAAACTCCAACATAAGGAAGAAAACTACACCCTAGAAAAAGCATGCAAGTAATCTTCTTTCAACAAACCCAAAAGAAGATAGCCACACAAACATAAAAATAACAGGAAGCAATAATCACTATCATTTAATATCTCTTAACATCAATGGACTCAGTTTCCCAATAAAAAGACATAGACTAACAGACTGTACAAGTCTGTGGCTCCAGGTAGACAGCATAATAGATGGTGTAACATGATGGCTGCTCTAGGCAGAGAGCTTAACAAGTAAAAACTACCTGCTTTCTATAGGCAGATATTAATGAAAGTTTGGATTAAATGCTTTAAAGATGATATATAGATACACTGCTCTAGTCAGTCTTACAGAATACTCATATTCTTTCTAAGGTGGGCTCCATGGGAATTTTGGGTTAAAATCCTGGTTTGACAAGCTCCCTGCTTATAATCAAGTATAGATAGAAGTGTGAACCAATTATTTTAAAGATGGTATAATAAGGTCTGCAGGATAACTAACACATATTCTTTGAATATGCGCTCCACGGGAATTTTGGGTTCATTATCCCAACATGACAGACTAGGGAAAAGGCCTGAGAATAGGTTTTTACAGTGAGCAAGAGGTTATTTAGGGTAGTAGGGAGACTGCATGAAAACAATTGTTTTAGGGAAGATTTAAAGTCCTGCAGGATAACTCATATTCTTTGAACATAGACTCCACCGGAATTTTGGGTTAATTTCCTGGCATGGCAAACTAAAAAAGCCCTAAGAATAGGCACATACAGTATTTTAGTTTATTTCATTTGTTTTGTATTGTTTTAATTTTCAAAATGGGTGTGACTATGAATTCTGTGGTTATATTATTCTCTGGAAGAGAGGTGAAAATAAAGGTTTTTCTAGTTACTGGCCCAAGGACATGCTGATTTGGGAGAAAGGTTTGGTCTTTGTGTTTTTAGATAAGGTGATTAGTGTCTATACACCTTCCAGAGTTATGTGGATCAGATATGATGGAGACCCCCAGAGGACTAGATTGCAGAGAATCAAACAAAAAGATATCTTGATGATGCTAAAACTTTGTTTTGAGATTGTATATTACAGAATATACAACCTTGATGAGTCTCATCAGCAGACATGCTGAACCGACCTGCTTTGAACTCCTGATCTCTTAGAATTTCAACCAGATCCAGTCAGGACACAGACATCAAAATCTAAAATAATCATTGGTATGGCTTTCTTAAGGCCAACAAACTCCCCCGTTTTCCCTACCCTCCACCCCTTCAAAAATAGCTCAACACTCATATTCAGCTCGAAGAAGTTATAGTCTTTGCCCCAGTTCTCTAGACTTGGCTTCTAGAGGTGATTATTCTAGTTGTCTTTCTGGGGAATATTGAAATGGTCATAGTTGGAACAGGGAGGAAATAGCTAGGATTGTTTGTGTAACCATAATTGCATTTGGTAGAAATCTTTACTAATAATAAGTTGAAGTCATGACTTCTTATTTTGGTACAGAATTTATTTTGATACAGAATCGAGGTATCACTGGTATAAATTTCTTCTATTGATACAAAAAATTTAAAAGTACAAGGCTTGGACCCAGTCCCTCTATAATGTCATTACAGACTGATCTGAGATGTTTAAGCCTGTGAGTTAAGAGCCAAACAGCAAATCCATGGTTCTGAGTTTATTGTTAGGGTGTTTTCAGATTATTTAATTACAAATAGCCGAGAATAGTTAACGGTCCAGATTACTTTACATAGTTGGTTTTCAAAAAGGTCAGAAATCCACAGAATTTGACATTTAATGTTATTTATTCTTTTGTTGTTGAGACATATCTGCTCCTAGCAGCTCCCCTTTTGTGGATTCAAAGAAGAAATTGAATGTCTCTATCTCCAGGTGTGGGAGTACATTGTGGCTAGATGGCCACTGGGCAATAATTGCCTATCTCTCCTACAGACCTATACCATTCTTGAGTGGACACAGGTTACAGGTTAGGACAGTATATAATAAAAATAACTTATATTTTACAAGGAATATAAAGGAAATTCCCTAATCTAGTGAGAGAATTTTGAAGCAATCCTATTGTAAGCACTATGTTACATAGAGAAATGCTTCAAAAACTCCAGCAAGACAAGCTGCACATGGCCATTGTCTTCCTTGCAAGTATAAAGGGGATAATGTGAAACAAAAGAGACATGAATTGAGAGCAATAAAATTGCTGCTTAGTACAGCTAACAAATATCACAAATATGTAGCAAGTATACCACCAAATAAAATACAACAAATTTCCCAAATCAAATTTCAAACCATAAACTTACCAGATCTTATACACCCAGAAAATAATAGAAAATAATATTCTTTATTATAAACTTGCATTAAACTTTATTATAAACTTGCATTAAAGCTATCAGTAAACTACTGATTAAAATGTAGTAATATTTCTAGGTATCCACTTTTAAAAACTATTAGTGATAATGTGGAAAATATTCAAAGATTCAATGAATCAATATAGCATAGATGTTTATTCTTTGAACATTAATATAATTGGAGAACTCTCTGTCATAATTCTGTAATTTCTTATGTAATAGAAGTCTGGCTAGGAGTCTAATTAAGAGAAGCTCACATATTCCAAATGAAAATCAGAGAAAAATCACCCATATTTTCGATCAACTGGGCAACTTCAATATCATAAAAAGTAGAGTGAGGAGCTGCAGGGAGAGACCTTGAGGTGATATCCTTGCAGTATCATTTCAATATATGCTCAAGATCTCATCCTTGATTCTAGAGGACTCGATGCCCTCACTGAGAACAGAAAAAAGCTCAAATCCATGCAGACCCAAAGGATGCAATGTTACCTGTGCAACAGAGGAATCACCTAATGACAACACAGTAAACCTAAGACTCAAGCAAGGAAAAGGCAAAGTGAAGAGTAAAGTGTAGTGAGGAGTTCAAAGAAGTCAGAGTGACATATGTGAGCTTTACCTGGATTCTCACTAAATGTTGAAAGGATTATGGAAAGGGGACAGCCACAGTCCCCGAGTAATGTGCAGACACAAGCATGAGCTATGGGCTTGGTGGAACTGTTTATTGGTCCTTCTACTCTGAGAGAAAATATAGCACAGAGTTCACCTGTACACACTAGCCCAGCTTCCCAGATATCCAGTTTAGAGACTTTACTGGGTAGACGGTAAAGAAAGAACTAGACAATTCCAAGAATTCATTCACAAGAGGGCCTATTTCATATCTTCTATTCACACAGGAAGCCACTTAGCTCATCCATCTGACCTGGGAGGATAACCCTAATTCTAGAAATTCAGAATGGTGATGTGTTTCACATGTATACCTTCAGATAAATTTGGAAGCTGAAAACAAAACACATCACACTAAGGTCAAGTGTTCAAGGACCTGATGATACTCATTTCATTCATTTGTTCTATCTATGTCTTTCTTGGATGCTCTCATCCCTGGTCCTTTGTAATTGGAGTTTCTCCTGCCAAAAACACTCCTCCTCCAATACCTGCTCATTCATCCCTCCTTTATTTAATGATTATGTATGTCCTTGTGAACATACAGCTAGCATCATTTTCTTCCCACTTCAGAATTATAGTACCACCTATTAGAGCATCATGTGTTTGTGCCTGGCTTATGTCCTCCAGTGACACTGCTCTACAGATGTGTCCTGTAGGTCATCATGTTTTCAGAACCCTAACAGAACTGAGTATCCAGTTGATCAGTAACTATAAGTGTGATAGCTGTTGCTGCATTCTCAGCAGGATGGTTATGTAGACTGGTTTTAAATCTAGTGATTGTGTTTCCATAACCTGGACAGCTTGAACTTGACTTGCATGGGGAATAAGGGAATGAAGACAGACACACATAGATACACACACAGAAAAGCTGGCATTTGGCATGTCCTATGCTCTGATAAACGTATACCAGCATCCAGAAAACTCTGAGTGTTGATATTATATATCTGAATTGAGGAGGCAAAAGTAACTTTATGGTGTGCAGATAAACCAAGGATGTAGGGTTTGACAATTCTTGATAGGAAATCCCTATAGGGCACCAGTCCTGGTTGCAGTAGTCAGGAAGGAGAAAGCCTTAGTTGGTACTTTTTGTACATACCATTAACATTTGCACACAGACCAGTAGAAGTCCTTGCCATCACCTTGCACCTAAACAAGGGAAGAACTTGGCATTTCCATGGGTCTGGAGAATTGATATCTTTGCCATGGCCTTGTGCTTGTTGGGAGTCACATGGAAGAAATAATATCCTGACAATGAGCAGATATCAATGGAGAGCAAAGAATGAAGATGGGACCTAGCTCAGTCCACATGTGGCAACATTCTTCCCTGAGTTTCACAGAAGAATGGTGGTACAGGTATGATAGGTAAGAGCACAGTGGTCTGATGCCACTGTGCATAATACTCTTAGGATGCTGGAGATCCCCATGGCTCTGAGTAGGGGCAATGCTTTGTAGATGTCAGACTGCTAAAGAATTTTAAAATTTTGGATACGCATGCTCTAGTAATCTCAAAGAAGATCTATAAGGTCAATCCAATGTCAGTACTAGGACCCACAGATGAGGTGGAGTTTGGGGGTCTTAGCTGCATCTTTCCTGGAATGGTGACCAGTGTGACCAAAATACCTGTAAGATAGGACCAAAAGTGGTTATCTAACTGTGGCTTGAGCTGTATGTCTCCAAATCTGAGGCATCTCAAGTTCCCCTAACCTATGTGAATGACATCAATGCAATCTCTATTACTTATCCACATATATCTATTATGCATTTGTCATTGGTTTTTCCTTCTTTTTTCTTTTATAGATTCTTTTTTTCATTCATATATTATATTCCAACCATTGCCTTGCCTATACCCCTGATGGAACAAGGTGCCTTGACTCAAGTTCTTAGACCTTGTGGAACAGAGAATCAAAAAGAGAAGTTATAATGCCTCTTGTATTGTTATTAAATTTGACAAGTTATTCAGACTTAATCATAGACTGGTCTAGAAATCAATCCAATATTGGAAATAACAGTCTTTATTTGGAAGTCTGGTTCTGGACATTTTCAGAGACATATATGGAAATTAGCTGCAGTTCTCTATGATGTTATGTTAACAAGAGATAAAGTTTGGGCAGGATCTGGATTTCAAACAGCACATGTGTCAAGGCTCTCTTAATGGTCATGTTAAAATTACTTTTGTTTCTCCTACAGTATTTAATGTAAGTTGCATTGATTGTACACCTTCTAATTGTGTTAGTGTTTTGAAATCTGGCATGTCAGGTATAAAGGTCTATCAGCCCGCTTTTGTTTTATTGCCCTGAGTATCACAGAACCTTGGTATTCTAAAAATAGCATGCAAGTACTAGAAGAAATGAGTCAGGCTTTAAGCAGAAGCAAGAGGGTAGTAGGCTAGATTATTGCTGGTATAACAGCTTTAATTACATCAATTGCTAGCACCACTGCTTCTGCAACAGTTTTGACTCAAGAAGTTAAGACAGCTACTTTTGTTAATTATTTACCAAAAAAAAAATGTTACTAATGTGTTGAATATACAAGAGGATTTAGATAGGCATTTGGAAGAACAGATTGATGTTCTTTATCCTATTCAAATTACTGGAAGGAGGTTCGGAATTTAAGGGTAAGGAGCCATCTTAAGTGTCGTGCCAAATACCATTGAATTTATGTTAGTTCTAAAATTTACAATGGTAGTAATTATAATTAGAAAGAAGTTTAATGACACATGCAGTGTATTTGGCATAATTCTAACACCTCTCGGGATGTTTTAATGATACATAGGGCGCTTATAAAGTTCAAAAATGCTGCTCTGTTGAACATTGATGTGGTAAATACTGCTGATAAAATTATCCATAGCCTGAGCTCAGTATTTTTATTTTGGTCAAGCTTCAAAAATGGCATACATAGCTTGATCATGCTAGCTATTTTTATCCTGGGAATACTTTTTATTCCTGCCCATTGTGTTAAAGCTTTTTCTCAACAACATCAACATGTTAGCAGTCAAGTACATGGCTTGAACCTGAAAATGGACCTCCAGACAGAGTTATTAAATTAACAGGCTGGCAAGCCACGGGCGGGTAAGATTCTGCACAGAGCTTACCAACATAAGACAGAAGTGCATTGCCTTTGATAATGCATATTCCATGATGGGTATGGAAGGCATTCTTGTCAGAATAACCTAAGACAGGTTCAGTCTTGTTAATGAAATAAAAAGGGGGAGAGACGGAGAGCATTTGGGGCTGCTTGGCAAGAGTCTGGCATGGGCCAAGGACAAGGAAAGGGACTGCTTGGCAGGAATATGACATTGGCCAAGGACAAGGAAGTAGGCTTCAGGCAGGAATATGACTAGGCTAGAACAAAGAAGTAATTTTAGGTAGGAATCTAAATCATAGGCTACAACAAAGACGTAATCTCAGGCAGGAACCTAAATATTAGGCTAAAACAAGGAAGTAATTTCAGACAGGAATCTAAATTTTAGGCTACAACAAGGAAGTAGGCTTCAGACATAAAAATGATCTTGGGCTAGAACAGGGAAGTAGACTCCCTGTCCTAGATACTTTGGTCATTCTGATATGCCCTTAGAAACAGTGATCACGCCAGGCGGTGGCGGCGCACGCCTTTAATCCCAGCACTTGGGAGGCAGAGGCAGGAGGATTTCTGAGTTCGAGGCCAGCCTGGTCTACAGAGTGAGTTCCAGGACAGCCAAGGCTATACAGAGAAACCCTGTCTCGAAAAAACAAAAAAAAAGAAAGAAAGAAAGAAAGAAAGAAAGAAAGAAAGAAAGAAAGAAAGAAAGAAAGAAAGAAAGAGTGATCATGAGAGTGTTCACGTAATTGGGTGTAATAACTTGCTTTTTCTTTGACTATTTGTGTTTATTGTATTGCTTGTTCCTTGACTATTTGCATCTATTGCATTGCTAGTCCCTCAACCTAAAACTGACCTTAATACATGAATGTAATCAAAATGGTATAAAAGCATAAAGGAGGAGGGGGTATGAGATAAGGAGTTCCAGGGAGGGGAAATGGGGAAAGGGGATGAGATCTGTATTGTAAATAAAATATCCAATAAAAAAACCTGGTCAGGGATCACCAAATTCAGCTAATACCCAAGGAAATGCAGCACCAAATCCTCCAGTCCCTCATTACCCTCTAAACTAAATTCTATTCCTTAATAACTTACCAGAAGAGATGAGTGAGATTATGTTATCTGTGCCCTTCAACCAGTTCCCTGGTTTCAAGGAAGTTAGCTTGGTACTGAGGAGGCATAAAATTGCATTTGTAGAATTTGAAAATGATGGGCCAGCAGGAGCTGCCAAAGATGCTCTGCAAGAATTTAAGATCACGCCATCCCATGCCATGAATATTACCTAAACTAAGAAATAGCATGTGAAATGCTAGTTTTAAGGGACTTGGTATTATTTATATGTTTGTTTTCATCACATTTTGGTCAAGTCATTTTAGATGGTTGGAAGTGAAGGTGAAGTTTGCAAGAGAGAGTCCTAATTTTTTTTTTAGTTTTGTTGAACTATAAAATATAAAGCCTTGATTTTGTATAATAAACTTATCTGTAAAAAAAGAACTTAAATGTCATGTTGGTGGGTTTTTCACTTTGATAATATCCTTCCCTGTCTCTTTTTATTTGTATGGGCTTGAAATCAATATTGTTATATATATTAAAATGGTTATATCAGCCTACTTCTTAGATACATTTTCTTGAAATGTCTTTACCCAACACTTTACCTGAAGTAATCTCTATCTTTTATGTTAAAATATATTTTTGGATGCAGCAGAAGAATGGCTCTATGCATTTTGTTTGTCGATATGTTCGGTTGGGGAATCCAGACCATTGATATTGAGAGAGATCAATGGCCAATGGTTACTGATTTTTGTTATTTTGGTCATGGTGCCAGTGGTTGTATAGTGGTGGTTGTGTGTGTGTGTGTGTGTGTGTGTGTGTGTGTGTGTGTGTGCGCGCGCGCTCATGTTTTCCTTCTGATTTTGTTGGTCTGAGATTATTTAATCCCTGTGTTTTTACAAGTGTAGTTAATCTTAGGTTGGTTTTTTCTTGTAACACTTTCTGTAGGGCTAGATTTCTAGATAGAAGTTCTTCAAATTTGGCTTTATCATGAAATATCTCATTATCTCCATCTATACTGACTGTAATTTTTATTGGATATAGTAGCTTGGGCTGGCATCTGTGGTCTCTTGGAGTATACAGAATATCTATCTAGGGTCTTCTGGTTTTTAGAGTCTCCATTGAGAAATCATGTGTAATTCTAATGGACCTGCTTTAATATATTCCTTAATCTTTTTCCCTTTCAATTTTAAAATTCTTTCTTTGTGGTATGGTGGAGCATCTTTTGGATATATGTACAGGAGCAGTATAGCTGGGTCTTCAGGTAAAACTATTTCCAATTTTCTGAGAACCCACCAGATTGTTTTCCATAGTAATTGTACAAGTTTACAATCCTGCCAGCAGTGGAAGAGTGTTCCCCTTTTTCCACATCCTCACCAGCATGTGCTGCTACTTATTTTAGCCATTCTGATCAGTGTAAAGTGTAATCTCAGGGTCATTTTGATTTACACTTCCCTGATGACTAAGGATGGTGAACATTTAAGTGCTTCTCAGATATTTAAGATTCCTCTTTTGAGAATTCTATGTTTAGCTCTGTACCCCATTTTTAATTGGGCTATATGGTTTATTGGAGGCTAACTTCTTGAATTCTTTACATATTTTGGATATTAGCCCTCTATCAATATAGGGTTAGTGAAAGTCATTTTCCAATCTGTAAGCTGCCATTTTGTCCTATTGACAATGTTCTTTGACTTACAGAAGCTTTTCAGTTCCATGAGGTCCCGTTTATCAATTGTTGATCTTAGAACCTGAGCCATTTGGTGTTCTGTTCAGAAATTTGTCTGAGGGGGCAGTTCTGATGCTAAGGTCCTGTTCTCCTATTGGTTCTTGATTGGTCAGTAAACAAAGCTGGGGGCCAATTGCTGGGTGGAAGGTACAAGCTGGACTTCTATGTCCTGGGAGGAAAAGGCAGATGCAAGGAAGGAGAGAAGACTTTCAGCTATGCTTTGAAGGAAAAAGAACACAGCAACCATGTGAGGTCTCAGGAGAAGCTGATGCCTGTGGCCACTACTATAAGTGGGTGACCAAGGATGTTTGACAGGGGTTTGGTGGGACTAGCCACTGAAGTTTAGGGCAGGTGGAGAAACAGCGATAATGAATTGGTAAGGGCATGCTTCTCCAGGAGGGAGCTATCAGCACCCAGAAATTATGCCAAGACAAGTTATAAAAAAATTTTTCTATGTATATTTTTTCTGAGGATTCAAGGGAAGCTGGGTGATGCAGCCCACTTCCCAGAGCAAAATGTGGTATCATAAAACTACATGCAACATTGTCTCCCATACCAATGTATTCAAGGTTACTTTTCACTTTCTCTTCTATTAGATTTAGTGTATCTAGTTTTATGTTGAGGTCCTTGATCCACTTAGACTTGAGTTTGTGCAGGGTGATAAATATGGCTCTATATGCATTCTTCTACATGAAGCTACATCACAAGCTATACCATGTGCACCAGTATGTTTATAGCAGCTTTACTCATAATACCTAGACACTGGAAACTACCCAGATGTTTCTCAACCAAAGAATACATACAGAAAATGTGATTCATTTGCACAATGAAATAGTATGCAGCTGTTTAAAAGAGGACATCATGAATTTTACAGGCAAGTGGATGGAACTAGAAAATATCATCCTGAGTTAGGTAGCCCAAACCCAGACCCAAAAGGACATGTGTGGTATATATACACACTGGTGGATATTAGCCATAACATACAGAATACCCACACTATACTCCACACACCCAAAGAAGTTAAACAAGAAGGGAAGCCCATGCAAGGATGTTTGGATCTCAATACTCAATCAAGGAAAGGAAAATAAAAGTCATAGGAGGCAGAAAGAGGGAAAGAACTTGGTTGGAGAGCAGATGGGAAGGAGAATGAGAGGTCAGGATCAGGTATGGGGAGATACAGGACATCAGGCCAGAGGGGCAGAAGAATGAATGGAATTCTGCAACTGCCTAGGGTGGGGGAATGGAAGGCATCTCTAGAAGTCCCAGAGACCTGGGATGGGAGAGGCATCCAAGAGCCAATGCATGTGACCTTAGCTGAGATGCCTAAGAGAGGGGACATAGAACCTGAAGAGGCACCTCCTGTAGCCAGGCAGGACACACAGTGGAGATATAAGGATACCAACCCACCCACAAAATCCAAAATTTGTCCTGTCTAAAAGAAATGCAGGGACAATGGTGGATTAGAGATTAAAGAAATGATAACCAATAACTGATCCAAACCATCCTGTGAACCAGTCTCTGACACTGTTAATAGTATTCTGTTATACTTGTAGACAAGAACTTAGCATCATTATCCACTGAGAGGCTCTACCCAACAGTTGACTGAAACAGATACAGATACCCACAGTCAAAATTGGATGGAGCTCAGAGACTCTTATGGAAGAGTTGAAGGAAGAATTGCAGGCTCTTAAGGAGCTAGAAACACCACACAAAGAACAATAGAGAAAAATCCTGGACACCTGGGAACTCTCACAGAGATGAAGCCACCAACCAAAGAGCATAAAGGCCAGGCTGAGGGTCCTGGCATATTTGCAGCAGATGTGTACCTCAGTTTCTATGTGGGTCTCCCAATAACTGGAGCTGGAGCTGTGTTTAAAACTATAACCTAACTGTGAAATCCATTCCCCAACAGAACTGCCTTGTCTGGCCTCAGTGGGAAAAGATGCACCTAATTCTACAGATACTTGATGTTCCAGGGTGGATACTTAGGAGGGGCCCACCCTCTCAGAGGAGAAGGGGATAGGGGATGGAGGAGATACTTTGTAAAAGGGGCCAGGAAGAGGACAGCGTTTGGGATGTAAATAAATAAATAAATAAATAAATTCTTTGTTCTGTATGTTTAGAGTTTTGATTATTATATGGTGGGTGTTTATTTTATGATCTGATCTATTTGCTGTTCTTTATGCTTTTTGTACATTTATAGGCATCTTTTATATCAGAAAATTTTGTTTCTATTATATTTTTAATATTTTCTGGTGTTTTGCTTTGGCAGGTGTCCCCAGAGAAACTCTTGCACTAAGCCTCTGACTAGTATCTCTGGTGCTCTGTCCCTGAGCACAAACACTCATATCCTAATGGACACCAGAGTGGAAAATTTGCTGGCACCTTTGTGGCAGCTGGCACTGACAGTGGGCAATATGTTCCATGTGAATGAATGTCAAGGACACAGAATACAGAAAGAACCAAATCACAGTAAATATGCCCAGCCTTATCTAACCTCCATCAAATTCAGGACCTAGCCAGATATAAAAACAGTTCTCTTAGGGGAAAACAGAATAAACCCAAAATTGAATAGAGAATGAAAGAGGTGATTAATTAAGAGGAACCAAAGGGATTGTCTATACTCAGCCTCAGTGTCTACTGGAGGGAAAATCTATGTTCTATCACATCACACAGTTATGTCATAACTTAGTGACATTTACTACATTCACAGTGGTGTGCTGTTTTCTCCGTCTTGCAAATGAATATCATTTACTCATTTGGTTTGTTTTGGCTTATAACCACAACCAAAAGAACATATGGCTTCTCTGCATGATTTTTTTCTCTCGTTTGTGCTCCTGTATTTCTCATTCTGTGGACAGTGAGCAGTTTATTAATTGAAACTAAAAACTAAGACCAGTGATCTCTGCTCTAAGAGGAAGTGAGAAAACAAACAAGATGATCGCTTGGTCCGTTCTGACACTTGTGTTCCTGATTCTCTTAGCTATGCTTGGCTTCCTTAACCTGGGCCTGGAGTATGGGGAAGTTGGAGACAACCAACTCTTCTTCCTGAGAAGGCCCTAGTGATGGAAGAGTAATCTCTCTTAAGGTTGCTAATACCCTTCCTAGAAAATTTTCACCAGGACCTTTGGTCATCAGCATGTTTCACTAGTGTGTAATAACACTCATTGTCTTTGGTTCAGCAATGTTTTGGTTTTGTTTGCATTTTGTTAGTATACACTTATGAATTAGATATTTACTATTCCTTGGGAGGATGTGTTAAGACTGTTTTGGTACAACATCTTTCTCTCCCAGCATTATTTTTTTATTATCAAAGCCTTTTCTAATAACAATCTTCTTTAAAGCAAAGGCTGGAGTTTTTCCAAAATCCCTCTACTCCATGCAAATATGGCCCCTGCTAGAAAATGTTAATCCAGGGGAAAGTAACTATCAGAAATATGCCATTCCAATTTAGCTACTTGATTCTAGGTGGGGAGAGTATCCCAGCAGTCCAGAAGTCTGTACACTGCTATGTCTTAAATACTGTGCCCTTGTATAAGGTTTGGTAATCAGTCTCCTAAATGAAAGTAATAGATTAGAGCACAGTGGTTCATCTTTCTGTGCAAAGATTCCTCATTCTCCCCACAAAACATAGTCACAAAAAGGGCAGCTCCTTTTTCAAGTTTTATATATCCCCAGGTTAGATTTTTTTCTGGATCATTTCTCTAATTATGGACTTCAGTGCACCCTAGAATGGGGGTAAGAGATTTGGCATCTTTGTGACCAAGGCCCTGAATTCATCCTTTCTTCACTAAAGTGCACCATTTCCTCAATTACCCCACCTAAACCTTACATAGGTCTGAGTGTGGATGTCACTGTCACCATTACCATGCCATATACAAGTATGCAGAGAGGACAAACACAGATGCAAAAATGGATCTAGTATTCAAACAAGACCAGATCTAATCATCAGCTTTTTCCATAGTTTATAACCCATTCCTAGAGAAGTCATCTAATGAGTTCCCAGATCTTGACAATACCTACAGTTCACCTGAGAAATCCCCACTGCTTCTTTGTGCAAATGTGTTTTCAGAATTTGGTAGATAGGGCAAGGAGTGACACCATTTTTATGGTAGAGACAAATCTTACATGCTAAAGAAATGTCCTATGCCATGTAAAACAAAATTAGAGCTGAAATTTGAACTTAAATGTTAATTTTGTTGCCTTTATGAAGAGCTCCCAGTTTTCTGTTTC
Organism: Arvicanthis niloticus; assembly: GCF_011762505.2. Classification (NCBI taxonomy): domain Eukaryota; kingdom Metazoa; phylum Chordata; class Mammalia; order Rodentia; family Muridae; genus Arvicanthis; species Arvicanthis niloticus. The sequence continues at coordinate 4,831,227 of NC_047669.1, read as the reverse complement.
TCATGATTAAGCTATTACACAGACATCCCACAGTACAGTCATTCATTTACTTACTCATTTGATTATCCACAGAGTCATGAACTCACCAAACTACTTGTTCATCCAAGTATTTCTTGTTCAACTATGTAGTTATCCAACATCTATCCCTCTAGTCATATATCCATCATTTTATCCATCTTTGAATCTATCATCCATCTTCATTCATTCTTTCCCTTATCAATCAACTATTCATCCAACCATTTATTTGTAAATCATCAACTCTTCCATTCATTCTTCTACCCGTCCATTAATCAATTACCCATTTATACATTCATTCACCCACTACTCCTTTCTTTCCTCCCTTCATCTTCTTTTGTCCCATTTTTGAACTATTTATTGAGAGCCATTGAGTGTTTCTCAATATGAAATGAAGTATTTAGAGACCTGGAAACATTTCAAAACTCTTTGGAGCAAAAGCTTTTTTTGGTCAATGTGGCCTTTGGAAGAGTAAGGTGGGGAATAAGGTAGCAGGGTGGTTCAAAAAAGCAGTGTTCAGCTTCTCCTACTTTAGTTTTAGACCATAATATTACACTCACAGAACTGGATAATAAAGTGGAAAGTGAGCAAAAAATTATGGTGGCTGTCTTCATGATGCTTAGAGAACAGATACCTAATGAAGACATAGGTAAAGGGTTCCTAAAGTTTCTTAGACCATGCAAACTGTAGGTAAACAAAGATAAGAATGGTTTTCCACATCTCTCTGACATTCAGTTGAGCCAATGAATGTTGATTTAAGGATTAAGCACTAAGATGGATGGTTTTCTGTCTTGTTTTCAGCATAATACCAAATACAGCTTTCTTCTAGTAAGGATGGGAACAGACAGAAAATAAATGTTTGTCTAATATTAACTGATCTGGTACAAACATACTAAAAGACATAAAACTTCCTTTTCATAGTTTGCCAAAAAATTATGATCTTTGTTTTTTATAGGTAGATAAAAATTAAAAACCAATATCACCTACATTTCTGCCCCACAGGTATCCACAGTGGTTAGCCATAAATGCAGACCATAAATATAGGCACAGACAAAGGCATACATACATACCTCACATCGTTATTTATATAATTATGTATACATGTATGTATTTATGTGAGACATATATTGTTATATAGTTGATCTTGAATCTCTGTTTAGATCACCCTCCTGCCTCAGACTCTCAAGTGGTAGAATTATATTAGTATGCCCAGGTATCTAGCCCACATCTCAACTTTTAACCTCTTCAAAGTAGCACAGTATCCATGCTTTTACAGATGCATTGTCAGCTCTTCTCGAAAAACAGAATATTGATTCTTGAATTATTCCATGCTTTTGTTCCATAATTGTAAAACATATTCTTTGAGAAACCAGAAAACATACAGAACACATTTCTGGACTGGAGAGATGGTTCAGTAGATAAGAGGACTGGCTGATCTTCCAGGAGACCTGGATTCAACTCACAGTACCCACATAATAACTTACAAATGTAGCTCCAGCTCAAGTGATCCAATGACTTCTTCTGGACTCTGTGGGCACCATACATCTATGTGAAACAGACATACTTGCTAACAAAACATCAATGTACATAAAATTCATTTTTTAATAAAAAAAAAGAATCTAATTTGTCCTAGAAATCACCTTGAAAGTGTGTTGGTATGGCTCTTTCTAGACTATTCTCTGTAAGAAATAATGTCATTAAACAAAGTTGAGAGTTTGTCCTTCTCACACACTGATAAGCCTCTCTTCACTACTGTAGGCATTCATCCAGCCCCTTCTCCAAGCCCACTTAGACCATGTGAAAATTAGGTCATGTATATCATTTCCTTGTTAAAGATGTACCCTGAAGGGCCAGTGAGATGGCTCATCAGAGTAAATGTGCTTTTTAATCCACTGAAATAAACTCTAGCAAGTTGGTCTTTGGCCCTCACATGATTACTGTCACATACAAGTAACCCCCATCTCTCTTTCACACACACACACACACACACACACACACACACACACACACACTATAAAAAAACTAAAATTTTAAAAAGTGAACTCTAGCTTTGAGTCTCCATGTCACTTAGGCCATGTGACATCTCTGCAATAAAGTCCAAAGAGCAGAATTTCTGGGTCATGAGGAGGAAGTCCCAATCTGTGGACATAGGAGACAAAATTATGAAGGACTGAAATCATGTGTCAGTATCACAGAGTTTAAAGAAACATAGGTTTTTGTGCTTGCTCACTCAGTTATCCATTTCTCTTCAGGTTAGGAAATTGAGATGGAGCTCCATAGTTCTGATCCATTCAATCCTCTCTGATATCCTGCTAATACACAAAGCCACAAGTGAATGGTTCTGAAGCTCCTTTTGCCATGGGCCTCCAAGATTATAATATTAAAGATTGAGCTTGGAATTTGAGGATGTAGCCAGTGTAGGGCAGCATCAGGCCTTGGGATTATTAACTTGTAGTTCAAAGAGATGTAATGTAGACTTGATATTCCTACCTATGAGAGACACAGTCATTCAACTACAATCATGAAATGGCCTCTCTCCTCTCCAGGGCCACACCTGGCTCTGTTTGTCATGCTTTGCTTACCATCAGCTTGGTTTCACTTCTGTTTATTTCTCTATTATTATGACCTTCAGTTTTTGTTTCAGTCAACACAGAACTAACTTTAGCTTGGGGATTCCCAAAGTGGCCAACTGAAATCATGTTGAGAAAAGCTCAAAAAAGCAATTAGGTCCACCCAACTGAGGCATTTCTATCTTACCAGGCCTAGATCCTACCTTCACAATCAACCCTACCATAGAACAATTTTATGATTTTCCAGATATATGAGAGCTGGGGGTCTATACTGACATCCTCATTGGGAAAACTGGAGGGTGCTCCTCAAAGAAGAAAAGTTAATAGTTAAAGGTCACAAAAAAGTCAGAGGCCAGGTCTAGGCAGGGTCCTAGGTGATTATAATAGTGGGTAGGGTTAGAAAGGAGCCCTATATGTCAATCACATTGTAGGCAACATCTCTTTCAATCTCCAAATCCATCCTCTGGGGCTTGTTTTAATCAAAACCTCATACAGAGGAGGAAATAGATTTACTAAGAGAAAGTGAGTAGCATAATTAGGGTCAAGATCTGATGAACATGGAGCAGTACATATCACTGGATGTCCACCAACACCTTCTACAGAAATAACAGTCCTCTGGACTATCCTGAACTCTTTGCTGCTGTCCTTCCACACATTTGACCATTTGTTTAATTTACCACAAGCCATACTACCTTTAGCTCAGACCCTATCTATGTCTGATCTTGTAGCTATTTAATTTCTATACCCTTGAAGTGAAGTAAGGCTTTGGAATGGTAGGTGGAAATAACCTCCATGTGAGCATGTCCATTGTCCAGAAGAGAGTAGCATTCTATACTGAACACCTGTGTGACCATAGGCATATATCTTATGTTCCTGGATGTTTACCTAACTCATCAGATATAAAGGCCTGGGCTAGAAGTTGAGATACATGGTAGTTTATTTTGTTTCACTCTTGAGGATGTTGCTGCAAGGGGATGATGGTCCTGGAGGTTGGCCTTAGAATATTTGTAAGTGTCCATTCTAATAATTAGTAGCCCCGTGTTTTTACACAATTAAAAGACAAAAAAGGCCTCTTAGTAGCAACTCAGTTCATGCTGGTACTTTTCAGATTTGTACATCTGACCAGAAATAGTCTTTTGTACTTGTTCTTCTGGCCTTAGCCCACCTGAGCCCTGCTATCAACAGTCTTCTGGGTTGTGTGCTTTGTGACCCTTTAGTTCTTCTCCTGAGCTAGAAATCACATTCAAGGTCTACAGCAGTCTTCCCCCTCCTTAGTTTAAGTTCTATAAGCATCTAAGTCTCCTATATCAAATTCTGTCCTGGGTCTATGCTTAAGCATATTCTGCTCATTCCTTCTGGGCAAAGACCAGATAGTACCTCTTCTTTCTCTCCTGTTCCATATGTGGTCTCAAGCACCCACTCATGGGGCATTGATCACAGCCTAATCAGAGAATAAGATTGCATCCCTGGTAGCATGAGAGACAAGAATCAGCTGTAGCCCAGAAACAATATCCCTGTGTATTCTGAGGACACTTTGGATCCAAATATTGACAGAAGCCCCTGGAGCCAGAATGGGAAGTCTATATAATTGTGCATGAGATTTTAGGGAAATCTCTCTGGGTTCTAAGGAAGCAGAGAAGCAGAGTGCCCATACTGAAGCCACTGCCCAGCTGTTGGTGAGCATGGCAAATGCTCCAGAAGTTATACCATGAGGGCAGCTGAGTCAGCACAGCTTAGCAGAAGGAGCCTGCAAACAATATGACAAGTACAGTAGAGACCACAGTAGATGCTCCCATGGATGGCTGACCAGGGTGTGCAACACGAAGTAGGGATGGAAATGAACTAATGTACCTCCCTGCCTGTGACTTGAGGAAGAGCAGGAAGAACAGCACACAGAGACCACAGCAAAAGGGACACTGATCTTGACCCTTAAAATGAGAGGTCCTGCCTAGGTTCTCATTGTATCGCCTCCTCATGCCAGACCCAGAGCCTTTCCTGCAATGTATTTCCATCCATGATTACCTCTGCTCCTCCCTCAGCCTTAGTGTTAATGCTCAACTCACACACACTTAGGATGATGGAGGTTGATTTATACCCTAGGGACCTGTCAGGAGACAGTGCCTCCCGAGCAAGGAGGAGGTATGCATAAAGGACTCTTCCAGTCTAGAGAAGTTTCAGCTATGGACTCCTAATCAGTGAGCAGATGGCATCTTTTCTATATCAAGGTTCCTTTCAGTAAATGGTGATTAGTTTACTGTAAACACAGACTGCTTCACAGTGCCCCCTGCTGGTTAAAAGGCATATAGTCACCATGGCCAACGGGCTATGGTCATTATGCATGCAACTCACCTGATCTCTGCCTCTATTGAAACAGCCATAGTCTAATTTCTAAGTTGTGTAATACTGATATGCTGTGTATAATTCTCTAACATATCCCAACCAAGAATGCTCGTCCCTGTGAAATCTTTCTGCTGTGGATTTCAGGTGTGCAACATATACAAACATGAACTTTGAATCCCTTCCACCACCTGGTCCTCAGCCTTCAGAGCAGTTACAATGTCAGAGGCAGATCAAGGGACACCCTGTGCTCTGTGTTGTGCATTTGTCCCCTGGGAGGATGCAGCTGCTGTGACACTGTAAGGGTCCAGTGAGCAGCTGTATATGGACAGGGACTTTGAACATGTGAGAGCTCTGAAGACTTATGAGAATGTTCACAACACCCCCTGGTGGCTCCATTATTCTCAGGGTTGGGATTTTTTGTTCATTTAACCACTGTCTACTTATTTTATCAGACAGCTATATATTATCATATATATGATTTACAATATATGATACATATGTAATATCATATATATGTATATTATGGTGATCCCTATATTTCAAGAGTGGGGCCAACTATGTCATAATGAATGCTCATATTGATATAATCTTGAATTTGTGTTACCAATAATCTATTGAGGATTGTTGCATCTATGTACATCAAAAAGATCCATCTGTAATTTTCTTTTTATATGGTGTCTTTATTTGTTTTGTATATGAAAGCAATGGTGAATCCATTATAATAAAGTGTAATCTCTATTCTTTTCTGTTTAACAGAATAAGATAAGTATTATGGTTAGTTCTTCGAAATTCTGTAAGAATTCTATGGTGAATTCATCTGGTCCTGAGCTTTTTTTTTAACATTAGAGACATATCACTCCTTCCTTTGGTTTAAAATTATATATTTTGGGTTTTTTTGTTTTATTTTCCATTTTTTATTTTATATTTTATTTACATTTCAGATGCCATCCCCTTTCCCCATTTCCCCTCCCTAGAAAACCCCTATCCCATGTCCCCTTTTCCTTTTTGCTTTTATATAATTTTTTAAGTGTTAGTCAATGGCTTTATACATTTGGTAATGCTCAATTAGAAGTGTATACCTAACCTAGATATATAAACTGTCTTTGACTGGTGGAAACACATGGACATCTGCCTCCATGCCCCCCCCCTTTCTCTCTCTCATCACCTTGCTTCTCCTTCCCTTCATCTTCTCCTCTCCTTACTCCATCTCTTCCTCTCGGTACTCCTTCCCCCTTAGCTCCTCCTACATATCACCCTTCCTGTTAAAATAACACTTTTCTCTCAAAATACAATTAGAGCATAATTATTCCTATTTGTACCAGTGAGGTACAAGATAATCCTAATACCCAGTCCATCATTTTGTTGACTAATCAGAACCTCTGTCGTCTCTCCTAACTAAAACACTTAGTTTTGAACCTGGCTTTTTTCTTGGCTTAGAATAAATGTCAGCTGAAAATCATCCACTCAGATATTTTCTGTCAAAGTAAATAGCCAGGATTGGCTATGAGACTATAGGTCTTCAACCCCGTCAGAAATCTAGAATGACTGAGTTAACTGAAATTATGGAAAACACAAAGCATAGCTTCTAAAACTTAGCCAATTTATAGAGACCACTGAACACCTGGACAGCCCCTATACTACAGAACGTTGGAGCATCAAATCTTCAGCCTTCTGGCCCAGAAACATCTGACAGACCTTAGTGCTGCAGAATTATTAAGGACTGATTACTCTGTCTAGGCAGATATAATCAGTTGACTATTCTGCAAGTGTGTCCTTTTGTGGACAATAATTTGTCTGTAGATGGAAAGAGGCAATTCTTGCCTTGTGGTTGTCTCTGCACAACTGGAGTAACTCCAAAGATGCTCAATTTCGTCTTAGAATCCAAGACAGGAAGCTGTCAGGAGCAGACAGGTCTCTAATCAAAATGAACATTAATATAAAAATGTTTGTAACATCAATTCTGTGGACTTCTGACATTTTGAAAACCAACTATCCATGTAAGATAAACTGGACTGCTGTCTGTTAACTCCTCTCAGCTATTTCTAAATAAAACATAGAGGACACCCTAACAATAAACTCCAAGCCATGAATTTGCTATAGTCCCTTAACTCACAGGCTAACCATCTCAAATCTGTTTTAAAAAAAAAAGTTAAAGAAGGACTGGGTCTAAGCCTTGTATTCTAAATGTGTTATACAGGCACACTGCCTATGCGAGTACCAATATTCATCTCACTTTTATATCAATAAGAAACTCGTACCAATGAAAACCTTAAATTTTAAATCAAAGTAAATTTTGTACCATTTAAGAGATTATAAGTCATCTTGATACTAATTATACAGATTTCTATCAATAGGTTGTGGCTATGCAATAAATCCTAGTTAATCTTCCCTGTTCCAACAAAACCTCTACTTTTCCCTAGAAAGACAGTCCAATATTAACTACCTTAGTCCCCAAGCCCAGGGAATAAGGACGCTGACTCTTCGTTAACTTCTTCAAGCTGATTACGGGCACTGAGATATTAGAAGAGGGGTGGGGGAGAGTAAATTGATAAGCCTCTGACACTGTGTCTTCACTGCATCCAGTTGGAATTCCCAGACATCGGAGGTTTGAGAGGGTCTGCTCAGTATGCTTGATGAGTAGATACACCAAGGCTGTGTATTCTGCAATATACAATTCTCAGAACAAGTTTTAGTATCAAGAAAGAAATTTTTTCCTAGAGGGTTGATATTTTTTTAAAGATGTTGGTTCTAACAACTCTTCTTTTTTTTTTTCTTTTATTGATTGGTTAATTTTATCCCCTTATCCCATTCCCCCCACCACCCAGGAGCCCCTTATCCCCCTCCTCGTGTTTCTATGAGGGTGTGATTTTCCAGTTTCTATGATGTTGTTCCCATTAATATAAACTGCCTCCTAAATTTCTAAATCCTTCCATTTGTGTTATTAAATCTCCTATTTTTCTTTTTTTCTTTCTTTTTTATCTTTTTTTCTCCTTTTTTTCATCTCTTTTTTTTTAATTGGGTATTATATTTACCTTTCAGATTTTATCCCCTTACCCCACTTCCTCCCACCACCCAGAAACCTCCTATCCCATCCCCCACCTCATGCTTCTATGAGACAGTGCCTGTACGTACCCCCCCACTACCCCCTCCCCACCCTCACTTCCCCCCCATTCTGTGTTCATTTTTTATGGGACCAAGAAATTCCTCTCCCACCTATGCCCAACAAGGCCATCCTCCACTACATATACCGCTGGAGTCCTGGGTCGATCCCTATGTGCTCCCAGGCTGGTGGTTTAGACCCTAGGGGGGCTCTGGTTGTTTGGTATTGTTGCTTTCCTCCTGGGGTCACAAACCCTTTCTGCTCCTTCAGTCTTCTCTCTAACTTCTCCATTGGGAAACCCTTGATTATATCAGTGGTTAGCTGTGAGCATCATCCTCTGAATGTGTTAGTCTTTGGCAGACCTCTAAGGAGACAGCTATATCATGTTCTTGACAGCATGCACTTCCAGCCATCCACATCAGTGTCTAGCTTAGGTGACTGTACATGGGATGGATACCCAGGTGGAATGGTCCCCTGATGGCTCCTCCTTCAGTTTCTGTCCCATGTTTTGTTTCATATTTGCTCCCTTGAGTATTTTTGTTACTCGTTCTAAGTAGAACTGAGGCATCCCCTCTTGGTCTTCTTTCTTCATGTGCTTCATGTGGTCTGCGGGTTGAGTCTCTGCTATTTCAAGCTTTTGGGCTAACATCCGCTTAACAGTGAGTAAATACCATGTGTGTTCTTTTGTGATTTGGTTAACTCACTCAGGATGATAATTTCCAGATCCATCCATTTGCCTATAAATTTCCCGAATTCATTATTTTTAATAGCTGAGTAATACTCCGTTGTGTAGATGTACCACATTTTTTATACATTCCTCTGTTGAGGGACATCTTGGTTCTTTCCAGCTTCTGGCTATTATAAATAAGGCTGCTATGAAAATAGTGGAGCGTATGTCCTTATTATATGTTGGAGCATCTTCTGGGTATATGCCCAGGAGTGGTATAGCTGGATCCTCAGGTAGTGCTATGTCCAGTTTTCTGAGGAACCGCCAGACTGATTTCCAGAGTGGTTGTACCAGCTTGCAGTCCCACCAACAATGGAGGAGTGTTCCTCTTTCTTCACATACTCGCCAGCATCTACCATCACCTAAGTTTTTGATCTTAGCCATTCTGATTGGTGTGAGGTAGTATCTCAGGGTTGTTTTGATTTGCATTTCACTGATGAATAAGGATGTTGAGCATTTCCTAAGGTGCTTCTCAGCCATTTGAGTTTCCTCTGCTGAGAATTCTTTGTTTAGCTCTGTACCCCATTTTTAATGGGGTTATATGGTTGTCTAGAGTATAGTTTCTTGAGTTCTTTGTATATCTTCATATTAGCCCTCTATTGGATGTAGGATTGGTGAAGATCTTTTCCCAACCTGTTGGTTGCCATTTTGTCTTATTGTCAATGTCCTTTGCCTTACAGAAGCTTTGTAATTTTATGAGGTCCCATTTGTCAATTCTTGATCTTAGAGCATAAGCCATTGGTGTTCTGTTCAGGAACTTTTCCCCTGTGCCTAGGTATTCGAGGGTCTTCCCCACCTTCTCTTCTATTAGTTTCAGTGTATCTGGTTTTAAGTGAAGGTCTTTTATCCACTTGGATTTGAGATTTGTACAAGGAGATATGAATGGGTTGATTTGCATTCTTCCACATGTTGACCTCCAGTTGAACCAGCACCATTTGCTGAAAATGCTGTCCTTTTTCCACTGGATGGTTTTAGATCCTTTGTCAAAGATCAAGTAACCATAGGTATGTGGGCTCATTTCTGGATCTTCAATTCTATTCCATTGATCTTCCTGTCTGTCTCTGTACCAATACCATGCAGTTTTTATTACTATTGCCCTGTAGTATAGTTTGAGGTCAGGGACGGTGATTCCCCCAGAAGTTCTTTTGTTGTTGAGAATAGTTCTCGCTATCCTGGGTTTTTTGTTGTTCCAAATAAATTTGCAAATTGATCTTTCTATCTCTATGAAGAATTGATTTGGAATTTTGATGGAGATTGCATTGAATCTATAGATTGCTTTTGGCAAGATGGCCATTTTTACTAAGTTAATCCTGCCAATCTAGGAGCATGGGAGATTTTTCCATCTTCTGAGATCTTCTTCAATTTCTTTCTTCAGAGACTTGAAGTTCTTCTCATACAGATCTTTCACTTGCTTGGTTAGATTCACTCCAAGATATTTTATATTATTTGTAACTATTGTGAAGGGTGTCATTTCCCTAATTTCTTTCTCAGCCTGTTTATCTTTTGAGTATAGGAAGGCTACTGATTTGTTTGAGTTGATTTTATATCCAGCCACTTTACTGAAGTTGTTTATCAGGTTTAGGAGTTCTCTGGTGGAAGTTTTAGCTTCACTTAAGTATACTATCATATCATCTGCAAATAGTGAAATTTTGACTTCTTCCTTTCCTATTTGTATCCCTTTGACTTCCTTTTGTTGTCTAATCACTCTAGCTAGGACTTCCAGTACTATATTGAATAGGTGGGGTGAGAGTGGGCAGCCTTGTCTAGTCCCTGATCTTAGTGGGATTGCTTCAAGTTTCTCTCCATTTAGCTTGATGTTGGCTTCTGGCTTTCTGTATATTGCTTTTACTATGTTTAGATATGGACCTTGAATTCCTAATCTTTCCAAGACTTTTAACAGGAAGGGATGTTGAATTTTATCAAATGCTTTCTCAGCATCTAGTGAGATGATCATGTGATTTTTTTTCTTTGAGTTTATTTATGTAGTGGATTACATTGATGGATTTCCAAATATTGAACCATCCCTGCATTCCTGGGATAAAGCCTACTTGATCATGATGGATGATTGCTTTGATGTGTTGTTGGATTTGGTTTGTGAGAATTTTATTAAGTATTTTTGCATCAATATTCATAAGAGAGATTGGTCTGTAGTTCTCTTTCTTTGTTGGTCTTTCTGAGGCTTAGGTATGAGTATAATAGTAGCTTCATAGAACGAATTGGGTATTGTTCCTTCTATTTCTATTCTGTGGTGTGCCCTTCCCCCACACTGCCAACCTGTCCAGGTTGAACAGGCCAGAACATGCTGTTTACCACTAGAGATAACAAAGGGCCTGGGAAGCTGGAGACCTGCAGTCTGCAACAGGAGTTGAGCTGAATGGATTGCCTCTGAGCTCACTCCTACACCTCTGGCCCGTGATTAAGGATGCACACCCCTCACCCATGCTGCTGAGCTATCCTTGACACCTCCCAGACTGCTGTCTCCTTGCCTAGCCCCTGGGCTGAACCAAGAAGAGACTCTGGGGGGTGTGGCTTCCCCTTTCCATTTATATGTGAAAGCCAATTATTAAATTTCAAGCCTTGATCAGAGAACTTTGTCTTGGCTTCATCTCTTCTCGCCCTCCGTCCCCTTTCATTTCCAGGCCCCCTTTCAGGTGAACCCAGTTGACTTGTGGCCGCAGGCGGCTACAGATTGGCGCGCGCAAGGAGGAACTTGAAAACGGGGGATGAGCTGAGGAACGCTGTCTTAGCTGGAGCTCCATGGAAAATGGAAGAAAAAGAGTATCCCGCACACTTGGTAAGTAGCAAACAATATTAAAACTAGCGCTAGTTAATTTTTGGAAGGCCATGTTTGCAGGAATTGTGTTTTAGGGGATACGGTCTAGGTCAAATAGGTGTTGACCCCATGCCTAATTTTGTCTAGGAGGTGACATCGAATTCAGGGACAGGAGAATTCAAAAAGGGCATTTGCCCACAGCCTTTGAGAGCTGCTTCAGACAAGAGGAGCAGGGTTAAAAGAAATTGGAAAACTAAGAAAGCAGCCACAGTTACATCTCCTAAAGAAACAGATAAAGTGTTAGATCTTGACTATCAGAAAGAGAAAGGGTTTTGAAAAGCAGTTGTTCTCTCTCTGGGTTATGCCAGCAAAAAAGAATGAAAAGGCTGTTTCAGAGCTCTCCGAGGAACAAGAGAAAATTCAGGAGACTTAGTCTTAAACTAAGAGAAACTAAGAGAAATCCTTAGTTCTGCTTTCCTTGTTTATTGTCTTGTCCTTGGTGCATCAATGTCCACGTGTCTCGTTCTGTTTTTGTAGAGTGAAAAATTATAAAGGCCATCTTATCAAATATGTGTAAATTTTTCGCCTTAGACCTTGGGCAGAAAAGCACCTGCCAGCAGGTTTGGGTCCATCTAATTAGTTACAGAGGAGGGGGGAGTTACAGTACAAAGGCCTGTTAAGAACATCCCAGAAACTGACTGGCCAAGGGAAGAACTACACCCTGCCCCATGGTACGGCCTACTAGTGTTCAAAAAAGGTAAAACAACCAATCCTGTGCACCCGCGCGAAAGTTCGATTTTTCCCTACCCCACCCGTGGCGCTATGCCCCTGAGCCACGAGGTCAGTCCCTCTATCCCCTATGTGAGATATGGGGATATGGACTGGCCCAGAGCTCTGATATAATAAACCACCTCATGTATTTTACAGCAAGATGGTCTCTCGTGTGTCCTTTGGGTGCGTGTTATCCTGTGACTTAAGTGGACCCCTTTTTGGGGAGTCCCGGACCTTTCATTTTCTGTCCATGTGTCTCATTGTGTGAATGATTGGTTGTCTATGTTTTATGTTCTATGTTTAATGTTTTAAAGATCATTAAAATTGTTTGATTCAACACTTGGTCTAGTCTAACTTGGTTTTCAAAGGCAGTTTTAATATGCAGAGCAGCAGCTGATAAGTTTGCTTAACACCTTTAGCTAAGAGTGAGCTGAGCTGGAAAGACTGCTTTTCTAGGGACCAACATGGTTTTTGGATTAAATAAGGAAGTTAAGAGTTTGTCCTAGAAAAATCTCAGTGATAAGGTGCTTTTAGAGAAATCGAGAAATTTTGTTTGGTTTAAATATATAAGATGTGTTGTCATTTCATTTTTGTTTCCAATTGGTTTTATAAATTATTGGCCTAAAGTTATTGGATATGATAAAAAAAATTTTTTTACAACCTTGGTAACAAAGGTTGGCTTAAGATTGGTGACTCAGGGTTAGAGTCATTCAGAAACCAGATGTATAAAGATGAGATTTAAGAACATTGTCTCTTTAGTGAGATATTAAAAGCTGCACTATCATGCATTCATATATAAGAATTGGCAGCAAAACTTTATAGCATAAAGGTAATCTACTTGGTGTTGATTTTAGAGAAAATAGATTGCTTACATCGTTAAAGATTGATTTTGTTTCTCAAAAATATGGTTATATTCTAATGTTACAAAAGAGACTTAAAAACATAGTTAAACTGCCAATATTCCATTGGCTACAGTTGGTAGTTAAATTGAGAGTTTGAGATTTTTTGATTTACCCATGTTTATAGAGAAAAGGTACAACACATGTCTTTTAAAGTTTAAAGTTTAAATTTAAAGTTAAAAAAAAAATTGCGCAGGTCAGGCCTAGCCAGGCCTCAGAGAACAGGCCAGAGATTAAGAACATTTACATTTGAATTAAGACAATGCAGACTGAGCTCTGCAGCTCAGGTGCCAAGAGTTCCTTTTGTCCTGGATCTTCACAACCAGATCCTAGAAATGTGTTTACCAGAATTTGTCTTTTGTCTTCATTGTTTCTTGTGAGAAGAGGGATAAATCTAAGACCCAAAGACTGTTTACAACAGTCTGTGGGCCAAGAGTTAAAATTATGCTGGAGACATTAAAATTATGCCCACTTCCCTCCATGAGTTATAACTGTACCTGCTGACAAAAATATTGTTCAAATTGTTTTTATTCCTTTATATCCAAAGTTGTTAAAAATGAGATGCCTTGGATTCCGCTAATGTATGTAACAATTATTAGAGAATAAGGTTGGCTTTTACCCGATATTCTCACTCAGCTAAAAAAGATTGGTTATTAAATTAATCCAAAAGAAAGTTCAAATTTAAGATTTATACAGCCTGACTTGCCATTTCAGTAAATACATATAGAATTATTAAAGATATGAAAGATGTTTTTAATACCATCCCTTTACATTTTTGGTAAAGGTGAGAGGTTTATATTCAATAAATTTATTCGTAATTTTTAAGAGCTCATGAAGTGATATTGTTAAAATGATTGCTTCAAAGAATGGTTAATTCTTACTTTGATGCTAGAAATTAAGAGGTTAAATCTTTTAGTGTATATTATTCATGTGGTGATACTTTGTTAGTGGATTTCTCTAAAGAAGTTTTTCTGCAAGCCATTGCTCCAATATAATGAGCTTTAAAAATTTTTGGAGTACTTGTTGCTCCAGAAAGGATTCAAAGGATTCAGAAAGGATTTCAATATTTGAGACAAGTTGGGGCTAGAGAGATAGCTCAGCTGTTAAAGGCTAGACATAATTAAAAATATAAGAGTTCAATACCCAGCAACCACGTGCTGGCTCACAACCATTTGTGGTGGGGATCTAGTGCCATCTTCTGGCTTGTAAGTGTACATGCAAAAAATGGTTTACTTTTAATCTTGATTTGCATGTAGTGATTTTTAAAAGTTGTTAAGAGATATTATTTGGCTAAAATATTATCTTAAGCTTACCATAGGAGGATTTAAACCTCTGTCTGATATTTTCAAAGGGATACAAGTCCTAATTCCCCTTGACAATTAACTATAAAGGAGAGATAGCTTTGATGAAAATAGTGAGCTGTTGGTTGTCAGCAGATAAATTATATAGACTATGATAAATTGTTGGCTGTTTGTGTTATTACTACTCATATGTCCACAGCAGCCCTTTGACAAAAGAAACCATTAATGGGATTTATACAAGATTATATGATAAAATCCTAAAAGCATTTTGGATAAAAGGTTTATTCCTTATTCCAAATAGCAATTAAATTGGTTATTAAAAAATAGTGATATTTGGCTTATTACATGGCAAACATTTTAGACAAATTTGATAATCATATGTTACAGTTTTTCTCTATACATGCTTTTATATTTCCTAAAATTTACTATGCATGCAGCCCATAGAAAAGATATTTACTGTATTTACAGATGCCTCATCTGTTGAGAAGACAGTATATGTAATTAAATCATATGTGTATTTCCTTGAGTTTCCTCTGCTTCAACACAATTAAATTATGTGTTGTAGCCACTGTTTGAAATGCTAAAAAATCAAGCTTTCAATATATATACTCATAGCCAGCATATGGCTCATGATTTATAATTGCTTAAAATTGTTTCTTTTTTAGATATAGCTAATTCTCAAATTTTATTTATAAAAATGCAGCTTAATTTATGAAACATGTACTGTTTCTTAACTTTTTAAGACATTTAAAAGCTCATTGGATTGCCTGAAACCCAGGGCAATGCCAGAGCAGATTTTTATACTAGGAAGATTATAGGCCTCACAAATAATTGGCCATACAATCTTATTCCTTACAGCATCAGAAGAGTAATAGCTTAAGACAACAATTTGTCACTTCTAGAAAGTCTGCAAGTTGAATTACAAAAACTTGTTCTCAATATTTTCAATTTTTTCATAATGGTCTTAAGCCTTGAAGATATATATATATATATATATATATATATATATATATATATATATATATATATATATAATTTTGGCAAATAGATGTAACTCATTTTTGATTAAAAAATTAAAATATGTACATGTGAGTTGACACCTTTTAGACCTTTTAGTTGCAACTACTTTAACAAGAGAGCAACTAAAAATATAATTAGTTATTGCCTATATTATTTTCCTGTGCTTGGTGTTCCATATCAGACTAAGATAGATAATGGAACTGGCTATTACAGTTATTTGGCTACAGTCAAACATTTGAGATGTTTGTTGACAATTTAATATTACTGATATTTCCTTATTATCCTCAAGGACAAGAAATTGTAAAAGAGAGATTGTGAAACTTTAAAATAATATCTTCATAACTCTGAGTGTGGGAAATGCAGCTAATGGTGCTTCTTCCCTGGTTTTACAGGTAATTCTAAAAAATTGGCTTTTTTAACTAGAAAGGGGGAATTATACCCTCCAAGGTCACCAAAAGCAAACCTTACTTTGTCTTGTTTTAAATTTTCTGCAAACTGATGCTAAAGGTCAGTCTGTAGTGGATTGCTATTGGCATCCAGTTACTTCTAACTCATTTGCCAGGGTCTTGTGGAGAGAACCCCTTAACAATACTTGGTGTGGTCCTGATCCTGTTCTAATTTGGGATCGTGGGTCAGTCTACATTTTTTCAGAAAAAGAAAATGGAGCCCGATGGCTGCCTAAAAGATTGGTCCGTCAAGTGGACACAGATCGTGGGCCTAATAATTATGATTCTGATAATGAAGAATCTGATAACAAAATCTAGTCAGATACATTATCATATGTTAGCTATGGAAGACCACG
Source organism: Arvicanthis niloticus (assembly GCF_011762505.2). Taxonomy (NCBI): domain Eukaryota; kingdom Metazoa; phylum Chordata; class Mammalia; order Rodentia; family Muridae; genus Arvicanthis; species Arvicanthis niloticus. The sequence continues at coordinate 4,814,909 of NC_047669.1, read as the reverse complement.
AGACTCTAGGTTGTTACTCTATCCAGGGTGTTCCCAAGTCTCATCTCCACCCAACCTAAAAGAGGGGACTCCTGCCCCTAGACCAAGCAGAGAGGGGTCACCCAGAAACCCCTCTGTCTGGTGATCTGAATTCTTGCGTAGGCTGCGAGGCTAAGCACTGCAAGGGAATATAAATAAAAATTAAAAATATGTTTCTGGGTTCCCTGAGGGACAAGCCTGACTGCATAGGGGTTGATGTCAAAAATATCCCCTCTCCAAGAAAAAGACATCGGACGGGTATGGCCCTTATGCCTCACTGGACAACGACAGGAGGACCAGGGCCATTACAAGGTCCCCTTTAATTACTGGAGGTGAGGCCTCTATCCCCGCCTTGGCAAGATTAGAATCGCCACGGCCCTTGTATACTTGGAGAAGAGATGAGATGTCAGGGACAGCCCTGCCTGTACACTAGGGGCCTAAAATCAACAATAGACCTGATTTACTTGCCTACCCCTAATAAAACATGCCACTATACAATCCAACAAAGGTTCATCTTAAAGACTGCTTGTGTTATTAACTCATGCTGTTATCTCTTTTGTAAATTTACAAGCTATGGGAAACCCACTCAGATTTACCTCTCACTGACCAAATAGATGCCATCTGGATAAGTATATCTGCCTCAAGTTCCCACTTACTACCTATTCCAAAGGGTGGGATCCCTCTGGGTTTCAAATGTACATCTAAGAAAAATTTTTCTTTCCCCAAATTTACTTAATCTTATTCCCTACATCTTGTCAATTCCAGGTGCATTCAAAACAGCTCCAGAGAAGCAACCTCCAGATGCTCCATCTCCTGTCACACACACATCTGCTTCTATTGGACCTGTTCCTTCCGACCTATCCTCAGATGGGCTCCATAAACCCTGGACAGCAGGACACAGCCAACTCTCCTAAGACTGGAAAAACATCCCCCATACCCATTCTTCTAGGTTCCCCCTAGAGACACATCGCCCCCAATGTCAGCAGGAAGTAGCCAGATATCACCATGACCCTATTCCTGCTTCACCTCTCTCTTTTCTTTTTAATTTAACCAAAATGGGGGAATTGTGCCCTTCCCCCACGCTGCCAACCTGTCCAGGTTGAACAGGCCAGAACATGCTGTTTACCACTAGAGATAACAAAGGGCCTGGGAAGCTGGAGACCTGCAGTCTGCAACAGGAGTTGAGCTGAATGGATTGCCTGCTGAGCTCACTCCTACACCTCTGGCCTGTGATTAAGGATGCACACCCCTCACCCATGCTGCTGAGCTATCCTTGACACCTCCCAGACTGCTATCTCCTTGCCCAGCCCCTGGGCTGAACCAAGAAGAGACTCTGGGGGGTGGGGCTTCCCCTTTCCGTTTATATGTGAAAGCCAATTATTAAATTTCAAGCCTTGATCAGAGAACTTTGTCTTGGCTTCGTCTCTTCTCACCCTCCGTCCCCTTTCATTCCCAGCCCCCCTTTCAGGTGAACCCAGTTGACTTGTGGCCGAAGGCAGCTACACTGTGGAATAGTTTGAAGAGAATTGGTATTAGGTCTTCCTTGAAGGTCTGAAAGAATTCTGCACTAAAACCATCTGGCCCCGGACCTTTTTTTCGTGGGGAGTTTTTTAATGACTGCTTCTATTTCTTTAGGGGTTATGCGACTGTTTAGATGGTTTATCTGCTCCTCGTTTAACTTTGGTACCTGGTATCTATCTAGAAAATTGTCTATTTCATCCAGATTTTTCAATTTTGTTGAGTATAGGCCTTTGTAGTAGGATCTGACAATTTTTTTAATTTCCTCTGTTTCTGTTGTTATGTCTCCCTTTTCAGTTCTGATTTTATTAATTTGAATGCTGTCTCTGTGCCCTTTGGTTAGTCTGGCTAAAGGTTTGTCTATCTTGTTGATTTTCTCAAAGAACCAGCTCCTGGTTTTGTGGATATTTTGTATAGTTTTTTTTGTTTCAACTTGGTTGATTTCAGCCCTGAGTTTGATCATTTCCTGCCATCTACTCCTCTTGGGTATATTAGCTTCTTTTTGTTCTAACACTTTCAGGTGTGCTGTCAAGTTATTTATGTATGCTCTTTCCATTTTCTTTTTGTGGACACTTAGAGCTATGATTTTTCCTCTTAGTACTGCTTTCAATGAGTCCCACAAATTTTGATATGATGTGTCCTCATTTTTATTTAACTCTAAAAAATCTTTAATTTCTTTATTTCTTCCTTGACCAAGTTATCATTGAGTAGAGCATTGTTCAGTTTCCAAGTGTATGTGGGCTTTCTGTTGTTTTTGTCCATGTCAAAGAGGAGTCTTAGTCCATGGTGGTCTGATAGGGTACAAGGGATTATATCAATCTTTTTGTATCTGTTGAGGCCTGTTTTTTGACCAATTATATGGTCTATTTTGGTGAAGGTACCATGAGGTCCTGAGAAAAAGGTATATTCTTTTGTTTTAGGATGAAATGTTCTATAGATGTCAGTTAAGTCCAATTGGTTCATAACTTCTGTTAGTTTCATTGTGTCTCTGTTTAGTTTCTGTTTCCATGATCTGTCCATAGCTGAGAGTGGGGTGTTGAAATCTCCCACTATTATTGTATGAGGTGCAAAGTATGCTTTAAGCTTTAGTAAAGTTTCTTTTATGTATGTGGGTACCCTTGTATTTGGAGCATAGATGTTGAGAATTGTGAGTTCCTCTTGGTACATTTTTCCTTTGATGAATATGAAGTGTCCTTCTTTATCTTTTTTGATTACTTTTGGTTGAAAAAATGATTTTATTTTATATTAGAATTGCTACTCCAGCTTGTTTATTGAGGCCATTTGCTTGGAAGATTGTTTTCCAACCTTTTACTCTGAGGTGGTGTCTGTCTTTTTCACAGAGGTGCGTTTCCTGTATGCAGCAAAATGTTGGGTCCTGTTTACGTATCCAATCTGATAGTCTATGTCTTTTTATTGGAGAATTGAGACCATTGATATCAAGAGATATTAAGGAAAAATGAATGTTGTTTCCTGTTATTTTTGTTATTGGCAGTGGTATTATGTTTGTATAGCTACCTTCTTTTAGGGTTGTTGGAAGATTACTTTCTTGCTTTTTCTAGGTTGTAGTTTCCCTCCTTGTGTTGGAGTTTTCCATCAATTATCTTTTGAAGGGCTGGATTTGTGGTAAGATATTGTGTAAATTTGGATTTGTCATGGAATATTTTGGTTTCTCCATCAATATTGATTGAGAGTTTTGCTAGGTAAAGTAGTCTGGGCTGGCATTTGTATTCTCTTAGGGTCTGTATGATATCAGTCCAGGATCTTCTGGCTTTTATAGTCTCTGGTGAGAAGTCTGGTGTAATTCTTATAGGTCTGCCTTTATATGTTACTTTATCTTTTTCCCTTACTGCTTTTAGTATTTTTTCTTTGTTTTGTACATTTGATGTTTTTATTATTATGTGATGGGAGGTATTTCTTTTCTAGTCTAGTCTATATTTCGGTTCTGTAGGTTTCTTGTATATTTACGGACAGCTCTTTCTTTAGGTTAGGGAAGTTTTCCTCTATAATTTTGTTGAGGATATTTACTGGCCCTTTAAGTTGGGAGTCTTCACCCTCATCTATACCTATTATCCTTAGGTTTGGTCTTCTCATTGTGTCCTGGGTTTCCTGGATGTTTGGGGTTAGGAGCTTTTTGCATTTTGCATTTTCTTTGACAGTTGTGTCAATGTTTTCCATGGTATCTTCTGCACATGAGATTCTCTCTTCTATCTCTTTTATTCTGTTGGTAATGCTTGCATCTATGACCTCTGGTCTTTTTCTTAGGTTTTCTATCTCCAGAGTAGTCTCCTTTTGAGATTTCTTTATTGCTTCTACTTCCATTTTTAGATCCTGGACAGTTTTGTTTAATTCCTTCATCTGTTTGGTTGTGTTTTCTTGCATTTCTTTAAGGACTTCTACCTGTTTACCTGTGTTCTCCTCAAATTCTTTGAGAGTGTTATTTATGACCTTCTTAAAGTCCTCTAACATCATGATGAGAAGTGATTTTAATTTTGGGTCCTGTTTTTCCTGTGTGATGTGGTGTTCAGGGCTTGCTATGGTGGGAGAACTGGGTTCTGGTGATGCCAAGTAACTTTGGTTTCTGTTGTTTACATTCCTGCACTTGCCTTTTGCCATTTGGTTAACTCTAGTGTTACCCTCTCTCACTAGTTCTGACTGGGGACTGTCTTTCCAGTTATCTTGCTTGTGTCAGAACTCCTCAGGGTCCAGATGTCTCTGTGAACCTGTTGTCCTGAGCTCCAGCTGCTCTGAGTGCAGTGTCTCCTCTAGGATGTCTCAGGGTAAGGTGTCTTCTTGAGAGCAGACCAACTAGGTGTTCACTGCTCTGAGTGCAGTGGTTCCTCTAGAATGTCTCAGGATAAGGTGACTGATACTCTAGGTTCTGTGGCTCCTCTAGGATGACTCTGGGTATGGTTCCCCTGCTCTGAGGTCGGTGGCCTCTCTAGGATATCTCAGGATATGGTTTCCACAAGAGTGCAGGCCCACTGGGTGTCTGCCTCTCTGAGGACACTGACCTCTCTGGGCTAACTCCGGATGCAGTTTCCACAAGGGTATAGACCCACTGGATGCCTGTTCCTGCCCCCGGGATCCGGAGAGGAGCGGAGGGGGAGTGGAATTCCACAAGGGCAGTGTTTGGGATGGGGGTGGGGGGGTGGGGGGGGAGTTTTCCTGAGAGCTTCCTACTCCCAGCTGTGGCTCTGGTGCATAGGGCGGTGCACAACTGGCCCTACCTGACTCCCTGAGGACACTGGCTTCTCAGGGATGTCTCAGGATACAGTTTCCACAAGGGTGCAGACCTTCTGGTTGTCTGCCTCCCTGAGGACACTGGCCTCCCAGGGATGTCTCAGGATGAATAAAGTCTCCCCAAGGGTGCAGACCCCGCTGGGTGTCTCCTCCAGCTACCTGGATGGATCCAGAGAAGGGAGGAAGGGGAGTGGAGTTCCATAGGGGTGGGGTTGGGTACCTGTAGGGGAGTCCTGCAAGCTTCCTACTCCCAACTGTGGGTCTGGGGCATAGGGTGGTGCACCACTGGCCTTACCTGACTCCCTGAGGACACTGGCCTCCCAGGGATGTCTCAGGATACAGTCTCCCCAAGGGTGCAGACCCTGCTGGGTGTCTGCCTCAGCTACCAGGATGGATCCAGAGAAGGACAGAAGAAAATTATATATTTTGTATTTGATGTATTATATGCAACATGAAATTTTCCTATACATATTAGAAATTATAATAGTGCCTACTATAGATTTTTAAAGCACATTCTTATGATTTTCTGCATGCAATGATCCATCCTCTATGGCCTGTATTTTTTATTGGATATTTTATTTACATTTCAGATGTGATCCCTTTTCCCCATTTCGCCCCAACCCAGGAATGCTCATCACATCCCCCTCCTCCTGCTTCTATGAGGATATGCACCTACCAACCTATCCACTCCCACCTCCCCACCCTCAAATTTCCCACACTTGGGCATCCAGCCTTAACAGGACCAAGGACTTCTTCTCCCACCTATGCCCAACAAGGCCATCCTCCCCTACTTATATACCTGGAGCCATGTGTCCCTCCATATGTGCTTGAAGATGGTGGTTTAAACCCTAGGAGCTCTGGTTGGTTGGTATTGTTACTCTCCCATGGGGCTGCAAACCCCCTCAGCTCCTTCAGTCTTCTCTCAAACTTCTCCATTAAGAATCCCATGATCAGTTCAATGGTTAGCTGTGAGCATCTGCCTTTGTATATCTCAGGCTCTGACAGACCTCTAAAGGGACAGCTATATAAGACTCCTGTCAGCATGCACGTCCTGGCATCCACATCAGCATCTGCCTTTGGTGACTGCACATGGGATAGATACCCAGGTGGAGGAGTCTCTGGAAAAACCCTCCTTCAGTTTCTGTCTCACATTTTGTCTCCATAATTGGTCCAATGAATTTTTTTTATTACTCCTAAGAAGGACTGAAGCACCCACACTTTGGTCTTCCTTCTTCATGAGATTCATGTGGTTTATGAGTTGTATCTTGAATATTGTGAGCTTTTGGCTAATATCCACTTGATAGTGAGTGAATACCATGTGTGTTCTTTTGTGATTGTGTTACCTCACTCAGGATGATATTTTCTAGTTCCATCCATTTGCCTAACAATTTCATGAATTCATTGTTTTTAATAGCTGAGTAATATCCCATTGTATAAATGTACCACATTGTTAGTACCCATTCATTTGTTGAGGGACACCCGGGTTGTTTCCAGCTTCTGGTTATTATCAAGGCTGCTATGAACATAATGAAGCATGTGTCCTTGTTATATGTTGGAGCATCTTCTTTGTATTTGCCCAGGAGTGGAATAGCTGGGTCCTCAGGTAATCAAATATCCAATTTTCTGAGGAACCACCAGACTGATTTCCAGAGTACAATCCCACCAACAATGGAGGAGTGTTCCTCTTTTTCCACATCCTTGCCAGCATGTGCTATCACCTGAGTTTTTCATCTTAGCCATTCTGAGAGGTATGAGCTGGAATCTCAGGGTTGTTTTGATTTGCATTTCCCTGATGACTAAGGATGTTGACTATTTCTTTAGGTGCTTATCAGCCATGCAACTTTCCTCAGCTGAGAATTCTTTGTTTAGCTCTGTAGCCCATTTTTAATAGGGTTATTTGGTTGTCTAAAGACTAATTTCATGAGTTCTTTGTAAATATTGGATATTAACCTTCTATTAAATGTAGGATTAGTAAAGATCTTTTCCCAATCAGTGGGTTGCTGTTTTGTCCTATTGACAGTGACCTTTGCTTTACAGAAGCTTTGCAATTTTGTGAGGTCTTATTTGTCAATTCTTGTTCTTAGAGCATAAGCCATTGGTGTTCTGTTAAGGAACTTTAACCCTGTGCCCAAGTATTTGAGGCTATTCCCCTTCTATTAATTTCAGTGTATCTGGTATTATACGGCGGTCCTTAATCCAGTTGGACTTGAGCTTTGTACAAGAAGATAAGAATGGATCAATTTGCATTCCTCTACATGCAGACCTCCAGTTGAACCAGTACCATTAGTTGAAAATTCTGTCCAATTTCCAATGGATGGTTTTAGCTCCATTGACAAAGAGCAAATGACCATAGGTGTGTGGGTTCATTTCTGGGTCTTCAATTCTATTCCATTGATCTTCCTGACTATCTCTGTACCAATACCATGTAGTTTATATCACTATTGCTCTGTAGTGCAGCTTGAGGTCAGGGAGGGTGATTCCCCCCAGAAGCTCTTTTGTTATTAAGAATAGTTTTTTCCTAACCTGGGTGTTTTGTTATTCCAAATTGTTGGGAACTGCTCTGTCCCACACTTGGAGGCCAAAATGTCACAAACCACTCTATCAATATTGGAACCCGCACTGCCAAAAGCCTTGGGGGCTAAATTGTTAGAGCCTGCACTGCCCCAAGCAGCTCCAGTCTACGGGTCGAGGTTCAGCAAGAGAGAGAGTGAGGACAGACTCGAAGAATGGAGACCAGACAGAGTGTGATTCAATCCCGTTTATTCTTCAGTCTCTCTTCTTCTCCCCAAGTCCCTAGTTTCAAGTACCAAGTCTCAAGTTCCTAGTCCCTAGTGCCTCCAAGCCTCAAGTCCTGATCCTCGTTCTAAGTAGCTAGTCTCTTCCCAGTTCCAAGTTACCTGCCTAGGGTACTCTTCCAAGTACAAGTGTCTAATAATTTCTTCTGTCTGCCTCTCACCTTTTATATGTCTCACTTCTAACCCATGCCTTTAAGTCATGACTTTAAGTCTTTTTTTTTTGAACCAACTTTTTTTTTTTATTAGGTATTTTATTTACACTTCAGATGGCATCCCCTATCCCCATTCCCCCCACCCCCTTAGGAAACACCTATCCCATGCCCCCTTTTCCTTTTTGCATTTATACATTTTTTAAAATAATGTTAATCATAGGCTTTATAAGTTTGGAATTGTTCAATCAGAGGTGTAACCCACTGACCAACCTAGATATGACATCTTTGACTGGTGGAGATACATGAATATCTGCCTCCCTGTATCCCCCCCTCTTTCTCTCTTTCATCACCTAGCTTCTCCTCTCCTTCTTTTTCTCCTCTTCTTACTCCTTTTCTTCCTCTCAGTACTCCTCCTACCTTAGTTCCTCCTACACATCACCCTTCCTGTTAAAATGAAACTTTTCTCTCAAAATACAATTAGAGCATAATTATGCCAATTTGTACCAGTGAGGTACAAGATAGTCCTAATACCCAGTTCATCATTTTGTAGACTAACCAGCTCCTCTGTCATCTATTCTAACTAAAACATTTAGTTCTGAACCTGGCTTTAGGATGAATGTCAGCTGACGACCATCCACTCAAATCTTTTCTCTTAAGGTCAATAGCTATATGTTTTCAACCCCATCAGAAATCCAGAATGACTGAGTTAACTATAATTGTGGGAAGCACAAATCATAGTTTCTAAACCTTAGCCAATTTATAGAGACCTCTGAACACCTGGACACTCACTCTACTTCAAAATGTTGGAGCATCTGTTGTTCTACCTTCTTGGCCCAGGATCATCTGACAGATCTTAGTGCTGCAGAATTATTAAGGGCTGATTACTCTGTCTAGGCAGATATAATCAGTCGACTATTCTGCAAGTGTGTCCTTTTCTGGACAGTAATTTGTCTGTAGAAGGAAAGTGGCAATTCTTGCCTAGTGGCTGTCTCTGCACAACTGGAGTAACTCCAAGGATGCTCAATTTCTTCTTAGAATTCAATATAGGAAGCTGTTCAGAGCAGACAGGTCTCTAATGAAAATGAACATTAATACTGAAATGTTTGTCATGTCAATTCTAAGGATTTCTGATGTTTTGAAAACCAGCTATCCATGTAACATAATCTGGACTGTTGCCTGTTAACTCCACTCAGCTATTTCTAAATAAAACATAGAGAACACCCTTATAATAAACTCCAAGTCATGAACTTGCTATAGTCCCTTAACTCACAGGCTGACCATCTCAAATCAGTTAAAGAAGTTAAAGACGGACTTGGTCTAAGCCTTGTATTCCTAATTGTGTTATACTGGTACAATGCCTATGAGAGTAACAATATTCATCTGACTCTTATATCACTAAGAAGCTCATGCCAATGAAAACCTTAAAATTTGTAAACAAAGTAAATTGGTGCCGTTTAAGAATTTATATCTTCATCTTGACATTAATTATACAGATTTCTACTAATAGGTTATGGCTATGCAATAAACCCTAGCTAATCCTCTCTATTCTGACAAAACCACTACTTTTCCCTAGAGAGACAGCCCAACATTTATCACCTTAGTCCCCAAGCCCAGGGAATAGGGGTGCTGACTCATCATTAGCTTCTTCAAGCTGATTATGGGCTTTGAGATATTAGAAGAGGAGTGGGGGGGAGAGCAAATTGACAGTCCTCTGATGCTGTGTCTTTGCTGCCTCCAGATGGAATTCCCGGACCTCAGAGGTTTGAGCAGGTCTGCCCAGCTTGCTTGTTGAGTAGATACACCAAGGCTGATCATTCTGCAATAAACAATTCTCAAAATAAATTTTAGTATCAAGATAGTATTTTTTTAAGAGGGCTGACATTTTATTAAGAATGTTGGTTCTAACCGCTTTTCTATTTTTTCCCCTCTTTTATTGGATATAATATTTACATTTCAAATTTTATCCCCTTACCATATTTCCCCCACCACCCAGGAACCCCTTATCCCATCCCCCCTCCTCCTACTTCTATGAAGGTGTTTACCCACCTACCCCCAGCCCCCCTCCCCACCCTCAGATCCCCCCCCCCCAGTGCTCAGCCTTCAGGGTACCAATGACCTTGTCTCCCACCTATGCCCAACAAGGCCATCCTCCCCTATATATACAGCTGGAGTCATGTGTCTCTCCATATGTGCTCCTAGGCTGGTGGTTTAGACCCTGGGGAGCTCTGGCTGGTTGGTATTGTTGCTCTCCTCACGGGGCCACCAGCCCTTAAAGTTCCTTCAATTTACTCTCTAACTCCTCCATTGGGAACCTTTGATCAGATTAATGGATACCTGTGGGTATCTGTCTCTGGGTATGTCCAAATCTGGGGGACCTCTAAGGAGACAGCCTTATCAGGCTGCTGTTAGCTTTCCCATCCTGACATCCCTATCAGCATCTATTTTTGGTGACTGCCCATGGAATGAATACCCAGATGGAATGGTCTCCCTACAACCCCCCCTTCAGATTCTGTCCCACACTTTGTCTCCATTTTTGCTCCCTTGGTTATTTAGTTACTCCAAGAAAGACCTAGGCATCCTCACTTGTTCTTTCTTCTTCATGAGCTTCATGTCGTCTGGTAGTTGAATCTTTGTTGTTTCAAATTTTTGGGCTAATCTTCACTTATCAGTGAGTAAATACTATGTGTGTTCTTTTGTGATTGGGTTACCTCACTCAGGATGATATTTTCTAGTTCCATCCATTTACCTAAGAATTTCTCGAATTCATTATTTTTAATAGCTGAGTAATATTCCATTGTGTAAATATACCACATTTTTTGTATCCATTCCTCTGTTGAAGGGCATCTGGGTTCTTTCCAGCTTCTGGCTATTATAAATAAGGCTGCTATGAACATAGTGGTGCATATGTCTTTGTTATTTGTTGGGGCATTTTCTGGGTGTATGCCCAGGAGTGGTATAGCTGGGTCCTCAGGTAGTGCTATGTCCAATTTTCTGAGTAACCACCAGACTGACTTCCAAACAGGTTGTACCAGCATGCAACCCCACCAACAATGCAGGAGTGTTCCTCTTTCTTCACATCCTCGCCAGCATCTACTATCACCTGAGTTTTTGATCTTAGCCATTCTGACTGGTGTGAGGTGGTATCTCATTGTTGTTTTGATTTGCATTTCCCTGATGACTAAGGATGTTGACCATTTCTTAAGGTGCTTCTCAGCCATTCGAGTTTCCTCAGTTGAGAATTCTTTGTTTAGCTCTCTACCCCATTTTTAATGGGGTTATTTTGTTGTTTGGCGTCTAATTTCTTGAGTTCTTTGTATATATTCGATATTAGCCCTCTATCGGATCTAGGATTGGTAATGATCTTTTCCCAATCTGTTGGTTGCCATTTTGTCTTGTTGACAGTGTCCTTTGCCTTACAGAAGCTTTGCAATTTGATGAGGTCCCATTTGTCGATTCTTGATCTTAGAGCATAAGCCATTGGTGTTCTGTTCAGGAACTTTTCCCATGTGCCTAGGTATTCGAGGATTTTCCCCAACTTCTCTTCTAATAGTTTCAGTGTATCTGGCTTTATGTGAAGGTCCTTTATCCACTTGGAGTTGAGCTTTATGCAAGGGGATAAGAATGGATTAATTTGCATTCTTCTACATGTTGACCTCCAGTTGTGCCAGCACCACATGTTGAAAATGCTGTCCTTTTTCCACTGGATGGATTTAGCTCCCTTGTCAAAGATCAAGTCACCATAGGTGTGCGGGTTCATTTCTGGGTCTTCAATTCTATTCCATTGATCTTCCTGTCTGTCTCTGTACCAATACCATGCAGTTTTTATCACTACTGCTCTGTAGTACAGTTTGAGGTCTGGAATGGTGATTCCCCCAGAGGTTCCTTTATTGTTGAGAATAGTTCTCGCTATCCTAGGTTTTTTGTTATTCCAAATGAATTTGTAAATTGCTCTTTCTATCTCTATGAAGAATTGATTTGGAATTTTGATGGGTATTGCATTGAATCTGTAGATTGCTTTTGGCAGGATAGCCATTTTTACTAAGTTAATCCTGCCAATCCAGGAGCATGGGAGATCTTTCCATCTTCTGAAATCTTCTTCGATTTCTTTCTTCAGAGACTTGAAGTTCTTGTCATACAGATCTTTCACTTGCTTTGTTAAGATTCACTCCAAGATAATTTATTTTATTTGTGGCTATTGGGAAGGGTGTCATTTCCCTAATTTCTTTCTCTGCCTGTTTATCCTTTGAATAGAGGAAGGCTACTGATTTGTTTGAGTTGATTTTATATCCAGCCACATTGCTAAAGTTGTTTATCAGGTTTAGGAGTCCTCTGGTGGAAGTTTTAGGTTCACTTAAGTATACTATCATATCATCTGCAAATAGTGAAATTTTGACTTCTTCCTTTCCTATCTGTATCCCTTTGACTTCCTTTTGTTGTCTAATTGCTCTAGCTAAGACTTGCAGTACTATATTGAATAGGTAAGGTGAGAGTGGACAGCCTTGCCTAGTCCCTGATCTTAGTGGGATTGCTTCAAGTTTCTCTCCATTTAGTTTGATGTTGGCTACTGGCTTTCTGTATATTGCTTTTACTATGTTTAGATATGGGCCTTGAATTCCTGATCTTTCCAAGACTTTTAACAGGAAGGGATGTTGAATTTTATCAAATGCTTTCTCAGCGTCTAGTGAGATGACCATGTGGTTTTTCTCTTTGAGTTTATTTATGTAGTGGATTACATTGATGGATTTACAAATATTGAACCATCCCTGCATGCCTGGGATAAAGCCTACTTGATCTTGACGGATAATTGTTTTGATGTGTTGTTGGATTCGGTTTGCGAGAATTTTATTGAGTATTTTTGCATCAATATTCATAAGAGAGATTGGTCTGTAGTTCTCTTTCTTTGTTGGGTCTTTCTGTGGGTTAGGTATGAGTGTAATGGTAGCTTCATAGAATGAATTGGGTAGTGTTCCTTCTGTTTCTATTTGATGGAATAGCTTGAAGAGGATTGGTATTAGGTCTTCCTTGAAGGTCTGAAAGAATTCTGCACTGAAACCATCTGGATCCAGACATTTTTTGGTGAGAAGATTTTTAATGACTGTGTCTATTTCTTTAGGCATTATGGGACTGTTTAGATGGTTTATCTGCTCCTCGTTTAACTTTGGTACCTGGTATCTATCTAGAAAATTGTCTATTTCATCCAGATTTTCCAATCTTGTTGAGTATAGGCCTTTGTAGTAGGATCTGACAATTTTTTTAATTTCCTCTGTTTCTGTTGTTATGTCTCCCTTTTCAGTTCTGATTTTATTAATTTGAATGCTGTCTCTGCACCCTTTGGTTAATCTGGCTAAGGGTTTGTCTATCTTGTTGATTTTCTCAAAGAACCAGCTCCTGGTTTTGTTGATATTTTGTATAGTTCTTTTTGTTTCAACTTGGTTGATTTCAGCCCTAAGTTTGATTATTTCCTGCCATCTACTCCTCTTGGGTATATTAGCTTCTTTTTGTTCTAATGCTTTCAGGTTTGCTGTCAAGTTCTTAATGTATGCTCTTTCCACTTTCTTTTTCTGAGCACTTAGAGCTATGATTTTTCCTCTTAGTACTGCTTTCAATGAGTCCCACATGTTTTGATATGATGTGTCCTCATTTTCATTTAAATCTAAAAAGTCTTTAATTTCTTCCTTTATTTCTTCCTTGACCAAGTTATCATTGAGTAGAGCATTATTCAGTTGCGAAGTGTATGTGGGATTTCTGTTGTTTTTGTCCATGTCAAAGACAAATATTAATCCATGGTGGTCTGATAAGGAATTAGGGATTATTTCAATCTTTTTGTATCTGTTGAGGCCTGTTTTGTGACCAATTATATGGTGTATTTTGGAGAAGGTACCATGAGGTGCTGAGAAGAAGGTATATTCTCTTTTTTTAGGATGAAATGTTCTATAGATGTCAGTTAAGTCCAATTGGTTCATAACTTCTGTTAGTTTCATTGTGTCTCTGTTTAGTTTCTGTTTCCATGATCTGTCCATAGCTGAGAGTGGGGTGTTGAAATCTCCCACTATTATTGTGTAGGGTGCAATGTATGCTTTAAGTTTTAGTAAACTGTCTTTTATGTATGTGGGTTCCCTTACATTTGGGGCATAGATGTTGAGAATTGTGAGTTCCTCTTGGTACATTTTTCCTTTGATGAATATGAAATGTCTTTCTTTATCTTTTTTGATTACTTCTGGTTGAAAACTGATTTTATTTGATATTAGAATCACTACTCCAGCTTTTTTCTTGGGACCATTTGCTTGGAAGATTGTTTTCCAACCTTTTACTCTGAGGTAGTGTCTGTCTTTTCCACAGATGTGTGTTGCCTGAATGCAGCAAAATGTTGGGTCCTGTTTACGTATCCAGTCTGATAGTCTATGTCTTTTTACTGGAGAATTGAGTCCATTGATATTAAGAGATATTAAGGAAAAATGAGTGTTGTTTCCTGTTATTTTTGTTATTGGCAGTGGAGATATGTTTGTGTAGCTACCTTCTTTTAGGGTTGTTGGAAGATTACTTTCCTGCTTTTTCTAGGTTGTAGTTTCCCTCCTTGTGATGGAGTTTTCCACCAATTACCCTTTGAAGTGCTGGGTTTGTGTTGAGATACTGTGTAAATTTGGATTTGTCATGGAATATTTTGGTTTCTCCATCAATAATGATTGACAGTTTTGCTGGGTATAGTAGTCTGGGCTGACATTTATGTTCTTTTAGGGTCTGTATGATATCGATCCAGGATCTTCTGGCTTTTATGGTCTCTGGTGAGAAGTCTGGTATAATTCTTATAGGTCTGCCTTTATATGTTACTTTGCCTTTTTCCCTTACTGCTTTTAGTATTTTTTCTTTGTTTTGTACATTTGATGTTTTGACTATTATAGGGTGGGAAGTATTTCTTTTCTGGTCTAAACTATTTGGAGTTCTGTAGGCTTCTTGTATATTTATGGACAGCTCTTTCTTTAGGTTAGGGAAGTTTTCCTCTATAATTTTGTTGAGGATATTTACTGGTCCTTTAAGTTGGGAGTCTTCCCCCTCATCTATTCCTATTATCCTTAGGTTTGGCCTTCTCATTGTGTCTTGGATTTCTTGTATATTTTGAGTTAGTAGCTTTTTGTATTTTGCATTTTCTTTGACAGTTGTGTCAATGTTTTCCATGGTATCTTCTGCACATGAGATTCTCTCTTCCATCTCTTGTATTCTGTTGGTAATACTTGTGTCTATGACTCCTGATCATTTTTTTAAGTTTTCTTTCTTCAGGGTATTCTCCCTTTGTGATTTCTTTATTGTTTCTAATTCCATTTTTAGATCCTGCATGGTTTTGTTTAATTCCTTCTCCCGTTTGGTTGCATTTTCTTGCAATTCCTTAAGGGATTTTTGTGTTTCCTCTTTAAGGGTTTCTATCTGTTCTTTGAGAATGTTATTTATGACTTTCTTAAAGTCCTCTATCATCATCATGAGAAGTGATTTTAATTCTGATTCCTGCTTTTCTGGTGTGATGGGGTGTTCAGGGCTTGCTGTGGTGGGGGAACTGGGTTCTAATGATGCCATATAACTTTGGTTTCTGTTGCTTACCTTCTTGTGCCTGCCTTTTGCCATCTGGTTAAATCTAGTGCTACCTGTGCTTCTGTCTCTGATTGAAGCCTGCCTTTCCAGTTGTCTCGCTTGTGTTTGGTCTTCTAGGGGTCCAGATGTCTCTGTGATTTTTTCCAGCTGCACTGATTACAGTGGTATCTCTAGGATGCCTCAGGATATGGTGCCTCCAAGGTAGCAGTCCAACTAGTTGTCTGCTGTTCTGGGTGCAGTGTCTCCTCTTGGATATCTCAGGATATGTTGTCTGACACTCTGAGTTCAGTTGTTCCTCTGTGGCTCTGGGTTGAGTGGACCTTCCAGTATATCTCAGGCGGAATCCGGGGTCCACACAACTGCAGACCTTGCAGAGGTCTGGTCCAGGCCTCAGACCCGGGAGATGGGCAGAATGGGGGTGCTAGCCGGCAGGGATGTGTGGGGGTATCTGCTGGATTCTGAGCACTCAGGGCACCCAGCTATGAGCTCAGGGTAGTATGTGGGTTTTCCTACCTAAATCTGGTTGTGGGATCTGTGGAGCCCCCAGAATGTGTCTGGCGGCAGTAACCGGGGTGCACTCACCAGCAGGCCTCAGACCGGAAGAGGGGCGAGCGGGAGAAGGGGAGTACTAGCGCTGGCTATGGGTTCTATGGATCCCCCAGAATGTGTCCGGCGGTATTTAGGATGCACTCACTCGCTGGCCGGGCAGAGGTCTGGCTCAGGTCTCAGACCAGAGGAGGGGCGAGTGGCTGAAGGGGAATGCTAGCTCTGGCTATGGGTTCTATGGAGCCCCCAGAATGTGTCTGGCGGTATCCAGGGTGCACTCACCAGCAGGCCTCAGACCGGAAGAGGGGCGAGCAGTGGAAGGGGAGTGCTAGCGCTGGCTATGGGTTCTATGGAGCCCCCAGAATGTGTCTGGTGGTATCCAGGGTGCACTCACTAGCTGGCCAGGCAGAGGTCTGGCCCAGGCCTCAGACTGGAGGAGGGGCGAATGGTGGAAGGGGAGTGCTAGCACTGGCTATGGGTTCTATGGATCCCCCAGAATGTGTCTGGCGGTATCCGGGGTGCACTCACAAGCTGGCCGGGCAGAGGTCTGGCCCAGGCCTCAGACCAGAAGAGGGGCGAGCGGCGGAAGGGGAGTGCTAGCACTGGCTATGGGTTCTATGGATCCCCCAGGATGTGTCTGGCGGTATCCGGGGTGCACTCACTAGCTGGCCGGGCAGAGCATGCATTTAAGTCTTATCTCTAAATCACACCTTTAAGTCTCACACACCCAAGGGAAAATCCTGAAACAAGATGTTATCAGAGTGTGATCAGCTGTTGTAGGCTATTGTAAACAAGTCTCTTGTCAGGGTACATGGCTCAAGATGGCTGGAAGAATGATAGCCGCCTTCTGTCAGTTCCCCACAGGTCCCCCTTTTTAAATTCTTTTTCAAAAGGGAAGACTGGGAAGGAAAACTTACAGAAACCATGCCTGCCTTAGGTAGGAACAAAGGACCCCAGCCACCCTTTCCCATCTTTGGATACTCAAGATCCATTGGTTGAGCTCCTGTCTTAGGGTGGTGAGGCCTCCCTTTTTAGGGTCGAGGATTTGAAGTGTTCTCTTACCCATCATTGACTATCCAGCTTAGTGTGTACATTAGGGGTTAATCCTCATTAGTCTTGATGACAGAGGTTGTACAATCCCCTACTTCCAGCCTGTAATAATCGATCTGTATGGGTTTCATTTGAATACCATCTATCTGTTGTCATACAAAAGCCATCAGTTTGTTGAACAGCATGGACCTGAGAGACAAGAGACTTAACAATGCCTGAATAGTCAGTATAATAGCAACACTCTTTTATACGAGCAACACATAACTGCCTCTATCGGAGGAGTAAAAAGTATAAGCCTCTTCTATTCTGTTTACAAATGTATTATAGCAGACTCTAAATCTATAGAAATACAGAACTGATCATAGCTTTGATCTTAACAAAACAAGTAAATCCCCATTCCTGCTTCAGTCAATCTCAAACCCAAAAAACAACTATAGTAACTGTGGTAATGGGTTTTTTCCTGGGTCTAAACAGTGTTCCTCACTAAATCATAAGTTTGGTAACCAAGAATTCAATAGAGCCACCCTGGAGGTACAGGTGATGATGTCTCCTTCCACAGTGAGGACTTCCCAAGTCAGGTTTGCTAGTTGATCTGTTCTAGTTTGAAGGCAATTTACAAGCATCTTCATGTTTCCTGCAAAGAAAAAAATATGCTTCTCAAGGGGTTTCTGCTCTCTAGGTTTGTTACTGTTGTCTATTTGTTTAATCAATCTCTCTGGCAGCCAGTATGTGGCATCTCTAGTTTGGGAATATATGCAGACAGAACCTCTTCCCCAGATAAGCACTGGATCTGGCCCATTCCAGGTTCCAGTTAATGGGTCTTTTCGGAGGATTGTTGCAAAAATTCTTTTTGATATCAGGATGCCAGAATCTATCTGCAGCAGATTTTCCTTCAGAATCCAAAGTTTAAACATTTAAAATAAAGAGCATATGATGAAGGATATTTCTGGGGGACCTCTTGGTAGGGTACCATTCCCCCTTTTTAATTTTTTCAAATTGACATTTAATGGTTTGATAAGCCCTTTCTACCATACCTTGGCCCTGTGGATTATACAGAATACCTGTTTTATGTAGTATTCCCAATTTTTCACAGAATTGGTGGAAACTGGAGCTTCCATAACCTGGGCCATTGTCAGTCTTTATCTGTTTAGGCACATACAATACAGAAATTGTAGCAAGCATATGAGTGATCATATGCTTGCTTGTTTCTCCAGACTGTAATGTCACATAAATGAAACGATTGTATGTATCTACACATACATGTATATATTTTTGATTGCCAAATTCATTATAATGAGTGACAGCATTGCCATGGACCTCAACAGGATGAGTAATCCTTCTTCACCTTTTCCTAATCCTTTCCCTGGGGAAAATCCAGAGTTTACCATTTGAGCCATGATTACTTCATTAGGGCTGCACATAATCAATCCCAACTGGGATAACAGATCTCTGCCTCAGAGATTAATAGGAAGGCACAGGATGACATAGGGTTGTATATTCCCTGTATTTCCTTTTTTTATCTTTCCACGTCAGCACCTTAGAACTTTGTTGTTGATTTTGACTGTAGCCAATACCCCTTAGATTGGTTAAGGTTGGGGTCAGAGGCCAGTGTGCAGTCCAATCACTTTGTTTTAGGATAGTCACATCAGCTCCTGTGTCAACCAAGCCATTGAATGCCTTTCCATCCAGCCATAGTGTCATCATAGGTTTTTGTTTAACTATAGGCTATTCCGCGCCCCTTCCGAGTCCCCTTCGCCCGTGAAAGAGACACGTGAGGCAGTGTTCGGGTAGTTACTACAGTGAGGCTTTATTCTTGTATCAGCAGAAGCAGAAGACCCCAAGCCCGGGAAAGGCACTGCTATATGTACCCTAGAGTGGTGTGTTCACTTCTGATTGGCTGTTCACTCATCACCCCATATTACGCCCCAGGGATGGGCAGTGACTTTGGCGCGCTTTTGCCTTTTGCACTTTCGCAGTTAGTTGTTTACTTGTGGGAGCACAGGATGTCTGCGCCATCTTGTAATGGCAAATGTTGTCACGCTCACCGTGGCCCCTAACATCTCCCCCTTTCAATTTTATTAAGATGGAACAGCCTTTTGCCTATCAAGTGCGGCACCAACTCAGTGAGGGAAAGCAGAGGCCTGATCACCTGTGCAAAATGAGACATTGTAATGGGTTTCTTCTCTTGTCGTCGTGCAATGAGTAATACTTCCCATACCCATCTCGATGCCTTTTGACGGGGAAAGGGAGCCTCCACTCTGGAGCGCCCGGTGGCCGTCCGTGCACAGAGAGGAGGTTTTGGCATCAAACCTTTGTGCAATCAGGCATACTTTCGGGAAATCTATCCACACCCGTGGAACACTCCCTGTCGAGTACCCACTCTCAAACACCTCTAAATATTCAGGTACCACAGTTATTCAGGCAAGGGCTGGCTAGACTTAGACCTCTCATTGACCCAGCACAATGGGCTGAACCCTAGGGGTGCATCTATTGAGGGTCTCAGTCATCAGCTACTTTCTTAGCCTAGATAGCCAAATTCCAGGGGAAAATCCTTGCTCAAGGCTACGAGTGCTTGGGCGATAGCGACCTTGTCACGTTTTTGTTGGGCTCTGAGCTTGCAGACCAACCATAACATGAACACTAATCCACAACATAGGGCTGCACCAAACAGGCCTATCCCCACCCTTTAAGAAAGAAAGAAAAGGCAGAGGTAAGCCAAGAAGTAAAATCACCAGGGGTAACAGGGTCCACTCGTGTTCCATTAAGGCTCAAAATCCGGATCTGTAATTGCTGCTGCATCTGGTCCAGCTCCCTACTCCAATTCCCTTGTAAATAAGCAGAAAGTTTATGGCTTTGAATAAATGTATCATTCATAAATCTCAGAGGTGTAATACATAGATGTGGGGTTGCTGACATGCAGCTCATTTGAACCACATCTGTGAGTTGTTCTACATGGGCTTGGAGCAAATCAACTCTCTGATTGACCAACAGAATGTCTGATGCCAAGTGTGCATCCACTTTCTGTAGAGTGGTCAAAGCCTCAGAAGTCTTTTCTGAAATTTGATTAACAACAGTAGCTGCTGTAACTTGATTAGCCATGGCTATGCCGGCTGTCACAGCTGCAGCTGCAGAGATGGTAATAGCAGTGATAATGGCTGCAGTAATGCCAAAGTCTCTTTTATGTCTTATTAATGATGTAATAGGGAAAGTTTCAGGATCGGCTTCTACTGGGATGGGCACAAAGGTAGGCACGTGTACAACCAAGGCTAGGTCTAGTGATCCATTCCAGCATTGTGCTAAAAAGCATGTAACATTCTTACAATCCAAGATATCAGAATTATTTTGAAAGTTGGATAACATAAAGAAAAATGGGGGGCCCACACACACCGACACCGGTTGTGCAGATGCATTCCCAAACACCTTATTAATTTTAATGTTATTCAAATGGCTAGAGATATTAGATCATGTAGCTGAAACATTTTGTACTTCATGAAATATACCATTCAACAAGGCAAAGGCAGATACACTGGCACTAGCTCCAGCCTCATCACTCAACACCCAATGATAAAAGGGCCAAATATTTTCTATGCCAGTGCTCTTACCTGTATTATTCATTATAGCCAAATCGAGAGGAGGGGATAAATTAAATCCTCTAGCAATTTGTTTCTTGTGTTTAATCTTAGACTGGCAAGGTGAAAACACCACTGGAAAGGACAAATCTGGATAGCACCACGGCATCATCTGTTGCAAAGTGGCATTATTGGTATGCCAATTGGACCTCTTAATTATAGTAACATTACTTCTAATCATGGTGGTGGTAATGTTTATAGGTGCTGATTAATTCAGACCAACATTTCCCGGTCCTTCCATCTGTCCTGAACTAATCTGATTCAAGACAGCCCCTAGCACTCTTGTCTCTACCTTACTGTAAGTCACAGGATCCACCCAATTAGCAAGAGTAGCTTTCTTAAGAATCATACAAGGTGTATGCAGTTTACTTGTCTATTACCCTTGCTTGCTGCCACAAAAAAAAGTGTAAAGTTTAATGGAAAACTTGTAGCATTATATAACTCAGGCTGCTGGTGGGTGCGCCGAGAGCACGGGGCATCCATGTAATACTCAGTAGCTGTAAACAACGGCAGCACTGCAGAATTTGAATGTACTGGCATGGAAACAGGCCAAGATCTAACTATGGCCCATAGTGGTATACTTATCCCCAAATCGAACATCAGCATCAGGAGAATCAGAGCCGTTATCTTGCAATCTAGCTTTATTCTTCACGATCTACACCAGCCACGTGGGGACCCAAATTGGATTGTCTTCACCCTGTGGAAAAACTCAGACAGCTCCCCTCCCCAGCCATGGTGGGGGTCTATCGCATCCCTGACCTTGGAGAAGGACAGCAGCCATCTCTAAATTTGCTGCTGCAAGTCCTGCATTAGTAAGGGAACCTCCCAAGCCACGACAGATTCCTAACCATTCTTGTAATCCCTTGGCTCTCCGAGGAGCAATGGCTGCACGGCATTCAGCTGTGGCATTTTCAAAGATCATCTGTTCAATTAATGGCATTTCCTGCTCTGGTTCCCCAAAGATTCTGCCAGCAGCTTCAGTCATGCGGGCCACAAAGTCAGAGAAGGACTCACTGGTCCCCTGAGTTATTTTGGACAAATAAAGATTACTGCCTTCCCGCCTGGGGAGAGACTTCCATGCCTTTATTGCAGCTGATGCTATCTGTGCGTAGACCTGCCAGGGATGAGTGGTCTGGTCGTTCGCATGTACGCCAACTCCAGCCAGCATGTCAAAAGTCCATAATTGCTGTCCCTCAGTGTTTGCATTAATCCTGGCTTGTGCTTGCAGTGCCTCATGCCACAAGGCCTTCCACTCTAGGTATTGGCCCATATTGTTAAGTACCGCCTTCACTGTGTCCTGCCAGTCTCCTGGCATCATAGCAGCTATACTTAATCTCTCCACTTGGGATACGGTAAAATTAGCCCCAATTCCATATGCGTGTACTGCCTCAGCTAATTCTTTGACCTGCTATACTCTACTGGGGCATGAACACAGGCACCTTCTGCCCCTTCAAAGACCAGAAATGCCAGCTGTAGCTGTCTCTGATCTCCTGGGCTGAGAAATGAATTAGAGACGCTGCCCGGGGCGTAGGCCAGAGGCAAGGGCGGGGCCGGGGGACTCAAGGTCTTTCTTAGTCTTATCTCAGAACGGTTATTTTTTGCATAGGCGGCTGCCTCCTCTTCTAGGCTTTCTTCTTCGGAGCTGCTAAGGTCTATGGTGTTAAGCTCCTTAAAGGGGGAAAAGGGGGGTCCTTTTGACCGCCACTCTCTCTTCACCAGCCGGTGAAGGGTCTTTAACCTTAACAGGCCCTGCAGTGGCCCCTGTTCCTTTTGAGTACTCTTTTCTTTGACCAGGCTCCTTGGCCTGCCTCTGTTGCCCAGGCTTTTTTGCCTGCTTCTCCTTTCCAGGCTCCTTGGCCTTGTCTTTTTCCCCAGGCTCCTTGGCCTGATGCCGGCTAACACGCTCTGTTTCTGATACCCTGGAGTGGACCTCTCCTGAAACCTCTTGACTTGCCCTAATAGCTGTGCTGCGAGCTGGATCCCCACAACACAAATAAGCTAAAAGCAAAAGCAACACAAGCAAGAGGCCAACTAGTGCAGCGGCAGCAATGGGTGAAAATCCGCTCGCAACGAAGGCTTCCACCCCAAACATACCTCTCAGAGACGTACCTTGATCCTGTAGTCTTTTAACCCGCCCCAAATCTCGGGGGGGGGGGGGTGTCTCCGTGGCACCTTGAAATTCCCGGGTTTCGGCACCAGATTGTTCCGTGCCCCTTCCGAGTCCCCTCACCCACAAGAGAGACACGTGAGGCAGTGTTCGGGTAGTTACTACAACGAGGCTTTATTCTTGTATCAGCAGAAGCAGAAGACCCCAAGCCCAGGAAAGGCACTGCTATATGTACCCTAGAGTGGTGTGTTCACTTCTGATTGGCTGTTCACTCATCACCCCATATTACGCCCCGGGGATGGGCAGTGACTTTGGCGCGCTTTTGCCTTTTGCACCTGCGCAGTTAGTTGTTTACTTGTGGGAGCACAGGATGTCTGCGCCATCTTGTAATGGCGAATGTTGTCACGCTCACCGCGGCTCCTAACAATAGGCTATACCCAATATGCATCAGAGGAACCAAAGGCTTGATCCCCTCTCTTAGGATTCTTATATTTGTGATTAGTAGGGAACAATGGAAGTAACAATAGTTGAGCTATCCTCATTCCTGTAGGAATGGTGACTATATTCTGAATTGCCTGTGCCATTACCTTAATCTCACCTTGATAATCATTGTCTATAACTCCAGGAAAAATTTGTAGTCCCTGCATAGTAGTACTGCTTCTTCCCACTATCAAGCCAAACACATGTGGATAGAGTGGTCCAAACATTCCAGTGAGTAAAGTCTGGGGTCCCATTTCTGGGGATAATACTATGTGGGCGGCAGAACTAAGTACTAGTCCTGCACTTCCTGGTGTTGCTCGACTAAGTTTTGAAAGGAATTGGTGTTTGCTGGTAAGAAACTGACTGCTCCATAAGCCTGTTTTGGCTTGCATTGGTTTGGGGCCTCAAGCTGGCCCCTGTTCCCATTTCCCTGATTATGGGAAAGGGTGTTTCTTTATGCGTCTCTTTTAGACCTACATTCACTAGCCTAATGCCTTCCATGTTTGCAAATTGGGCAGAGCCCAGGCTGTTTTCTGCTCTGTCTCTGGGTTAACTCATTTTCTGCCTCGAAATCTCTTACAAAGTGTCTAGGCTTGCCACATTTAAAACAGGCCTTTCAGTTTCTACTTGCCAAAAAAAATCTCTTACTGATTGTCCTTGCATGGCAGCCACCATAGCTAAGCCCTGTTGGTAGGAGGGACCTACTTCAGACTGGAGTCTGATATACCCTGTAAGGTCTGACTTTTTCCTGTAGGGTCTAATGGCTGCTTGGCAGGCAGGATTGGCATTTTCATATGCAAGTTGTTTCACATAATCTACTCCTGCCTCTGTATTACCAAAACTCCTCCCTGCTGTTGTCATTAATTGATGAACAAAATCAGAAAATTGTTCATCGGGTCCTTGTCTGACTGCTGCTAAAGATGCACCAGCGTCTCCCTTTGCCGGGAGTTTACGCCAAGCCTTCATGGCTGCATTTTGAATTTGAGCAAATAAGCCTGGGTCATATTGCATCTGGTTATCACTAGAAGCAAAGTGCCCTTCTCCTACTAAGTCATCAAAGAACCAACCATTGCCTGCCTGAATGTTTCTCCCAGCTGTTTCTTTACAATTCTCATGATGCTCTGATTTCCAAATAAGATAGTCACCACTGCTAAGAAATGCTCTCACTAAAGTATTTCAATCACTAGAAGTCAGCCACTCCTCTGTGGCAGACTAAAATTGCAAAAGTAAAGGGAGCAGTGGCACCATATTGTGATACTGAATTTCTTTAATTCTTTAATAATTTGAAAATTAAACCCTGTATGATGTCTCCAAGCAATGCCTTGATCATCTCTGGTCTCTGATACACGGAAAGCCTCTGTGTCTCCCTTCTCTAGATGATCTGTGGCTAATCTTAAGCTAGATGAGAAGGGCTACATTTGGACTCTGGGTTGAGGAACACAAGGAGCAGGAGGATTTTCTCAGTTTACCTCTCGAGACATCTTCCCTGTCTTTAATTTTTTAGCTGATTAATTAATTCCTAATACTCTTTCTCTAACTCTATTACTTGTTTAAGAATATAAATTTTGTCCTGTAACTCCTTTCTGGGATCTATAGGCACCATCTCCATTGCGGGAGCACTTGGAGGCAGAGGCATGTAGGGAGGGGTTCTTCGAGAAGAGGGCCTTTCAGGGTCATAATGTTCAGCTGCCTCTTTCTCTAGGTCAGCACAATCTGGCTCTGACAAATCGTCATCAACCTTTGGTTGTATTTTAGATTCTAATTTCGGATAAATACATTTCTTTTTATTTTGAACATGAAAGATAGCATTCAAACAATGAAACAAAAACAGACAATTAACACATGTGAGCAGCAAACAACAAAATAAAAACAGAGAGTTGAGTTCAGGCTGACTTATTTCTTGCCCCATTTTCATTAGCATGACTTACTTTTCTCAACCCGGCAGATTCCCATGGTGATCACCTTCATTTCACTGAATTTTCGGCAGATCCTTCTTCCAGTAACTTCCCTCACTGGGTCTCTTGTTCTTGCTGCCAAAACTAAATGAATTTCAGAATTGATTTTTCTATCTCTATGAAGAATTGAGATAAAATTTTGATGAGAATTGCATTGAATCTGTAGATTGCTTTTGCCAAGATGGCCATTTTACTATATTAATCCTGCCAATCCATGAGCATGGGAGATCTTTCCATCTTTTGGGGTCTTCTTCAATTTCTTTCTTCAGAGACTTGAAGTTCTTGTCATACAGATCTTTCACTTGCTTGGTTAGATTCACACCAAAGTATTTTATATTATTTATGACTATTGTGAAGGGTTTCAATTCCCTAATTTCTTTCTCAGCCTTTCAATAGAGGAAGGCTGATTATTTGTTCCAATTAACTTTATATCCAGCCACTTTGCTGAAGTTGTTCATCAGGTTTAGGAGTTCTCTGGTGGATGCTTTGGGGTCACTTAAGTATACTATCATAACATCTGCAAATAGTAATATTTTTACTTCCTCCTTTCCTATTTGTATCCCTTTGACTTCCTTTTGTTGTCTAATCATTCTAGCTAGGACTTCCAGTACTATATTGAATAGGTAGGGTAAGAGTGGGCAGCCTTGTCTAGTCCCCAATTTTAGTGGGATTGCTTCAAGATTCTCTCCATTTAGTTTGATGTTGTCTGCTGGCTTCCTGTATATTGTTTTTACTATGTTTAGATATGGACCTTGAATTCCTGATCTGTCCAGGACTTTTATGATGAAGGGATGTTGAATTTGTCAAATGCTTTCTCAGCATCTAATAAGATGATCATGTGAGTTTTTCCTTTGAGTTTTTTTTTTTTATGTAGTGGATTATGTTGATGGATTTTTGTATATTGAACCGTCCCTGCATTCCTGGGATAAAGCCTACTTGATCATGATGGATGATTGTTTTGATGTGTTCTTGGATTCTGTTTGCAAGAATTTTATTGAGTATTTCTGCATTGATATTCATAAGAGAGATTGGTCTGAAGTTCTCTCTTTGTTGTGTCTTTGTGTGGTTTAGGTATGAGTGTAATTGTGGCTTCATAGAACTAATTGGGTAGTGTTCCTTCTGTTTCTATTTTGTGGAATAGTTTGAGTGAAATTGGTATTAGGTCTGATATAATTCTGCATTAAAACCATCTGGTCCTGGGCTCTTTTTTTAGTTGGGAGACTTTTAATGATTGCTGCTATTTCTTTAGGGGTTATGGGACTGTCTAGATGGCTTATCTGCTCCTGATTTAACTTTGATACCTGCCATCTGTCTAGAAAATTATCCATCTCATCCAGGTTTCCAGTTTTATTGAATATAGTTTTTTGTAGTCTGTCAAACACTTGGTGTTTTGATTATTATGTGACAGGAGGTATTTCTTTTCTGGTCTAGTCTATTTGGCCTTCTATAAGCTTCTTGTATGTTTATAGGCATCTTGTTCTTTAGATTAGGGAAGTTTTCTTCTACACTTTTGTTGAAGATATTTATTGGCTCTTTAAGTTGGGAATCTTCACTCTCTTCTATACCTATTATCCTTAAGTTTGGTCTTCTCTTTGTGTCCTAGATTTCCTAAATATTTTTGTGTTAAGACCTTGTTGCATTTTGTGTTTTCTTTGACAGTCATGTCAATATTTTCTATGGTATCTTCTGCACCTGATATTCTCTGTTCTATCTCTTGTATTCTATTGGTGATGCTTACGTCTATGACTCCTGATTTCTTTCCTAGGTTTTCTATCTCCAGGGTAGTCTCCCTTTGTGATTTTTTTTATTGTTTCTACTTCCATTTTTATGTCCTGGATAGTTTGTTCAATTCCTTCATCTGTTTGGTTGTGTTCTCTTGTAATTCTTTAAGGGATTTTTGAATTTCCTCTTTAAGGGCTTCTACCTGTTTACCTGTGTTCTCCTCAAATTCTTTGAGAGTATTATTTATGTCCTTCTTAAAGTCCTCTATCATCATCATTAGAAGTGATTTTAAATCTCAATCTTGCTTTCCTAGTAATATGGGGAATCCAGGACTTTCTTGTGTGGGAGAACTAGGTTCTAATTATGTCAAGTACCCTGGGTTCCTGATGCTTAGGTTCTTCTGCTTGCCTTTTGCCATCTAGATCGCCTTAGTGCTACCTGCCCTGTCTCTGACTGGAGTTTGTCTTTCCTATTATCTTGGTTGTATCAGAACTGTGTGGGGTGGGTGTTACTACTGGGGTAAGAGCTGGGGCCCAAAATCTGCTCATTGCTCAGGCAAAGAAGACAGCAAAGAACCAGTGCTCCTGGCCAGGAGTGACTTCCTGGGTCCTTATGGATCCCAGTTACTCCCTGTTTGGGGCAAGCATTGCTGTCTGCTTACCTAAGATACTGCCCAGGTTAGAGCACCTGGGAGCACTGCTTCCTGTGGGTTCTTTGAAATTGAGGGCAGAGCTGCCTCCCAGGATCTGCTCAGTGCTCAGTCCCAGACTGGAAGCCAGTATTGATATTTTTAAATCATCAAAATAATTTATAATAGTTAAATGCCTCTTAAATATACATAATCTCTTCTGAAGCTAAAAGTAATATGCACTCAACTAGCTTTTAAAATCTATTTGGAACATTAAACATGATAGAAGTAGAAAAAAATTTCTTATGAAGTCCTCTATGAAAAGAAATTGTGACAAGTTCAGGATTTGACAGAAACCATTTCATCTCCAAGGGTGAATATGTAGCATAACTGTGGAAATTGGGGAGTGTTCCTTCTGTTTCTTTTTTGTGGAATAGTTTGAAGAGTATTGTTGTTATGTCTTCTTTCAAGGTCTGATAGAATTCTGCACTAAAACCATCTGATCCTGGGTTCTTTTTGAATGGGAGCCTTTTAATGACTGCTGCTATTTATTTAGGGGTTGTGGGACTGTTTAGATGGTTTATCTGCTCTTGATTTAACTTTGGTACCTGCTATCTGTCCAGAAAATTGTCCATTTCATCCAGGTTTAGAATTTTGTTGAATATAGGCTTTTGTAGTAGGATCTGATGATCTTTTTAATTTCCTCAATTTCTGTTGTTATATCTCTCTTTCATTTATAATTTTGTTAATTTGGATACTGTCTCTGTGCCCTTTAATTAGTCTGGCTAATGGTTGATCTATCTTCTTGATTTTCTCAAAGAACCAGCTCCTAGTTTTGTTGATTCTTTGTATGTATGTTTGTTTGTTTGTTTGTTTCTACTTGGTTGATTTCAGCCCTGAATTTGATTATTTTCTGCTGTCTACTTCTCTTGGGTGTATTTGCTGCTTTTTGTTCTAGAGCTTTCAGGTGTGCTGTTAAGCTGCTAGTGTATGCTCTCTCCAGTTTCTTTTTGTAGGCACTTAAAGCTATGACTTTTCCTCTTATCACTGTTTTAATTGTGTTTGTCCATAAGTTTGGGTATATTGTGCCTTCATTTTCATTAAATTTTAAAAAGTCTTTAATTTCTTTATTTCTTCCTTGACAAAGTTATCATTGAGTAGGGCATTGTTCACCTTCCATGTGTATGTGAGCTTTCTGTTGTCTTTTTTTGTTATTGAAGCCCAACTTTATTCAGTGGTGATCTGATAGGATGTATGGGATTTTTCAATCTTCTTGTGCCTCTTGAGGCCTGTTTTGTGACTAGGTATATGGTCAATTTGAAGGAAGGGGTCCTTTGTTCCGACCTAAGGCAGGCATGGTTTCTGTAAGTTTTCCCAGTCTTCCCTTTTGAAAAAAAATTTAAAAAGGGGGACCTGTGGGGAACTGACAGAAGGCGGCTATCATCCTTCCAGCCATCTTGAGCCACGTACCCTGACAAGAGACTTGTTTACAATAGCCTACAACAGCTGAGCACACTCTGATAACATCTTGTTTCAGATATCCAGGATTTTCCCTTGGGTGTGTGAGACTTAAAGGTATGATTTAGAGATAAGACTTAAAGGCATGACTTAAAGGCATGGCTTAGAGCTGCTTGGGGCAATGCAGACTCTAACAATTTAGTCCCCAAGGCTTTTGGCAGTGTGGGTCCCAACACTGATAGAGCGGTCCCCAACATTTTTGGCCCCCAAGTGTGGGGCAGCTCGGGCCGCAACAATTAATTAGTTAATTGCTCTTAGATAGTAACCAGACTTTCTCTACTCAGAGCACATTCCAAGAGACTGTAAAACAATTAACCAAAGGTCATTAAAAGGGAACTAATGATTTATTATAGATCCTAGGACAGAAGATAAAATATTGGTTGGTGGCCTAGACTCTAGGAGAACTGGGTGGTCAGGCCAGCCTATGCTGTTCTAATGGGGTTGCAATCCCCCTCTGCTTCCAGTCTTTCTGCCAGTTCCCCCATGGGGTCCCTGAGCTCAGTCTGATGGTTGGCTCCAAGCATCCACATCTGCATTGGTCAGTTGCTGGCTGGACCTCCCAAGGAACTACCACAGTACATCTCTGTCAGCAAGTGCCTTTTGACTATGGCAACAGTGTTGGGGTGGTGTCTGCAGACATGATGAATCCCCATGTGGGGCAGTCCTCAATTGGCCCTTCCTTCAGTCTCTATTCCTTTTTTCTCCATGTTCTTTCTTTGAACAGGAACATTTCTGTATTAAAATCTTTGAGATGGGTGGGTGGCCCCATCCCTCAACCAGGAGCCATGCTACTGAAGGTGGTCTCAATAGGTTCTATCTACCCCTTCTCTGTGTACTTCAGCTAAAGTCATCCCCATTGAGTCCTGAAAGATTCACATTTCCCTGGTGCCTGGGACCCTCCCATTTCATATTTTAGGAATGTAATACACTTCTCCATGTCCTTTAAGTTTTAAAGGTTTTTGTGAAATGAACAGGTGTTATTCTTGTTTGATTGCTTTATAAGTGACTTGGCCTTTCTCACTTACAGCTTTCAGTCACCTTTCTTTTTTCTCCATTTTTTGATATTTTAACTTAAACATGTTGCTACAACCTGTGTGTTTTGGGTCTTGGATCCCTAGCTAGGCAAAGCAAAGTAATAAGAGAACAAACAGAGAGATACATACAATGATTCTGGGATCAGATGGAGTTTTCTAACAATAACACATAGAACCTTATTGTATTTGTTTGGTGCAATATGGAGGATCCTTAACTGGTCTAAGTACAAGGACTTGGGGTGTAAACACCAGGAAAAAGAAACTTAAGGTGTTAAGTATTTGTACATACTAACCAATCATTGGTAAAGACTCATACTTGGAGTCCTAAGGAACTCTTTGCAATTCCTACTGAACCCGGTCCATATGGATAATGACTTTGCCAATTTATCATGGACAAATTAGTCAAAGAGTATTTTTAAAAGACCATGCTCATGACAAGCACACATTTACTCAAAAATCCACTCACACAGAGCTTCCTTTCTGTTCCTCACAATATGCCATGGTGTGTTTCCTTTCTCATTCTATTTATTTTGTTTTCCATGTGTTTCTTATACTTGGATAACCATTCTTAACTGTATTTGGGATTTTTCTCTCCCATTTTATTAAAAAATCCTATGTCTTTTTATGCTTTACTTCTCCTTTTTCTATGCCATAATCTGAAAGTTGGAGCTTTTTTTTTTGGTATCCCAGAACTCCCCCCATGTTATAGTCACACTTTTAATTCATGATTGGCCTCTTCTGAATAATATAATTTCTCTACCTTTTCTTCATTCCCTTAACAGTCTATTTACTATATGATCCACTTCATTGATAGGAAGTTTCATTGGGAATTTTATTTGGCTTTATTAGTCTTTTCCAGCATGATTTCATACACATTAATAAGAACAGATGCCAGCAGCACTAATCTTTAGCTTCTCTTGCTTTTTTAGAGCCACAAGCATTTGCTGCATAGTGCACTAGAAAGACATCAGCAATGCAAGTCATGCTCCACCAAGTCTTACCCTACTTACAGTGCATTGTAATAGGCAAGAAAATGTAAAGATACGAATAAGGAGCAAGAAGAAAAGTGAAGAAAAGAGCTCACAGTAAATAGGCTAATGATGGGCTGTGACTTGTACTTTGTTCATCACACTTCTCACTTAATGGAAGAAGATAAATGTGTACAGTGTAGTGAGTCTAAATCTGCAAAAATCAAACCATCATCAAGCTTCATTCCATGAGCACCAAGATGAACTGGTGAGTGGACTGACAAGAACAAAAGGTACAAGGTCAATGGGTGTCTGATGCACTACTGAAGGAAGCAAGAATATTAAAATAGTTCATTTTATAGTTAGCACAACTTTTTCCAACAGTTTATATTCATGTTCCAGACTGTTCATACATTAACACATGGAAATATGAATACATGATAGAAATATTCAAGGTTCTGATAACCTAAATATAGTAATAAAGCATAGTACCAAAAAACATAGAATATATACATAAAAATGCCATGCACAGAAACTAGGAATGATCAAGCACATATAAACACAAACACATAATTTGGTTATATGTTAAAATAACCTCATGTATTTGAGGATTGTTATTTCACTGTGTAAGTGCATGTTTCTGTAAAGATGGAATGCAGTTTTAAGTAACAAAACAGACATATGAATAGATCCAAATTTCATAGGATTAATGTGCAGGTAAAAGTGTAGGGTGATAGAATCTAAATTTTTATTTTGTGTTGAGGGCAGGCACTCTGAGTTTGAGAATCAGGATTTCAGAGATGTAGCAGTAGTGCATAGGAACAAATGGAGCGGGGATTAGCAAATGTATTCTCAAAGGGTAAGGTGCTAGACATTCCAAGCTTGGCAGCTGCTTTGTCACAACTAGTCAATTCTACCAAAGTGCTGGAGAAACATATACACAACCTATACATGATTGGTTGTAGCTGAATCCTATCCTAAACCTTATCTTTGTGAAATTAGTAAGCTACCCTCACTCCCAGGGAAAGATAATATCAGCAAAAAAATTACTAGGTAAGAAAGTATTGCAAAATTAGTCAGGCATGGTGCCATAGACATATATTTTTGGATTGTGGGAAGTGGAGGTATGAGGTTGTCATGATTTTTAGCCTTGGCTTCACAGTGAGACCTAGCATTAGAACAAAAAAACATAAAAAATATAACAAAAACAGGTATTGAGACACACACCTGTAATATTAAGGAGATTAAAGTAGAAAGAGGAGGTTAAGGTAATCTTTGATTACATAATAAGTTCATCACCAGCCTGGGTGACATGGCACCCAATATCTAAAAATCTAAAGTGTGGGAAGACAGCATGGAGAATCATGCCTGAATCCCAGCACTTAGGTCAGTTGTTCACAACCTTCCTAATGCTGTGACTTTTTTGTGAAGTTCCTCATGTTGTGGCTACCCCTAGGCATAAATAATTATTATTGCTACTACATAACTGTAATTTTGCTACTGTTAGAAATTGTAATGTAAATATCTAATATGTGACCCCTGTCAAAATGTCATTTAACTCTCACTGGGTCATGACTCACAGGTTGAGAACTACTCACTTAAAAGTTTGATGCAACAGGAATTTGGGTGTTCAGGAGCAGTTAGTGATACTACAGAACCAACACCCAACAACAAAAAAAGAATGTATTTCAGTGAAATCATCAGAAACGCTGAGGATTGAACTACAAAAGGCAGCATAAAAAGCAAAGCACAGGGGTCTACACTACAAAGATGCAACATACATGCATACAAAGAAGTAACAGATCTTGGTAATCATCTATTGTAAAAAGCTGAGAAGTGACAGAAAAGTTTCTAATGTGCATCAGGTCAGAATTAATTTTGTAAGGAATGATCAGGATGGTAAAAATGTAATTTTAAGCACACTAAAATCCATTACAGTTTATTTAGAATCATATGACCTATATGACAAGTTGATATACTTATGTACTTATGTTCTTATGTACTTATGTTCTTATATATGTTCTTATATACTTATGTACTTATGTACTTATGTTCCTATAAATACAAGTTGATATACTTATGTACTTATAGAATAAAATGGCATTTAGATGTAGATGATATATTAATATGCTAACTGTGTGTGTGTGTGTGTGTGTGTGTGTGTGTGTGTGTGTGTGTAGGAACAGTTGCTGTAAAGCCAAATTTTGCCTCTTGAGGATTTCTATGCAGACAGCTGTTGATGGATGAAGCAAAGGCATTTTTCTCAGTATTAAGATACACACACACACACACACACACACACACACACACACACACCTGTAAATCCAAATTACACTCCCTGGTACATAGGACTGAAAGTAGAGGTGAATCTCATTGGAAAGAGGAGAAGTATTTATGGGAGAGGGATACATCCATAAGAAGATAATGTGGAATAAATATAATCAAAAACTGTATAGTGAATACACAGGAAAAATAAACTGCTACAAAAGTAGCTAAGTAAGAGAGAATGAGATAAATAACCAAAAGTACAAAATTAAAAAATGACAGGAATCAATACATATCTTTCCATAATAACTCTGAATATAAATGGTTTTATTTCCCCCAATCAAAATGTAGACTACTAGATTGGATCACCATCTCTCCCCCTAAAATATTGTTGCCTGCAAGGAATGCATTGCATCATGAAACAGAGATGCTACCTGTATTAGTCATGATTCTCTAATAGAACAAAGAAGTATGATTTATTAGAGTTGTTTAATGGGCTTTGTTTCAACTATTTCAACAAAGGCTCTTTCTGGATGTAAAGTCCAAGAACCTAGTAGCTGTTAAATCCCAGAGGATGAATGTCTTAGGTGGTCTTCAGTATATGATAGAATTCTGAGGTACACTCTAATGACAGTGAAGGAATGAACTTGCCAGCAAGAGTGAAGTTAAGCAGGTATGCAAGAACTTTCTTCTTTCATGTCTTTTATATAGCCTGTTACCAAACAGTATGGCCTAGATATAGAATGGGTCTTCACACTTTAAACATTTTTAATCAAAAAAAAGACCCTCACAGGGACTTGGGTTTTAGATTATTCCAGATGTAATCAAGTTAACAATCAACAATAACCACCACGCTATCCAGGGCAATAGAGTGGGGGGAAATATTCTAAGCAAATGGACCTAAAAGCAGGCAGATGTGGGTGTTTTAACATCTGACAAAACATTTTTAAAAACTGGTTAAAAAACAAGGAAACCTTATAATAGTGAAGGGGAACAGTCCATCAAGAAAACATTAGGATCCTACATATATTCTCTGAACACAGGCACAGCCAATTACACAGGTAAATCCCAGTGCATAGCTATGACTTATTCATGCACCTCACTCACCAATGAATAGATTATCTTGACAAAATAATCATAAATATCTGAATTAAATCAGGTCATATACCAAATGGGCTTAACATACATATCTACAAAACATTCCATTTAAATATTGCAGAATATACCTTCCTCTTGGTAGACAATAGAACTTTTTCTAAAGTAGATTACATATTAGGGCACAAAACAAGCATTCACAAATATGGAAAAAAATGGAAAAGTACAATATTCTTCACCCAAGAAAAAGAAAGACCAAAGTGTGGGCACTTTGGACCTTCTTAGGAGTAACAAAATACTCACAGGAGCAAATACAAGACAATGTGTGGCAGAAACTGGAGGAGGAATCATGCAGAGACTGCCCCACCTGGAGATCCCTTCCAGATGCAGTCACCATATGCAAACACTGTTGTGGATGTCCGAAGGTGACAGCCTGATATACCTGTCTCTTGAGAGGCACTGCCAGAGCCTGACATATACAGAGGCAGATGCTCGCAGCTAACCATCAAACTGATCACAGGGTCCTCGGTGGAGGAGTTAGAGAGAAGACTGAAGGAGTTGAATGGGTTTGCAGCCCCATGGGAAGAGCAATAATACCAAACAATCAGAGCTCCTAGGGTCTAAACAGCTAGCCTAGGAACACCCATGGAGGGACCCATGTTTCTAGCTGTATTTGTAGAGGAGGATGGGTCTGTTGAGCATTAGTGGAAGAGGAGATCCTTGGTCCCTTGAAGGCTGAATGCCCCAGTGAGGGTGAATTCAAGGGCAGGGAGCTGGGAATGGGTTGGTGGGTGGGGGCACACCTACATAGAAATAGGAGGAGGGAGGATGGGGTAAGGTGTTTCAGGGGTGGGGGAAATGGGGAAAGGGGATAACATCTAAAATGTAGATAAATAAAGTATATCCAATAATAAAAAAAGAAAAAGAAACAAACAAAACAGATAATGGAACTGGCTATCTCTGTTGAACATTTGAGTTTTTGGCAACAATTTAACATTACCCTTATTACTGGGATTCCTTATATTTGTCAAAGACAAGAGACTGTGGAAGGGGCCCATGGAACCTTAAAAAATATCATCATAAAATAGAAAAGGGGGAGATATATCCCTGTACACCATAAATTTATTTAAATCATGTTCTTTTTATTTTAATTTTTTAAAAAAAAAATTTGGATGCGAAGAAACTTTCTGCTGAGTGTCTATGGCACTCTACAACTAGGCATACTTATGCATGGGTGAAAGGGAAGGATCCATTTACTGGTATAAGGCATGATCCTGATCAGGTATTAAATATGGGGAAGAGGGCATGTTTGTGTTTCTTCTGCAGGATGCTGAAGGAACATGGTAGCTGCCATAATGATTGGTGAGACATGCTGATGCCAGGACAAAGAATGATGCTGACCTGTGAGCTTATTCAGTGCCCTGACAATGGTGACTGGAAAGCTGTATTGGACATACGTTACTGACCCACCATCACTTACCTATACTCCTGATGGGACAAGCTGCCTTGCCTCAAGTTTTCAGACCTTATGGAACAGAAAATCAAAAAGAGAAGTTATAATGACTCTTGTATTGCTCTTAAATGTGACCAGTTATTCGAATTCAATCAAGGACTGGTCTAGAAATCAATCTAATATTGGAAATAACAGTCTTCATTTGGAAGTCTGGTTCTGAACATTTTCAGAGACATATGGAAGTTAGCTGCAGTTCTCTATGATGCTATGTTAACAAGAAATAAAATTGGGGCAGGATCTGAATTTCAAACAGGTGCTGGCACATGTGTTAAGGCTCTTTTAATGGTAATGTTAAAATTACTTTTGTTTCTTCTACAGTGTTTAATATAAGTTGCATTGATTGTACACCTTTTAATTGTGTTAGTGTTTTGAAATCTGGCATGTCAGGTATGAAGGTCTATCAGCCAGCTTTTGTTTTATTGCCCTGAGTATCACAGAACCTTGGTATTCTAAAAAATAGCATGCAAGTACTAGAAGAAATGAGTCAGGCTTTAAGCAGAAGCAAGAGGGTAGTGGGCTTGATTATTGCTGGTATAACAGCTTTAATTACATTAATTGCTAGCACCACTGCCTCTGCAATTGCTTTGACACAAGAAGTTAAGACAGTTACTTTTGTTAATCATTTAGCAAAAGTGTTACTAATGTGTTGAATATACAAGAAGATTTACATAGGCATTTGGAAAAATGGATTGATGCTCTTTATGCTATTCAAATTATTGGAAGGAGGTTCAGAATTTAAGGGTAAGGAACCATTTCAGGTGTCATGCCATTGAATTTATGTTAGTTCTAAAATTTACAGTGGTAGTCATTATAATTAAAAAGAAGTTTAATGACACATGCAGTATATTTGGCATAATTCTAACACCTCTCAAGATGTTTTAATGATACATAGGGAGTTTATGAAGTTCAAAAATGCTATTCTGTTGAGCGTCGATGTGGTAGATACTGCTGATAAAATTAACCATGGCCTAAGTTCAGTATTTTTATTTTGGTCAAGCTTCAAAAATGGCATATATAGCTTGATCATGCTAGCCCTTTTTGTCCTGGGAATACTTTTATTCCTGCCCATGTTAAAGCTTGTCTTTAACAACATCAACCTGTTGGCAGCCAAAGTACATGGCTTGAACCTGAAAATGGCCCCCAGACAGAGTTATTAAATTAACAAGCTGGCAAGACAAGGATGGGTAAGATTCTGCACAGGGCCTTACCAACCTAAGACAGAAATGCATTGCTTTTGATAATGCAAATTCCATGATGGGTAATGAAGGCATTCTTGTCAGAATAACCTAAGACAGGTTCAGTCTTGTTAATGAAATAAAAAAATGGAAAGAGATGGAGAGCCTTTGGGCTGCTGGGCAAGAATCTGAAATGGGCCAAGAACAAGGAAATAGGCTACTTGGCAGGATAATGACATTGGTCAAGGACAAGGAAGTAGGCTTCAAGCAGGAATGTGACATTAGGCTAGAACAAAGAAGTAATTTCAGGTATGAATCTAAATCTTAGGCTAGAACAAAGAAGTAATTTCAGACATAAATCTAAATATTAGACTAGAACAAAGAAGTAATTTAGAAATCTAAATTTTAGGCTAGAACAAGAATGTAGGCTTCAGACATGAAAACGACTTTGGGCTAGGACAGGAAAGTTGGCTCAGATATTTTGCTCATCCTGATAAACCCTTAGAAACAGTGATCATAGGAGTGTTCACAGAATTTTGTTTATTGACTTGTTTGTTCTTTGACTATTTGAGTTTATTATCTTGCTTGTTCCTTGACTATTAACATCTATTGTATTGCTAGTTCCTCAACCTAGAACTGACCTTAATACATGCATGTAATTAAAATGGTATAAAAGCAAAAAGGAGGAGGGGGAATGTGATGGGGGTTCTAGGGAGGGGAAATGGGGAAAAGGGATGACATCTGAAATGTAAATAAATAAAATATCCAATAAAAAAAGAAAAGAAAAAGGTTAAAAATATTTTTAAAATGTCTTGTCTTGGCCACTGTTTTTATGTTGCTATGAAAAGACATTATGACTAAGGCAATTTATTTTTGTTTTTGTTTTCGTTTTTTTATTTCTTTCTTTTTTTATTAGCAAATCATAATTTTTACTTTTTAACACATGGGTTATAAACATGAAAATGCAGGATGTGGGGAAGGGGATGACACAGGAGCATAGGTATTCAGGGGGACTACAGATATCTTTCAGAACAGGGTATCAGCTGGATGAAGGTTCAAGGGTCAGGACAGTATGACTCTGCCTATGATTCACTTGTCCTTATCTACTTTGGTACTATCCGCCAAGGCTGCCTATTTACAAGGTCTATGACTAATCAGGCTGGTAGATTTCCACAAAAGCTGCCTGTTTACAATAGTTTATAGCCATCTGTTTCAGTGTTTTTCGATAGAGACCCAAGACTTTGTGTTAGCAGGCATGTAAGTCAGGCCTATTGCTGATTTTAGGCTTATGGCTGATTTTAGGCCTTCGTTGTATATTCAGGGCTGCCCCTTCTCCAAGTATAGAAGGGCTGTAATAATTTTAATCTTGCTAAGGGAGATAGAGGCCTGACCTCCAGTAATTAAAGGAGACCTTGTCATGGCTCCAGTCCTCCTGTCGTTGTCCAGTGAGGCATGAGGGCAATACCCATCCTGATGTCTTTTTCCTGGAGAGGGAATACTTTTGACATCAACCCCTATGCAGTCAGGCTTGTCCCTCAGGGAACCCAGAAACATATTTTTAACTTTTATTTATATTCCCTTGCAGTGCTTAGCCTCGCAGCCTAAGCAAGAATTCAGATTGCCAGACAGAGGAGGTTCTGGGTGGACCCTCTCTGCTTGGTCTAGGGGCAGAAGTCCCCTCTTTCAGGTTGGGTGGAGATGGGACTTGGGATACCCTGGATAGAGTAACAACCTCATCTAGAGTCTTGTGATCCTCCATAGCTAACTTATGATAATGTATCTGAATAGATTTTGCTATCAGATTATCTATCTGTTGTTTCACAAAGTTAGTCAGCCTATTTAAGGCTCAGGGCCCTAAGGAAATAAGCAAAACTAACCCAATTAATGGTCGCAAGATGGAAGGAAGTAGGGTTAATAATCATGGAGAGGTTGAAGACCAATTCTTGTACAAGCTCTCATTTTTCTTTTTCTCTCTCTCTTTTCTCAAGACCTTCTCTGGCCTTTTTCATGCTCTCTTTAGTCATCCCTGTTTTGTCTATGTAAAAGCAGCATTCTTCTTTAAGGGCTGTACACAGTCTAGAGCTGTACACAGTCTTTTCTATTGTAAAAGAAAAAATCAAGTCCAATAAAGTCCTTTGCAATTTTGGGGGATCGCATCAGACAGCAAAATGAGAGATTTCTTCAGATTAGTGATGTCAATCTATAGCTGTTTGATGTCCTTGTCAAAGGCCCATCAGAGGTCTGAGTAGTATAAGTCCGGAGGCCAGCATCAGGATTAGAACTCCTAATAGCAGACATCAAGGGTGATTAATTTTTACCTGGAAAGGAAAAAAGAAGGGAGTTCTCAGGAAAAATTTCTCTTCCCTGGATGTCAATTGTTATTCATCTTATTTATAATTGGACCTGGTTTGTGGGGGTATCTATTTAATTCATTAATTTTTTGGTGGCCATTTAGCTGTGCCTTCTGTGGTATCAAACAGGCATATCAATCTTTGGCCCCATATAGGAACTGGATCCTGGCCATTCCATTTAAGGGTAAGAGGGTTCTTCCACATAGTTGTGGCATAGTTTTTATTGGTCTCAGCGATGCCAGAAGCAATCAGCACCAGATTTGCTGTGAGCTTTCAGTTTTAGAAAGTTAAGAGTAAACAAGGCATGCTCCTTCCACCCTCAGAGAGTCATGAAGACACTATTTAAAGAAATATAATTCTTTATTAATAATCTCTTTTATCAAAGGACTATTGTAAAACAGCCAAAAATTAATCAATCTATATAATATATTGTTGGGGTCCACACTAGCCCCATGTTGGGGCGGCCAAAAATGTCGCAGCCCAGGCAAAATGTTGAGGCCCAGGCCGACCCACATTTGGGCGGCCACTGTATCCCAGCTCAAGCTGCCGATCCAGTCTTCAGGTCAGGGTTCAGCAAGAGCAAGGGTGAGGACAGACTCTACCTAATGTCTGATGTGTCTGATTCGTCTAATGTCTGGTTCTGTCTCTGCCTTTTATATGTCTTACTTCTAAGCCACGCCTCTGAGTTACACCTTTAATCATGCCCTTAGGTCTTGTCTCTAAATCTGATCTCTATACTTCTAAGTCATACTCTTAAGTCACACACCTTTAATCTCACACACCTTTAATCTCACGCACCTTTAATCTCAAGGTATCTAAACCAAGATTATCGGAGTGTGCTCAGCTGTTGTAGGCTATTGTAATCCAAATCTCATGTCAGGGTATATGGCTCAAGATGGCTGCAAAGCTGATAGCCGCTTTCTGCTAAAAGTCGGCTCTCAACAATATATCAATTAATGAGAGGTTCTTCTTTTTGTAAAATTACTTCTCTTTTGTCAATTAATTGTTGAGGGAAATTAGGATTTGCATCTCTCTTGAGAATAAACAGAGACCTAAATTCTTTTGTGAAGAGCTTAAAATAAGATCTTAGCCAATAAGCATCTCCTGGAAACTTTTGAAAATCATTTGAAATAAGTAAACTAATTTTTTTTTTGCCAGACCCATTATCTGTTGTTTTTATTGGATATTTTACATATTTACCTTTCACTGTTATCTCCTCTTCCTTTCTCCCCCAATGTTGGGGTTCATACTAGCCCCACGTTGGGGCGGCCAAAAAATGTCGCAGCCCAAGCAAAATGTTGAGGCCCGGGCCGACCCACGTTTGGGCGGCCACTGTATCCCAGCCCAAGCTGCCGCTCCAGTCTGAGGGTCAGGGTTCAGCAAGAGTGAGAGTGAGGACGGACTCGAAGAATATAGACCAGACAGAGTGTAATTCAATCCCGTTTATTCTTCAGTCTAAGTCCTAAGTCTTGAGTTCCTAGTGTCTTGTCCCTAGCTCCTAGTCCCTCCAAGTTCCAAGTTACTTCTTCCAAGTTCTCTTCCAAGTGCCTGCTACCTGTCTTCTCTCTGCTGTGTCTGGTTCTCTCTTCTGTGTCTCCCTAATGTCTGATGTGTCTGATTCTCTCTAGAGCCAAGTGTCTTCTACCTAATGTCTCATTCTCTACTGTCTGCCTCTGCCTTTTATATGTCTTACTTCTAAGCCATGCCTCTAAGTTACACCTTTAATCATGCCCTTAGGTCTTGTCTCTAAATCTGATCTCTACACTTCTAAGTCATACTCTTAAGTCACACACCTTTAATCTCACACACCTTTAATCTCACACACCTTTAATCTCACACACCTTTAATCTCAAGGTATCTAAACCAAGATTATCGGAGTGTGCTCAGCTGTTGTAGGCTATTGTAATCCAAGTCACATGTCAGGGTATATGGCTCAAGATGACTGCAAAGCTAAAAGTCGGCCCCCAACACCACAAAACCCCTTATCCCATACCCTCTCTTCCAATCTTATGAGGGTGAGCCCCCCACATTCTCCCAATCTCATCTCCCTGCTCTCACATTCCCCAACACTAGGGATACAAACTTTCAGGGACCATGGCCCTCCACTTTCACTGTTGCCTAACAAGGCCACCCTCAGTTACCTATACAAGTGGAGCTAAGGCAACTTATAAAAGAAGGCAATTGATTGAGAGCTAGCTTACAATTTCAGAGGCTTAGTCCCACGGCTCAGTGACCATGGTGACACACAGGCAAATAGGTAGCTGTGGAAGTAATTATTGAAGGTAAGCAGCAGAGAGAGCAACTAGGCCTGTCCTGGGCTTTGGAAACCTCAAAGCTTGCTAGGGAATCAGATAGGCTAAGCTCAGCCCTTCATCTCTCCATCTGCTCCTCCTAAGCACATTCCCCATAGGCTATCTGCATATCATGACCACTCTTTTCACTCCTCCTAGTCCAGTCTCTTCTCCATGTTAGCAACAGAACACCTGAGGCAGCCTCACCCCACATCATCTCTAGTGGATCCCACAGATATTTCTCTCCTAACCTGCTTCCTCATATACTTTGTTTTACCACCTTCACCCACTCCTCAAATGGGCACTCCTTCCAAACACACAGGACACTCATTCCAGGGAAGCAAATTGTCTAACTGCAGATCGCTTTTTCCCTCCATTCTAACAAATCCCACCAATCTCATCCTTAGATCTGTTATAGACCTTCTGCTGTTCCCTGTCCTTACCACATTCCTAGGAGAATAAGTAAGCACATCCTGGAACAACCAATTTTCTTCCCTCTTTGGAAGCCCATCTCCATTACTGTCAACTCCTAATTTCTAGAAATACATTTTACCTGGAATCCCCAGAAGACACATCTGTCTGGTCTAAAGATTTCTTGCCACTCAACACAGCAATTACATTCTCATAAAAACCAAAGAGGAAACCAAAACCAAGGAACAAGACACCCACCCAACAAAGACAAATTCAGAAATCACCACCTAGACCTATAATCATCCCAATCCTAGAACCTAGACTCCAGCATAAAAACACAATAACTAATAGCCAGGGCTGTCTCCACTAGAGAGACAGTAGCTTTCCTACCACAGCAGCCTCTGAATATTCCAACATAGCTGAAACAAGAAAAAGACCTAAAACTTGCCTGTGTGGTGATGATGATGATGATGATGGGGTCCTCATAGTGATTAATAAATCCCTTAAAGAATCCCAGGAAATCAAAAATAATGGCTAAGACCAATAGAGCCAGTGACAGCTCATGTTGGTGAGGATTGGAATAAAGGGGAAAACTTATGTATTGTTGGTGGGAGTAGAAAGTTGTGCAGCCACTTTGGAAATCAGTATAGTGGTTTCTCAAAAATTGGGAATTCAAAAAAAAATGAGAATTGATCTACCTCAAGGTCCAGCTATATCTTTCTTAGGCCTATACCCAAAGGACACTTCATTGAAACACAAGGACACTTCCTGAACCATATTTATTGCTGCTCTATTCATAATAGGCAGAAAAAGAAGAGACTAGATGTCCCTTAACAGAAAAATAAAATGTGATACATTTACACAATGGAGTATTACTCAGGTCTTAAAAAATGACACCATAAAATTCACAGGCAAATGGGTGTAACTAAAATAAAACCATCCTGTGTGACTTAATCCAGCCCTAGAAAGTTAAATATGGTATATATTTACTAATATATGGACATTAGCTCTAAATAAATGATAACCAAGGTAGACTTTGTAGACCCAGAGAATTTGATATAGAGGAAGGGATTAGCAGGAGACACATGGTTCTTCCTGAAAGGTACGAATAGAATAGATTTTAGGGTTGGACTAGAGATAGGCGGGGATGGGAACCAGAGGATCATATGGGGAAGGGAAGGGAAGATTGGGTTGAAGGAAGAATGAAGGGAGAGACAATTGGAATTGAGGGGCATCTGAGGGATGATATGGTAACTTAGTGCAATGGAAACTTCTTATATTTGATAAAAGTGATCTCAATATTACCTGCTAATAATAGGGGATATAGAGTCTCAACAGAGTATCTCTCATCACCAAGTGTGTACCTATCTGGGATCTGGATTGCATTCAATTGAGTTTTGACCAAGAGGGTTCCATGGAAATCTCAATTTGGTGCCTGCAAACTAGCAGCAGGGCCCTACCACCAAGGACTATACCCATACAACTCATTGAACATGGAGAGATGAAGCTAGTGCCTGTATGGTGCCCTATGTTCTAGTATCTTTTGTGCAAGAAGTTACTCAGTGGGCCACCAAAAGAGAAGCATAAACACCAGCCTATCCACAAAAACTCTGACTTACAATCTATCTTGCTTGCAATATATGCTAGGGCAATGTAGGCACAAAACTTTTGGGAGAACCCATCAATATGATTTGACTTAAGATGAACTCTGAGAGATGAAACCTATACCTGACACTGCTTGGATGACCAAGAACCTGAAACTAAATGGCCCAGATACCTAGAGCAAACCCAAACACTACTTTTTTTCAAAGAAGAAAGAAGTACGAATAAAATGACTCTTGATGGTGTTCTGCTATACTCATATATCCAGTGTCTTATTCAACTATCAGAGAAGCTTCCTCCTGCATCAGATGGGAACAGATGCATAGACCCACAGCCAGACGATATGTGGAAAGAGTCCTTGGAACACATAGCTTTCAATGGGATGTTTCCATCAAATTCTTCCCCTCAGAGTTCAGGGAACCCCTTGGAAGAGGAAACAGAAAAAAATGTAAGAGCCAGAGGAGATGGAGGACACCAGGAGAACAAGGCCCCCTGCATCAAGTAAGCAAGGCTCATAAAAACTCACAGAGACTGAAGTGGCATGCACAGGGCCTACACAGTCCTACACTAGCTCCTCTGTCCTTAAGGCTTCCAGTTTAGTATTTTTATGAAATTCCTGAGTGTGTAAATATGTAGGTCTTATCTTAGACTCTTTTCCTTCTGTTGGTTTGTCTTGTCCATATTATATTATAGTATATTATTATATATTTGTATATTTATGAATATATGTAATTATTTATTTTTATGAATGTAGACCTTGCCAGTAGTGTAATGTTTAACAATTAAACTGTCATTTATAACTGCTGGGAGAGGTAAAATTATTTCCAGTGAAGTAATACTGGGTATATCAACTACTTCAGGGCAGGTCTCACGTTCAGGAGTAATAGACCACCAAATAATGGACTACACAACTTTGTGTGTGTGCTTTTATTTGGTTGCATTTTTGTGTATGTTTTTGTTGTTGTTGTTTTTCAGATGTTGTTATATTTTGTTTTCTAGGTTTTATTGTAGAATTGGATGTTTTTGTTTGTTTTTTGATAAAGAACTTAAAGCTGAGTGGTTAGGAAGGAGGAGAGTATCTGACTAAACTTTCTCTCA
This sequence comes from Arvicanthis niloticus, assembly GCF_011762505.2. Taxonomy (NCBI): domain Eukaryota; kingdom Metazoa; phylum Chordata; class Mammalia; order Rodentia; family Muridae; genus Arvicanthis; species Arvicanthis niloticus. The sequence goes on along the minus strand of NC_047669.1, from coordinate 4,770,167 downwards.
CCAGAAGGTAAGGAGGAAAAGATGATTAAATTATATTTAAAATTAGTTTTATGGGTTACAGTTGTCAATTGTTGTCAATTTCTTGGCTAATGGAGTCCTGTTCAGAAAGCCTTTTCCTAGACCTATATCATGTAAGATACTGGTTATATTTTCTTTTAACTGTTTTAACATTTCAGGATTCAGATTGCGACCTTTGATCTATTTAGATCTAATTTTGTTCAGGTGATAGATATGGGTCTAATTTCATTCTTCAGCATGTGAACATCCAGTATTACCAGCATGATTCATTGAATATGCTCTTTGAGAAATCTAGTATTACTGCAATTAAATGTAATTCTGTTTGGATTTTATATTTTATTTTGTTGGTCTACATGTCTGTTTCAGAGAAGTTACACCATCAAAGGCAGATCAAGGGATGCCCTGTGCTCTGTGTTATGCATTTGTCCCCTGGGAGGATGCAGCTGCTGTAACACTGTAAGGGTCCAGTGAGCAGCTGTATATGGTCCAGGGACTTTGAACATCTGAGGTCTCTGAAGACTTATGAGAAGGTTCACAACACCCCCTGGTGGCTCCATTATTCTCAGGGTTGGAATGTTTCATTCATTTAACCACTGTCTACTTATTTTATCAAACAGCTATACATTTATTTCTCAAGCTAACTCATAATTACATGATGTATGAATATGTACATATATATGTATAAGTACTATACCATATTATCATATATATCATACATACAGGTTCATCACATATATACAAAATATGTATATGTATATTGTTTCCCTTTATTTATGGAATAGAGCCAACAAGGTAATAATGAACACTCATATTGGTATAATCTTGAATTTTTGTTACCAATAGTCTATTGAGGATTTTTGCATATATGTACATCAGGAAGATCCATCTGTAATTGTCTTTTTATATGGTATCTTCACTTAATGTGTATATGAAAGCAATGGTAAATTTCTTATAATAAAGTATAGCCCCGGATGCACCAGAATCACAGGTGAGGCCACAACATCTGCCCCAACACCTAGATTAACCAAACCCCTGGGATCCAGAAAAGTAGGACCCAGCACAGACAGAGGCATGGATTCCTTCTGGTTTACACCTGTGCCTGGAGTGGAACCAGAGTGTTGGGTTTCCACACACTCCTACAACACCCAGAGGAAGCTCCACTCCCAGGAGACCTGACACACCCAGAATCAATGGACCTCTGTCGCACCCAGGATCACAGGATCCCAAAATCACAGGATCACAGAGACAGCTAGACTCCCAGGAGTTCTGACACAACTAGGCTCATAGGAAGGACAGAATTCAGAAAGAGACAGAAAGGGCAGTTAGCACTAGAGTTAACGAGATGACAAGAAGCAAGTGCAAGACCATAACCAACAAAAAACAATGCTATGTGACAACATCAGAACCCAGCCCTCCCATCACAACAATCCTAGGATACCTCAATCTGAAAAGCAAGATTCAGATGTAAAATTCTACCTTATGAATATGATGAAAGAATTTAAAAAGGAAATAACTCTCTTAAAGAAATACAGGACAACACAGGTAAACAGGTAAAAGCCCTTAAAGAGAAAACACAAAAATCTTTTAAAGAAATACCGGAAAACACAACCAAACAGGTGAAGTAATTGAACAAAACCATCTAGGATCTAAACACAGAAATACAAACATTAAAGACAACACAAAGGGAGACAACCTTGGACATGGAAAACCTAGGAAAGAAATCAGGAATCATAGATGCAAGCATCACCAAGAGAATACAAGAGATAGAAGAGAGACTCTCAGGTGCAGAAGATACCATAGAATACATTGACACAACTGTCAAAAAAATACAAAAAACAAAGAAGCTCCTAACTCAAAATATTCAAGAAATTCAGAACACAATGAAAAGACCAACGTAAGAATAATAGGTATAAAAGAAAGTGAAGAGTCCCCAAAGGGCCAGTAAACATCCTCAACAAAATTATAGAAGGAAATTTCCCTAACCAAAAGAAAGAGATGCCCATAAACATAAAATAAGTTTACAAAACATCGAACAGATTGGACTAGAAATAGAATTCTTCCTGTCACATAATAATCAAAACACCAAATGCACAGAACAAAGAAAGAATATTAAAAGCTATGAGGGGGAAAAGGTCAAGTGACATATAAAGGAAAAACTATTAAAATTACACCAGACCTCTCACCAGAGACTATGAAAGCTAGAATATCATGGGGAGGTGTCATACAAACCCTAAGAGAACATAAATGCCAGCCCAGGCTACTATACCCAGAAAAACTCTCAATTATCATAGAGGAAGAAAGCAGGATATTTCAAGACAAAACCAAATTTAAACAATATCTTTCCACCAATCCAAACCTACCTACAGAGAATAATAGAAGGAAAACTCCAACACAAGAAGGAAAACTACACCCAAGGAAAAGTAAGAAACTAATTTTCTCAAAACAAACCCAAAAGAAGAGAACTCCACAAACAATTCCTCCTCTAAAAATAAAAATAGCAGGAAGCAAAAATCATTGGTCCTTAACATCTCTCAACATCAGTGTACTCAATCTCCCCCACCCCCCACACCAAAATAGACATAGACTGAGAGGCTGGATACATAAATGGGACCCAGTATTTTGCTGCACACAGGAAACACACCTCAGTGACAAAGACAGACACTACCTCAAAGTAAAAATATAGAAAATTTTTTCAAAACAAATAGTTCGAAGAAACAACCGGATGTAGCAATTCTAGTATCCAATAAAATAGACTTTCAACCAAAAGTTCTCAAAAGAGATGGGGAAGGACACTACATACATGTTCCGGACCACTCTGCCCCATACTTGGGGGCCAAAATGTCCCAGCCTGAGCTGCTGCTCCAGTCCACAGGTCAGGCTCTAGCAAGAGAGAGAGAGTGGGGATAAAGGGGAAGAGACACAAAGAATGGAGACAAGACAGAGGTTCTGATCAAGTCTCATTTATTGAGGAGAAATCCGGGGTATTTATACACTTTTGCCACGTGCCTTGTAGGCGTGAATACCACGTGCCTTGCAGGCATGGATACCACGTGCACCTTGCAGCTGTGGATACTAAACAGCAAAACAAGATATGTGGGATAAACAAGATGTATGTCAGAGTGTGCTCAGCTGTTGTAGGCTGTTGAAAAACAAGTCTCTTGTCAGGGTATATGACTCAAGATGGCTGCAAAGCTGATAGCCACTTTCTGCTACAAGTCAGCTCCCAACACATACACATCAAAGGAAAAAGCCACAAAGAGGAACTCTCAATTCTGAACATCTATGCTCCAAATGCAAGAGCACCCACATTTGTGAAAGAAACATTACTAAAGCTCAAAGTACACATTGAAACTCATACAATAGTAGGAGACTTTAGCATCCACTCTCAAAAATGGACAGATCATGGAAACAAAAACTACACAGAGAAACAGTGAAGCTAACAGAAGTTATGAACCAAATGGATTTAACAGACATCTACAGAATATTTCGCCCTAAATTGAAAGAGTATACCTTCTTCTGAGCACCTCATGGAACCTTCTCCAAAATTTACCATATAATCAGACACAAACAAGCATCAACCAATACAGAAGATTGAAATAATTCCATGAATCCTATCAGATAACCACAGACTAAGGCTGGTCTTTAACAACAAAAACAACAGAAAGCCCACATAAATATGAAAGCTGAACAACACTCTAGTCAATGATAACTAGGTCAGGGAAGAAATAAAGAAAGAAATTAAAGACTTTTTAGAATTTAACAAAAACGAAGGTACAAAACTTATAGGACACAATAAAAGCAGTGCTAAAAGGAAAATTCATAGCTCTGAGTGCCTTCATAAAGAAATTGGAGCCTGTGTCATATCTCTCCAAACCCAAATACTGCCTGGAGAAAGCTGGTCACCCAGGAATGCTGGCACAACTGTGAACACAGGTAAGACCAACTCTTCTTCAAATTCCTGGTCAAAAAGGGACCCACCTGGAGCAACCAGGACACAGGAACCAAGGAACAGGCAGGGACAGGATACTTCCGGTTTCTGTCTGCACCCTGGAGCTGACCCTGTGCCACAGCTCCACACACTCAAATTTCTCCAAGAGAGAATTAGTCTCCCAGGAGTGCTGACACGCAGGCTTGCAGGAAGCAACAATCACTAATCTTCAATATCTCTTAACATCAATGGACTCAATTTCCCAATAAAAAGACGTAAGATAACAAACTGAATACATAAACAGGACCCAGAATTTTCCTGCATATAGGAAGTGCACCTCAGCAACAAAGACAAATATTACTTCAGAATAAAGGGCTGGAAAACAATTTTCCAAGCAAATGGTCCCAAGAAACATGTTGAAGTACCATTCTAATATCAAATAAAATTGACTTTCAACCAAAATTTATCAAAAAAGATAAGGAAGAACACTTAATATTTATCAAAGGAAAACTCTACCAAGAAGAACTCTCAAGTCTAAACATATATGCTCCAAATGCAAGGGCACCCACATTCATAAAAGGAACTTTATTAAAGCTCAAATCACACATTGCATCGCACACAATAATAGTGGGAGACTTCAACACCCTACTCTCAACTATGAACAGATCATGGAAACAGAAACTAAACAGAGACACAATGAAACTAACAGAAGTTATGAACCAATTGGACTTAACTGACATCTATAGAACATTTCATCCTAAAACAAAAGAATATACCTTCTTCTCAGTACTTCATGGTACCTTTTCCAAAATTGACCGTATAATCAATCACAAAACAGGCCTCAACAGATACAAGACTGAAATAATCTCATATATTCTATCCGATTACCACTGACTAAGGCTGGTCTTCAATAACAAAAAAAACAACAGAAAGCCCACATACACATGGAAGCTGAACAATGCCCTAATCAATGATAACTTGGTCAATGAAGAAATAAAGAAAGAGATTAAAGACTTTTAGAATTTAATGAAAATAAAGACAAAATATACCCAAAACTTATGGGACACAATGAGAGCAGTACTAAGAGGAAAACTCATATCTATGAGTGTCTTCAAAAACAAACCAGAGAGAGCATACACCAGCAACTTAACAGAACACCTGAAAGCTCTAAAATAAAAAGAACCAAATGCACTCAAGAGGAGTAGATAGAAAGAAATAATCAAACTCAGGGCTGAAATCAACCACATCAAAACAAAAAGAACTATACAAAGAATCAACAGAAACAAGAACTGGTTCTTGCACAAAATCAACAGTATAGATAAACCATTAGTCAAACTAACCAGAGGGCACAGAGACAGTGTCCAAATTAACAAAATCAGACATGAAAAGGAAGATATAACAACAGACACTGAGGAAATTCAAAAAATCGTCAGATCCTACTACAGAAAGCCTATATTCAACAAAACTGGAAAACCTGGATAGAATGAACAATTTTCTAGACAGATACTAAATACCAAAGTAAAATCAGGATTAAATAAACCATCTAAACAGTCTCATAACCCCTAAAGAAATAGAAGCAGTCATTAAAAGGCTTCAAACCAAAAAAGCCCAGGACCAGATAGCTTTAGTGCAGAATTCTATCAGACGTTCAAATAAAACCTAATACCAATACTCTTCAAACTATTCCACAAAATAGAAATAAAAGGAACACTTCCCAATTCATTCTAGGAAGCCACAAATACACTGAAAACAAAACCACACAAAAACCCAATAAAGAAAGCGAACTTCAGCCCAAATTCCCTTATAAACATCAATGCAAAAATACCCAATAAAATTTTTGCAAACCGAATCCAAGAACACATCAAAATAATCATTAATCACACTTCTCCCAGGCTTCTCCCAGGGATGTAGGGATGGTTCAATATATGGAAATCCATCAACATAATCCACTTATAGTGGATTTTAAAAAGTTCTTAAAAAAGAAACTCAAAGAAAAAATGATCATTTTATTAGATGCTGAGAAAGCACTTGACAAAATTTACATCCCTTTATCATAAAAGTCCTAAAAAGATCAGTCTTGGAAAGTCAAGGCCCATACCTAAACATAGTAAAAGCAATATACAGCAAACCAGTAGCCGACATCAAACTAAATGGAGAGAAACTTGAAGCAATCCCAATAAAATCGGAAACTAGACAAGGCTGCCCACTCTCTCCCTATCTATTCAATATAGTACTTGAAGTTCTAGCTAGAGCAATTAGACAACAAAAGGAGGTCAAAGGGATACAAATTGAAAAGGAAGAAGTCAAAATATCACAATTTTCAGATGATGTGATAGTATACTTAAGTGACCCCAACAATTTCACCAGAGAACTCCTAAACCTGATAAACAATGTCAGCAAAGTGGCTGGATATAGCCACCTGTGGCCATGGACAAACTGGGTTCACTTGAAAGGGGGGCTCAAAATGAAAAAGGGGACAGAGAGGTTAGAGAAGCATGAAGCCAAGACAAAGTTTTCTGATCAAGGCTCGAAGTTTAATATTCAGCTCTTCTAATTTAAAGGGAAAGCCCCACCGAGCCCATTTTTGTTTCAGCTGGAGATGGATGGGGGAACCCATCCTTTGTCACAGCCAGAGATGTCTCAAGGAAAGCTCAGTGGGCAGTCTATTTTTCTGTTCCTGTAGGAGGTTGTACATGCAGCCAAGGTGGGTAACTCCACCTAGGTCCTATTATTAGGTTTATTGTGGTAAACAAGGTCTTTCTGGCCTGCTCAAGGCTAGGTGGAGGGCACAATTCACCTTTATTAGTTTTTTAAAGATGAACAGTGCCAGCAGCTGGATGGGGCATAAGATTTCATCCCGTATAAGGTAAAGAGAGGCCAGGCAACTGTGTCTGTCTTAGGTTGGCATCTATATTGCTCATTATAACCTGTCATGGAAAACATACATAGCATATTGATGTATGATTCTGTCTTAGGTCTATAGGAGCTCAAGAACACTCTTACTCATCCTTGACTACCAGCCATCTATGGCACACTCCCATACAGACCAAAGCCACATTCAGACCAAAGGACCTGTGAGCATGCACTCAATGCATTTCTTCGTAGTGATAGATAACTGCCATGATGAATAGCTGAGCTAGCTGAGAGAGATCCTGTGTGAAGGCAACCAATCTGTTTCAGATACAAGGTTCAAAGGTTAAAAGCAATAAGATTATAATTAATGGTTCAAGCAGTGTAGAAAATAAAGTTGTAAGCAGGAATGTCCCAGTTATCGAATCCAGCTGCTAATTGGCAGGGATCAGACACAAAGTCTGGCCACCAGGTATATAGTGGGTAGCTTTAAGTATTGACTTAAAAAAACACTTACTCTCCAGTAAGAGTGGAGACTATATGCCAGGTTAACTCAGCTGGCTGATAGGAATTTTGAGCCATCTTCATCATTAGAATCATAATCATTAGGCTCAAGATCTGTGTCCACTTGATGGACCAATGTTTCAGGCAGCCATTGGACTCCATTTTCTTTTTGTGAAAAAAAAAAAACAAACCACAGACCAAACCACTACCCCAAATTAAAACAGAGTCAGGACTGTTCCATGAATTAGATAGGGGTCTCTCCATTTGACCCGGAAAAAATGAGCTGGAAGTGACTGGATACCAGTGATGATGTGCTGCAGACTGGCCTTTAGCATCAGTTAGAAAAAAAAAATTTAAAGCAGATAAGACAAAAGCAAGGTGTGCTTTTAGTGACCTTGGAGGGTATAATTTCCCCTCTTTAATTGTTTAAAAGCCAATTTTTTGGAGTTCCTTGTAAAACTAGGGCAGAAGCACCAGTAGCTGCTCCTCCCACACTCAGAGTTATGAAGATATTATTTTAAAGTTCCACAATATCTTGTCCTTGAGGATTATAAGGAATCCCAGTAATATAGGTAATATTAAATTGTCAACAAAACATCTCAAATGTCTGACTGTAATAGCCAGTTCTATTATCTATAATCTGATATGAAACCCCAAACATAGAATAATGTAGGCAATAACTAATTACATTTTTAGTTGCTTCTCCTGTTAAAGCAGTTGCAAGTAGAAAAACTAAAAGTTATCAATTCACATGTACATATTTTAATTTTCCAAAATTGAAAGTGAGTAACATCCATTTGCCAAGATTGATTAGGTATAAGTCCTCAAGGATTAACCATTATGAAGAAATTGAGGACACTGAGAAGTTTTTGCAATTTGATATTTAATATTCAGCTCTTCTAATTTAAAGGGAAAGCCCTACTGAACCCATTCTTATTTCAGCTGAAGATGGGTGGGGAACCCATCTTTTGTCACAGCCAGAGATGTCTCAAGGCAAGCTCACTGGGCAGTCTATTCTTCTAAGTTCCTGTAGCAGGTTGTAGTGCAGCCAAGGTGGGTAACTCCACCATGGTCCTATTATTAGGTCTATTGTGGTAAACAAGGTCTTTCTGGCCTGCTCAAGGCTGGGTGCAGCACACAGCTGGATATAAAATTAACTCAAACAAATCAGTAGCCTTCCTCTACTCGAAGGATAAACAGGATAAGAAAGAAATTATGGAAACGACACCCTTCACAATAGTCACAGATAATATAAAATACCTTGGTGTGAATCTAACCAAGCAAGTGAGCAGAAACAGTTCAGAACAGCTACATCATCAAAGCCTTCCCCAGCATGGCTAAGAGCTCACAAAATTGGAAAGCTGAAGTACACTGCACACCCTACAGACAGCTGATCTGGTCTGAGAGTGCCTCTCAACAGTCCTTACTGTTTCTGTATGTTTGGGGGTGGGGCTATTGTATCTGGTCAGTTTCAGAAATTTCTTGAAGCTCGAGTTTTTTACTTCCTCAATTTAACACCTTAATTCCTCAATTTTAACATCCCTCCAGGATGGAAACCTTTATTACACAGGAAATTGCTACACATCAAATGGCTGATCTTCCATTTTTTGCTTTGTTTCTCCTCCTTTTCTTTTGAGATGGTGGTCTCCTGCAGCTCAGGCTGGACTTGAACTTCCTATGTAGATAAAGATGGCCATGATTGTCTGATTCCCTTGTCTCTACCTCCCATGCACTAGAATTACAGGTGTGTCCCACTGTGTCCAGTTTGCATGGTGCCAGGAGATGCATGCCAGGCAAACATCCTACCAACTCAACTGCATCCCCAGACTTACTTAACTTCTTGAATATACTATAACTGCCTTAATATTTTTTTTCAGCCGGCTTCATAGTGGTGTAAGTTCTGGGCCACTCTGAACTGTGAAATTATTTTGTCTTTTCAGAGCATCGTCCTGCATCTTTGCTAGTTGTCATGTGGTCTTGGTCTACTTGCATTTGTAGTCCTCTTGAACTTTGCTTTGGATCCTTTCCAGTCTTATTTTTTAAATTGGCTGTGGTGTTCCAATTATTCTCCAATACTGAGGCATGTCTTCTGAGTACCTACTCCAAGCCTGTGAAGTATGAGTTTTTGTCTGGTGGCTAGGACCAGGCACTTTGCCCAACTGAGAGCCTGGCAGTTTTCACTGTTACTCCCACAGATCTTTCCTTGGTACAGTGGTCTTCCCATGTGGGAGCTTCCTCACATGTATGCACTAGGCAGTATTCAGCTGGACAAATGCTCAAGGGGCCCCTGAACTCTCCAGCTCTCCATACAGCTTTCTGGTGTTCTGTTCCATTAACTCTGTCTCTTCTCTCCACTTATTTCCTCAATTTAGGCAGTCCATGTACCATAGCAGGAACTCTTTCCATCTTTGCTCTCTCCATGAAAGTTCAGCACTTTGAGGCTCAACATTTTCCATCTTTTGTGTACATGATGCTTAAGATCAAGCTCAAGGTCTTGTCGTACCAGATGAACACTCCAGCCCCCATCTTTTTCTTATACTCAAGTCTTAAAGCCATTGTGTTGTGAATTTTGACTGGTTTATTGCTTGTCTCAGGCAGGAGGGTAAATTCCATCTGTTATTCCATGACTAGAAACAGCAGTCCCTGGCCTCTACCAGCTGCAAACAGTGGTAGTAAAAATAGATTTGCTAAACTGTGGCAAGATAGCTGCCACCAAGCCTTACGACAAGTGTTCAATCCCTGAAACTCACACAGTGGAGTGAACCAACACCCAACAACCCAAAGTTGTCCTCTGACCTCCAGAAGCACCATGCTATACATACCCAGACACAGAAGTAAATATAAAAATAATTGCTAATGTTTCCTTTGAACAAGTGGTTTCTAGTGGCCAGGTCTTCATAACCATATAGACTATCTTACCTTCACCTCTGCTTGAGATCTGATTTAGAAAAAGGAAGGCCAAGGTGACACTGGTTTGCGTCTCAAAGAGGCCTGCTAGTCCTAAGGACATTTTGGTGACAATCTTGCTGCAGCTGAGGGGAGCTTCCTGACACTCCTTGGCTGTTTACTTTGTGAGTTAAAGCCCCCACTTACAGGCTGGCACTTCATGCTGACTCTGTGTGTCACACATGCATTCCAGGGTCTTATCTAGGTAAGAGGCATAAGAAAAAAGAGTGGGAAGAACTCAAGGCAGACAAGTCGGTTTCTCAGGCCTTTGGATTCCAAATTCAGGGCTCCTGACTCTAACAGGGTTCCAGGACAGTCCAGGGGGAACAGGGGCCGTGTGTGCTCTCAGTCTGTGTCTGTGCTTCTTGATCAGCCTCTAGCTTACTTTCTGAGAAAATTACAGCTTCCTGATAAGCATTTCCTTCTCATCTTTTTTTTTTTTTTTTTTTAAACAAAGTATCTCTATATAACCTAGGCCTATTACAGCCTTGCACTCAAACATCTTGCCTCAGCCTCCCCAATACTAACATTAGGGGCGTCTGTCACCACACCAGGCTTTTGATAATTCCTCAGGATTCTAAGCCTGTGTCCTTCAGCTGAAGCTGAAAATGACCATAATAGCTGAGGCACTGAGGGTCACAATGCCTCACCTGGAGGATGACATATGGCCTGTTTGCTGCCCCCAGGCCAGCCTGAAGTGCTACTGTATGACAGGTAAGTGGTTCTCACACATCACAGATGAACATCTACAGAAGAAGGCAGCAGGAATCACACGATTCCAGAAGATCCTTTCAGGCTCCAATGCTGTCACTGCCACAGCAGGAAAAAGACTCAGAGTAAGGGAGGAGAGGACATCAGAAGGAAAAGGCCAGGAAGGCAAATGGTTTGGTATCCAATGCATGTTCATTTATTTTACACTTAGAAAAGAAATTGCCCTCCCCTTTGTCCCACCCCACCCCCCACACACACAAAGTGTCTCTTTTTACAAACATTTAAAAATTAAACCAAATGAAGATAGACAAGTTAATTTCAGTACAATTATTTTTTTCAGTGTAGCTGTCATAATTAGAATTTAAATTTCCTACAAGTGACCAATGTCCAAGTAACTTATAGGGATATCCTGATCGACAAAAGAAACTCCATATTCCAAGTTAGCAAATTCTAGTACAAAAATAGTCCATGTGTCAGAACAGCTTAGCTTTCACACAGGCTTCGGGTCCATCTGCCAACTGCATCATCCCTAACGCTTGCAGGCTCTTGCTCTTACAAATGGCTCATTCGTTATAGCTGAAGCAGCACAGCACCTGCAATGGCAGGAGCCAGTGTCTACCTTGGGGCCAAGCTGGAGACAGGCTCAAGAGATCCCTACTGGCCCCAGGGCAGCAAGGTCCTAGCCCCAAGTCCACAGTTGGGTCTGCATGGAGGGACAAGCTGCCCCCTTTTGGAGTTATTGAGGCCTGGGTTATAGGCCATGTCCACCCAGGGAACTGGACTAGTGCTGGTGCAGGACAACACATCTTCTGCCAAGGTCTCTCTTCCTACTACCACCCTAACAGGTGGGGCTAGCTCCAGGCACCTGCCAGTGGCAATAGTGTGGCCCTGCCCTTGCAGCAGCTGGGGCAAGCCAGAGCAGGCTACTTGTCTCTCAGGATATCCAGTTGTTCCTGGCACTCAGTAAAGAGGCGCTGGAATCGAAGATTCTGCCCGATGACTGGCAGAAGTTCCTTCAGCAGCTCCCTTTTCCGCAGACCCTGTGGATACAAGAGTAACAGTTGAGGGATATATCCAAGGAGGTGCAGATTCTGTGGTCTTTTCTGGCAGAGACTCTGCAACTGAAGTACAGAGCTAAAAGGCAGGAACAAGTGAGTGTCCACAAAGAAAGGGTGACTAGAAGAGACAACATAGTTCAGGGAAGAAGGAAAGACCAGGCTCTGTTCAGACCTACATTTGCTAAGAGAGTCACCACAAACCTTATACTTCCTGGGTAGGATTCTTAAAGATTTAACCTTGTAGAGTGGGGAAGGTGGCAGAGCAAGATTGAAGGCAGGTAAGCTGCCCCTTAGACCAGTATTTTCCTATTCCAGGCAGGGTAATCCTGCAGGGCAACGTAGGGACAGTGGTGGCTTCTGGTGTTCTGCCTGTATTTCTTCCCCTGCTCCTGCTGCCAGTCTGCAATAGCTGGCTTACAGGTTACCATCATGGTGGGCATGGGAGGCATGGCATGCAGGCAGACTTGGTGCTGGAGGAGCCAAGAGTTCTAATCTTGATCTGAAGAAGCCAGGAGGAGACTATCTTCAGCACTAGGCAGAGCCTGAGCACAGGAGACATCAAATCCCACATACACAGTGACACACTTCTTTTAACAAAGCCACACCTCCTCCAACAAGGCCATACTTCCAAATAATGCCACTCCCTATGGCCAAACATTCAAGCACATGAATCTATGAGGACCAAACCTATTCAAACCACCGCAAGGAATCCTATAACAGGTGAGGTAATATCCTATCACATGAAGAGATTACAGCAAGTTATAAACTCAAAGCAGAAACTTGAAACTCATGTCCATGCATATACACTCATGCTCCAGTTATAGCTCGTAAACTAACTCAGGAGGCAGGGGGAAGATAAATGTCTCTTAGCTAGCTCCTCTAGGACATGTCTTCCTCACACCACCAGACAGGCTCTACTCCCATGCACCTCACAGGCATGCACAATTCCAGGATTTCTCTCCCATATCCACAATGTTAACTCTGAAACTTCCCATCACTATCTCACTCCACAGGCCCAAGAGTTCCTCCAAGGGCTGCCAGGCAACCTGGCTAAGTCTGGATTTTCCAACCCCCAGACTAGATCTCCTTCTTCCCATCCTGTGAGCCACTTGTTCTCCTATAGTCTCACTTATCAGCACTCACAGATAGGCCCTGACCCCTGGACCTAACAGTTCTCCTGATTGATTCCTAAGATCTCTTCCCTCCAACTGCTAGTTGGCCAGAGCTTATGAAGGAAGAAAAGCAACAGAAGGCAGCAGAGCAAAGGACCATGAAGGTATGTGATTCTCATTAGATGACGAGGAATAGAACCTGCAGGTACAAGAAGCTAACAGAAACTCAAATAGGTAGGACCAGAAAAAAAAAGATCTTCACAGCATATTATAGATAAAACAATAAAAACATAAAATAAAGAAAATTACAAGCCATAAAGAAAAAGGTGAAGTTACTGAAGAGCCATCAGAATAATAACTTTGACAGAAAAAATAAGCCAGAAGGGACTGGAAAGACATATTCCAAGTTGTAAAATACCACAAATGCCAATATAGACCCAGCAAATCACAGAAAAACAATCTACAAATATTGGAGAAATAAAAATCAGTGTTTCAGGACTACTTGTCACCCAATGTGACAGACCCCCTAAAACAAAAACCCTTTGGAAATAAGGCTCTCACCAGGTAAGTCTGACTCTCAACAAGAACTCAGCCCTAGTGGGGTCCTTTGGGAGATCTGTCCAGGAACTCCAACCACAAGAGAACCCTTGCCCCATACTCTATGGTAAGGATAGGCCATCCCTGCTTTTGTCTTCAGAAATTCAGGGGTACCTGGGTTCCTGAGATATCCCTCAGTTACTATCTGCATCAGTGCCAACCTCAATGTAGTAACACACTGAACTGCCCTCTTCCTGCTCAATATTTAGTTTCCACAAGAGTCTAGAGACCTCAAGGGAGTTTCCTGGGTTGTGTGTGGACCCAAGGATAGAATGTGGGTAGATATCATTTTTAATAGTCATGTACTCATTCCATGTGTTAAATGCATTTAGCTCATCAAAAAAAATTTTTTGAGAGACTTCAAATTAATAACTTAATAAATAATGTTCCTTAGAGACTTGAAAAAAACAAGGACAAATAAAGCCAAAAACAGTGAACAAAAAGACTTACAACCAAGGCTGAAATTGAAATAGATAGATAGATAGATAGATAGATAGATAGATAGATAGATAGATAGATAGATAGATAGATAATAAATAAATCCAAATCAGTGAAAGGAAGAGCTGGTTCTTTCAAAAGATTAACAAGATTGACAAACTATCGACAAATTCACAACAACTGTGACTGGACAAAGGTGCCTCTGTCTTCTCTCAGCTGGAGACATCTTTGGTTTATCTTGAAATTGATCCCCCACTTTTTCTATCCCCACCATGAAAAGTCCCATGGGAAAGCACCCAACCTTGTTCTAGAAACTCAGGATCAAAATTCCCCAGCTACAACTAACTGCTTGCTTTTGGCTTCTGTTACACTGCTTGCTGCTTTATTTTCCTCTGCAACTGCCAACTAGGATATAGATTTTCTGTGTTCTTTGCTTTAAAAGTTCCTGTAAAATGCATTTGAAGCTGCTCTATGGTGTTTTTCTCTAGGTAGTTGCCAGCTGCCAGCCAGCCTAACATAGACTCTCAGTACGGACTCTGTAGACTTTAGGTCTCTATCCCTTAACATTTAGAGGTCCTACCAATCCCAAGGTCTGAGTGCAGGCCACAGCTGTTAGGGAGTACATAACCTGAGATGTTCCAGGGCTTTAGGAGAGAACTCATTGCTTGCAAGGGACCAGGCCTCTCCAACACCCTTGTATAAATTCCCTTCAGTGAAAGTCACCTGGTTTGTCAACTCCAGAGATAAGTCTAAGGTGCCTTCTGTTTGAACACATAGGAGAGGTCAGATTAGCAGCTGCTAGTCAATGTGTAATATCTATGTGAGATGTCACCAGAGTCCCCAGGACTGTTGAGGTATTTGAATACATGGTGGCCACCCCTAATTGGTCTCCATGTTGTTACTGTTTGCTCCTGTCCTGTCTGTCTCTGTCTCTTCTGGTCAGTCTCTTACTTGTCATTATGAATTGAGATCTAGAAGTGAAACTGTGGGCAGTTCTGCTTCACAGCTCACTTCTTTGTTTTTTGTAAACAGGTCCTAATTCCCGGAGGCAACTCAAAAGTTGTTAACAACAAAGAACCTGTCAAGAACCAGAGGAACAAGCCTAGCGGTGGCCCTGTGAGAAAATGCATATAATAAACTAGTTCAGTGCAGGAGACAAGTAGGCTGCCAATGAGCCTATTGCAAGGACAAAGAACATAAGAAAACTGAGTGCTCTAATTAATAGGAAGAAAAACAGAGATGCAGCCCAGGCTCCGATACTTTAACCCCCTTGGAGCCTAGGTTAACATTTAAAGTTGGGAACAAAGCAACTGACTTCTTAGTACTGAAGCAACATATTCAGTTCTTACCTGATTGTCTCTATCCCAGTAGGAAGAGACAGTTTGCATAAACCGAAAAGTTACTACCACCTTCTCTGATGATGAGAAACAGACTTACAGACACCCAGCAAAATTTTGATGCTTTAACCTCTCTCAAGAAGAGTATCTTCTAGCTGAAAGTCCTGTCCTCAAACAAAAGATACAGTTGTTGGACTACCTTTTTTTTTTTTTTTTTATTCTTTTTGACAACAAAGATTCCTGAGAGTATAGGCAAAAACTAACCCCTAGCCCCGGGACTGGCCCTACACCAAGTTCCTATAATTGTTCAATTAACCAGTTCGGCTACCCCTGTCCAGATTAAATAATACCACCTATGGGCTAGTGAGATGGCTCAACACTTAAGAGTACTGACCTCTCTTCCAGGGGTCCTGAGTTCAATTCCCAGAAACCACATGGTGACTCATAACCATCTAAAATGGGATCCAATGCCCTCTTCTAGTATGTCTGAAGACAGCTACAGAATACTCATAAGAAAAAAAATCAAGAAAGAAAGAGAGGGGGGAGGGAGAGAGGGGGAAAAGAGGTAGAGAGGGGAAAAGAGGTAGAGAGGGGGAAAGAGAGAGGGGGAGAGGGAAAGAAAAAGAAAGAAAGAGAGAGGGAGAGAGAGAGATAGAGAAATATCCAATAACCCTGGAAGCAAAGAGAAGAATTGCAATCTATATTGACTGGCTTAGAGAGACAGGCAGCCTGGTGCCCTACCAGTTACCCTGGAACCTTTCCCTCCTGCCTGTGAAGAAACCTGGGACCTCTGATTATAGACCTGTCCAAGATCTGAGGGAAGTAAATAAGAGGATCAAGACCATCATCCCATGATCCCAAACTCAGACACTCTGAGTCTGATTCCTCCAGAAGAATAGGTGTACATGCCTTGGATCTGAAAGATGCATTCTTCAACCTCCCACTGGCAGAAGTAAGTCAACCCACCTTTCCATTGGAATGGACAGAAACAGAGGGATGATACAGTGGGCAATTTACCTGGACCAGGTTGCCCGAAGGATTGAGAAACTCTGCAAGCCTGTTTGATGAGGCACTAAGTGCCAACCTCCTGTCCTTCTGTCTGGTTCCCTAGGATTACATTCTTACAATATGATCTATGAATTCTTATAATACACAACTTCCTCCTAGCCTCTCTGAAACTAAGAGAGATTGTCTAAGAGCCACTGAGGGATTGCTGCAAGAGTTACAGACCTTGGGTTACAAAATCATAGCTAAAAAGGTCCAACTTCATACATCAGAAGTTACCTATCTCAGCTACCAGGGAGGCAAAAAGAGCTGGTCTCAGAGTAGGATCCCAGCCCCAAAGGTCAAAAAACGGGCTGGAGAATTCCTATGCACAGTTGGGTGTCACTGCCTCTGGATACCAGGGCTTGCTTTACTTCCCCTGCAACGGCCAACCACGATGCAGTTTCTGTGTCTTTGCCTTTAAAAGTTCCTGTAAAATGCATTAAGGCTGCCCTGTGAGAAGTCTTTCTCTCTAGGCAGTCACCAGCTTCCATGTGGCATAATATAAACTCTCTGTTCAGATTTTGGTTGTGCTGAGTGGTCTTTGGATCTCTATCCCACAAGACACTGAGAAACAAAACAAACAAACAAACAAATACAAAAGACCCAAATTAAAAAATTTGAAAAGTCAAAGGAGAGGCAAAACAACAAAAAATGACATTCAGAAAATATTAATAAAGACATATTTTAAAAATCTATTCCACTATGTTAGAAAGGCTAAAAGAAACAGACTAATTTCTAGACAAATACAGCATAACAAAATAAAACCAAGACAAAGTGAATAACTTAAAAAGATCCATAACCAGCTATAGTGAATTTGGCCTAATGCTGCTTATATTCCAATTTTAATTTGGGTCCCCAAAATTATGTGCACGAAGAGAGTCCTGCATGTAAGATACTGAGGGACCTTACTCCCAGTAAATTCAGATTAATAAATAAATGCCATGCCTGAGAAAAGTGCAGGACAGAGAGGCATGGCTGCCATGTGAAGAAGCCAGGAGAACACAGCCCAAAGCTCAGCCCAGTTGGGCAGTCATCTGAGCCCAGAGCGTCCAAGAAAGTACACAGAATTTAGTAAGTTATAACTAAGAATTATCGGCAGAAGGTAGATTCAATCAATAGTGGAGGTTAGGCTATGCTGATTAAGACATATCAAAATGTAAAGGTTATGTGTGTGTTTTTCATTCAATAGTGTAGACCTTTGGGGTGGGTAGTGAACCTATTGCCAGGATTTATTAATTAACTAATTATATTAACAACCAGCAACAAAATTGAAACAGTAATAGTCTCCCAACTATAAAGGCCTAGTATCTGAACTCTGAAGTACTGAAATTACTACATGACATTGAAAAGGAAGAAAAACTTTCCAACTGTTTTTAATGGAACCAATGTTATCCTGATCCCAGATAAAGACAGCAAAAGAATATGAAAGATGATCTTCCTCTGTCCCTAGAGGCATTGAAGGTGTGGCAGAAAGGAGAGAGGCTCTCTCTATGTTCAGTGATCTAACCTGCGAACATCTGAATGATTAGTAGCTGAAAATTCCCTGGAGGAAAAAAAAAATCAAGCCTGAGACAATAACCAGTTTAGTGCTGTGCAGGCCTAGATGGGCTCCCAAGGCAGGGTAAAAGCTGCAGATTAGAAGAACCCCACCTGGGACCATGGGCCCCAAGCAGGAGTGAGCCCTTGACAGATGACCCTCACAATGAGCTAATCAGGTGAGCCTGGCAAGGTCATGCCCAAGATGACCCCTGACCAACACTATAATACATGAGCAGGGCATAGAACTCCTGAGATGACCTCAGACACAGGAGACACCAGGCACCACTAAAAGAAGCAAGCAGTGGTAGAGAAATGGAAGAGAAAGAGCAACAGAAGGATACAGGCACAAGGAACAGAGGCAGAGCTGGAGACTTGAGGGTAGTGAGAAACAGCCTGAGGTGAGTGCCAGTGATGCCACCTGCGACCATGCTCCTGGCCTGTGCTGCCTGTACTGCCACCAGAGGTGAGTGCCAGTGATGCCACCTGGGACCACAGCCCTGGCCTAAGCTGCCAACCGGGACCACATTCCTGGCCTATGCTGCCATCTGGGACCACGTCTGGGCTCTTGGCCCTGAAGAAGCAGAGGTCTATTACCACCAAAGACCAAGTAGACGTCCCTGGTCCGAGCCGCCACCCTAAAGACATAAGCATGGGAGAGCTGGCCCTGCCAATCAGCAACACAGGTGAAGGAGAGATGCCCCCTACACCTTACCACCTACAGCAGGCAGGAGAGCTGGCTCTAAGATAATCAGAGTGGGAGAACTGGCCCTGTCCCTCAACTGCTACAGAATTCAGAAAAGCAGGCCCTGAGTCTCCCTGGGCAGCACAATAGAGCTGGCCCTGGATATAGGGGCTACGGGAGAGCAGGCCCTGCCTCTTGTCTGTTGTGCAGTGGCATTGGCAAAGGAAAGATCTCTTCCCCTCCCTTTTGCCCTCACTACCAGCAGAGGGTGGGAAAGCTGGCTCCAAGGGGGTCATAAAAATAGGAGAGCTGGTTCTGCTGCAGCACTTGGGAGAAGAGGACCTGCAACTCGCCTGGACAGCACAGAACAGCTGACCCTGGATGTCAGAGTTGCTGGTGAGCTTGCCACAAGGGCATAAGCCCAGGAGACTGGCCTTGCCTCTCTTCTGCTAAGTAGTGGTGTGGATAAAAGAGATGCCCTCCTCACCTCCCTCATCCTTGACATCCATGGCTGGAGGGCTGGTCCCGGCCAGGGTCATGAGAGTGGGAGAACTAGCCAAGCTCCCCCTCACCAGCTGCAACGCCCTCCTCACCTCCCTCATCCTTGACATCTATGGCTGGAGAGCTGGTCCCAGCCAGGGTCATGAGAGTGGGAGAACTAGCCAAGCTCCCCCTCACCAGCTGCAACACTCAAGCTAACAGGCCCTGTACCTCAACTGGGTAGCATGATAGAGCTAACCCTGGTTGCAGGGATTGCTGGTGAGCTGGCCTGAGGGTGTAAGAGCAGGAAAGGCCACTGGCTGACCAGCTTAGATACCTCTCAGGACCAATTTCAGGGTTTTGAGTTGGCCCAACCCAACATCTACTCCATTGATGGACTACTGGAGTGCATGAAGGGGCTGGTCCTACAGATCCCCACCTAGAGGATCTCCACAACACAGGGTAACAACAGGATATCCAAGAGGAGTCCTAATGAGGTTCCAGTATTCATAAGAGTAGCAGAAGCCAGAGGCCTTATTGAAATGAACAATTGCAAGCACAAAAGTGTGGACAAAAGGGTAGACTGTGGGATACACTGTGATGTGTCCACAACAAAAATTTTTTTCTGTTGTGGGGAAGATTGCAAGGGTAGTGGGTAGGTACAAGGTTAGGGAGGTATGAGTAGGATTGGGATGCATGATGTGAAACTCACAAAGAACCAATAAAAAATTAAAAAAAAAAAAAAAAAGGAAGACAAGAAGATGGTCATCCCCAAAGACATCAATATAAAAATTCTCAATGAAATACTTGCAAAATAAATTTAAGCTCATGTCAAGAAGAGCATTCATCATAACCAAAATTGTGGCATTACTACAGACAGCGGTTCAACAAACATAAACCAACAAACATTACCCATCACCTAGACAAAAATTTCAATAAACATAGACAAAGACTGACAAAATCCAATGTGGCTACATGATAAAAGTAGAGGGAGAATATTTCAACATAATAAAGGCTACGTACAACAGACCATCAGCCATCATTACACTACACAGAAAAAAATTCCCAATGTGATCAAGAACAAGGCAAGAGTATCTAATATCTTTCACTCCCACTCAATATGGTACGTAAAGCCTTAGCCAGAACAATAAGAGGAGGAAATAAAAGGGTTTCAAATGGGTAAAGCAGTCAAAGTTCCTTATTTGCAGATGACATGACTCTATACATGACAAAGCTCTTAGACCAGATAAACACTTTCAACAAAGTGACAGGACTGAAAATTAATACAGAGATACCATATCAATAGCAAACACAGAGAGAAACAGTCCCATTCATAATAGCCACTGTATTAGTTACTGTCCTCCTGTGCTGATAAAGCCAACTAACAGATATATCTTTATACAAACATTTACCCTTTTCTACAAGAAAAGTATGTTCAAGGCCATGAAAATCACATTACACCAGATCTTCTAGCAACAACCCTCAATGCTGGAAGTCTGAAGAATATTATCAACAGGGCCCTTAGAAGAAAGATTCTGAAGCCAGAATTTCATTACCCAACTGACAGTACTGCAATGAAAGTAACAAATGAGATACAGAGTTGGCCACTGAACACAGGAATGCCTTCAAAGCCTATGGTACTGACCGTCTAAGCTTGGCCACCTCACTTCCTATTGACTTCTGACCACTGCTCTGCATAGCTGTTCCGTTATATTCTAAGTACTCCCACCTCAGGACCTTTGCACCTGTCTGTCCCTCTGCCTGGACATCTTTCCTTCAAACATGTGCTTGAATTTGTCCCTCTCCTTTTCTGGTTTCTTCTTCTTGGTAGGTCGGGTCTTTTAGATCACTCAGCATAGAGTAACATTCCACCAATGCTCTGTATCCATCTAACCTCTTATCTTTTCTTTTCTTTCAAACACTACACAAGATACTATACATGCTAAGCCTGTCCCTCTCTACAAGGACGGAACTAGGTCAGTCTTGTACACTGAAGCTGCATCATGCCTGGAATGTACCTAGTCAGAGCAGGTGCTACCTGTGAACCCAATAGTTTCTCCTTTCCTCAGCCAGCTGGTTCCTTTTCCAACTCCCTCAATAGCACTCCCACTCACCTTTGCCAGGCCCCAAACTATGAAGTGAAAGTTCATTATCCCCTTCCTCCCGCATAACTTACCTATCTACCAAGTCGTGTTAGTTCTGCTACTAGACATAGGAGGTCTGTCCCCTTGCCCCTCTCTATGGCCACCACACTGATCCAACTTACCACTGACTCTGGGTCCTCAGGAGACCTCAAGGTCTACTTTCTGTATGTATCTCTCCCCATAACCCCACACCACCTTCTCATCTGCTTCCTGTGTGTCAATCAAAATAACCTCATGTATGTAGCATGCCTTTTCTGCCTTCCTCATTACTTCCACCAAAATGACGGTCCATGGCTACAGGGCTGCTTCTCCTCATCCTTGGGTTTCATCTACAATGTCCTCTTCCATCTTGCCACCCCTCTGGACCAATTCAGTCTCAGAGCAGCTTGTTAACCTTCTGGCCTACGTGTGCCACCTTACCAGAGACACTGATCCTCACAAAGATAGGACATGACTCTTTTTCTTTAGAGGTAGATCTTACTATGTAACCATGGCTATTCTGGTCTGGAACTTTATATAGAGAAAGACCAGGCTGGTCTAACTTACAGAGATCTGCCTGCATCAGCCTCTCAAGTACTGGGATCAAAGGCATGTGCCACTAAGTTTGGCATGATCCTTCACTCTTATACCAAGAGTGCTGGTAAGCCACTTCTCTCATCACAGGTGTGACTAGTATCTACTGAACTCCTGCCCAGGTGTATCCCACTGACACTGTAGTTCAGGTAGGCAGTTGGAAGCCTCATGACAAAAACTCTCAAAGCATTGAGACAGGCAGAGATGGTCTTATTTTTAAAATTCTACCTTCATGATTGTGATACAATTCTCGTGGAAAGAATGAAAAAAGCACCTACCACTACTGTTGACTCCCATTGACTTCCAGTGGAGCAGTGAACTGGACCCAGCAAGTCCTTGCATATTTCTCGGAGGCGGTATTCAAACCCTAGTCATAGGAAAAAAAAAAAAAACCAACAACAAAAACAGGAACACATTATTAAAGGAAATGAAAATCAGGAATATGCTAAGTTGTATACACATTCAAGCTGAATGAACAAGTATTTTATTGCCTGCTATGGGTAAAACATGTCTATTTCTCTCTATTTGAGGCCTGGAGACCCATGAATAGTTTCTTACTCATTCATCATCAGCCTCTGGACGATGGGCAACATCCTCCCTGTCTGCTGGGCCCATGTAAATCAGACACAGGCAGCTCTACGATGAAAACTCATGGGAAAACATGGGGAACTGGTGGAGGGAGGGAGTGGTTAACAGGACCTGTTTGAGAAGAGACTCTGTAGCTGGTGTGATGGGAGGGAGTGGTTAACAGGACCTGTTTGAGAAGAGACTCTGTAGCTGGTGTGATGGGAGGGAGTGGTTAACAGGACCTGTTTGAGAAGAGACTCTGTAGCTGGTGTGATGGGATCAGAAGTGTAGGAAGGCAACTTCAAAATGGGGGAGCTGATTGGGACACTAACTACAGAATGTCAACTGAATATGGCAATAGCAAGGGACACAGGCACTGCAGTATGGGTGGTGCTACCAGAGAAACTAGACGCCGAGTTTTGGCCAGCAGCTGGACAGCTAACACCAGAGGTACTGCAAACAATGAAGAGGATGGAGCTAGAGTCTGAGGACTCTGAGAAGTAAATAGTAAGTCATGTGGTTCAACACATGGTTCCTCTCTCACAGACAACAAAACAAGGGGAAAGACTGGACACTAATGTACTGTCCAGGGGCAATGAATAGACACACGAAAGTGAAGAATCCAGATGAGGCAGAGCCTGTGTGATGTATAAGGCTGAATTCTGTTCAACACTCGGGAAGGGGCAAACCATTTCTGAGGAATAGGGTACATGACCTAAGACATGACTGACATACCTCAGGTATGAGGACCTGGGAGGTCAACCTGTTTAGGAAGGCCAGTGACCACAAACTAAGCACAGAAAGAGTCAAAGATCAGGGCTGGAGAGCTGGCTCAGCAGCTAGGAGCACTGACTGCTGCTCATTGAGGTCCTGAGTTCAATTCCCAGCAACCACATGGTGGCTCAAAACCATCTGTAATGGGGTCCAACGCCCTTTTCTGGTGTGTCTGAAGAGAGCAATGGTGTACTCATATACATAAAATAAATAAATCTTTAAAAAAAAAAAAAAGTCAAAGAGCAAAGAGAATTGTGACTACAGGGCTTTGCTAATATGCGCATACCTTTGCACAGATAATAAGCATAAGAGACTAGCTCAACAAGTCACCTTGTAGACACGTAGTGCACTTTTCTATCTTTTAGATACTTAGATTGATTTTCCTTAAATCATATCAAAATGGGGAAGGTGATAAAGAACAAAGCGAAGAACAGGCGAGGCTGTGGAGAAGCTCTGAAAGCAGAGCTGGGGCTGTGTGGGTCACGGGAGAGCTTTGGAGGGAAGCAGGCTCAGGGGTAGGAAAGGCTAGTAAAACAGAATGAGAACTTGCCCACCAAGGATTGAGAGGTGCTAGAGGTCACTGCCTTGCTCCCTGTCAGGAGAAGCACTAAGAGCACAGGCACTGAGACCTGTGATGTGCTGGGGGAGGACTTGAGTGCCCAGGGAGGCACTGGGGAGCATGCATGATCTTCTAGCAAAAGGGGTTCAAAAAAGAGAAAACTATTGTCAACAGACACCCTTCTTTGGAGTAATCTTACCTTCATTCACAAGGTACCGAGCGTAGAGGAGGAGCCAGTGACGATACTCGTGGCTGGACTGCAGGGTAAGTGCCGCAGCAACCTGGTTCTCTAGGTAGGCCAGTGTGGTCTCCTGCTGTACCACATGAGGCACGGAGAAGAGCCGGGCAGCTTGCCTTCCAGAGCTACAGAGACCAGCAAGGCAGGAACATTAAGACAGGGTACACTACACTGGTCTAGAGGGGATGCTCTGTGTGTCCGGGTGTACCAGAGAGGAGACCAAAGGGTAGAGGGCAAATAAGTTGTCCAAGGCCTCCCAACCATCAGTTGATTAATCTACTATCAACCTCTGTATTCTTCATCAAAAGGCGGGCTGCATGGTAGCATCCATGCTCAGAACCTGATGTTTGGGGTCCAGAAAGACAGCCCTATCCACTCCCAAACCCTGTGCCACATGGGTATCTATGACCCTTAGAGACCCTCACCGACTGTCACCTGGGCTTTTGAAGTGATTGGACCAGGGTTCTAGCTGTCCCCAAAACACATTTGACAAAGATCAAAACTGACAACCCCTTTGCACTGAGCAGCAGTTAGGATGCAGGAAGCAAGCAGGGATCAGACCCATGTCCCTCCCAATACAGCACAGCTGGCAGTACCAACACGCTCAGCTCACATACTTGGAGGTGCGGCCCTGAATTATGGCTAACGGTCCTGAACACAGCATGGCATCCTGGGATGGCAGGCTGTTCCTGAAGTCTGCACACTGGGCCAGTGAATCTTGCTTGTCAGAAACCAGGTTCCTGAGAAAGCAAAGAAAGAACCAAATGTTAGGAAAACCAGGAGACAAAAGATCAGGAGAACAAACCCTGCCCACCACATTGCAAGCATACCAGTGGAAACTGAGAGCCACTGTCCTTCAAGGCAGGTGCCCATTACTGGCAGGCTTTCTAGTCACAAGTCTGATAAATGAGAGGACTGTCACTGAACATTTTAGCTACATAGTCTTGGTTCTTAATGTCTTAGTGACCCCTGTATGAAATGTATTGTGAATGGCTGGCTCACGCAACACTGTGGTACCCATGGCCCTATGTGATCTGGCCATGCTCCATCTGCTGGGCAATGCCA